>NC_089825.1:23070204-23682801 GCF_035046505.1 Tiliqua scincoides
ACATTAACCTTATGTTTTAATCCAGCGGACTCTCAATTTATAGCCGGCAAATAATTGTAAACCTTGAAATTCTTTTTATCTTTTATATTAATTGTGATACAAAAAGGAGCTCAGTCAACATATTTCTGCAAGCCACATATTATATATCAAAGCGTGGCATGTCACTTGTGAGCTGTGGTTTGGCCACCCATGTTACAGACTTTACTATTCAAGTGAGAGATACAAGAACTGGACCTTAATTAGTGCAGTGATTTTCAACCAGTGTGCCGTGGCGCATTGGTGTGCTGCAAATGGTCTGCAGGTGTGCTGTAGGAGTTTGGGGGAAGGTCATATTATTAGGGCTGTTGGGGTATGTGAGCCCCCTACCAGCAGTGCAGTGTGCCTTGCCAATTGTCAAAAAACTGATGGTGTGCCTTGATAATTTTAGCACCTTGTCAGTGTGCCATGAGATGGAAAAGGTTGAAAATCACTATCTAGTGTATATTAGATTTGGTTCAAGGCTAAATCATCTTGTGTTCATATATTCAGGGCAGTAGCCAGGGCAGAGTCAGTGGGTACACCACCCCACCTATGATTTTTTTCTGGGAAAAAGTTCAAGGCCTCCATTTGCCTTGTCCATGCATTTTCTCATCTGCTTCTCGCCCCCCCCCCCAATCTTTTTAAAATCATGGAAGTGGGAACAGGAAGAAGTGCAGCTGCAGCAGTTGTGACTGTGCTGGTGCAATTCAGATCTGGACAAAGGGGGCATCCCCACCAATCCATCGCATCCCACCAATCTACTGCCAAATCGCCACATTATAGTAGCGGGCTGCTTGTGGTCCATCTGGCAAGGACAGCTGGCTATTGCCTTGCATGTGTGTCATCTTTTTGCAGACTAGAATTCCTGACAATTAGTTACAGCTTTCCTGGCTGCTTTCCGCTTTGCTTCTATTACTTTCCCTAACATTAGATTTTTCATCCTGTAGGAGTCTAGCCTCTGGATATTGAGTTCAGCTCAGTTTCCTGTGTCAGTTTGTTTAAACTCAAAACCCATTAGATTTCCAATATATCTTACTTCCCAGATACATGAAACCACCTAAGTGCTCTTGTGGTTTCTCTGCTTTATATGCTCTGATTCAATAAAGATTCTATCTTCTGTCATTGGTGGGGTGTGCCATGCCCTAGGGCCTAGTAGGTATTCTTAGACAAAGAGTATTTTAGTAACAGTATTTTATTTTTGAGTTTAGTATGCAAAGAACTTGTCAACAAGATAAATGGTAATTGAATGCAACTCTTAGATAAAGAGCTGATGGCACCACATTGTGTCCTTTGTCTCACCCATATAAGTGATGGATTTGGCACACATGCTCTGATATGGATTCACTAGATAACATCTTTCTGGGAGGGAGAGAGGGAACAACAGGAAGTATCTAATAGGAAATGGTGAAATGCTGGTTTAAATATTGCTACTTTCCCAGACAAATATGCCTTCATAGCATCTCTGAGTTATGAACATTTACCTTTGTAGGTTTTGTTTTTTTAAGGTTTCCCTGTAACCTATGTGAAGTTCAGTACAATCTTATTTATTCAAACAGTCCAGAGAACATTACAAATCTTAGAACAATAATAAAGTTTAAACGTTTAAAAGCCTGCTGGCTACAACTATGTCCTGCACATACCCGATCTTGTCTGATTTCGGAAGCTAAGCAGGGTCAGGCCTGGTTATTACTTGGATGGGAGACCGCTTGGGAATACTGAGTGCTGTAGGCTTATACCATAGTCTTTCGAGACTGAAGGTTGCCAACCAACCATATTGGTTGGGATAGGCATCTGTGCCTGGATAAGGCCTGCACCTTCCACTGATGCTCCTTGGATATGGATAATACAAGAGGAGAAGCTATCACACACTTCTGATAGCAGGAAGAATGTAGAGTGTTGTGGGAAGAGTCCACCATGGACCCATTTCTGCTGAGTGTCATTATGAAAGAAATAAATACATATCCTACTTTATCTACATTCTAACCTACACTGCCTGTCTGGTTAAGTCAGGGGTCTCTAAACTTTTTGGCTGAAGGTGCACATCAAATATCTGGCACAGTGTCGAGGGCCAGAAATAAAATTAAATATAAAATTTAAATAAATACATTAGAGATGGAACTTAGATGAATGAATAAATGAATGGGCTCAAATGTCCAGGACTTCTCCAAGCACTAATACAGCCCAAGAAATAAAGCACATACTTAAAAGGATCCCCGTTCCCCCACCCCACAAGCACTACTCTGGTTGTGTTTGGTCAACTGGGCCAGAGCTCTCAGGGGATCAGAGGCTGGCTGTGGGCCACATCTGGCCCCTGGGCCAGGGTTTGGAGACCCCTGGGTTAAGTGAATACATGACCATAGGTGATGATTATTATTCACATTTTTAATACCACCCTTAGTGCAAGATGCTCAGGGCGGTATATGTCGTTCCTCCCTTCCTTTGGTCCTCACAACAACCCTGCAAGATAGATACAGAGAGATAATGGCTGAAACTTCATGGCTGCGCTGGAATTTGAACCTGGATCTTCTAGGTCTAAGTCCAACTCCCAAATCATGATTGGGTTTTCCACAACGTTTTCATGGTTGTGATATATTTATGACATGTCTTAGGGGAAAAACAGAATATTTAGTTTTAAAGAACAATATCAGTTCAAGTATCAGAACTAGTGGGTTTTGTGTAGTTCTGCAACTCTGTACATGCATTTGCTGCAGGAATATTTGCAAATATCCTGAATTTAGTCCTGGTATAACAATGTAAAAAGAGGAAATATTGCTAGAGAAAATTCAGAGAGGAGTTACTCAAGTGATTAAAAAATATCCCTGCAAAGTGTGACTCCCCAGAAGTTGCTGAAGGAAGTAAACATTTACTTTAATGAAGAATAAACAAAAAGAAGATGGAATCTGTTATTCTTAGGCTGCAATCTTAACCACACTTTCCTGAGAGTAAGCCCCATTGAACAAAATAGGACTTACTTCTGAGTAGACCTGGTTAGGATTGTGCCCTTAGTGAATCTTCTGCTTAGCATTTCTTTAGCAGCAGCCATAAATAAGGTAAAGAAAAACATATGACCCAGTGTAATGGTGTGTTGAGGCAAAGAGGGAAGGGAACTATCAGAAGCTTAAATATCAGATAAATATGAGATTAGTGATATTTTTATAAGTTATTTTCAGTTAATTTGGCACTTGTGCATGAAGCTCTGCTGCATGATGGGATGAAATTCTGCATCTTTCAGCATCGAGAGGACTTTTTAATCCAGTGCTCATGAAAATGTTGGCATGAGATTCATCTGCTTTTTGTGTGGGTTATTAATGCTTCACTGTTTTACTGGATCAGGAGTTGAACAGGGGAGCAAGACTGGTAGCGGTATCTTGACCAGTGGTGTAGCTAAGGTGGTGTAGGGGGCAGCAATTGCATTGGGCAACAAGCTTAAGGGGCAACAAGTTGGGTCTAAGTTGGCATTTTGACAGCAGGCCTCTTGTACACAGTAGCACAGAATTGGCAAGTTGATTCTGGCCTCCAATTCCTCCCAGTCGAGGGTGGAGGCATCTCCCAGAACTGTGGGCCTTTCTCAGACGTAGAGAGACTAAAAATACTTATTTATTGTGCTTATGCATTCCTGAGCAATTGCTTCACATTCGTATTTGCACAAATCAGAAAGCAAGTTTGGAATAACCCAAAAGGGAATTGGTACACCAACAGTTTTGTGTTATTTTTATATAGAGCCACCTCAAATTTTTAATTGTATGGTTAGACACACTTTTGTTGCATTTCTTCCATTCCAAAGAGTACTGAGACCCACAGTATATCAATGCAGTTAGAACAGTGTTCTGTTAATTTGACTTAAATGATGATTGATCTATTTGTGGCTCTCCAAGTTGGCATCAGCACTGTTTGCTAATATTGTAAGAGGTTTGGGTAAGAAAAAAAGGGGCGGAAATTCTGTTGCATATTTAGTTAAAAGCAACTAAAAATAAACCCACCCAAGACAATTAAAAATTGACTGGCGGCAGCCCTGGATTTAACATTTTATCTATCATATTTGCAGCCCAGCTTTCCACTGAAGAGGTCAGGGTGGCATATATATAGTTTGCTTGTTTCAGCTTCTCAAAGCCCATACGAAATAGACTGAAAGATAACTTGATGGCAAGAGTTGAGCTTCGCTTCCTCTGGTCCTTTAGTTCCATACACTGTATGCTATGTTGTCTCTCATTTAATGCCTAGAGACCAACTTTCTCTCAATTAGGAGGTTTCTCTCCAGGTTTCTCTCTCCAGACGCATGTGGCCTCTGGGAACCAAGTGCCTCGGGAACTAAGTGCCAGGTAAGGCATGAGAGTTTAGCATCTGGGCGAGTTCAGCAGCAGGGCGAGGAAGCCAGGGCCCCATACACTGCCATTCCTCTTCCCTTGAGAAGAGGGCTGCTATCCAGTGTAGGGTTTATAAAAGGACCCCTAAATAAAACAACAACAACAACAAAAAGCTATGCAGTCAGACAGCCAGCAGCAGGGTGGGGGCTATCCAGTGTTCTGCATCGAGTGCCACATATATGATTATATGCCTCTGGGGCATAAGTCATGGGTGTGTCCTCAGTGCAAGGAGCTCCAGGGTCTCAGGGAACGTGTCCGCTCCCTTGAAGCCTTGGTGGCTGACCTGGAGAAGCACAGGCAGGCAGAGGAGGACCGTGGGGAGACTTCTGGGGACGATCTGGCTTCGTCCCAACCTCAGGCGTGCAGCTCCTCGGCTGCCCGGTTGGGAAGTCTCGGGACTGGAGGATGTCATCCTGGAGAGGAGGGAAACAATCCCCTAGGGGGGACCCCTTCTCCAGGGGATGGGCCCGTATCCGAACGCACTCGGGATACTCCTCGGCGGGAGGGGGTTGGGGGCTTCTTGTAGTGGGGGATTCGATTATTAGAAACATAGAGAGGGGGGTTTGCGACGGATGTGAGGACTGCATGGTGACTTGCCTGCCTGGTGCGAAGGTTGCGGACATCACTTCTCGTCTAGACAGGCTAGTAGACAGTGCTGGGGGAGAGGTAGCGGCTGTGGTGCATGTCGGCACCAACGACATGGGCAAGTGTAGCTGGGAGGTCCTGGAGGCCAAATTTAGGCTTTTAGGCAGGAAGCTGAAAGCCAGGACCTCAAAGGTAGCGTTCTCTGAAGTGCTACCTGTTCCACGCGCAGGGCCAGCTAGGCAAGCGGAGATCAGGGGTCTCAATGCGTGGATGAGACGGTGGTGTAGGGAGGAGGGGTTAGATTCGTAAGGCACTGGGGAACGTTTTGGGACAAGTGGGGCCTGTACAAGAGGGATGGGCTCCACTTGAACCAGAATGGAACCAGACTGCTGGCGCATAGCATTAAAAAGGTGGCAGAGCAGCTTTTAAACTGATCCCTGGGGGAAGGCCGACAGGAGCCGAGGGGCATCCGGTTCGGGACTCCTCATCCCTATGGGATGAGGATGGGGAGGTTAGAGAACAACAAGACAAAGGCAGAGTAGGAGAAGAAATTGGGAAAGGTAGGGTGATGGGATGTGATAGACGGTTTGGCACAATGAGAAGATGCGGGGACAAAGGAGCGAATAAGCAGCGCATCCTGGGGCATTCTGTGTACAAATGCTTTTATGCGAATGCCCGAAGTCTACGAGCAAAGGTGGGAGAACTGGAATGTCTGGTGACAAGGGAAAATATTGACATAGTGGGCATAACGGAAACCTGGTGGAATGCGGAGAATCAGTGGGATACCGCAATCCCGGGCTATAAGCTCTACAGGAGGGACAGGCAGGGGCGTGTTGGAGGTGGGGTGGCCGTTTATGTTAAGGAAGGGATAGAATCCAGCAAAGTAGAGATTGAAAGTGGGTCCGACTCCACCGTAGAATCTCTGTGGGTTAAATTACCAGGCTTGTGCAGCGATGTAATACTGGGGGCGTGCTATCATCCTCCAGACCAGAAATCGGATGGGGACCTTGAAATGAGGAAACAGATCAGGGAAGTGACAAGGAGGGACAGGGTTGTAATCATGGGGGACTTAAATTATCCTCATATTGACTGGGTCAATTTGTGTTCTGGTCACGATAAGGAAACCGGATTTCTTGACGTGCTAAATGACTGTGGCTTAGATCAGCTAGTCACGGAGCCCACCAGAGGACAGGTGACTCTGGATTTAATATTGTGCGGTACGCAGGACCTGGTTAGAGATGTAAACGTTACTGAGCCATTGGGGAACAGTGATCATGCTGCGATCCGTTTTGACGTACACGTTGGGGGAAGAATACCAGGCAAATCTCTAACAAAAACCCTTGACTTCCGGCGGGCGGACTTCCCTCAAATGAGGAGGCTGGTTAGAAGGAGGTTGAAAGGGAGGGTAAAAAGAGTCCAGTCTCTCCAGAGTGCATGGAGGCTGCTTAAAACAACAGTAATAGAGGCCCAGCAGAGGTGTATACCGCAAAGAAAGAAGGGTTCCACTAAATCCAGGAGGGTGCCCGCATGGCTAACCAGCCAAGTTAGAGAGGCTGTGAAGGGCAAGGAAGCTTCCTTCCATAAATGGAAGTCTTGCCCTAATGAGGAGAATAAAAAGGAACATAAACTGTGGCAAAAGAAATGTAAGAAGGTGATACTGGAGGCCAAGCGAGACTATGAGGAACGCATGGCCAGCAACATTAAGGGGAATAATAAAAGCTTCTTCAAATATGTTAGAAGCAGGAAACCCACGAGAGAAGCAGTTGGCCCTCTGGATGGTGAGGGAGGGAAAGGGGAGATAAAAGGAGACTTAGAGATGGCAGAGAAATTAAATGAGTTCTTTGCATCTGTCTTCACGGCAGAAGACCTCGGGCAGATACCGCTGCCCAAACGGCCCCACCTGACCAAGGAATTAAGTCAGATAGAGGTTAAAAGAGAAGATGTTTCAGACCTCATTGATAAATTAAAGATCAATAAGTCACCGGGCCCTGATGGCATCCACCCAAGAGTTATTAAGGAATTGAAGAATGAAGTTGCAGACCTCTTGACTAAGGTATGCAACTTGTCCCTCAAAACGGCCATGGTGCCAGAAGATTGGAGGATAGCAAATGTCACGCCTATTTTTAAAAAGGGAAAGAGGGGGGACCCGGGAAACTATAGGCCGGTCAGCCTAACATCCATACCGGGTAAGATGGTGGAATGCCTCATCAAAGATAGGATCTCAAGACACATAGACGAACAGGTCTTGCTGAGGGAGAGTCAGCATGGCTTCTGTAAGGGTAAGTCTTGCCTCACGAACCTTATAGAATTCTTTGAAAAGCTCTACAGGCATGTGGATGCGGGAGAACCCGTGGACATTATATATCTGGACTTTCAGAAGGCGTTTGACACGGTCCCTCACCAAAGGCTACTGAAAAACTCCACAGGGAATTAGAGGACAGGTCCTCTCATGGATTGAGAACTGGTTGGAGGCCAGGAAGCAGAGAGTGGGTGTCAATGGGCAATTTTCACAATGGAGAGAGGTGAAAAGCAGTGTGCCCCAAGGATCTGTCCTGGGACCGGTGCTTTTCAACCTCTTCATAAATGACCTGGAGACAGGGTTGAGCAGTGAAGTGGCTAAGTTTGCAGACGACACCAAACATTTCCGAGTGGTGAAGACCAGAAGTGATTGTGAGGAGCTCCAGAAGGATCTCTCCAGACTGGCAGAATGGGCAGCAAAATGGCAGATGCGCTTCAATGTCAGTAAGTGTAAAGTCATGCACATTGGGGCAAAAAATCAAAACTTTAGATATAGGCTGATGGGTTCTGAGCTGTCTGTGACAGATCAGGAGAGAGATCTTGGGGTGGTGGTGGACAGGTCGATGAAAGTGTCGACCCAATGTGCGGCGGCAGTGAAGAAGGCCAATTCTATGCTTGGGATCATTAGGAAGGGTATTGAGAACAAAATGGCTAGTATTATAATGCCGTTGTACAAATCGATGGTAAGGCCACACCTGGAGTATTGTGTCCAGTTCTGGTCGCCGCATCTCAAAAAAGACATAGTGGAAATGGAAAAGGTGCAAAAGAGAGCGACTAAGATGATTACGGGGCTGGGGCACCTTCCTTATGAGGAAAGGCTACGGCGTTTGGGCCTCTTCAGCCTAGAAAAGAGACGCCTGAGGGGGGACATGATTGAGACATACAAAATTATGCAGGGGATGGACAGAGTGGATAGGGAGATGCTCTTTACACTCTCACATAATACCAGAACCAGGGGACATCCACTAAAATTGAGTGTTGGGCGGGTTAGGACAGACAAAAGAAAATATTTCTTTACTCAGCGTGTGGCTGGTCTGTGGAACTCCTTGCCACAGGATGTGGTGATGGCGTCTAGCCTAGACCCCTTTAAAAGGGGATTGGACAAGTTTCTGGAGGAAAAATCCATTATGGGGTACAAGCCATGATGTGTATGCGCAATCTCCTGATTTTAGAAATGGGTTATGTCAGAATGCCAGATGCAAGGGAGGGCACCAGGATGAGGTCTCTTGTTATCTGGTGTGCTCCCTGGGGCATTTGGTGGGCCGCTGTGAGATACAGGAAGCTGGACTAGATGGGCCTATGGCCTGATCCAGTGGGGCTGTTCTTATGTTCTTATGAGGTTTTGGGTTGGTTCACACAAGTATGCTCATTATTTGATCATTGTAACATGCAAACCAATTGTCACAGATCTGATGCCTAGAACACGTGTGCATATAGAGACTTAATAGCTAGCCGAACCTCTCTGGCTTCTTTTGTGTTTGTGCTGTTTTTGCTTCTACTCATGGTTTGTTTGAAATTAAGTGGATTGTATCGCATTTTATTATTGTTGCATAAGCCTTCTTGTGGAAACCGATCTCTGAAAAGCAGGGTATAAATAAATAGAAATAGATTAAAAATATTGGCCAGGACTTGGTTCATTTAACATGCAAACCACATGGAAAAATAGTGCTATTTTCCCCATTGATCTCAATGGTTGTCAATACATGTTTGCCTCTGCAGTTATTCAGGGCTACTATATAGAGTAGATCTGTAGCCTGATTCATGCAAAGATTTGTTTCAGGGACTTCTGGGGATTCCAACGCCCAAATTTCTGGCCTCCCCCAAAACGGTCATTTACTATGTAAGATGGTCAATGGCTAGCAGACTTGGCAAAGTTCAGATCTCTGAACCGATGCCAGCAATCTTTCTTGTGGGTGAAGCAGCAATTTAGTGCAGCATAGTTCTGGTTCATCTGTCGAGTCAGCGGCATTCATGGAGATGCTTTGGCATGCCACAGTGTTTCATTGTTGCAAAGGTCAAAGAGGGAATGCAGAAACAATGGAATGTTCAGTGGCAGGGCCTTTCTGCACTTGAAAAATGTTCCTTAAATCTGTTTATCTAGGGCTATATAGGCACACAGTTGTCCCCCCTGACCCCCCCAGCTCTTTTGACTGTTCAACTCTCTTCCCACTAACAATGTATTGTCCTTCATCTAATTAGACTGAGTAAGGCAGACTCAGGTTTTTGTTCTTGGCGCCTTCTTCCCTCAAATCTACAGCAGTGCCAAATGTTTGCAACGTGAATGTTTTGACACAAAGGGGATGTGAAATGTTTTCCCCAACCACAAGATATATATTTCTTCAATGCTGTTTGCACTCTGTCTCGGCTGGCAAGATTTCCCTACCCCATCCCTTTCAAACACTTGTGTTCTTTTTCTTGCTTGCTATGTGGTCCACCCAATAAGGAATGGTGAACGCAGCATTATGGTTTCGTGATATCATGTTATCAATCAGATTCAGCTACATGACAGTGTCATGAAGCTAAACCAGAGTTAAGGCAATGCTCCATCCTCTCACTCCAAATAGCTGTTGGGGAGGGTGGAACACTTTGCCCTTCTTCAATTTCCTTCTGCAGTTGCTGAAATGAGAACACTTGTCAAAGCAGGCAAAAATGTTTGTGAAAGTATGTCCATCATCATGGCTGATCTTCACTCAAAGCAATCTCTGTACTATGTGAGGGCCACTTTGCCTATACAGTTGAACCCCCTTATCTGTGGATTCAGTTTCCACGGTTTCAGTCACCTGTAGTTTTTGGAAAACTGAAAATATTAAATGAAAAATTCCAAAAATAAACTATTCATGAGTTTCAGACTGTGCACATGATGAAACCATCATGAGGAACATGGTGAAACCATCCTGCCCTTTTGGGTTCATGACTCATCTCTCTTTGTCCTCCACATTGGCCTGCTTTACTCATGACCAGTGAGCCTCTAGCATTCTTGCTGTCTGCATTCATTGCCACATTATTGCAGTGTTGTGAAAATAACTGTATCATAGGTCTGTGTGTCAATGAAAAATGTCTTATATATAGGATTTGCTACTATCCACAGTTTTGGGCATTCACAGTAGGTCTTGGAACATATCACCCATAGATACGGGGGGACTACTGAATTTTCAGTATTTATTGCTCATCCTTCTACCTGGAACTCATGATCCTGTGACTCTTGGACACTCTTTCCACTCATTTTTCAATTTATCTTCATTGCTTTCCCAGCCCTTCTACTCTTTCTGCTAACAGCACACACTCATTCCTGTTCCTGGGCTCTGTTTTTTAGTATTCCCAGTACAATTGGTCATAAGCTCAGGACTGTTTCCTATGCAATACGTATTTCTAGTCATGGGATAACAAGACAGAGAAGCAGCTACTCTTCCAAGCCAATTTCTCTTCACAGAATCATCAGAGGTCAATTCTCTCATGTGGACTAGTCACACAACATGTATGTGATTGCATGGGAGTTCAATTATGGGGAAGTCACAGAATTATCTTGCAACTGGAAAACCATGTTGCATTGATGAGTCTTCACTTAATGTCTAATTAGATTGAATGTCATGTATGCACCAAAACATGCATGTATGCACCAGCTGGGGAAAACAAGAACTCTTGGAAAAAGAACTTTTTCAAAAGAATTCTTCAAGAAAATTTTGAAAATATTAAGCAGAATCTGAATCAAGGGGATTTTCTGCCCTGATCTTACAAAATGCCTTTTGATAAGCCCTGAGAATTTCTCTTTCAAAATCTCAGTGGCAGGCAAATTGTCTTTTCTGGCAAATAAATTCTCTCTTGCTCTGCTGATTGAGTGATAGGACACAGGCCAGAAAGCTGAATAGGCACCTCTGTGGCTATGCAAAGACTCCTCCAAGAGCAAAGTACACCTGACACTGGGTTAATCCTTGAAGACAGTGGGGATTTCACTTTAACTCATTGCACAGTCCAGGAAGATTGGCAATGAGCAATGGTGTGTCCAGCTTTTCTTCTTGGGATTTTGCTGGCATTCCTTATTAATTCTGGGTCAAACTATGGAGCTGCATCTCCTGAGAAAAATAGACAGAAAAGGGACATCTATCTGGATCAGTAAGTATCACTCTTGGATATGTATGTGTGTATACATGTTAACTAGGACCTAGGTATGCTCATTTTTGTAGACACCTGATATAGATTCAGAATAGACTGTCGTCTTTGGAAGGTTTGTCATTGTGTGCCATCTTCTTCCCTTTGACACACTAGGCCTCGCATGACCTCCGAGAGTGGCAATTTAGTCTTCCACACTGGCTCAGCCAAAAATATTGAATTCAGAACAGGATCACAGGGCAGAATAAGAGTCAATGAAGAAGATCTCGCTGAGGCCTTTAGCCAGGTAACACTTTTGGTTTTGCAATTATGTTTTCATATCTGAAGCCCGTCCTCAAAATAGCTCTTGAAGTGGATTTGGAAAGTTGCATCTATGTGAAATAAGAGCAGGTTCCCTCTCCAATAGTCATTGGTATCATTAGGATGTTAATAGTGTTGTGACACTACAGTTAATAGTCATGAGTTAGACCTTTTCAGGAACCCTCTTATAGGCTGGACTTCCCTACATACCTCCCTACGACACTTGCAAAAGTCATTAGCTAACAGAGAAGAGGTGCCTGTTGTATTAAGGGCACTTATGAGTTGTCATGTTACCAAGGAAACTGTCCAGTTCAAGCCATGAGTGCTTCTCTGGTCCTGTAGCCCAACTGTGCTTCAGTTCATATCAATTTATCATAGTTTCCCCCTTTTCATACCTCTAACCCTACCAGGAAATATGTTAGAACAGCCACATCACACTTTTGAGAAGCTGCCTTCTCTTACTGCAACTGCTATGTGAATCTCAAGCTACACCCACAAGGAGGGAAGGAAGTGCTGGTGGATTGCTAGGTTTCTGGGGTAAGGCCCTACACAGGATCCCCATGGCATTCCCTGCCTGCTCCCCCAATGGCAGATTGGGTACTACCACTGCCTCTGGTACTTTCAGTTCAAAGGTTGGCCCAATCAAATAGGTCCACTGATGGACATGAGCTCTTCTTCTTTTTTTCCCCCCTCCAATCCCAAGGAACCAGCCCTGGTCTGCTTCCCACTCTTGTCCCTGTGTGGAGGTGCAAAACTACCTTTGGTGAAAAAAGCAGCATTATTTCCTCGGGGTTTAAAGGGGAAGCAACTAGAGTTCTCTCATTAGTACTCCCCAAACTCCTAAAGAGGAGAAAACAGGAAATGAGCATACTCCACTGTTTTCTTTCCTACACATTGAAGTTCAGGAGGCAGCTGAAGTGAGAAGAAGGGAGAGCCTTCTTTTTTTTTCCCCCTCTAAGACACTTAATTGCAAATGAGAGCAGTAGGTACCACTTAGATCAGAGTGAAGTGGTCTCAGAGCACTTGAAAACATAGATGTATGTTCAGGCTCTTCTATTTTGAATCTCTTCCCACCATTTCCCCCCCCCCCCCCACTTAAGAGCTGCTGTCTGTCTCAGGAGGAGATGAATAGGACTGATTACAGGGCCATAAATTGCAAGTTGATGTAAAAATTAAAAGATAAGTCCTTTATAGTATGTAATTAGTCATGAGCTCCTTGAACTTTCATTACCTCATGAACAGTTCAGTTCCGTAAGACCTTTATTGGCATAAAATACAGAGAAGAACAAAACAAAACAAAAATATACAAAGAAAACACAACATAAACATCAGTCTTTTCCTCACACACTGCCCAGAGTCCCAGGGCTCTGCCTGGCTATTACCCCAGATAAGAAGGAAGCGACATTATCCAGGGCCTCAGGTGTGGAAAGGAGAGACTGAAGCATGATTGAGTCCTCCCAGCCCTGCATCCTAGCTAACAATGGGCCTAGATATTTCCTGCGTGAAGCATCATGTAGCGGGCAGTAGAAAAAGGTATGTATTAGAGTCTCAATGCAATCCCTACCACACTTGCATTTCCTCTCTTAGGGAATGCCACTGAACCTGCCCGTTAACAAGGCTAATGGAAGAGCATTACATCTCGCAAGTGTGAATGCTCTCTGAGCCTGTGGGCACTCCAGGTGGTAAAAGAAGGAGTCCAGTTTCCCGAAACTGACCATCTCATGAACAGAACATGCTTTAGATGAGATGCCAAGGCAGGCTGTGGCAGCAAAACCATGGGAATGCTGCAGCTCTTTGCAAACTTTCTGTGTGATCAAGGTTGGGCACACTGGTTATTCATTCATTTGTTGGTTAACGCATGTTCCCCGGAGGTGACACTTCTGTCGCGGGGATATCCCAGCACTGCAAATATCCAGTATTCACACTGAAATGTTTTGTATATTGGGAAATGCCCTTCTCCCAGGCAGTAGCATAGCTATGGCTGGGTAGAGTCAGTAAGTATTGCAGGTGCTGCAATGCGCTGTGTAAACGGCCCCTCCCACTTGCCATTGGAGCCATTCTGGGAGGGGCAGCTTACATGGTGCACTGCGGCACCTTCAGTACTTACTGTGCCACCCCACTCTGGCTACGCTACTGCTCCCAGGTAACCTCTTTATTGCAAAAGTACAAGTCTGAGAGTGGACAAGTTTTGCTTCAATATCACTTGAGATGCTTATGACAACTCTTTTCACCATGGCCAAGAATTCAAACAATGATTTTTTTAAAAATATCCTTCGCTGTGCCAAGCTGTGCTGGTGTACTCACCCGGCTTGTTGAAGTGTGGGAGAACACTGCAGCTGTGCCCCCAAACTCATTAGATTTGAACAAAACATGTATTGAAAACGCCACTGAGAAAGGCAGGACAAGAGAAAAAACTTCATTGCACGGGTATACAAATATAGCCCTTTGGAGAGGTAGTGTAGCCAGGGCTGCTTCTGACTTGCAGGGGCCCTTGGCAAGCTTCTCTTCATGGGCTCATACTTACTTGGGTGTGCCAACCACTGTGCAAAGACAATGAATGCAGGGACTGTCTCAAGGATCGGCAGTGGAGAGGGGCTCTGGGCCATCAGCAGCTTCCCAATGATGCTGTCCCCTGACAACAGCCTAGGCTGTAACTCAGTGGTAAAGCATCTGATTTGCTTGCAGGAGGCTCCAAATTCAGTCCCTGCTATCCCCAGGTAGGGCTGGGAAAGACCTCAGTCTTAAACCCTGCTCCCAGCCGAGTGTTCACATGGCATTGCGCAGGAAATTCTACTGAAGGTCCCAAGAAGCTGTACATGCCCAAAGATATCTCATAAGGGCCAAACTTCATACATCCTTGGGAGCTATCTCCTCCTCACCTGGGGACAGGACATTGTGTGCTGACTCTGTTACAGAAATGTAGCATAAAGCAATAAATGCAGTGGTATTCATAATGTTATAATATAGACGCTAAAACTTCTTATGGGCAAACTGCTTTACTTGATATAAAGGTTTTGTGGCCTTCGGTGCAGGCTTGTTTTGTGTTTACTGTTCTGCTTATATCTCCCTTAAATATCTGCAAAACTGTGTTTATTTCCTGTTTAAGAACAAGAGAACAATCCTTTTCTTTAAACTTTAGGTAAGAAAGAATAAGGCTGAGATTCTAGAACTGAAAAGGCTCACAAGCGTCCCTCAAAATGTTTCCAGTCAAATCACACAGCTTCATTCCAAGGTAAATCTTAATTCAATGTTATAAACGTATTAATAGTGATGATGGTTCCTTCCTTCCTACTTTATTCACATGTTCAAATGTGCTGCGCAAGCAAGGTACAGCCAGTCATAAAATTTTCCTAAAAGAAGCTAAAGAAAGACAAGGCTTCTCTTAAGGCAGCCAGCAACAGTCTGGGGATATTTGCTCTGACAAAATTTGGCCTTCTTTAAGACCCGTGAGATCTGAAGCCTCTTGCCATCAGCCCAGCTTAAATGTCACTAGATTGGCCTGGGTCATGCTCTCCAGGCAAGCAGCCAACACCATGTATGTGTGTAAACCAACATCATGCATCGCAAATACATGAAAACTTGTCAGGCAACAGTCATGCTATTTTTAATGGAAAACAAGTTCCATTGACTTTGATGGTTCTCTTTGAAATGGGGAGGTGCTTGGGCAGCTTGAAAAGTCCAAGTCCTTTAAATTTTAACTAAGTCCTGTGAACTATTGTGTGAGTGTAGCTCATAGAGGAGCCAATTCTAAGAGATTTAAGTGCAAAAATTCAACCTGATTGTATTGTTACAGCTGCCGGCCTGCCTATTCTTTTACTTACATTAATGTCCGAAAATGGTTGGCTGGTATCTCTTAATGAGAGCAAATTGTTAGGAGCTCATCTTCTGATACTTATAGATTTCTTGATTCTTTTGAAGGAGACTGTAGCCAACAGAGCTTGGAGGAGGTGATACCACTCCAGCTCAGGGAATGCAGCAGATAAAGAGGGTACGAAAATCAATCTCTTTCCAGGTTAGGAAGTGGCAAGTGGGTCAAATTAGACCATGTGGAAGTTCCATGATTGGAAATTTCAACCTCTTTTTTGATTTCAAAAATCAGATGTGGTGATGTCCATGATATCCAAAATTTGGATTCCAAATTATTATTATTAAGAATATTAATATATTGCTTTTCAACAATAAACAAAAAAGTTCTCAAAACATTTTACAGACAACATCAAATATTCAAATGGGCTAAGAGTCCGAAAAAGATACAAAAGAACACCAGCGAACAGCCACTAGAAAAGACACAGTGCTGGGGTGAAGAGGGACAGTTACTCTCCCTCTTCTTGTACGTTTTTTTCTTTTTTTAAAGAACAAGATGTCAGAAGCTGGCCCATCCATGAGGCCAACTGAGGTGGTTGCTTCAGGTGGAAGATGAGTGGGCGTGGGGGGGCCCTAATGCCATTCATCAATCCTCCACCACCACATCCCCTCCTCCTTCTACTCTCTGGATTTGATCATCCTCATCTAGGATGCTCCATCCTACCATTGTCCTCTTCTCCACAATTCCTCTTCTGTTTTTCTCTCCTTTTTTGAATCCAGGGAGTGGGAGGAAGAGGAAAAGGAGAGGTTGTGTTGGTGGTGACTGGTGTGACATCAGGTATGGAGAGGTGGCATGTAGCAACTGTTATCCTGCACATGCCTGATCTTGTCTGATCTTGGAAGCTAAGCAGGGTCAGGCCTGGTTAGTACTTGGATGGGAGACCGCCTGGGAATGCCGGGTGCTGTAGGCTTATACCATAGTCTTTCCAGACTGAAGGTTGCCAACCAAATATTTGGTGCAGTTCCTCTGGCACTGATGCTTCTCCTAGCTCATAGCTAGTTTGCCTTGCAGAGAGTTGACTGAGGTTTCCTTGATAGTGTGGAGGCTCTCTCTGGGGATCTGATGGGGGCTACTGATTCCGTGGTCTTGCGGTAGCACTTCGCATCCCATTGGCTGTATTTGTAAATCAAGCAAATATTGCAAAAATATAACAGCCTCCACTGTTTTCTTTCCCAAACAAACCATACTAGCACTGTCCCTGGAATTCTCACTGCTTAAGGAAGTGAGCAGTGACAATATTGATAATATTTTCTATTTGAAAATCCACCCATTATTCTTAGCCTGTTTTATGTGCCCAAATACAATATGCATCTATTATTCTAATTCCCACAATGTTTGCCTTTCTGTTGCAGATTGTGAATATTGAAGGCAGACTTCAAGGCCTTGAGCAGGTGAGTCATTTTATGGAACAAGACAGAACGTTATGCATTTAGATTTACATTTTTAAAAAAACCTAGATAATATGGCAGGATAGAATGCATTTTGCCTTTGAGAACAGCATCCATGCTTGTATCTTCAAAAAGACAGCTTTTTTGTCAGAATAAAGGTTGTGCAGATGAAATGAAATGTTCTGTCATTTTGAGAATTGTGGCGTCAACTATCAGGGTAATAGGAGAACTTCATTATTCAGTCTAGGGCCAGCCCAAGAAATCCTAGCACCTGGGGCGGCCCGCCAAATGCTACCAAATCCAAGAGGGATGCAGCAAATGAGATTTCTCTCCTCCATAAGTGGCGGGCCTGGAGGATGGCAGGGACAGGGAAAAAACCCCAGAAGCCGCACAGCCCCGCTTACCCATTGGAGCCATTCCGCCATTAGTTTTTAAAGTGCCAACTTTAAAAGGGGAAGCCCTGCACGGTGCTCCAAAGCCCACGAAAACCCTTCTGAGGCTTCCAGCACAATCTTAATGGGTATTTAAGATTTCGTTGGGAAATCAGAAGAACCCTTTACAGCCACACCAGAAGCTTCAGAAGTCTTCTTGAGCTCATCAGAGCATCACATGAGGGTCCATGCAGTCCAGTGAGTATCCCCAGTGGGGGGGGGGGTGGTGGCGACATGAGCAGACCTGGCTCCAAGGCGCCATAGGACCAGGTCCACTACTGCCTCCATACTTCCTCTTCTACTTCATCTTCCTTTTCCAATCCAGATTGTGAAAGGAAAAGCAGTGGAGGCAAGTGGATGCAAAGCGGTGGACACCTCTCACCAGTCTGCTGCTTGAGGCAACTACCTCCGTTGGCCTCATGGATGGGCTAGTCCTACATTCCTATATTTCAGGAGTGTCCAAACTTTTAGGCAGGAGGGCCACCTCACTTCTCTGACACTGTGTTGGGGGCTGGGAAAAAATAATTAATTGACATTTAAAATTTGAATAAATTTTAATATATTAGAGCTGGAAATTATATGAATGAATGGAGGTCTCGTGATAGATAAAAGACCTTGATAAAAGATCTTGTGCAAAGCAAGGTGAGGCTTTCCTTTGCTGCCGCTTCACAAATGTGAAACAGCAAGCAGTGGAGGGAGCCCTCGGCCTGCAGCTCACGCAAGAGGTCAAACAGTTTGCCTTTGCGCTGAGAGTAGTTGCGTTGGGCCAGTGTGGGCTCCAGCAAGTCTCTGGAGGGCCAGAGGTTCAATGAAGACTGGGGGCTCCCGCGGGCTGGATTGGGGGTCCCCAAGGGCCACAAATTGCCCCCGGGCCGGGATTTGGGCACCCCTGCTATATTTGAACATATGAAGCTGTTTTATTGTGTCAGGCAGTTGGTCTGACGGGCAGCAGGTCCCCAGAGTTTCAGACAAAGGTCTTTCTCAGTCCTACTCGCAGGTAAAACACCGGCTTTTCCAGGGAGCTACAGCTTCTCCCTAATCTAGTCTCTGTTGCAGTTACTCAGGCAGAGCCAAGACCTTTATGTATTTTGGATGGTATCGAACAATTATCACCCCACAGAAGCGATAACTGCAAGCTGATCATCATGATTTCTCGTTGCCCTTGTTTCAGACCTTCTTACGCAAAGCCTGCAACAGCAACCCCTGCCAGAATTCCGGAACCTGCATCAATTTGCTGGATGCTTTCTTTTGTCTATGTCCCAACAACTGGCAGGTAAAAAAAAGGTGTTTTAGCACCTTCCAATGTATGCAATCTGTACAGGGCTGCACCCACCACCATAGTCTACAAAGGAGTGAGTTCTAGCACTCTGACTTCCATACCAGCGTCATCAGTGTTGTGACTAACAGAAAAGAATAGCCAGTTTACCAACTTCTGTAAATGTCTCCTTCACTGAGAAGTGGGGGGTGCTGCAGCTGCCACTGTACAAGCACATGGTTGCTCAGTGGATGGTTGTCTGCTCTGCTTGTGCTGGGGCTGCTATCCACTCAGCAGAGGCAACTGTCCTCTCAACAACCAAATAGCACCCCCGCCTTCTCTGCTATCTTTTGGTGTGAGAAGGCAAGGGCAGGAATTGTCCTCTCTCCTCACTCGCTACCCCACAGCAGTGGGGTGTCTCAACCATCTCGCCAATCACGGCTCCTCCTTTAAACTACTAAAACAACCTCTCCAGCTCAGATTCAGTCACAATCTCTCTCTCTTCCAGAAAGTCCAGCTCCCACTATCAAGGAAGGGGGAGGTTCACTTTACACCTTAGCCCTTGCTCTCAGGTAGCTATGCTTGAGGGTCCTTAGAGCCCCAATGGAGACTCCCATTCAGGGAGTTGTGAAGAACCATTAACTAGCATCCTGGTTTATTCATTTATGAAAAGTGCTGGCTGCCTAGTATTCCTGACTGCTGTTATACAGTATTTATTAAGGGAAGCGTTGTTGCAAGCTAACCAAATAAGAAGAACCTTGCTGGATTGGGCCAAGGGCTCATCTAATCTAGTTTTCTGTATCTCACCAGGGCCCACCAAATGCCTCAGGGAGCACACTCCCTTGCACCTGGCATTCTGAGGTAGCCTACTTCTAAAACTAGGAGTTTGCACATACCCATCATGGCTTGTAACCTGTGATGGACTTTTCCCCCACAACCTGTCCAATCTCCTTTTAAAGGCCTCTAGGACAGGTGCCATCAAAACATCCTGTGGCAAGGGGTTCCACAGATTACATACACTCTATGTAAAGAAATATTTCCCTTTGTCTGTTCTAACTCTCCTGATAATTTTAGTGAATGTTCCCTGATTCTGGTGTGATGCCCGAGGGAAAAGAACGTCCCTCTACCAACTCTGTCCATCCCATGCATAATTTTGTATGTCTCAGTTGAGTTGTTCCCGGCTCCTTCTTTCTAGACTGACGAGTCCCAAATATAGTAAACTTTCCTTATAATGGTGGTGTCCCAGCCCTCTAATCATTTTGATTCTTCTGCACAGATGCAGACGCCATTTTGTTCCTGTTTTATTTGCAAACTAAACCATGTCTCTCTGTCTTCGTAGGGACCATTGTGTTCTGACGATGTTAATGAGTGCCAGATTTATGCCGGGACACCGCTAGGCTGCCAGAATGGAGCAACCTGTGTAAATACCCCTGGAAGTTACAGGTAATGTTCTTTACATGGATGGCTTTTCTAGTGTCACTGAGAGCAGCACACAAGTTATAACAATATTATTAAGAATATTTAAATGTGTGCCCTTGCACATGCCACAATGTGTGAGGTGGGCACATCAGAGGCCTGTATACAACAGATCTACACAGTCTTTTGCATGAATCAGCCCTCCATGCAAACAGCTCTCCACACTACCTCATATACCCTGCGCATGCCCGATCTTGTCTGATCTCAGAAGCTAAGCAGGGTCAGGCCTGGTTAGTACTTGGATAGGAGACCACCAGGGAATACCGGCTGCTGTAGGCTTATACCATAGTCTTTTGAGACTGAAGGTTGCCAACCATCTGTGTGGTGAATAGGAAAGATGCATGCATCCTATACCACATAAAGAAATCACCAGCCCAGGACATGTATGTATCAGGCCAAAGTCTCTCCTTTTCTAGCCTGTCACTCTCATACCACTCCAGAGTCCTTTTTGGAGAGCCCTCTTCGCTCCAAGCAAGAGATCTTATTTGAAAATCCTGGTTCTTGTTTTTCTTAAAGGAGGCTAGCTGGTAAAAATAATAATAATTTCCTGACCAAGCTCTCCCAGTGAGATAAGATCATGTGCCAGAATCCTTTGCCAACCATTTTGGTTTGGGAATTTAAAAAACCATTCCTCTGCAAATATTTTATTTGGCATTCTTCTGGCATTGACCTGCTCTGTTTTTGCCTGCAAGCTTATACAGTATATATGAATTGCTTGTATGTAATTCAGAGCGACTCAGTTTCTTCTCAGTTCCTGCAGTATAGTCTAGAGGCCCTTTTCTGAATAACTCTGAGGCTCGAATTGGATGCTACATTGCTGTGTTATTGGCCCTGATCCAGTTGTTTTCTCTTGCTTAAACAAGAGCTGGAGGAGAAGATATCTGGATCAAGACTGTCACATAGGGCGGCTCATTGCCCCTGCTACAGTTCAGAGCCCGATCAGGAGCTCCTGTAATCACCATCTCCTCTGGAGGGAAGCAGTTGAAAAACTGTTGCCAAGAAACTATATATTTATTGCCCAGCTGGGACTCTTATGACACTGGTTCTGTTGCATCTCCTGCTTTGCATCAAAAGTCCTGATCTGAACAATTACAAGCAGCAACAGGGTAATATTTGACTAGAATACATACAATTCAATAGCATCTTTTCCTTTCCAGAGAGTTTTAGCCCTGCAGGGGTCTCAGGTACTTAACTAGCTGCTTGAGCCACTTGGTTTGTTTTTAAAGTGCCAACTCACGTCCTCTTTTGAACTGGGCAATTTTACTTTATTTGATCTGCCTGAGGTTGAAGGATGGGAGGAAGGCATTTGGGAGATACCATATGTTTACAGAAACTACTGCTCTAATCCTAAACACATTTAAGAGGTAATCAGTCCTGCTATCTTAAATCAACTATCTGTTAGGAGACATGCTGTTATTTTTATTACACTGGGATCAGCCAAGCATTAAAGCTTTGAAATCTGAGTTAATGAGTACCACTTCACTGGAGGCAGTGCTCCGTAACCCAAGTTAGCTTGCATTTAATTTACCAAGTCAACCAGCTAATGGAATATGGAACACACAGAAAAGGTAATAATCCAGCATTCTGCCAACTGGTGGAAACTGGGCTCTGCAAATGAACAATTCAAGCAAAAAATTGTCTAGTACTTTATGCATTTTGGTTTCTCCTTATGCTAAGAGTTCACAACTGTTTGGTGTCTATCTTGATACAAATATATAGGCCCCCATGAGTCAGGAACCAGATACCCCAATGCTGGGCTGTACCTTGGTGAGCTGGACCCTAGGAAGTCTCAGAACTTTCTTCTGAAGGAATAGGGGTAGGCAACATCAACCTCTGCTTTTGGTCAACAGTAGGAGATATCTAAATTGAATTGCCTATGCTGATCTAGATACTGAGAGTATGACCTTCTTACCTTTTCCTGGTATGGTACATTCTCTTCAGGTTCTAGCTTCTCCACACTTCTTGTAGATTGTAAGCACCTTGGTCAGAGACCTTTTTCACAGGGTAAAGTGCCTTGTACATTGAAGGCACAACAGCAACATATACAGCATGAAGCCGGCTTATGTTGGATAAATCAAGGGCAGATGGCAGACAAATGAAAAGACAAGTCACACGGTTGCTTTGCTTTTTCTTCCAAGCTGCCGCTGTACACCAGAAACCTATGGACCTCACTGTGCATCGAAATTTGATGACTGCCAAAGAGGATCTCCTGCTCTATGCGAACACGGCCTTTGCATTGATGGCACAAGACAGCAACCTAACCAGGTAAGCAGGAGGAGCCTCATAGCATAGACCAGCAATTTTCTACTTCTTTCATCTCATGGCACACTGACAAGATGCTAAAATTATCAAGGCATACATACCATCAGTGTTTTGACAATTGACAAAGCACGCCATACCGATGGGAGGGGGCTCACATCCGCCAATGGTCCTACTGATAAATGACCTTCCCCCAAACTCCTGCAGCACAAATGCAGACTCTTCATGGCACATCAGTGTGTCGTGGTGGGGTGTGCCGGGGGAAGGAGCAGGGTGAGAGGGAGATGGGACTGGTGGAACTTTGCTCCACCAGATCCTAAGCCTCCTGAGCCCTTAGGTCACCACAGAATCAAGTAGCCACATTGTGAGGCTACTAGCCTTACCCAGAGGAAGGGTATGAAAGTCCCCTTCTCCCGAGGAGCTGCCGGCGCTGCCTGGGTTGCACTCAGGATGCAGTGGCAGCCATTTTCAGCTACAGCCCCTTGCACTGGGCAGCTGAGGATTGGACTGCCTGTCTTTTATGTGCATAGGCACTCCTTCCCATTTGGGAGCACTGCAAAAAAAGGTACAAATGTATACGCGTATGCCTGTTGCCGACATGCAACAGAATGCATGTAGAGCAGAGGGCGGAGACTGTCATTCTATAACCCAAAGGGCACTGTTGATGTAAAGAAAAAATTTTGCAAAATTATCTGAGAATAAAGAGTTTGAAATTAAAATGTTTTCTCCAAAAGCTAATTGAAAGACTCTGGTCTTGACCTGCTTATGCAAGGCCATCAGTGTTCTGAGCCTGTGGATTTCATAGATGGAGCAGAGTATTCCATAAATGAGGTGCTACTACTGAAAAGGGTCTGCTGCAAGTAGATGCCAACAGTAGATATAAACACAGGCAGAACACCTAGCATGGTCCCATGGTACACTTTCACTGCCCTTGTAAATTGCCCTTGTACTCTCTGAGCAAGGGTGAGATCAGGGAGTAGCCAGGTCAGCTCCTGAACCATCAGTACCAATAGCAGGGGTAGCACCTGATGCACTATCAAGAGACAGTGGGGGCACCATGGGGAGGTGGGTTCCATGCAGGGCTATGCCCCAGCAGCTTGCACCTACACCAGCCTTGTTTCAGGCATTTTGTAAACTTAGGCACTGTCCACTCTTACAGAACTGCTGAGAACGTGTTGATAAGCTACAATCCATTGCCGTATTCCATAACCCCATCCCCACTGCTGCCGTGGTCTGTAGCCCCATTCAACCCCCCCCCCACACACTCACACACATGCACTTTCTTCTTTTTTTGTGTGTGCATGGTCAAATGCTTTTTCCAGGGGGAATTTATCCCCATGTTTGTGAACTGCTAATTTTCGCCTGTGCATAAAAATACTGCCCAATGGGAGAATGGGGAGGTTGGGCTACAGTGGAGGGGGTGGAGCTTGCCAGCATGCACATACTGCCCACGAACACATATTCCAGCTCTATGGAGAAGGAAATATATGATGAGAGCTACTGTCTCTGACATATCCTTAACTCAGACTATTCATGGCTTCTCTCAGTCCAAACAAGCATCCTGAATTCATGTGGTGACAGCATCTGGCCTAGATGCCTTTAAAAGGGGATTGGACAAGTTTCTGGAGGCAAAATCCATTACAGGTTACAAGCCACGATATGTATGTGCAACCTTCTGATTTTAGAAATGGACTGTGTCGGAGTGCCAGATGCAAGAGAGGGCACCAGGATGAGGTCTCTTGTTATCTGGTGTGCTCCCTGGGGCATTTGGTGGGCCGCTGTGGGATATAGGAAGCTGGACTCGATGGGCCTATGGCCTGATCCATTGGGGCTGTTCTTATGTTCTTATTCTGCATGTGTGTGTATGTGAACCTTTTCTGTATACAGATTCAGGGCTTCAAGTCTGTGATATTCATCATCCTTTATTTACGGTTACAGACCCAACATAAGTCTGTGATATTGCCCAGAGCAACACATACAGCCTTATGTATGTCTTCCCACTCCTCTCCCTTTCCCACAGCTTCTATTGTGTGTTCCACTCTGCCCTCTTGCCTGCTTATCTCCAAGCTCAGTTCTGCTCCATTTTAGTTCACTGGCACCCTCGCCCTTGTCAAAGAAAAATATCAAACGATTTGACAGCCTCAGCTTTGGAAGCAATGAAATGCAGGCAAAAATAATGGAATTCAGAGAGAAACATTCTTATTAGGCATGATGTATGGTATTCCAAGAAGACAATGTTGATGGCCTAACTGCAGAATTTAAATTATTTTGGTGCAGAGCACACATGTCTCTGAATGCATTTTCATATTTGAACAGGTTATCTTTCTGATTATACTTTCCCAGCCTATAACACAGTTTGCCAAAGGGGGGACGGGACATCCCAAGTTTATTTACAGATGGCTTGCAAAAAAAGAAGAAAAAAACCCAGTTTTTTCTCTTAAACACAGAGCAGGCTGTGCTAATAGCTTTTACTGTATTTAGGCTTATTTCATGATTACTGGTCATTCTTTAACTATTCTGAGTAAATTGCAGGTTTCCCTTGCTTAATATGCTAACAGTACCTCCAGCTGCTAATGCACATTACATCTCTATTTGCTTGTGAAGGAAAAACTTACATCTCTATTTGCTTGGGAAAGAAGCAAATCTATTTGCTAATGCACATTGCATCTCTATTTGCTTGTGAAGGAACAACTGGGGAAATGATTCCAGTAATAATGGTAATGGGACTGTGTAAAGGCAAATCACTGCGTATTGGGTCTGGCTGGAAGTTAGTAGTTCAAGAGGCTTACTAAGAAGAGCTGCTTTTGTGGCATTCCCAGTCATCCTCACAATTGTCCTAATTCCCTGTGCTTTTAACCTGGCAGCCAAAGTACAGCTGTATCTGTGAAGCTGGCTGGATGTCTCCACCTGGGAGCCCTGTCTGCAGTGCTGATATTGATGAGTGTAGCCTCCCCAAACCTCCCTGCTCGCTGAATCCACCAGTACAGTGCTACAACACACCAGGCTCTTATTTATGTGGCCCTTGTCCTACAGGTGAGTAGTTCTTCAGGCATATCCATTGAACAATTCTGAGAGCTCTAGGTGCATCCCTCTCATTCATTCATTCATTCATTCATTCATTCATTCAAGGAGTACAGGTAGCATGTACAAAGTCATTACTAGATTCAAGAGTACAGGGTCTTCCCCTGGGAAGTTTACAGTCTAAAATTCAGCACAAGACAATGGAGGAAAGGGAGGGAGATGTAGGTGGAGCAGGGATGTACGATGGGTGGGGAGGCAGGTGAGGCAGAGCCTCCCCACCAGCGTCCTTCAAAAAGCACCATCACTGTGGAAGGCGTCCCACGGTGGCAGTGCTTTTCAAAGGACTCCAGTGAGGAGGTTCTGCCTCACCTGCCTCACCTCCCATGGTGGTGGTGCTTTTTGTCCCTGAGATGGAGTGTCAGGAGATGAGTGTGCTTTTGTCACTAGGTGGACTATGTCGCCTCAGAGACTGAATAGGTTATAGCCTACATCACTTTGACCTGGCAGGAGGATTCAGTCACTTAAATAATCCTATGCTTGGGGGGGGGGGGGAGCCATTGATAGACCCATCCTCTTTGAAGGTGTCCAATGTGGCTCCATCTTGAAGTAATGAAGTCCATAGGATTAAGATATCATTAAGTTAATGGAACCTCATTAGGCTAGCACAGTGCTCTTTCCTTGCAACATTTCTCATCTCTTTGAAGCTGGATAAACTCACAGTGATTTTTGCATCCTGCAGAAATAGCTGCTATAGTATTGTTACCTGCACACACCTCTCCAATCCGGAATGTGTTAGGAGAAGCAGCACATGCCAGTGAAGTAGTGTACATATCATACCACCCTCCAACATACCCATGGGCCATTGAGAATTGATCTTGCTAAGCAGTCAGGTGGCATATTGTAGCTGGGGCTGTTTGTTAACTGAGGATAGAAGGTGGCATCTTACAGGTCACCTCTCCTCTTTCTCCTTTTCTTGTAATGTTTGTTGTGCATTTTTCCACAGGTTGGCAAGGCAATGGCTACAGTTGCCAAGATGTGAATGAATGTGAGACAGATAATGGAGGTTGTTCAGTGGCCCCAATGGTGCCATGCATCAACACAATGGGATCCTTCTACTGCGGTCATTGCCCACCAGGTAAAACAATAGGCTGACTCTGCATTGCCTGATCACTTGGCACACAAAAAGGGGCAATCATTTTTCCCCTAGTTGTAATAATTTCCTTCACTATGAAACAAGACTGGGCAAACGCAAAGTTTGCCGGGTCACAAGACAGAGAATCTTCCTCTCCTGTGTTACCAGGTCCCAAGATAAAGAATGTGCCCATACCTTTAAACATTCAGCTCCATGGTTGTTGCAGAGGCAGGAATTGATAGGGAGTGACAATAGAACAGGGAAGGAAGAAGGACAATTTTTTATCAAGTGCTTTGTTACTGGTTCAGCTGTTCAGATCTTGAACATTATGAATGCCAGTAGGCTACTGTAGTGGTGCTGTGAAACCTTTTGTATCTTGGGGTGCCTCCAGGCTTGCAGTCCCATGGCATAGAACCAGCAAAATCACATATGTATAAAGTGCAACCGTAAATACAGCTGAGGTTATAAGACTTGGTTCTGACCAACCAAATTATCATAAATAGTTTGTGCTGATGTCACTGAATTTGAAATATGCTTCCTAGATAAAACTGAACAAGAATTTGTCTCTGGCAAAGGATGGCTTCTTTCATTGCTGCTCTCTCTCCCTTCCTCTCCTCAATCACACGCAATACAATGGAGTGTTTCACACTTCACTGTCATATGAGCCCCCCCCCCCCGCCTGAAATCCGTTTTCTTTTTATAACCAGGCTATGAAGGAGATGGGAAAGTGTGCACCCAGGTTAACATCTGCTCAGTAAACAATGGAGGCTGCCACCCCCTGGCCACATGTGCCAGTGAATCAGGTAAAGCTGTTTCTAAAAACAAACTAGAAACTTGGTTCATGGGAGAGCTGGAGTTTGACCTGCTTGATCTGTCTTCTCCTGCAGGTCCTATACCTAGTTGTGTCTGCCCAGTTGGATACACGGGGGATGGCTACGGGCCAAATGGATGTCTTGCTTTGAGCACCATCTGCCAAAATCAAAACCCATGTGTGCACGGCCAGTGTCTTGTAAGTGTTTGATGTTGTGTTTGCAGTGGTGACCTTTGCTTGGTTGTTAGAAAAATATGGAACTGCAATCGGTGGCGTTCCCAGAGGGCGAGCAAAATAGTAAGTTTCGCAGGCACCTCAACATGCCATGTACATGACCCCTTCCCCTTGCCTCCAAAGGCATTTCAGGAGTTGAGAGCAACATAGAGGAGACGCCTCTGCATTGCTCTCACCACCCAGAATGGTCCTGAAAGCAAGGGACAGGGGCCGCTTACATGGTGCATTGAGGCTCCTGCTTACCCATTTTGCCCCCCACCCACTCTGGAAATGCTACTGACTGCAAAAGAACCAAATTATGGGTTGACTCATCCCTTCTAAGACTTTACTGTCAACTTTTAAATGAATGTCTATGAATAATTATGGATTGGATGCAACAGTTCTCTTCCTCCAGAGGAAGAAGTCCTTCCGCGGAGAAAGGCTTTCCATCGGAAGAAAGGAACATTTGCATCGAACCCCTTGTTAATTTTTCTTCTGGAGAGTTGGCTGGACCCGAGAAGCCTTTCATATGAGAATAGAAGATATTCACTGGTTCATGACTGAAATTTTTTCATACTGAATACTTCCTAGAAAAGCCAATTTAAAGTTACTGATAGTTACTGACTATTATGTGAGGCATGATGACCAACTCGGGTGTTATGCCACACCTGACTGCATTCCTGAAAGTGGATGGTTTAATTCTTTTTAAGGGATAACTAACATGCCGTGTGCAGTGATGTAGCCAGGCACCGTGGCACCCAGGGTGGCAACATCATGACGTCATAACATCATGGAATGTTGGGATATCATGTGATGCCACTTCTGGGTTCTCCCAGAGGAGGCAGCCTCCTCTTCTTCATGTTTGGCAAATGCAAAGAGGAGAAGCCTGTTTAAAATAGCTGCTACTGCCGCTCTGAGTGCGCACGTGCTTCAGCTGCTTCCTAACTGAGGCAGTGACTGCAGTACATGCACACCAATAGCAGCAGCTGGGGTAATACATCTGACCCCTCCAAGCTTTCCCATGTCCCTGCTTCCTGTTCTCACAAGTGCACACGGGAACAGGTGACTCGATTGGGAACAGGTGGCTCAGTGACTCAATTGGTTGCTTCTCCGAGCTGCTCAGTGGCACCCCCCTTCAAGTGGTGTCCCAAAAGCCTGGTCAAAGGTGACTTTAGCCATAGGTATAAGAAGATATCACAGGCTGGGTTATGTGGGTAGTTGATTAGTGTTTGCTTCTGTTTTGTCTTACGATGGCCTGCAGGCGACACCTTCCGATTACAACTGTGTGTGTGATCCTGGCTGGACTGGCAGAAATTGCACAGAAAATATTGATGAGTGCTCCAGCAATCCTTGTCTCCATGGGGGAAGTTGCACTGATGGGGTGAATGGCTACTCTTGTGAATGTACAAGCGCTTGGACTGGGCCTCAGTGTCAGAGACCACAACAAGGTAAATGATGGTAACATCATAGGGGCTGTGGCCTCATAGTGGAGATTGTAGAAGCAGGGCCCAAGTAGTACCTTACTCTCTGCACCATTTTAACAGTCTGGAGATGGAAGTAGAAGCTGCTAACTCTACAGTACCCCTATTTCAGGTGAACAGAGAGTAGCATTGCAGCCATCAGCAGGAACCTTGTGACACACAAGCCAACAGGAGTTGATCTGCTGGACTCACAAAGTTGCTCACCATCAGTCTCAACATATTGTTACTTGTATATAACTGAAGCTCCTTTGGGGCTCAGCCCTAACATGCACAAGACAGAAAGCGAGAGCAACTTTCTCTGGGTGTGCCCTTTTGCTCTGTTGGTTCACTCCAAATGCTATCCTTCACACACATGGAGGTAGGATAAATAGTTAGATGGAGTTTTCATTGGCAGTGTTCCCT
Organism: Tiliqua scincoides; assembly: GCF_035046505.1. Classification (NCBI taxonomy): domain Eukaryota; kingdom Metazoa; phylum Chordata; class Lepidosauria; order Squamata; family Scincidae; genus Tiliqua; species Tiliqua scincoides. The sequence continues at coordinate 23,099,611 of NC_089825.1, forward strand.
TCCAGTGTGATGGTAACATATTTTTTCCCCACATACATTGCTATTGCCATTGTTTCCCATGCCTTAGATACCTCACATATAGACTATTGTGAGGTGCTGTACATGGGGCTGCCCATGAAAACCATCTAGGAACTTCAGATGGTGCAAAAATGCAGCTACTTAGGTACTAATGGGCACCCAACTTTATTATCATGTGACACCATTGTTGAGGTTACCAGTGTGTTTTCATGTACCATTCAAGGTATTAGGCATTATTTTTAAAGCCCTAAGTGGCTTAGGACCACAGTATCTCAAGGACCAGTTCCTCCATGCTTTAAGTTCTTTTAGATAACCCTTTGCTACACCTTCTTTGTCTGAAGTGTGTTAGGCAAAGACCCACAAAAGGGCCTTCTCTGTGATGGCCCCTATTCTGTGGCATTCCCTGACCAGTTAGGTGCACCAGTTCTCTTCATTTCAATTTTACAGCTGTTGCTGAAGGCTCACCTCTCTCTGCAGACCTTTATTGGTCTGCTATAATGCTTCATGGGTTTATGGTTTAAGCTGTCTCTTGTTCCTTTGTTTTTGCTACTGGTTGTTGTTTCTGTGATTTCTATGTTAATAAAAATTAATTAATTAAATTTTTCATTCTCTTCCACACATGACAGTTTGTGGAGGACAACTTTCAGGCCTCTCTGGGTCATTCAGTTACCCTAACAATCCAGGAACTCAGCAGTACAATCGGGTTAGCTGTGCTTGGATTATCCGGACCCACTACGACAAGGTAAAAGGAAATTGAAATTGCAATGAAAGCAGATGACTGCAGGCCTACAAATATTAGTAAATCATTATGGGAAGTTTAAAGAACAAGCTTCTTTAAGGGTGGTGATGTGTGAGCACAAACAGAATAATTTGAGTGGTCATAAGTAGAAGCAAACAGAAAAGCCACCCAGGATTAACTTCAATGGTGTAGTGCAGTGGTTCTCAAACTTTTAGTACCAGGACCCACTTTTTAGAACAAGAATCTGTCAGGGCCCACCTGCCATGACTGGAAGTGATGTCATGACCGGAAGTGATACTATCAAACAGAAATTTTTTTAGCAAGCAACTATTACCCTGCACATGCCCAATCTTGTCTGATCTCGGAAGCTAAGCAGGGTCAGGCCTGGTTAGTACTTGTATGGGAGACCGCTTGGGAATACTGGATGCTGTAGGCTTATACCATAGTCTTTTGAGACTGAAGGTTGCCAACCTAGGCTACAATCCTACCCACATCAAGTATGATATATTAAAAATAAAATATTGAAATTAATGGGGACCCATCTGAAAGTGGTTTGTGTGGGTCCTGACCCACAGTTTGAGAAAGATTGGGTCATGCTTCTGCCGTTGGACTTAGACCTGTAAGATCTAGGTTCAAATCCCTGCTCAGCCGTGAAGCTTTCTGGGTGTCCTTGGATCAGTCACTATCACTCAGCCTCACCTACCTCACAAGGCTGTTGTAAGAACAAAAGGAGAGAAGGAACCATGTACACCACACCGAGCTCCTTGGAGGGAGGGCGGTATAAACATGTGAAAAATAAATAAATAAATCTCATGCACATCTAAACCGTTACTGATAGACTGCTAGCATTCTACTGACTACTTCAGAAATGTGAATCGCATCCGCTGTGCTGAATATTAAGCACATTCTGGGGTACATGCTCCAAAGGACTTAGCCACAAAGGACTGACACATATCTAGAGAAAGTAAATTGACATGACAGGGTTCAAATTCCTTTGGTGATGCAACAAAATTGTCAAATGATGTCCGCTCATACTCCCAGATAGTGATGGTGCGAATATTTGGGAGAGGGAAGCTCAAAAAGCAAATTGTCTCCCTCTTGAATGGGTCGGCCCAAATGGGTCCAGACATTCCACCATGTGTTGCTCCTCACCCAAAAATTCTTATCTTGGTGAGTGTGGAGATTAGGTAAGAGGTAGTGGAGGTCTCCCCACAGACAAGAGAGGCCCTCCACTGCAAAGTATGATTAGTGTGTCCTTGGTTGCAGTTTATGCTTGGTTGCAGTTGGTATCAATTCAGTCTAGGGGAGGTCCTCTGGGGCATATTATGCCTGGAAGTAACCCTCTGTGCCACCTGTTACTCTTTTCCGCAAGATAAGCTTTTTTGTTTTGGCTTGAGTGAGGAGGCATCTAGCAGGGTAGTGATAGCAGCAGCTCCACTGCTATTCTGGAGTGTTTCAGTAACACATTCAAGAAAACCCCTTGGGGCTTTTTAAAGAGTTCAGTTAGACAACTCAAAAAGTCCAACCCGTTTTCATGATGAGCCAGCAGGAGCATTTGTTTCCCTCCAAACAGATTCCAATTTGTTTATTCTGTGTAGTCAGTTTGCCTTGATACAAGCCAGTTCACATTCTAGTGCTCTGCAGCAGTATGGTAAATTAAAATCGTGCTCCACTTTGGGCACAATCGCTCCGCATTCACTTTCCCTGCTGTGGGGCTCCCCGCACCCCAGGGAGGCTGCAGGAGGCTTGGGTAAGTGCACCCAAGCCCCTGCAGCCCCTTGAGTGGCACGATCCTGGGGATCGCGCCGTTTCCTTCCCCCTGTCCCCGCTGCCTCCTCCCCCCACCCCTGCAAAGACTTACTGGCTCTCAAACTCTCCCAGAGAGTTTGAGAACCACTGCCAGAGGGTATAGTGCCTGAACTAATGGTTGGCAACCTTCAGTCTTGAAAGACTGTGGTATAAGCCTACAGCACCAGGTATTCCCAGGTGGTCTCCCATCCAGGTACTAACCAGGCCTGACCCTGCTTAGCTTCCAAGATCAGATGAGATCGGGCATGTGCAGGGTAACAGTTGCTAGTGCCTGAACTAGATGTGAGAGATTATTACTTGCCCCAAACCATGAAAGAACCCAACATAAGACTCCCGGGTTCCCCAAAGCTGATGCTTTGACCATTAGACTATACTCTCTGCAGGTATTTCTCAAGTCTTCAGTGGGATATCAACACATTCCTACTGAGGATATTTGAAATGGAATAACATCTAATCCTGAATAGGTATCTGGTTACTGAAATAATTAGGAGGATTTGGGATTAGGTCTCTCTGCTCAGCTGTTCATCTAGGATTCTCTCTCTTTATCTCTTTTCCCTTCCTTTGACCTTTAGTATTAGCTAATCCCCCTGCCTGCTCTGTGATTTCTCAGGAAATTATAGCGCACCTCCACATTTCTGGCAAGCATATGGCAGTGTGGATAGGTGTTATCTGATCTGCACAGAGCAAGTGTATAAACAATACCTAATCATCTCTAGCCGAGGTTTTCTCAAGTAAATTAAATGAATCTCTGCTCTTTCCTATTAGATCCTGCGAATTACTTTTCCATTCTTCCGACTGGTGGAAAGTAGCAGCTGCAGGGCTGGCTTTCTTCAGATCCATGATGGAGAATCACCATCGGCACACTTGTTGGGGAAATACTGTGGGTCCTCTCACCCTGAGGAGCTTCTCAGCAGCCATAACTCTTTGTATTTCTGGTTCTACTCGAGCAGCAGGAATAATGAAGGAGGGTTTACAGTTCATTGGGAGTCTCGGCAGCCTGGTAAGGCTTTGTTGTATGCAAAAAAGAAGGGCAGTAATTTGCTCCTTAAAAGCCTTTGGCTGAGTTCAGACATGGAACCATGGTTTGTGTTGACCCTTGGTTATTAATTCACACCATGATTTGAGCTTCTAGGTGGGCAGACCGTGTGCAACAGGCAAACCAGCCACGCTTGTCTGCTTTTGTTTTGTACCTGCTCAGGATTCAGCTTTGTAAATTCTTTCCCAGTTTCATGGTGCAGCTTGAAGCAGACCAGTGGCTACAACTGTGGTTTCTCAGTGATTTGCGAATTCAGGAAAACCACAGTTAGCACAAATTGTGGTTTGCAAATCAACTTAAAACTGTTGTTTCAGATCTTCGTCTGCGAGCCTCAAACAAACCACAGTTTGTGGGCAGGCTCATGTTCAGATATAATGTGAAGCCATGGTTTAGCTAAACTATGGCTTTGCATTATGTCTGAACCCAGCCACTGAGTTTGAAAGCTTTGTTTGAAAGCTTCAAAAGCTTAAGTGTGCCCGTGTGCAAGTATTCGTAAGTAGAAATTCACAACAGTTTTAGCTACAGTTTTAAACAAATAATATAATCTTGTAGATAAAGAAGCTAATAGTTCAAAGCTCAAACCATGCTTTCTAATAACACTCCCTTATAGAAGCTTTACACATGGCATTTCCTATGTGGGAAGTACTTCTGTGTAGGAAAGCGCATAACATTCATCTGATGTTTGTCATATACGATAAGCATGAATTTTATTGCATGTCCAAACGTCTACATATATAGCGTTGGTAAAACTCCTTTCATGTACTTTTGGAGCTGGCAGCCGCTAATACAAGTTATTTTCCTAAAACTTCAAAACAACCAGAAAATACAACATAAATTCTAACATTCTGTCATGCTTCCATTGACACCATTGGGAATGCAGCAGGGCTTGAGCACCTCCCCTACCCCTTGTAAGATCCACAAGTAATCCTTCACCTTGATTTTCTTTCTTCTTCAAGCCCTCTTAACATTTTTAAGAGTTGAACATTGCTTTGAAGATTAAATTGTTTCAATGGGCACACTTCACAGGCAGATCTTCTTTACTCAAGCTATGCTGTGTTGAAAATCTGCGCAACTGTTTTTTTAAAAACTCACTTTAGAGCAGCAGTGCACCTGTTTACAAAGCTGCTCAATGGCCTTTGCCGCTGATCTACATTTGTACACACAGTGAGCTCTCCTTATTCATAGACATGGCATCTGGGGATTTGCAGTCTCCTTATGCCTTAGAACACCTCCCAGATGTGACTGGAAGTTGTTGGCGAGAATCAAAAGTGACTTCTGGTCACATCTGAGGGGACTTCTGCAGAGGCTGGGAGGCCAGCACAACCTCTGGAGTGGTGGGCATGGCATCTAGGTGAGTAATTGCAGTGCCACACCGCTGCCAAACCCCCCCCCCCCCATGGATTCAAATTTCTGTGTATTTCAGTATTTGCAGAGGGTCCTGGAACAGATCCTCTGTGGATAAATGCTGCCCTTTTAGTTGTGATTAACTTCAATCCTGTAGGATTCAATTAGATTTAGTCATGACAGACTACTGCTGGATTATGGCCATGTTCTCCACCCATTCCAATTTTCCATATCTTTTCCATGTCAAAACATGGGTGAAAGAAAAGTTGTGTTTTCTTATCAAATCAAGCAGCAGCACACAGTGCATACTGGAGGAAAAATACACATTTGTTACAGTTCATTTCTCTTTTTAGAGTGTGGTGGTGACCTGAATACCACTTATGGCTCAATTAACTCGCCTGGCTACCCTGGTAATTACCCTCCCAACAGAGATTGTTACTGGACCATCACAACCAAACCCGGACTTCTCGTCACATTTGCCTTTGGCACCCTGAGTCTTGAACACCACGATAATTGCAGCCAGGACTATTTGGAGGTAAAAATCTACTAAAGAAATGTCTTATGGTTCTTATTGCAATGTATACTCCATATTGAAATGTATTATCCATTGGATGGACAAAGGATGAAGGGGGGAGGATGTGTTCAGTTCTCCGAACCACCAAAGAGGTGATTGATACTCTCAAAGCTGCCAGTGCAGGCCATCCATTTTATGCTGCGGAGGCAGCCCCAATTCATCAACACAACCCTTGTGTGTAGTTTCACTGGGAGATGCAGGATCCTGCCACCTTCGCGACTGTAGGTATATACACAACTTTTCTGTGTGCAGTTCTTGACTTAATGCATATATCATCCTTGCTGGGTCAGGACAAAACTCTAAAAAATATACTACAGTAAATAACACAAATAATTTAGTGCATATCAAGTGGATTAAATGTTTGTCATCTGCTTCCCCTCTGTTTCCCCACCACCACCACTGTTCAAACCATTTAGTTTGAACTCCTTTTTTTCCTACTTCATCCTGTTGCTCAATTTTTTTTTTTCCACTAAAGCAATGTTATTCAAACTGTGGGTTGGGACCTACTAGGTGAGTCGCAAGCCAATTTCAGGTGGGTTCCCATTCATTTCAATATTTTATTTTTAATAGGTTAGACTTGATGCTACCTTGGTAGGATTGCAGCCTAGGATGGTTAAAATTTTTCCTGCTTAAACCAAAATTATTTAGTTAAATAATTTTAACTAAAAAAGAGCTAGCTCAAACAAAAACAAGTCTTGCAAAGCTTCAGGAAGTTTTTTCACTTGGCACTCTTTTTCCTCACATATATTCACAGATTGTGTTTCCTGCCACAAGATTCCTCCTGCAAATATTTCCCAGTCCTAGATAAACATGTGGATATACTGTGTAAATACGTTAGACAAATGAACCACTTCCTCATAAACCTGTCAATTTGAGAGACTTATAGGATACAAGCTCAAAAAGACACTATTTTGTGTGGGTGCGTTCACATTATATTTTCATTGAGTTCACAGGACTGATTCCTTAGCAGGAAAATGTAATAAAATAATTGGATTTAAGAGCCAGCTGCACTGAACAGGGAAACATGCTACACAGATAAGCTATTGAACAAAGACATTACTCAGACACTATAGTGAGGACTAACCTTGGTCTCTAGCGTACCAGAACCTTGAGGGGATACTCAGTGATATTGCCAGTGTTAACAGAACTCTATAGACAAGTGATTCCTGTTATTTCAACTAAAAATATAAAATAAAACCTGAGGTATGATATATGCACATTTCTTGAAAATGTTGACTAATTTGGGAGCTTCCATCCTGAATAGGAACAACTATGTCAGGCCAGATAGAAATATTTTAGAAAAAAATAATCTAGACAATAAGTACTTATCTTTGTCTGCAGGGGAAAAAAACCCATCAAGTTGTGTCTGGAAAACTTCCTATGAGATTAACTTTAGTGTGTGAAAGTTCTGTTAAGAGCTGTAACACATGACACTTGCTGTTTAACAAGAAAGGACTAAACAGGCCCTCTGTTTGTGAGAAGAGTATCTAGAGAAGAGTTAAAAGCAACACATCCTTTTAAATAACCTATTTTTATCCAAGATTTTGTAATCAAGACAGTTACTCTGTTCTTTCATAGTTGCCCGTTGCAGAAATTCTTTGGTATTTGTCATTAGAAGTACAGTACTTTTAATATACTAGTAGTAGCTGCCTAAGGTAAATGGATTGGCATTAACAACTCTTGCTGCGATCTAGCAAGGTGATAACACACTTGTACCAACAAAACACGCACACCAGTTTTCTTTTCAGCAGCTCTTGCATCCAACTCTTACAGCTCCTTGTAAAGTAATTAAAATAGGAAGATTAAAAAGCAGCATGGGAAATGGGCAGCCCAATCTTACCAAAATTCTCTGCTGGCAGAATGCATGTTCTGCCAGTGGAGCTGGCAGAATCCCTGCAGAAGTGACTTGATCCTGCTGGAAGTCACATGATGGTGTCACGTGCTCCAGCGCCACCAGCCAGCACAGCAAGGTCACCCGTGCTGTTGCTGGTGGTCACAAATGGAGGCCAGGTCATTGTCCACTAGTGAAGGGTAAGATGGCAGTGGAGGCAGGTGGAATGGGGCAGGTAGGGGGAGGATTAGGGGAGTTTCTAGGTGGGGAGGGAGGTGTTGAAAAGGAGGGAGAAGGTGAGTTTGGCAGCATGAGCATGTGGCAGAATCCCCTTCCTCTTTCTCTTTACCTTATCTTGGTCCAGCAGTAGCAAAATAGCTCACACAGAACTGAAAAGTCCCATAGGGGTCCCATGGAGACTATGAGAGCTTTCCCCAGGGCAAGTAACAAAAGTTCACTTACCCTAAGGAGACCTCTCCAACTGCCCCTCATCATAGGATTGGGCTGTTAGTGTGTGACTGTCTATTTTAGAGTTGCTAGAAATGACCCTGTTCCTCCAATGTTTTTGCTTCTTGCTCAAGTGGACAGATGCCAAAGGTTAATCTCTGGCCATTTTCTCGCTGTCATTCTGTTGGGCCTCCCTTTGGTACCAGATTTGCTTCCCATTTTTCATGCAGTCTTGTGATACCACCAGGCTCCACTGTAGACATCTCAGGTCTTTTGGATGCATTGAACCTGGCAACCCTAATGTCTTTGTATATATAATATATTATGGATACGAATATGAATTATTTTTTTTTTAAGATTCGAGATGGTCTGCTCACTGAAGATCCTCTCCTTGGGAAATATTGCAGCACAGGGTCACCACCTCCTCTTCAAACCAGTGGCCCCTATGCCTTGGTTCACTTTCATTCCAACTCTGTCGGTAGTGATAAAGGCTTCCATATCACATACATCACATCACCTGGTAAGTGCATTTGCACATGTCTTGTCTACAATCATAGCCATATACAGAGTGATCCAAGTAGATATGCAGCATTGACACTACAAGCACCAATTTCTTTTTCTTTCATGTAGCACATCCCAATTGTGGAGGAAACTATACAGACAGCCAGGGAGTTATCATGTCCCCTTACTGGCCTAATCCTTACCTTAATGACAGACAATGCATCTACATCATTCGACAGCCACCCGGTGAAAAAATCTACCTCAATTTTGTACAACTGGAGACAGAAAGTCAACCTGGCTGCTCTCGGAACTATATTGAGGTGATGTTTTGTTTAAGTTACTTTGCTATTGTGAAATATCTACAGGTCAAGCTAGGTGACACACTGGACATAATCATCCAGTCTTTCATCTCTTCATATTTCTTCTAAAAACAGCCACAAAAGAATTTGATTTGAATTTGGATTGTGACACTGGGGGAATGGGGCTTAACTCCCCCCTCCCCCGCCTTATTCCTGATGTTGGACACACACACACACCCCAAACTGCTATTTGCCCTGGTAGGAAAAACATCCTGGAACTTGTATGTAATGTGGCACAGAATATCTTGGGGACCCGACTGACACTAGGAAAATGGTTGGAGGAAGGTTTAACACCCTCTCCTCCAGCACCACCATTCTGATTCAATTCAGAGGGGCCCATAGCTGCTTTTTTAAAAAGACATTCACAGAGTCAGAGGACCTGATCACAGATGTACAACCTCTCATCTTGTTTTGCTCTACTGCTCTGTGTTCAAAATTTATGGAAGAAAATGCCTACCCAAAGATATACACAGGAATAGATATTCCATTTGATTAGTGTCATAATCAAAAGTCATAGAGGACAATGAACAGTAGCTGTGTAATCAACCACAGGCAATAAGTAAGTAAGGCCCAAATCCTAACCCACTTTCCGGTACTGGCATAGCGGTGCCAATGGGATGTGTGCTGCATTCTGGAGTTGGGGTGCACTCATGGAGGCCTCCTCAAGGTAAGGGAATGTTTCGTTACCTAGAAGCTGCATTGCCCTTATGTCAGTGCTGGAAAGTGGGTTAGGATTGCACCCTAAGTGTTTTTACTTATCTCTGGCTGGCCTCCTGATAGCTCCCCCCACCCTCCCCACATTCTGTCAGTGCAGCTGCATCATTGATAACGGTGGGGGATAGGACTGGGCAGTAAGTAACTTTTTGGATCTCAGCTATTGTCTAGGAGTCACATGACTAGTTTGTTTAGTTTGAAACTTGTTTTCTGAGAATGGAGAAAGGTTCTTTTGCTACAGAAGGTTTGTCATGGTAATAACATAGCTCCTTCCTTCCTTTGGGAATGAAGTGTAATTAATTTCCAAAATCAGAAGGAAGCCTGGTGTGTAATGAAACAAGACAGCTTTGTTTGCATGGGCTCATAATTCCCTTCTCTAATTGCTGGCAAAACAGCAATGAAATTCACAGCGGCAAAAAGAACAGAACCATGTGCGTTGGGTACAATCAGTTCATGTTAGTTCAGTAGGTATTTGTGGAGGGGAGGGTTAGTTCTAGGAAGTAAAGTTTTGCTCTGATCTGTCTGTATTCTTCAGTCCCACTTTGTCCACTCTTCCCTGCCCCCCAACAGCTAATCTACGTACATTCACTCAGATGGGGAATGGAAACACAGAATGTCTTGCAGAAATGAGCAACCTCATATTGTTACATTATAGTTTCCTTGCAAGGGTATTGGGAGGCTATTAAATAATCATTTAAATCCTCAAACATCTTTAAAAAAAAAAAAAAAGGATTACCTGCAGGATTGCAGGATTACTTTCTATGGTTAACTCAAAAGTTATTGAGAGAGAGAGAGAGAGAGAGATTGTATTTTTAATTACACACTGAAAAGACACAGAGTACTTGCATGTATTGCAGTTACACAGGATACTGTTGCCATAGCATCCGGATATACAGTTTACCACATTAACAGTAGAAGGGCGTAGGAGATACTTAGTGTTTAAATAAGAAAGTAAAAGCCTGGAACCTCTGACAGCAGCAGAGTTGGTGACAGACTTGATAGCAGCAGGCTGCTAGACTGCCAAGGTGATCATGGTGGTGGACCTTTTCTTGGTGACCATGAATGGGGTGGTAGAGGACTTTATGGGGAACTTGGTGAGTGCAAGTTCTGTAGAGGCAGCTCTGATACTGAACACTCCACATTAGTGGGCAGCCTGGAAAAACAGGATCTCATTCACAAGGAATACATAGGCAGGGCCCATTTCTCATAAAAGCCAAACATAAGTCTGCAGGGGGACATAGCTTGAAAGTGTGTTAACTTTAAAGTATGTGGCTAAGAAAAATAGTCTGTCCATCCCCCTTCATTCAGTAACTGCAGAAGAGAGAAGAGAGCTTGACTTCTCCTGGTAACATTTATGCATCTGTCATTTTTATATATGTCCCTCTACCTGGCACCGAGTCTCACACAGAAGTCCACATGTTATGGGTAGTATGGTACGCTGCTTGCACATGATGTACACCTGCCATTTTCAACCACCCTGCCATGGCACATTGGTGTGTTGTGAATGGTCTGCAGGTGTGCCATGGGAGTTTGAAGTAGAGCCATTAGGGGGAAGTGAGCTTCTGGGCAGCAATGCGATCTGCCTTGTCAATTGCCAAAAAGCTGATGGTGTGCCTTGACAATTGTAGCATCTTCTCAGTGTGTCGTGAGATGAAAGAGGTTGAAAACAGCCTGTGCGCACCAACACACATGAAATATACACTATCAGGGACATATCTTGTATACAGTCCCAACTGCCGAGGCTAATTGCATTTCCATACTGCATACACACTCAGTGAAATGGATGCATGCGGGTGTTTCAGTAATGCGTCAGTGCACATTTTTAGTTGACAGCACATGAAACAAACCTTAATGCCTTGAATCCAGCTAAGACGGCCCTGTTCAGACCTCTTTCCACGACAGCAGTATATTATATGAGGACAGATAAGTGCATAGGTAGATTAATCCCTGGCCATGCAGGGGTTTATAGGTCACTAAAATAGCATTAAAAAAATCAGAAGCCAACTGGCAATTGGAGCACACTGTGAAATGAGATTAAGGTCATCTAATACATCCGCTGCTCTCGAGCAAGATGTATTGCCTAAGGCAGAGGTTTAGTACACTTACAGTGTTATGGTGTCAGGTAGAGCTTTTAACCTCTACAGCACTCAATCAAGTGTCATCATTTTTTTTTTTTTTGGTCTACTTTTAGGAACAGGTGGATTTGCATCATCTGGGCTACAGCAATTCTTACAGGATGTAGGAGCCAGATTAGGGACTAAGGAAGTAAGTATGGGAGTGTCTAGAGTCTGCAAATAGTTCATATGAAAAGAGCAAAAGAGAGCATCTTCTTGCCCTCTTCAGAAACCAAGTTGTCAGGACCATTTTAGGTGGAGAGTAAACTCTTAGATCTTTGCATGTTCACCATGCATACCACATGTGTCTTTCCAGGTCAAACCCAGGCATTCAACATAAGCCATGGTTCTGAAAAGTTTCCAATTGTGATCTGATAATCAGATTTTATCATTTCATTTGTGGGTTAGGTCCGAGACGGAGACACTGAGCTGGCTCCCTTAATCAACAAGTTCTGTGGGAATTTGCTTCCTTCCGCCATCACTTCCAACAGCAACAGCCTCTGGGTCAGGTTTAAGTCTGACATCTCAGCAAGCAAGTCTAGCTTCAAGGCTCTTTTTGAAGTTGGTAAGAGAAACTTGGTAATTAGTTTTCTGACTTCTTACTTGGAGACAACTGACCAATGCACTGCCCATCTCTGGGGTACACTGTACTTGTTTAATCTCATAGAAGTCAATGATGTCGACACATGATCTATAGTAGGTGACACAGCTGAGGTGGGCTTTCCTCACTGCCTCAGGCACAGGTGAACCCAGTTTGGGGGGAGATTTCCCCCTCCCACTTCAACAGCTTCCTGACTGCAACTCTAAAGTAACTGTCAGAAATCAGTTTGGTCCCGCAGAGACTCCACTCTATCATATCTTACAATACATGGAAGTGCTCCTGGTCACTATATTTAGGCTGCAATTCTAATCACACTTTCCTGAGAGTAAGCCCCATTAAACAAAATGGGACATACTTCTGAGTAGACCTGGTTAGGATTGTGCCCTTGGTCATTCCCTGCTATTTTCAGCCCTTGGGGGGTCATGCCATCAACATATAACTTGGCAGTGACATTGAAACAAAACTGATACTTCTCCAATACTTACGTCTTAATCCTAACTAAAACCCTCCTGTAAATGCAGCCATGCCAACGGAGTGTGCACAGTTTCCTGCAGTGAGGGTGGTTGCAGAGGTCTCCTTGAAGTAAGGGAGCCTTTATCCTGGAGCAAATCTCTGCTGCCTCAATGTGTCACCTTGGAACTGCACCAACCATTCTTTGCAGAACTGAGGAGACTAAGGGAGAGGGAACAGGGGAAGGGACAGGAATAGGAACCTGGTGTATACCAGTGCTGCTGGGATCCACCCCCTCCCTGCCCCATTCCACCTGCTGCATGCCCCCTCCCCACCCAGACACTTCCCCATTCCTTCCCCCACTCTTCCTCCCCAACCTGCCCCTGTTGCCAACTTACTGGAAGTCAGTGGCTCTTTTGTTGGCATGTGCATGCATCTGGCAGCCATGTGTGTTGGTGGTCTTGTCACGTGCACCACTGCAGTGGCACGTCTGCTGGTGGAACACACATTCTGCAGATGGAATGCTTAGTTAGGATCAGTCCCTTAGAGACTCTATTCTTAAGATCAATCAATTCAAAAGTGAGCACTGAAGTGACCCTTGGACTTTTGTTGTCATGTACTGCAGCAACCCTTTTCTTCTTCCTTCTCGTTTCTATGTTCTCTCAGCTAGATATGCATCAGCTCCCTAATCCCTTCTTCCCCAGCCTACACAGCAAAGGCAAGGATAGCAGGTTTTCCCTCCCCAATGAATCATTCATGGTACTGGATTTGTTTATACATTTACAACTGTAAACTGAACTGACAATTTTTGGAAACAATAAAAAACTTGCCATCTACGTATTTGCTTCTGCAGTTTGCTTTTTATGGATAGGACACATTTCTTAGCAAGAACAGTCTCCTTACACTAAAGGAGAACATTAAGCACCACCTGAGATGCATCTTCATTACTATTTCTCAATTTCTTTTGGCAGCCTGTGGGGGTGTCTTGTCTGGTGACGGTGTGATCCGATCTCCCTATTACCCCAGGGCATTGTCTCAGGACAAGATTTGTGAATGGACCATCTCCCAGCCGGAAGGCCATGTGGTCATTCTTAATTTCACTGACTTTCGGATCTTTAATATCACAACCTGTAACTCGGATTTTGTTGAGGTAAAATATTTATCACACATTAAAGTTTATGCATGTAACAGAGAGCTTTGAGACGCAATGAATGCCATTAATTATTATTTATTTCAGTAGTTATGGGGTCAAACTAGATGAGTGCCTAATTTTGCATGGTGGTAGGGGGTTAGTTTTATTTAGAAATAGCAAGTGGGGATCTGTGGAACATGGCAAAACCAAGGGGCAAGTGGAGGCGGAGTGCTTGAGTACTTTTCCCCCAACATCATGCTCCACCTACATGCTATTTTTAATTGAAGAACAAGAAAAACTTCAGTTGAAAGTCATGTTGCTGAATTAGACACACGTTTAGTTTGACCTTAGGCCACATCCCTAAGCATACTTACTTGGATGAAAGTCCTTTTGAAATTGATGGAACTTTAAAAATAAGAAATCATATTTAAGATTGAAAAGTGTGTGTCTGTGTGCATGCAAAAGTTCAGTAGTGGACAGCTGGGCTTAATTTTTTTGTATGGTGGCTCTTTGTGAAAACACATCTCTTTTGAGATGCTACAGGAGGAAGGCTTCAAATTTGTATACTGGAATCTGTATCTCTAGCGCCTTATAGCTAAATTGCAACTTTGGACATATTATTGAAACACATACATGTTCATGGAATTTGTGCATTTTCCCCCATCAGATCAGAAATGGTAACAATGGAAATTCTCCTTCTTTGGGGAAATATTGTGGCACGAATGTACCATCAATAGTTCAGTCTACACAGAACTATCTCTATGTGAAATTTAGTGCTTCATCTGTAACCAACCTTGGTTTCATGGCTGTGTACAAGTCTTTGGATGCAGGTACTGTAAATGTTCTTTGAGTTCTCTTTGGTCACCAAAACTTCAAACATGATTTAAATTAATAATATTTCTACTGGAATTCATATCTTTTATAAAATACTATAATAGGCACTACCATCTCTCTTGTATATATCTTGACAAGTTTAAGAAGAAAAAAGGTATGTATTTATTTGCCCTGGAACGTAGTATCTAGACAAATGGGAGCCATTTAGTTATTCGATTTTTCTCTGTAAACCGCTTTGTGAACATTTAGTTGAAAAGTGGTATATAAATACTGTTATTATTATTATTATTATTATTATTATTATTATTATTATTATTATTATTATTAAATTGCAACAAGGGAATTTCAATAAAACATCAAGAAAACTTCTTGATGGTGGGAATTGTTCAGTTGTGGCCTAAGGGGGTAGACTTTCCAATGTTGGAAGTCTTTCAGTGAAGGCTGGATAGCCATTTATTAGGGATATTGTAATGGCGGAGTGCCTGCATTGGTAGGGGATTGACTCGATGATCTTATAGGTTCCCTCCACTCTGTGATTCCATGATTTTATTTTTATTTTTTTTAAATCATACCTGATACTTCCATTGTACAACATTGTATTTTTATGTATAAAAATGACATAAAATATTATAAAAGCTGCAACATAGCATAATCAGCAGTGTTTTGATTAAAAAAACATCAAAGTCCTGGGAAAATTATAAGGTTTTTGCTGGGTGTCTGAAAGGTTTGGGATTCAGCCTCAGGAGAGCCTACCAGTAGAAGCCCATTATACAAGGGAAGTCATCGCAGCTGAGAAGTCTGGTGGCCTTCTGAAGGCAGGGGACATCCAGAGAAGGCTCTTAGAAGATGACCTTAGCATTCATGCAGGTTCCTGTGGAAGCAGGCAGTTCTTCACTATAATTGAAAATATCACTTTAAGGGCTTATGCACCAGTTAATGTGCTATTTCCATGTGTTGTAGCATGTGGAGGGACTCTCACAGAACCAGGTGGAAGCATCGCCAGTCCCAGCTATCTAACCACATATCCACATGGTGTCAAATGTATATGGACCATCTTAGTCCAGCCTGGTTATCTGATCCGTCTGACCTTCACATCTTTTAACTTGGAATTTGACTACAACTGCAATAAAGATTATCTTGAAATCTATGACAACATCACTATGACAAGACTGGGGAGGTATGTGTATATTTTATTGTATGCTTGCTATATCGGTATGATCACTTTTACCTGGATCAGATCTTTTAAAGCCTCTTATTGCATGTTGCTCCATTTTATTTTCCATTTTTCACATTCCTTCCTCCATGGAGCTCCATAGTCTCTTCCCTTCTTTTGTCCTCACAGCAATGCTATGAAGTAGGTATGGCTGAGAGGTAATGACTAGCCCAAGTTCACCCAGGAGGCTTCATGGTTGAATGGGCATTTGAACCTGGATCTTCCAGGTCTAAGTCCAACTCCAAAACTACTGCACCGTCATGGCTCTCATTTTAATCAATATACAACCTCTCATATATCACATATCCGGCACTCCTCTCCACTTGATACATGATTCAATTTATGAACAGTCCCATTGCTTAATTCCTTATTATTTTAAAGGCTAGGAAATTAGTTAAATTTTAGTTAAATTAGTTAAATGTTAAATGTATTGTGGTATCCTTGCTTACATTCTGCAGATTTTTGATTTATACATTTGTTCACCTCACTCTTACAAATTCTGTATTCTATAAAGTTGGAAGTTGAAATGTATATATAAAATGAGGGTTATGTGACATATAAGCAAATTTGTATCATTGATTTGGTACAGATACTGTGGAAGGTCAGTTCCACCGTCCATGACCAGCAGTGGGAACACATTGATGTTGTATTTTGTGACAAATCACAATATTGCCTCAGAGGGATTCTCGGTTGATTACACTTCACTGAATGCATCCACAGGTATAAATTTATATTCATTATGTCCCATATTTTTTTTTTCTTCAGTCAAATGATTTAAAGTCCTGAATGGTGGAATCTTCACTTCTCCCACTGCCCTATTGTGAGTCAATAGCTCTGAGTAACATACTATATTAGATTGAGACAATTTCCCCAATTGTCTGTTTAGAAATGAATGAGAAATAATATAGCAGTGCTTAAGAATTCATTCCTTTGGGCAGTGTATAGGTCAGTTTTTGTTAATGTCCTTAAGGCTTTTATGTCATCTTAGCAGTTTCAGGACATCTTGACACTTCACTTACCAATTGTGTTGCTTGCTTCCAGTATGGTGGTGTTATACCAGTTTCCCCATGACAAATACATATATCGTAGACAGCTTACAATGTTTTGTAACTCAGACTGGGTTGTTGTATTCTTGTTCATAACTCTCAAATTTCCTAACTGTGTCTCTCTCCTCCAGTCTGTTCTTGTAAACTAACTTCCTGACTTTGTTTTAATTTCTCTGCAAAACATTCCCTCTTGTCGTCAACAGCCAAAAACTATTCTATGGTCAGAGCTGCTTTTTCATCATTGGAAAAAGTATGTGGGTGGACGTGGCAGACATTTTTCCTTTTGCCATTGCTTTCTCTTCACCCCAGCCAGCTTCTGCAACCAAATTATTCATTTTTAGAGCAGACTTTCAGCAATAGAATACAGAACTGGCAAGATGACTAACAAACAGATTTTTTATGGGAAACAGTCCTGCCTAGGCCAAAAGACCAGCCTGAGAGTAAGATATTATCATTGCCTAACAAAATGTGTACACTGACTTTGCTTTGAATAAATTGACACATTTGCATGGGTTTGCATAGCTAAGTGTATTTAAAGTAACATGTATTTTGATTTGTTCAGAATACACGTATAACAAATTGTGAAGCCTTGAAATATTTATTTATTTTTGTTCTAAGAATCTGTCTTATATCTCAAGGAGGCTTGCAGGCCCATCCTGTCTTCTTCTCCTTCCACTGATGCAGCTGCACCAAATATAGGTGCGCTATATACAGCGGAGGTGGGGGGGTAGGATTGGGAGGCTTCAGATATGAAAGGGGCATTCTTTCCCCTTAGCCCTCCATAAATCTCCGGCTCTGCAGTGGGTCTGCAGCCCTGTATCTGGCCCAAGTCTGAGGAGAAAGGACAGGGAGGCTGCCATCACTACTGGATACACCCCCTCTTGCAGCCTCCTCACCCTTTGTTTCTCCTACCTCCCCATTCAGTCCTCCCACTCCAGAGATATTTTGGGTGGCTGCTGCAGAGGTATGAACTTGGAACCATTTCCTGTAGACCAGTGGTTCCCAACCTGTGGTTCGGGGAACACAGGTGGTCCGTGAGACCCTGAGAAGTAGTCCCCGAGGTCTCAGGAAAAAAAGATAATCACCACTGATCACTTTTAGTGTCTCGCCAAGTGAGAGCTCCCTCACAGATCACTGAAGTGTCAGCGATGGCTGTGTGTAGTCCATTCTCTACCCTCTCTGATGGTCCAATGCTTGCTGAAGTGCCAGCTGTGGGAGGGTCCATTCTCCACCCTTTCTGGTAGTCTGTGGAGGAGCACTCACTTGGTAAAATGCTTCCCCATGGACCATTACAGAGGGTGAAGAATGGACTCCCCACATTCAGTGTCTCACTGAGTGTTCCCCAAGGACTACCAAATTGAATTGTATTTTTTTGGTGTTGTGGGGATGGAAGGGTTTCACGTGGTCCATGACAATTTCAATGTTTGCCTCAGTGGTCCATGGGCTTCTAAAGGTTGAGAACCAAGACTGTAGACCAAGGCCCAAGCATACTGCAAGCCCTCTCATTTCGACTTGGATTTCATGCAAGAGTTTTCTGTCTTTACTATGTGGTTACACACAGCAAGATTTAAATGAGTTACTTTTAAATGAGTCAATCTGACAACTCAAACTTGAAAATAAGAATCTGCCCTACTGAGTCAGACCATTGGTCCACCTAGCTCCATACCCTGATTGCAGTGGCTCTTCAGGGTTTCAGTTTGGGGTCTTTCCCATACATGCATTCAGAGATGCCAGGATTGAGACATCTTGCATACAAGTCATGTGTTCTACTACTAAGCTACTATCCCTCCTTTGGTAAGCATGGACTCTGACATCTTTTTTTCTTAAGGGATTAAGCATCACATCTCTGTTCCATGCAAAGCAAAAATATCCCTGTGACTTTTTCTCCCTACTGTTGTCTTGAATCTTCCATTCTTTCCATTCTGTAGAAGTGTCTTGGTTCATTACACTTCTCATTGTTAATCCACCAGTGATGAAAGTTCTCTTGGATACCATTTGATATTTTGCCATCCAAGCTGTCTTTGCCAGTTCCTGTTCAACTTAGCTTTGAGGGATAGATCACACTGTACTTAAGTCTGTACTGGATTGTTATGTGCACATTCATAGTATTTAATGAAGCTGAACGCCACAAAAAAGCATTATTCACTACTTTGGGGTATTCCAGGAAACAAGGGTCTAGCCCTTGACACAGCCGAGAGTTTGGCTGAGGAATAAGGTGAAAAGAATGGGACATAGATTCAGGACACGGCACTCCACATTATGATTCCCTTCTGTGCATAGAGGATATATATACAGCATGTGAATCACATTTAATCACCCCATGGCTGTTTACTTGGGCTTGCCCCCTTGGTCTTTTCTCTGCATATGCCACCTCTGAGTGATCTTGTCAAATCTCATGGACCACATGTATGCTGAGAATAGCAGACTATGGGCGCAATCCTAACCAACTTTCCAGCACTGGCATAGCTATGCCTGTGGGGCATGTGCTGCAATCAGGGGACAGTCATGGAGGCCTCCTCAAGGTAAGGAAATGTTTGCTCTCTTAACTCGGAGCTGCACTGCCCTTATGTCAGTGCTGGAAAGTTGGTTAGGACTGTGGCCTACATGCACAAATGTAGGAATGTCCATGCATAATTAATATTAGAGCTTGGTGGTGCAGGAACCAATTGAATTTGTTTTGTGATTTAAGTAGTGTTTGTCGCACACGATATCTTTCTCCCTTCTCCACAAAGAGTTAAATTTATTTGTTGTTTGTGGAAAAAGGTGAGGCTCAAGAAAACCAGGACCCACTTAGCTCTAAACAGAGACATCTTCAGTCGTGGCAGGGAATTGCCACACAGCTCCATGCAACTGGTAATCCTGTGTCAGGCAGCAGCAGAAGGTTAAGCTTCAACGAGCCTCTTTCTGGGTAATAAAATCACAGCTGAAACTCACTGTAAGCACAGTTGCCTATTCCACTTTTAAACAGTCTTTGACATGTAGGATTTAACACTTCCTTTCTCCTGTGGAGCACCCAAAGTTCCTACAGCACGGCCCCAGTCCCTGTGATCTTCATCTGTTGTTGGGCCTTGCAACAGTGTTGACTGACTGACTATATGACAGTTATGAATGAGTTAGGAAGTGCAAGCAAAGAAATTGAAACATAACTGAGCAGCTTCAACACATTGCACATAATTTTTTTAAAAATGATTTTTACCTGTGTTTATAACAAGAAAACTAGATGGCAGTTTCTGTTGGAACATGTACATTTTAAAACATTTTTTCCAAAGATCTCAGTGACTTTCTCTGCTCTTTTTTTAAATCTTTTTATTCTTGTTGAATTTGGAACAGAGTTTCAAAGCGTTATCTGTGTATCGTGTCCAGACTTCCTTTAAGAAGCATGGGGTGACTTGCACAGTTTTCTGTCAGACATCTGTGCAGTGTGAAACCACCCCATCTCATAGTTCTTACTACTTTAGATTTCTATGTTTGGGATTTTTTAAGGTGTATGTACATTTATTGAAGTATTTATTTATTTTATTTTTTAAATGTGTACTACCCTTCTACTCATATGGGGCACTCAGGCAGTTAACAACAAAAAGAAAAAAGAAAACCACAATATCAAAAATCAATTAAACAATAACTAGACAAGCCAACAGAATAAATAAAACTCCAGTTCCAAACTGAACCACACAGAGAAATTATTATAATATGAAGAATTCCCTCAATCACTTTTATACTAGGCTATCCATGTTGGCATCCTTCAGTCTTGGAAGACTATGGTATCGCGCTCTGAATGGTGGGTCTGAAACAGAGTGTCCTCTCCAGTGCGCGAAGCCTGGGTAAAGTAGGTATGGAGGTATGGAGGATAGACTGTTACCCATGCAGCAAATCCCCCCTCTCCACGTCACTGAAATGGTCCAATGGAAAGGCAGAAGCCAATACAGTTGGTTCCAGCAGCATCGCAGGAGTTGCCAGAACGTGACTGTGTTCAGCCATGAACTGCCTCAGGGACTCCGGCTCCGGATTTTGCCTCGAGGTTGACTCCTGAACATTTGTTCCCTTACCTTGGGACTACATTTTGGTGCATCAGTGCTGGAAAGTTGAACTGGGCCCTTAGTGATCATGTAGCAGGAAACAGTAGGGGAGGTCAGGAGGACCCCACAGGGAAGGAAATTCCACAGTGTTGGTACCACCACAGAGAAGACCTTGTCCTGGATTCCAGCCAGCATTACACCTGCTTGTACTGGAACCTGGAGCTGGGCATTCCCAGCTTACTTTAGTGAGTCGGAAGTCTTATATGGTGTCAGCTGTTCTCTCAGATTCAATGAATTAACATTAATCCCCACAACTTTCATTGGGCTTATATAGAAAGCTGTGTTACAGATAACTCCTAAGGATGGAATATCACGAATAATGCCAAACTTAGACCTCCCTGGGCTGTATCAGTAATAACTTCAAGAGAAATGATGACCTGTCTTAGTCCCTGGGGTTTTGAGTGAGTAAAGTTTGGAATTTAATGTCACCTTTGGACAATCCAGGCACCTCAGGCTGGAGACAGGCTCAAGATGCCATTTGAATGGCTGGAGCTAAATGTTTCTAAACAAGCTTGCCTTTGAACTTCTTCACAAAAGATCATTGTTTAAGCCCTTTCTCTTCTCCAAGTTTGGTAGAATTAAGTCAGTTAATTATGTCGCTCTGTGCCAGCAGCAGCAGGACTTCAAGTGCAGATATTTTCTTCCACTGCCTGCAAAAAAGAATAGATTCTGAATGGGGTGCGGGGTGAGTTGGAGGTTGCAAATACAGCTACAAAAGGAACAAGCTTCCTCTCAGGGAAACTGCAAATCTCTTCTGACAGCAAGTGATCAAATTTAAAGGCAAAATCATACATGAGGCAAGGCTCTTCATTTGGCTTTTAAAAATAAGAATCTTGGCGAATGTTGAATCTTACTCTTTTGAGAAAATGTCCTGCATTTCATTTTGTTGTTTTGTGCAGCGGTGCATGACCAAGAGACATTTTCATTAAAGACATATTTTAATCTTCTGTTGACTGGAAGCTGGACAGTCCAGCTTCCAGCAGTTTATACTGTCCTTTCCATCAGAACAACACTGACTGCTGGGGCTGGCTGGAGTCTGAACCAGATCGTTCTTGCAGCCGTAACACACCAGCAAATAGTCATGCGTAATTGAAAATAGATAGAAAGGAACATACGTTTCACCACATTTTCATTCATTAACAGCAGAACACTCAGCCACTTCTTGGTTTTGACAAAATAGAACTTTTGTGTGTACTTGCACAGCATTTTGCTGATAAAGATGCTGGTGTCTGTTCTGACTTGGGACTATAGGTTATTTGCAATGGCAGAAGTGATGCCCCAGGCTTGTTCTGTTGTCTTATAAGTTACATAATATACACAAGGTGTTTACTACCAAAGCTGCAACTGAGTTACAAAATGATACACCAGTATTAACTAATTAGCATGAGTACAGGTGGGAACTACGGCAATGAAGTGTTCCCACCCAGCTGTGACTTGGACACAGCTGGACCATACTTCTGATATGACTAAGGTTGATTACATACTTTGCAGGGGCTATCTCTATAATTGCATACACCGGAATGTGGGCTCATTAGTTCATAAGCTAAAACAATCAACAATTGAGCTGCGTGCATGTCTTTTGACCCATTTTACCCTCTGAGTCCTGATTCTGCTTAAAGGCACAGAGGCCACGGAAATAAGATGGAGGAAGCCCCCAGGGCAGGGCAATACAATTACCCTGTCAGTCTTTGAGTACTTGAGAGAATCATGCCAAACAGATAATTGTTGAATCTATAGTTAATTGATTCCTTCCAGAAAAGCAGAGAGGAAACCTGAACCATATTTTTCCTTAATTATATGCACATGTTACTGAAAGGGATTTTTAGATTACAAGAAAAAGTGTTTTCACACTATAATCTTTATTTTACATTTGTAATTATCAGCGAGCTGGAGCACCTTCCTTAAGGCTATAGCACTTGGAAGCTATTAACACAGAAAAAAGGTGACTAAGAGGGAATATGATTGAGACTTCTATGCAGAGAGAGTGGTTTGAGAGAAGTGAGGTTTTTCTCACACACAGGAGTCATCCAACGAAACTAATTGGTTGGAGATTTAGGATTGACAGAAGAATGTACTTCTCACAAAGCACATCATTGTTCTGTGGAATTTTTTTGCTACAGAATGTGGTGTTGTCGACTTGGTTGGATGGCTTTAAAAGATGAATGAACAAATTCATGGAGGACTATCACTATCACTGGCTACTAATAATGATTATGTACTACCTCCTGGTTTAGTGGCTGTGTGCTTCTGGATGCCTGTTGCAGAGAACTAATCACGGGATAGAGTCTACTCACAGTACTCTAAACCAGTGGTTCTCATTTAGCACCGGGACCCACTTTTTAGAATGCGACTCTGTCAGGGCCCGCCGGAAGTGATGTCATGACCGGAAGTGACATCTTCAAGCAGGAAAAATTTTAACTGTCCTAGGCTGCAATCCTACCCACACTTTCCTAGGAGTAAGTCCCATTATTTATTTATTTATTGGATTTGTATGCCGCCTTTCTCCCCGAAGGGCACCCAAGGTGTGCCCAAGTATCATAGTTAAAAGAATATACATAGCAGCTTATTACCAGGTCTGTAACATTTCCCCAAATACAATCACATACCATGGTAGCATCAAGTCTAATATATTAAAAATAAAATATTGAAATGAATGGGGACCCACCTGAAATTGGCGCATGACCCACCTAGTGGGTCCTGGTCCATGGTTTGAGAAACACTGCTCTAAACCAAAGCTCACTGTGTACAGGAAATAGCATATCCTATCATCATTACAGTGTGCTATACGTGATATTT
Source organism: Tiliqua scincoides (assembly GCF_035046505.1). Classification (NCBI taxonomy): domain Eukaryota; kingdom Metazoa; phylum Chordata; class Lepidosauria; order Squamata; family Scincidae; genus Tiliqua; species Tiliqua scincoides. The sequence goes on from NC_089825.1 coordinate 23,123,245, forward strand.
CCCATGTCCAATAGCAAGACACATCACAGACTTCATGCCTCCCTCAAGGTAACCTGTATCAGTAAATCCAGCATTTTTATCCAATATGGAAAGAAATTATTTTAAATTTTATTTTAGGTATTTATACCCTGCTCTTCAACCTACTACATTCACATTGCTCAGTTAACCCAGTCAAAACTGTTTCCATATAAGAGTTGGGCTTTTGTTTTGTTTTTTAAATAATGGAGGAATTTGAAGTTGTCCCTCTGATAGCAGGAGCTCTGTGGCATGAGAAAGCCACGTACCATGTAGTTCCTGCCGCTTGAATTGCTGAGATTGCTTGTTAAGTCCTTTTCTCTTTGCTCCCTACCTGTGAACCTCTGAGGTTTCCTACCTGAGTACCTTCTCCAAATAGAAAACCTAAACAGAACTTGGTTGGAGATGGGATGGAAGAGTTTGCAATACCCTGTTTTCTTTTTGTTTGTTAGTAATAATTAAGGTAGGAGAAAAGGCATACTCATTTGTTGAGCTACTGCTTTATCATAGGTCTCACCATTGAATTCCATCCAGCCCAGAATAATTGGTTTTCTTTCTTCTCCAGTATGTTCACATGACTACACAGAGGCTTCTGGTGTGTTGACGTCTCCAAACTACCCCAACCACTATCCTAACAGGATGTCATGCATTTACCGGATCACTGTGGGGAATAACAAACAGATTGCTCTTCATTTCACCAACTTCTCTCTGGAGGGTGGAGTTTGTTCAAGTGATTATGTAGAAATCAGGCAAGTGTGTTTGTTTTTCTTACCTTTGCAATAGTAACTGCAAAGTTCAAACATCTACTTTGTAGAACTGCAGAACAGGGAGGTACATGTGAATGCATGAGAAGCTGCCCCATACTGTCAGATTATTTCTTCTCTCCCCATATTAGCCCAGTATTGTCTCCACTGACAGTAGCTTGCAAGGGATTAATTCTAATCCTTCTACCTGAGATTGTTTTAGTTGGAGATGCCTGGAATTATAGCTGGGATCTGGTCCATTCAGATCACATGTTGATGTTTGGTCCAGTGAGGCCCTGTTTTTCAGCCCTGTGTTCTAGCCCCCTATTCCCCAATAATCTTTACATAAATATATGAGGATAGATAATCTTTATCCTAAATAAGGACAATCTTTACCTAAATGTATGAGCAAGTGTGTTAGCAAAAGTAGAGATGATCCTGCCTTCAGACACATTAGGGAAGCCTGGAGCGGACATGGAAGAAATAGTGTCTAGTGTTTACAGCATCCCAAAGGGGCTCTGGAGGTCTAGAACAGTGATTTTCAATTTTTTTCATCTCATGGCACACTGTCAAGGCACTAAAATGGTCAAGGCACACCACCAGGTTTTTGACAATTGACAAGGCACACCATGCTGCCTGTGGGCGCTCACATCTCCCATTGGCCCTATTAATAAATGACCTTCCCCCAAATTCCTGTGGCACACCTGTGGACCACTCACGGCACACCAGTGTGCCATGGCACAGTGGTTGAAAATGGCTGATCTAAGGAAAAGAAGAAAGAAGGTATTTATCACAATGTAATAAGTTGGAAGGCTCAGAGCAGAGGGCATCTCAGCTACTCTTAGAACACAGGATTTCGTGTTATATATTGAAGCATCTGTGATGTACCATTGCAGTTTTAACCATTAATATGTGTGATTCCAATTGTAGAGATGGTGGTTATGAGACCTCACCAGTTCTTGGGAAATATTGTGGCTCATCATTGCCTCCAGTTACCATTTCCCATAGTAACAAACTGTGGATAAAGTTTGTAAGCGATGTGTATATTACAAGTACTGGATTTTCAGCTTCCTGGGATGGAACATCAACAGGTAAAATCAGAATGCCAACATAGGGCCCAATCCTATCCAACTTTCCAGCACCGGTGCAGCCGGAATGCAGCTCCGAGGGAACAAATGTTTCCATACCTTGAGGAGGCTTCTGTGACTCTCTGCCCACCACAGGATGCAGTGCACGCCCCATGGGCACAGCTGCACTGGCACTGGAAAATTGGATAGGATTGGACCCATAGCCATTTCTCTACTAATCAGATCAGAAGGAAGGCTATTTATTTCCCCGTAAAGATTGCTTGTGGAGCTCTTGTGGCATAAGCATTTGCACATTTCATTAGATACCCTAAATGTTATCCTCAGTTGGAAGACAGAGATATCCACATTGGTACAGAGGAGGAAAAAGTTATAAATGGTGTGGCAAAAAGATCCCCAAATGCTAGTAGCAACAGAAGGTTTATGTGACATTTCTATGCCGAGCCAAAAATAAGAACAGTGATGCAGCGAAGAACCAATCTGAGCTAATCCAGGAGAGAACAGTAAAACCACCAGAGAACAAATCAATTCTTATTAAGCATTTTTTGAACAGAATTTTAAGGGCTATCTGAAAGCCTATGAGTGGGGGCTTGGCAGATCTCTCTAGTAGAGAGAGTTTCATAGCTGTTGTATCACCACAGAAAAGTCTCTGTCTGTGTTATCTGCCCATTGAAACTGAATTGATGGCAGGCCATAAAGCAGCATCTGTGATTTTAAAGTTCTAAAAGGCTGATATCGGCAAAGGTGATTCTTAAGATAACTTGGTCTTGGGCCTTTTAGGTCTTTAAAAGCTAATGCCTGCACTTCCAGTTGGTTCCAGAAACAAATTGTTAACTGTGTAAGTAGTATAAAATTTAAATGTAAAATATAAGATATCCAACCAGCAGGGGGATGGACTGGATGACATCCAAGACTCCTTGCCACTCTAAAATTCTTAGGGCGCAATCCTAACCCACTTTGCAGCACCGATATGAGGGCAATGCAGCTCCGAGGTAAGGGAACAAACATTCCCTTACTTTGAGGAGGCCTCCATGAGTACCACCCAACTGCAGGATGCAGCACATGTCCCATTGGCACTGCTATGCCAATGCTTGAAAGTTGGTTAGGATTTGGGCCTTAGTTTTGATTCTGTTCAGATTGGAGTTAAACAGAATAGTGGGTTTCTTTCCTGCTTTACTGTTAGACAGCATAATATAGAAAAGAAGACATCATCACTGGGCATGCATTAGGGAACAGAACAGATGTTGCCCAGTGCAATTGAAATCTCCTTTTTATGTTTTCAGGCTGTGGTGGAACCCTCACTACTTCTTCTGGAATCTTCATGTCTCCCAACTATCCTATGCCCTACTACCACAATGCAGAATGCTACTGGCTGCTCAGAGCTAGTCGTGGAAGCCCATTTGAAATCCGGTTTGATCAGTTCCACCTCGAGTCACATTCAAGATGTCAATATGATTACATTGCTGTATGTAGAGTGGTTTATTTTTCCTCAATGAGGGCCCAATCATATCCAGCTTTCCAGCACTAATGTAGTTGCAATGCAGCCAAATGTTCTCTTACCTCAAGGGTTCCCAAACTGTGATCTGTGGCTCCCCAGGAAGTTGCAGAAACCAGCCAGGGGAGCAGCAGAATCATTGTGAAGAACTAGCCACCCTATACAATGTATAGGGATTGTAGGAGCCATGGCCCATGGCCCAGCAGATCAAGGGAGCTGCTAGTTGAAAAGTTTGGGAACCACTTTCTTACCTTGAGGAGGCTTCCGTGACTGTCCCCCACCACAGAATGCAGCTCACGCCATGCTGGCACAGTTGCATCCATTTTCAAAAGTTGGATAGGATTGGGCCCATACGTTAATTATTATACAGATAAGATGAAGGTGTAAACAGAGAGGCCTAGAAGCATGTCAACAATCCTTGATGAAGGATTAGGCCAGTTCATGCAATATCTTTTCTACCCAGTAGTGATTCAAACCACCCCAGGCCTGGCATTCCTGAAACACAGATATAGCAGCTAGAAATTCCCATTATTCCTTAGGAATCATGCTGCTGTCCAATGCCCATTTGTTTGGCCCCAGAAGCTACCACTTTGCATTTGTAATGGCTGCAAGCAACCAAATACCCAAATAGTTAAAGAGTGTTTCTATAGCGTCAGGCAAGCTAGCATTCCATACATAGGCCTCTAGCTGTATTTTAACTTTTCTGGGAAAGGAGGAGTCAAATGGAGTCTCCCTCTAGTTGCTTCCAAACTCTTAGCTGCTTCTCATGGTCCAGCTGAGCCCCTGGCAGAGATGATCTATAGAAGAAGCTAGAGCTTCAGTCACCCTATCTGTAACTGCTCCCTCATATAAGAATACAAGAATTGCCTTTCTGGATCAGGCCAAGGACTCATCCCATCTAGCACCTATGGGCCAGATGCTTCTGGAAACACGCAAGACAAGAATCCTGTTGCCACTTCCTTTCTTCTGGCAACTGCTTCTGGCACGGCCAGGCCCAAGTTGGGATGGCTACTAGGGCAGTTGCTGAGATAGGGGATAGGGAAAAGGCTGCCCCACTCTTGCACTGGGGAACAACCTGCTGGAACTGTGACCTGCCTCTTCCTCTCCACACACCATCAACTGTTGTTTTCCCTTAGTCCTTCTTAACCTCTTTCCTAGAACTGGAACAAACTGCAGGAGCTGCCATTATGGACTGCTACCAGTAATGTAGCTGACCAGGGGCTGGAGGGCAATGCGCCCCTCACAGTGGAGAGGCAGTTTTCTGCCATTTCCACCGGCAGAGTGGGGGTGACACCTCCTACCTTTTGGCACACGGACGCACTGCAAAATTGGCCCACCTATCCGCCCTGGCTCCGGTGCAGCTTCAAATGGGCCATTTCTGGGGTCAGGGCCACACATGTGTGGAAGAGGGGAGGTGTCTGCACAGGCGAGAGGGTGTGATGCGATGACACGGGGGAATGTCACAGGCTCAGAGTTCCCACTTCCACCCCAGTTACACTACTGACTACTAGTGTACCTCTAGAAATTCCAGCTGGGCCAGTTGGAGTGGGAAATAGTGGTTGTGGTTCCCTGCACCGTGACTTCTCAGTTGACATGACGCTTTTCTCCATGTGAGTCCAGGGCCCCAAGGTCAGGAATGGACCTGTTTTAAATTACACCAGAGGGTTTTGTGGCCCCCACCCGAAGGCTCTCTAGAATATATTCTGCCTTTTATGTTTTGATTCCACAGAGAATATCTTTGTATAAGAATGATCATGTTGCAGCCTGAGCCCAAATGAAGAGAAGTCAATGGGAGTCTTGCACATCAGGCTATTAGGAAAATGTTTTCTTGAATCAGAAGAACAAAGGCAGGGCAGTGAGTTGCCTGACAAGATCTCCATTGTCTGTCCAGATATCCATATTCAAAAGTGTTGTATAAATGACCTGAATATATTTTTTTAATAATCAGAGCTTCAATGAATACCCATTTAAACACTCAAAGTTATTAAAATGCAGAACACTGCAGCTGTTTCTGTTGTTCCTGAAAAAGCAGACCAGGCTACTGGATATCTGAACCATTAACATGATCCTGAATGTGCTTCAGGGTAGCACCATGTCATGTTTTTACAGTTTTCTAAAATTGCTATTTCAAAATGCTCCATCTTGAAAAGTATCACTGCTTGCCTATGCAGTGTGGCAAGAAAGGAAGCATAAGCGCATTTCTTCTGTGCTGTTTTCTGACTTTTGGCAGCCATTGTTTCTCCAGTCCTTTGGCATTTGGGTACTTAAAAAAAAAAAAAAAATCCAAAAGGTCATTTTGACTATGTATCCCTGTCAACCAGATAGTAATGACATCATGGACCAAACAGCCAATCAAATTTGACTATAAGATGGTATCACAGAGGGCAAAAAATAATGTCTTTCTGTAGCATTCACTCTGAATTGGTGGGGACATATCCCTGTTGCCCAGACAATTTGGCTTATGCTCCCTGTCTTGAGGAATAGCACTTGAAATTTCATTGTCTACCAGTGCGGCAAGACAGGAAGCAGAAGCTCAGTTGCCTGAGAAACAGGATCCCTCTCCAGCCAAACAGTGTGGGGAGTGCCCAATTTTAGTTGCATAGTGACACATTATTTATTGTTATTATTATTAAGACTATTTATATGCCACTTTTCAACAAATAGTAGTTCACAAAGCAGATAAATAAATAAAAAAAAGACTAGGTTGGAGCAACATGTGGATGAGGTTCAAGTGCACACCCCAAATTGTTTCTCATTGAAAGTAATGCAGTTGGAATGCACATTCAGATGCACAATGTTCATCTATCTGCCCCGTATTACTTTTGGTGAGATATCAACTGAATGGACATCTCTGTACCTGCTCCAAGTAGCTCACTATTTGTGACTGAAATGAAACAAGGAAGTATTGGCCTTGTTGCTTCAGCACCCGGGACTCATTTCCTCTGCCAATATCCTTCCTCTCCAGATCAGTTTCACATTCTTTTACAAAGGCATGCAAAAAATCATTGGGCAAACTATTACCCCCCCCCCCCCCCCAATTTCAGTTCAGTATTTCTTCTGAGACTTAAGTAACAATTTAATGTCAGGTGTACGTCAGGGAGAGTTTCACTTGTTTCAGATATGGTAGCACCAGTCGCTGAAGTGTGGAGGTATTATCAGGTACTCATTTTGATAAATGCTTCATGAAATACCAGGTTTACTCCCATTGCACACTGTTCCCATACAAGAATGACAGAGATGTGATCAATTGAATGTTCGCTGTAATATTTTATTTCCCTACAGGTTTATGATGGCAACTCTACCAATGCTAAAATGCTGGGTAAATTTTGTGGTAACGAGATACCACCCTCAGTCCGCTCTACTGGAGACAGTTTATATGTCAAGCTAAGGACAGATTACTCTTTGGGAGGTGGAGGTTTCCTTGCTAGTTATGAGCAGAGTAAGTACTAACAATGACATGAATAACATACTCAAGTTCAAATAGTTCTGTATACATAGATTGTGAAAAAGGAAGATTTCTGGCTGAGATAATGATCAAGCTGGGTTGACAAAGGCTGGAACATTTTTGCAAGCAATTGTTGTATCCCTTCTTGTAAAAGGTGCAAATGTTAAACTCATCCTGTGCCTTTGGCTGCAGAGGTTGTTATAAGTGTAGCTTTCCTTCCTAGATTTAGGGTCCAATCCTGTCCAACTTTCCAATGCCAATGCATCCACCATGCAACCCTGAGGTAAGAGAACAAGTTTCCTTACCATAAGGAGAACTCACCCCCTCCACTGCAGGATGCAGTGCATGTCCTATTGGCACAGCTGCATCAGTGCTAGACAGTTGGATAAGATGGGACCCGGGCAGCCCAATTCTATCCTTTCCTGGTGCCCAGGGCTACAGCAGCACAAAATGACAACTGCTATATCCTATGGGCAGCACCAGGTCTCCTCAGGAGCTCCTCAGGAGATCAAATATTCTCTTACCCCGTGTAACACCCAGGCAGCCCCAATGGATATCCTTGGATCTGCACCCTCTATTGAATGGGCACAAATCAAGGAGACCCATGTCAGGTTTCCCGACCAGGGAAGGGGGGTTAGGATATAGTGGCAGAGCCTGCCGCCATTTCCACCCCCCTCCCAGGCCTGCTCTTCCCTCCACCCTCCCCCTGCTCAGTTCTGTCCCGTTGCCTCCCTCCCCCTGCTCCCAAAAGCAATGCTGCCAGCTGTACTCATCACTGAGAGCTCTCCATGTCTGTCTTCAGGACCTGAGGTCCCGCACCAACTGGTTGTTAACCTTACAGCACTTTTGTGGCAGCCCAGATAGGTAGCTCTGGCAGAGTGCCAGCACTGTGGCTTATAGGATTGGGCCCTTAATCTCCAGCCTCCACTTAATAACACTCCAGCATTCAACTTTTTAATTCCTGTCAATTTTTAACTGTTCTCCAGTCACACACACTTGGTGACACATTTATATCCCTCTGAAATCCACTGGGTTAACATGTAAATGAGAATTGTTCACATATTCTCTTCATTTCTCATGGCATGACAATTAGCATTGATGAATTGCAGTTGAATGTGTGAATCTACTCCTGATAGTGTATGTTCTAGGTCAACTCTGTCCGGTGTTTCATGCAGACCTGCTGCTGTCATCCAGTGATGAACGTGCATGTGTAAATCAGCCATATGTGCTGAATTCTGCTATTGTATGATGCTCCTTTTTCAATGGCAGGCTCATTTCCCTTTCAAGCATTTCTTTGAAACCTTGGTCTATTTTTTATCATGTACTTTGGGGCTACAAAATGTTCTTTTAGCTGGCTGCAGGACAAGGTCACAGGTTCACTGAGGCATTTATTCAGCCCCCGACAGCACTTGTTTCAGTTATTAGTGCTGGCTGATGCTTTGAACAATAGACAACAGTGTAAAATTATGTCTAACTTTTCTTTTTTTTATGCTTTCCACCCAAGTTTGCCAGGGGGTTGTAATTGCCAACCGTAGCCAAGGCATCCTGGAGAGCTTAAACTACCCAAATAATTATCCTCGAAATGCATATTGCAACTGGACCATTCAGACCACAGCCGGCAACACCCTCAACTACAGCTTTACAGATTTTAGCACGAGAGGAGGAGCAAACTGTGAACGTGACAGTTTAAAGGTATGGAGGAAAGATGTTCTGATTTGTGACAGTTTAAGGGTATGGAAAAATTGTCCTGATTTTGCAGTATGATGTATAAGCAGTTTACCCAAAAGGGAACAAGGGCTAATCAGCAAGGAACTTCTTAAACCATTTCTGCTCAACCCACAGGTGTCTACATTTGGTTCCTGTGGCAAAATACTGTAATGTTGGTCATTCATAGAATTATGGTGGAAGAAGGGAGAGATTGTCACTTGATACAAGCTCACTAAGATTTGCTTCACACTTTATGTGGCAACCCATGATGGCTTGGTGTTTTTGTGTACAAAGCATATAAGTTGAACATATGAAGTTGCTATATGCCAAGTCAGCCCATTGGACCATCTGTATACCAGATTGTATACCAATCTGTATACCAATCAGTTTTCTACACTGATTGGTATAATGTGGTTTACTATTGAACTAAAGCTCTTCCCCTTTGGAAGATTCATAATATTTACCCCTTCACTTCATAACATGGTACACAAATAATGAATGAAGAAAAAATGTGTACCTCAAATGATGGCCAATCAGAGATATCACCAGAACAGGCCCAATACCTCCTGCTGCCTCATGTAGAATGTCAAATGCTACCCCCCTTACCTGGTGATACCCGAGCTTCTGTCCCTCCTAGCTGCTGGATTGGAAAAGGAAAAAGAGAATGATGAGGAAGTATGGTCTAGAGCAGTGTTTCTCAAACTGTGGGTCGGGACCCACTAGGTGGGTCACGAACCAATTTCAAGTGGGTCCCTATTCATTACAATTTTTTTATTTTTAATATATTAGACTTGATGCTCCTATGATTTGTGACTGCATTTGGGGAAATGTTACAGACCTGTACTTTTAACAGGCTACTCTGTATATGCTTCAAACAATGACAGTCAATGGGGCTTACTCCTGGGTGAGTGTGGGTAGGATTGCAGCTTAGGATTGTTAAAAATGTTCCTGCTTGATGATGTAACTTCCGGTCATGACATCACTTCTGGCGGGTCCTGACAAATTCTTATTCTGAAAAGTGGGTCCTGGTACTAAAAGTGTGAGAACCACTGGTCTAGAGCCCTGTGGCATTACTGATGTGCTAGTCTAGACTAGCACTCTCCTCTCCTTGACACTTCCTCTTCCACTCCATCCTTCTCTTCCTTTTCAAATCCAGGATTGGGAGAAGGAGGAGCAGAGGTAAATGGGTGGATGGACCTATTTGCTGCCTGAGGTGACTGCCTAAGTTGGCTGCATGGATGGGCCAGCCCTGTCCCACTCTCTAGATTAGAAAAGGAAGAGGAGGATGGAACAGAAGAGGAGAGGACAACTAGAGTTCCCGATGCTCTAGCCCAGTACTCTCCTCTCCTCTCCTCTCCTCTGTTCCAATCAGTGGAAGTGAATGGGCGTCAGTGGTATGAGCGAATGGGAGATGGCCAGTCTACTACTAGAGACAATCACTTCATTCAGTCTCCTGATTGGCCATCTCTGGATATCACAAAGTAACTGGAAACGTGTTTCCCTTCATATTTTACATACTTATCACAGTAAATATTCAGGCTGCTTTGTAAAATGTGTAGCAGGGTGAAAAGCTACACAATATTGAAATGGTGTGATGAAATTAGTGTGTCACTGTACCGTTCTGTGTATACTATAATACTCTTTTATCACCTTAAACCTTGAAGTTATGGAATAAAACTGTTCTGAATTTGCAATGAAAGCAAAATGTCCATTAGTATAATGTCCTGTAATAACACAGATGGAACAGAAGGTACAGCATTGCCAGAAGCTACTCTTATCACTATCCTCTTGCAAGGAGTCCTTGAAAGTGAGATGCCCAGGCACACCAAGATGAAATACAATCCAATGCATTTTAAAAATCAGGTTTATAGTTCCACTTGTAAAGGTGGGCCTTGTAATTATTTGAAGTGACTGAGGGACATTCTGTGAAGTGACAAAGACAGGGAAAAAAGGGTCTATCAATACTGATGTTTCTTTGGTCACAGGCTCCATTGAGATGCACCACTATCCCTGGAAACCCAGATATACTCCATCTTGTGAAACATTTGCAGCCTCTTTGGTCATATTCAGATCAAACAGACATAGTTCACACCTGCAAGCTAAGTCTGAACCAAAAGTTATCTCTTGAGGACTTGAATTTAGGCAAGATGGGTGATGAAACACACTTTCCTCTTTGACCTGTGTTTGCCACCATTACCTGGAGAGTCCTCTCAGCAGCCACCATTCCCCCCCCCCCCAAAAAAAACAACAACTTTGGGATGATACTACATCATGATGTAGGATTATTCCAGGGTTTCTTGGGGGAAAAATAGGAAGTTTCCTTGGACCATTGGTCCATCTAGGTTAGTATTGTCTATGCTGACTAGCAGTGACTCCCAACAGTTCCAGACAAAGTTTTTTTCCAGAGCCAGAGATTGAACCCAGGACCTTCGGCATTCAAAACATGTGCATTCCCACTGTACTACAGCTCTTCCCAGCTGATAGCTGCCAGAAAAAATACTACTGCTAAGACTGCTATTGGTCTCTTTTCATGTTCTGTGAAATAGCTGAAATTGCCTCTGCAATTTCACTGCCTGCAACTTGGGTGGTGGAATATGGAAAGCCATTTCAAGTCTGCCATACTTCAAGCATGAATTACCATAGTGCACTCTTTACCAGGCTGCCCTTGAGAATTATTCAGAAAATGGCAGAGATGAATCACAGGAACTGACTGCATGCTGCCTCTACCAAGGCAAACTGCCACTACACTCCTGCTTTCACTCTGTGCAGATTTTCTGCGACAGAAGAATAAAACTCTGAGATAGTCAATTGATTTAGAGCTTGACTTTGGAAATTCCTGAGGCCATCCTTCCCCTAGAAGTAGGCTTCTGATCTTTAAATGATTAAGGAGTTTGATTTCATGCCACCCGAAAGCAGAACTCAAACCACAGTAGTAACGTAAATGGCGCAAGAAAAAGATGGCTTCTAATTATAATAAACCTCAGATGACTAGCTGCGCCAAATGCTTCAAGATGCCCACCATAGGATGACTTAGTCATAGACATGCGAAGCCCACAATGAATGAGTAATCGTTATTTTTAGTTGTATATTTCCCTCAGCAGTTGCCACACCCTGTCAGCTCAGAGCAATGTGACTTCTTTTGTGCCTCAGGAAAGCAACTACACACAACTGAACAACTGTGAAATATTGGCATATCTAATTCAGTTGCGCTCATTTTTGTTTTTTACAAATGGGACCCTTTATGTCCCGTGAGCCTTAGCCATAAGAGGCTCAGTGTTTATAAGACCAAAGACATTGCAGCATGCAATGTCTCCAAACGTGTCACTAAGGCTGCAATCCTATCCACACTTATCTGAGAGTAAGTCCCATTGATTATAATGAGACTTACTTCTGAGTAGAGATGCATAGGATTGGGCTCTAAATCCTTGAATGCTCCTGCAGAGAAATTGGGTCCACTGTTACTCCAGTCTTTCTCACCTCTGGTCTTTTCCTGCAGGAGCCTTCAGCCAGCTATACTTACAGGAAGATTTTCATTTTTAAGGTCTTTTTAGGAATATTTATGAAACATGTTCAACTGACATTCCTTAACATTGACTCACAGACTTCTTTCACAGTGGGTAGCAAAACAGAACTGTTAAATTCGGCCAATCTTTAAAAGATAACAGAGCTGATACTGATCTGCTAGCAAGCACTGAACTCAATACAAATCAAAGTCAAATGTTTCTGCCTTTTGGGCTGGCAAAACTCTGTGCCCAGTTGGAGTCTTGTTGCAGGAAATACCACAGATAGCCATCTCATAGTTTCAAAAGGAAACTGCATTTTTAGGTGATGCTTTCATCCTTGGATGGGTAAAGGCATGGATGAATAATAAGCAGTCCATTCGCTTTGGCTGTCTAGTTTTTCTCCTCATATTTTGTTTTAAAACACACTTCATATCTCAGCGGGAAGGAATAATATCAGTGGCTTGTTGCCATTCAGTCATAGTCTATGTGAAAAGTGTTTCATCTACCGCTCCAAAACTGTATGTGACTTTTAAGTTGTTCCAAGGGTACCTCCTAAACAAAGATGTTGTTGCTGGTTTCCATTACGGATCATCGAAGGCCCTAGAAAAGTTCCCAGCACAGGTTCTTGCTGGTTGTGCAGAAGTGCTCTCTTATTTGAGAACAAACATGTGCACGTCCTGCGTCGTGAAACTTCTGTGTCTAATCCCCTTTACTGTCAGAGTATAAGATGGACAACAGTGCATCAATTAGAAAATAGCAAATGTATCAGTCACTGTGCCAGTAATGCTCATTTATGCACCATGGAGAGTCATACTTGAAGCAGAGAAACCACCTGCTCCTAATGTTTCCGTGAGTGCAACACAACAGGTTGCTCTGGATTTGGAAAGAGATCAAGGGCACACATGGTAGCAGAGGTTACCATAATACGGGCTAAATATCCCTTATCTGGACTGCTTAAGACGGGAAGGTGACTGGATTTCGGATTTGTCTGGACTTCAGTTTAACTGCATTAATATAATGAGAAATTCTTACCCTTACTCTTTTCATTTTTACCCATACCTGCTGGTCTCTGTGAGAGTTTTCAGCACTTTCTGTACAGGTATATACCACAGAGTAGAGAACAGAACTTGCAGCCTGTGCCTGCGCTGTACATGGGAATGAGCCCAAGACCTTCTAATGTTCACACTACAGAAAGTTTTTTGGGTTTTTTTTAAACTTGGACAAAAATGTCTGGATTTTGGAACAGTCTGGATTTTGAATGTCTGGATAAGGGGTAATCTACCTATACCAGTAGAATGGGCTACCACCTTTAGATGCAGTGAAACAGGCCTGCTGACATATTGTCAGTGCTGGATGACAAGCAGCCGAATATGCAGAAGCTGAAATATCAATCCCAACAGGATCGCTACCAGCTCCAGATTGGGACTCAGGGTAGATGCATATTGCACAGAGACAGAAGCAGCTGCAACCCAAACCTCAACCAAAAAATGTATCTGGAAAAGACTGCATCCTTTCACAGACTGGGAAAGGATACATAGACAGGGAGATGGTGCAGGAACAGCTAAGCCAGGTGGTAGAAATCCTTGTGAAGTAGCTGGCATAAGCTCTGAAATAAGATCATACTCTGTTTTCCAGACCTGAAACTATTTATAAGGACAAAGAAACAATGGGCTGCTTAAAGGAAGTGAAAACACGTTGGGATCTAGGAGAGGAAGTGTCCTCTCTTTCTCCACTTGGTAACCCTGATTAGCTTATCACAACAGACCCCAGTGCACAGACCAGGAGGATTCCAGTCTGAATATTGGCATGCAGGGAAATGGCAGGACTGGACACTGGAAAGACACAAGTAGTATTTCTACACTTTGAGCAGTCACAAGGCTACTTACATTGCTAAAGCCCATATATTTTAAGTTAGCACCCAGTTTGCAATTGAGCAGTCTTGTGCCATGTGCTTTATGCTGGATAGTGAGGTCAGCAAATGATAATTTTACATTGTTATAGTTGCACCAGTCTATAGGGTCAGGGTGCTAGTGCAACAAACCTTCAGGTGGTTCAAGATGCAACCTTCAGCCCACCTATTTTGGAGTACCAAAGCAATTGGTCTACTGTACTGCAACTGTTTTAACAACCAGAAGATGGAGGTGATGGCTCTTGTGCACTGTGCTTTTGAATGAATGGTGTCCTCTTTATCTATGATATCATGTTTCTCCACTTGGGGAAGCCCTTCTATATGAAAGTTCCTGTTAGGCAGCAAGCCATCCCATTGAATTCCTCTGCTCAAGTTTTTCCCTGAACTGGGAATTGTCTATCGAAAGGAGAAAGGAGCTGAAGTATAGTGTTTTTTTTAGTTAATCCCAAGAGTTAATCCATGTTGCCATCTGGAGCAAGTTCAGAAAGCTCGGGGACCTCACTTGGAAGCATAGCACCCATCAAATGTAGCCAGAACACTTACAACTGAAGCTGCCACTGAAATCATGCTTAGGACAAAACTTCAAGCGAGTTTGGTGACTCTTCTTCAAGGCAAATAACTGAAGAATCTCAGAGGAAGCCAAAGAAGTTTCAATGAGGCTAGCAAAATGTGTTGGCTGAGTGGAGGGTGGGAGGGGAAAGGGGGCAACTGCACATCCCTAGGTTGTCAATGCATTTCACTTAAAGTGGATTTCAAAGCAAACTGGGGAGTTCCTTTTCAGTCGAAACTTCTGAGTCATTTAAAGGGAAATTTTTTTGGATGATGTCTCGATTTTGTTGTCTGTCATCATGTCAGTGCTTTTCATTATCAGTTTTAACTCAGCTTTGGGGGAGGAAAGCAGCAGCAGCAGGAATACTGCTGGAAAGGCAGGCATATGGATGTTTTAAGTGTATTTAAAAATGCAGGATCTAGCAAAGCTTGCCATGACACACACACATTCATGGGACTGTTAAAACAAGTCCCTAGACCCACGTAAACTTGATGTGCCTCATGCAGTCACTGACTGTACTTTTGGTGGATGGTGAATCTACAGTGTGTTTGGATTGCACCCATAGAGAGTTTGTACTGATGGCAGGATCTGGCATCAGATCGGGTTGCAGCCAACACTGAGGCACAGGCTGGATCTGGGTCCTTTCATGCAGTTGCAAAACATACACACATACACAAGGGCCCACAATGCATGTGTGCCCTCCCTGTTTGCTTCTCCTTCCCTTTTCCCTTGGCTTCTCTCCTCTTTCCCCACTATCCCAGCTTACTTCTCCCTGGAGGTTGCCAATGGCCCCAGTTGCAGGGATTATGCCTGTGAAAGTAATGCTTATGAAACTCTTTGAACATTCAGAAGTACTGAATGGAAAAAAAGTATTTCATCAAACACAGGCTCACTAACTCCTCAGATCAGACTCTGCAGAATCCCTCTCTGCCATTAACATGAATGCACAGGCGACCGCTAAACTCCACCCCCTCCATTCTTTGTTGTACTCTCTGCTACAGCTAACCAGTCAGCCACTACCCTTGTGCAGCCTGTGTGCCTCCCTGGTCTCTTCCTTTCCTTCTTCCTCCTCGTGCTCATGCCCTACCCAACTGCCAGTCAATCAATCAGCCAGCCAGCTGCTGCCCCCTCTCTTTCGTTCACATACAAGGCTGTTGCAGGCTTGATCTGCGGGCTGGGGAAGTGCGCACACGCAGTCTCAACTGAGCAGTGAGAACCAGAAGTGGCAGAGTCAGAGCCCTGCTATTATAATCTGAATGTTGTTCCTGGTGTTGGGATAGAGTTAGGGTGGGTGGCAGCTGTGGTAGCAAGTCAGAGAGGATTGTCACTGGTTTTGGCCAAACTGGCTGGGCTCTCGGGTGTATAAGGTCTTGGCCAGTCCTGACCTTTCTGACTTCTGATACTGCCCAAGACTGACAGTCCAATGAACATGCATAAGTCAGGGAATGGGCTTGCCACTGTGATCCCATTCCACCCAGGCATGATCAGCACACAGACTTTGTAAAAGCTGTAAACTAGTTTCTACAGCAAGCAAGAAGAAAAGACTCTATTTCGCATAAACAGTCTACCTTTTACAGTGAATATGTGGACCTCTGTCTCTTTCTACTTTTAAGCAGAAAATGAGCTTCCTCTCTTTGAGTAGTCTTCTATTGCTGTACTTTTTTATGGAACATTACTATAGGTCTGAATTATCCCATGCAAAATTCCCACTAATGTGATATGTGTTATGGAAATAGGGTTGCTAACCAACCTGAAAAAAGCATCCTGGTTGTGTTTTTTGTTTTCAAGAAATTGCAAGAACAACATGGGTGAGGCTTTTCCCCTTTCATGTTTTGGTTTCAGCTGTACCCCTTCAGCTGTAGACAGACAACTGTTGCACTGGGCTCTGCCCCATTTGCACTGAAATTACTGGGCTCTATTCAGTACAGAAAAAAAATTAGAGGGAACATTGGTGGCAGGTATGGCAGCAGCACAGGAAAAATATAGAAGCCCACACAGTCACAACCACCACTAAGATAAGGAAAGGAGTGCCTACTAAAGAAAGAGAGGGCCCTCTCAAACTGGGATCTAGCTCTGCCTTGTAACATCTGAACTAGGCAACTAAATTGTTGGCATCCTTCAGTCTCGGAAGACTATGGTATCGCGCTCTGAATGGTGGTTCTGGAACAGAGTGTCCTCTCCAGTGCACGAAGCCTGGGTAAATAGATATGGAGGATAGGCTGCTACCCATGCAGCAAATCCCCCCTCTCCACGTCACTGAAATGGTCCAATGGAAAGGCAGAGGCCAATACAGTTGGTTCCAGCGGCGTCTCAGGAGTTGCCAAAACGTGACTGTGTTCAGCCATTAACTGCCTCAGGGACTCCGGCTCCGGATTTTGCCTCGAGGTTGACTCCTGAAGCCTTTTTCATAACTGGATGTAGCCACAAGGCAGTGGAGGTTTGGGAACAGAGTTTTCCTTCTCTCAGATGAGCTGCCTTCCCAGGCTGACGAGTCCCATCTACCTGGTGGCTGTTTAGTTGCCTCTTACGACAAGTACAGCCAAACCGAGGGCCTATTCTTATCCCCCAGCCCCCAAGGGGAAGGCAACTAAATTAGGGGCAAAATAATTGTAAAGGTCTGAGGTTCATTGAACCTAATAGAAGGGGACCAGATGCAAAGAAGGGAAGGACTCCAGTACCATTAATAGTCTTGGAGGTGAAGGAATTTCAGCAGGTGTGAAACTTCTGTAGCGCTATGATCTGTGACCTGCTGAATTCCCCCCTTCTACCCATGTCTCCTGCTCTTGTCTCCCCAAGAAGTAGCTGACTCAGGCAAATGATTTAGAATGGCTGGAAAGGGCATTAGATGGTCAATTATGCAACATATGATTCTATTTTACCAGAGTCATTTGGATTTTGCCTTCAAGGTGCTAAAACCATTTGCACCAGCCTGAAAGGCCCTTAGGAAAAAGGGAAGATAAACTAATATTTACTTTCCCTTTCTTCAGGGCAGTTCCAGTCTGTGGGTAGGGCTGATATAGAGAACCTGACACTTTATAGATAAATTTTAAACAACATTGTTGTGCTGTTGTTGGTCAAGCCAACCTGATGCTGGCTAATGTTTTTGAAATATCAAGTCCTTCCCAAGGAAGGACCTAGAATTTTTAGAGATATTTGCCTGAAATGTGTGTACGAGTTCCAACTCCTCGTAGTTCCAAGGAGAGCTGCTTTTTGCCGTTCCTATTTTGCAGTTTATTATTATATCAATTTATTATTATTATTAAAAATTACTTGCTTTCACAAGAAGGATAATTATTTATCCTACTTCATGTTGTACAACATAAATCAATCAGAGGCTCACCAGTGAACCAAGAAAGATGTAAAAATTGCATGGATTTTTATATGAATAACATTCCATTAGATCTAAACTTGGTTGTTCATTCTTGGCCGGGATCTTCTAAGGCTGTGCTCCTCTAACCGCCCGAGATGTTCAAAATTCTTGAAGGAAACACACAGCTGCTCTTTTCTTTATAAGAGTCAGACAGCTTTCCAAATGCCTGTAACTTTAGCTGTAGCCTTGCTTTCGAACACTTCCAGCTGTTGCACTGCTTTGAATTTCCTGTGAATAATTTCTTTTCTGAGAACCAATCTGTGAGCAGTACCACATGGAGTGGTTTCTATGGCAACCATTATTTGTGTATGTGAAAAAAAAAATGGCCAGAAATGTGAAGTTACTTGCAGTCTGCTGAGTAAAAAAGAAAAAAAAAATAGCAAAAAACCTCCCACTTGACAAAATCAAGTTTAGGAAAGAATCATGCAGGAGGGCTTTCCCCCGAAAACAAAATGAGTAGTTTTGATACTATGACTGAGAATGTTTGTTGTCTTGGCAACTGTTTAATATCTACCCACAGTGATCAATTTATTCATTTATTACGATTTGGATTCGTACCCTGCTTTTCTGTAGGCGAGAGTTCAAGGTTGCTTACAACAGTAATCCAGGGGGAAAAAATGCCAACTAAGAAACTCCAAACACTCACTAATCTCTGCTATCAAGATAAAATAATGCTTAACAGTAGTTGGTAAGAGGCAGGAAAATAAAGCATAACCCCTGGTTATGCAGCACGTGTGCCATTTTCATTCACACAGGGCAGGTGGAGTGGTGCAAACGGTGGGACGCACTTTTGAAGATAAATCTGAATACACATTTCCATCCTGCTTGTGGGCTCTAGTGGGTGTACCCACTGCCCCCTTCCAGGAGGAAGTTTACGTCACAGTGGCATGGGAAGACTTATAGGACAATGGCACACAGACAGGTGCTTCAGGGAAGGATTTATGATTGAGTTGACTAATACATAGATGCCTCAAAGTGAAGTAGAGGCGGTTTGTCTGATGGTCTGGATCTCAGGTCGTGGTTCTCTTGGCCTTGACCCACACTGATCGCCACCTGGGGCTGGGAGCCCAGGGTTGGATGTCCCTCCCATCTAAGGGATGCCTCTGGCCTTGTGGGATTGTAAGCCAACTGGGGGCTGGGACAGGCTCTGCATTGGCTGAGCCCACTTGGATTACCCGTGTCTCTTCTCCTCTTTCCAGTGTTCACCACTTGATTGTCCTCCCCCTCCAGCCATCTCCACCTTCCCCTCACTTCTTGCACTCCTTTGCCCTTCTGTCTCTGTTGTTTCTCTCCCATTTCCACCACTGCTTTCTTCCTTTCTTTGCCCCATTCCTTCTTCTTGCGCCATTCCCTCTCATAACCCCTGCTGTGCTTCTCCTGCCCAACTTGACCACCCTTGTTGACTCACTCCCTGCCTCCCTCTTTATCCTTTCATCTTGTTCTCCACATCTGTTTTGTTTTTGTCCTCTTCATCAACACTCCACTCATGCCTTCTGTACCTGCTTGCTTCCCTTTTGTTGGTCCCATCCGGACCCTGCCATCTCCATCAGTGAAGGCCATGCTGGCTGCATTGCAGGCTGTATTGCTCTCACGATACCTCACTGCCAAGCAATGTCATCATTACCAAGTGAGACACCCAGAAGCCCAGCCCTGCCACAGTCACTCATGGTGTTCTGGCAGGTGACAGCTCATACTACTGGAACAAGGCAAAAATGAACAGACTAAGCAGGCTTGCCTCAGCCAAGGAGCCACCTGCCCCTCCTTCCACAAATGTCTGCCCTTTGAGATCACCATTGTAATCTTTTAGAAAGGGATGCAAACATCAGAAAAAAAGGAGTGGAGAGAAAGCATATTTAACAGTGGGGAGAAAAGCTTTGCATGTGTCTGTCTTGGCTTACCACTATTCTAAACTGACAGGCACAAAGCAGGAGAGGCATCTGTTGAAATTTGCAAAAGGAACATGCCAGTATCTTGGTGATGGAGATGTTCACTTATGATTTCCATGCCAAGTGTTTGCAAGACAGAAAGAAATGTTCTGCATGATTCAGATAATCAGATGAGTACCACACTAGGGGCAAATTTACAACAGTTAGTGAAGTTTTCTCCAAAACTCAAGTACAAATATTAACTAATCTAGAACTATATTCTACCAGTATTTAACAATACAAAAGTGTATGCATAAAATAGAATTTGGAGAGTTGTGAATGCACCAGATAAAAATATTGTATATTTTGATGGGTGGGGAGCACAAAATATGCAACATGCATTTAATGGGGAGCTCACATCCCACACAGTAGATCTATGTCCTTTGCCCCCCTCCCCCCCATCACTAGGTTGGATGTACTGAACTGCTTCATTTGTTATCAAACTAGTTGTCAAAGTTTATTTCCCCCCTGTATTTATAATAGCAGCACTCCTGTATGCAGGAGAGACTGTGCTGTACAGCAATGGAATGATGTGTTTGTGTTGCGAGTTTCCCAGAGACACAGGACTCTTGCAGACAGAATTCTGAGTGAGATGGGCCCTTGGTCTGACCCAGCACGGCAATCCTTATGGTTCTCAAATGGAAGACTTCCAAAAGTACTTCTTTGCCAAATGCTTAACTGACATAATGAACTCATTCCTGTTGTCTATCATGATAACCACCAGCACAGCTGACTATACAGCAGATAAGATACATGTATGGAGCATACAGTCAGTTGGTGGCAAAAAGCTACAAAAGCCGAAAGGGAAGCCTCTGTGTTCAGAGACTGCTAAGGACTGGGCATAAACAGGGGGTGGATGTTATATAGTGGGTCCATGCGAATAAAGCAGGGGTGTCCAAAGTTTTTGGCAGGAGGGCCACATCGTATCTCAGACACTGTGTCGGGGGCCGGGGGGGGGGAAAGAATTAATTTATATTTAAAATTTGAATAAATTTACATTACATAAATGAATATATTAAAGATGAACTTATATGAATGAATGAAGGTCTTGCAATAGCTCAAGGCCTATAAAAGGCCTTGCACATAGTAAGGCCAGCCTTTCCTTTGCTGCCACTGTTGCATCACAGACGTGAAACAGCAAGCAGTGGAAGGAGCCCTCATTCCACAGCTCACGTGAGAGGTCAAACAGTCTCCCTCAAGCTGAGAGCAGTTGTGTCGGGCCAGTGTGGGCTCAAACAAATCTCCGGAGGGCCAGAGGCTCATTGTAGACTGGGGGCTCCCTGAGGGCCGCATTGAGAGGCCTCGAGGGCCGCAAGTGGCCCCAGGGCCGGGGTTTGGGCACCCCTGGAATAAAGGAAGGCATAGAGATAACAGCTCAATACGTTTATTCCATCTTCAGAACAGAACCTGGCAATGAAACAGAAGGCAAACACCCCTGGCTTTTATACCCTTTAGCTCCGCCCAGACTCCCCATGATTGGTGCAGTTGAAACATTAACTAGGGGGCCAATCGGACGGTAGGATTTCGATCCATCACCTAATTGGCCAACTATAAGTCTGGGCCAATCAGTTATGCAGGATTTTGATCCTGCATAACTTACATACATAACAGTGGATATCACCATTATGCCATACTTGTGAGCTTCTCAAAGGCACTTGCATGGCCATCTTTCATATGCAGAATACTGAACTAGATGTATACTAGATTAGTGTGTTGTTAAAATCAACTGTGTTCAGTGTAACACTTTTGTAGAATGTGAGTTTGTAGAGTCACATCTTACGCATTTGTAGAGTCACATCTTACACAGCAGTTACGTTCAGTCAGTACGCAAAACAAAAAATGGGTATGGTCAAAATCACTGTAGTCTATTTCAGTGGTGTCCAAAGTTTTGAGAAGGAGGGCCACATCATATCTCTGACACTGTGTCGGGGGCGGGGGGGGAAATAAGTAATTTACATTTAAAATTTGAATAGATTTACATAAATTAATATACCAGAGGTGGAACTTATATGAATGAATGAAGGTCTTGCAATAGCTGAAGGCCTTGAACAAAGCAAGGCTGGTTTTTCCTTCACTGCTGCTGCATCTCAGATGTGAAACAGCAAGCACTGGAGGGAGCCCTCATCCCACAGCTCACGTGAGAGTTCAAACAGTCGCCCTCACGCTGAGAGCAGTTGTGTCGGGCCAGTGTGGGCTCCAGCAAGTTTCCGGAGGGCCAGAGTCCCATTGGAGACTGGGTTCTCCCTGAGGGCCACATTGGGAGTCCTCTAGGGCTGCAATTGGCCCCAGGGCCAGGGTTTGGGCACCCCTAGTCTATACAGTACTATCTTTAGACATGATGAAAGGCACAGGAGAACAGAGCCTGACTGAGGCTACAGCAGATGCACATCTCATGCTCATTCTAGGGCATAGTGGAATGGCATGCAGAATCAGCCACACTATTTAAATTGTTGTTTTTATCTTGTTTGTTCATTTTGCCAAGTGTGTATAGTTGAATCCATGTATGTTAAATGCATGTACGATGTGACTCTGATATAATTCCTGAGAGAGACCAAGCAGAAAATCATTGCTCCCTTTAAATGTCTCAGTCAAAAGTGTCAATGTCTAGTAGTTAATGCTGTCTTTCCATTACATTTCCTTCTGCTTCATTTCAGCTTTATGATGGGCCGAATGCCCAGTCCACCCTGATAGGCACTTTCTGTGGTAACACTGAGCTGCCATCTGGAGGTACTAGTGGTTCCAGTCTTCATGTGGTGTTTTTCTCTGATGGAGTAGATGAATCTACTGGATTCCAGATGCTCTGGCTAATGAATGGTAAGTCACCTAGAATGTCCCTCATTTGTTGTTAATACAAGTGTACTTTCTGTATGGTTTTGTGCCACAATAGAGCAATCTCATAAAGCTTGAATTATGGCTGCAATCCTAGACATACTTTCCTGGGAGTAAACCCCACATCATAATGAGATTTACTTCTGAGTAGACATGTTTAGGATTGTAGTGTGTGTGTTAGTAAGAAGCTGAGATTTGACAAATCTCTCAAAACCATGGTTGCAAACTATGGTAATAAAATATCTTCTGTGGCATTGGACAATCGCACATTCTTCACCTTAACTAATCTCACATGGTTGTAGCGTGAGGTTGGGTTACTAGTTGGGTTCCTCCTATATATATTTAAGAGCAATAGAAGACAGGGTGAATCCTACCTGTTTCCTTCAGATTGGGTGGAAGACAACTATAAAATAATAAAATTTAAGAAGCATTTTCCCTGTTTGAGGGCCCAATCCTGTCCAACGTTCCAGCACTAGTGCAGCCATAATGGAGCCCTACAGTAAGGGAACAATATTCCCATACCTGGAGGATGCCTCTATGACTGCCTCCCCACCACAGGATGCAGTGTGTGCCCCATTGGCACAACTGCACCGGCACTGGAAAATTGGATAGGATTGGGCCCTCAATCTCTAGCGGTCTCATATCTTCCCTATCTGAAATAGAAATATCCGCGTCAGTACTATTAGCACTTTTGTAAAGAAAGTCCTGAATGTCTAATTCTTCCTGCCATAGTAATACTACTCTGTTCCTTATCCAATTCCGAAGCAAGGCTTGGTGCCTCTGTTGGCGCGGAGACTTGTTCCAGCCTCCACAAGCTGGTGTGCCTCTGTGCGTCGGCCTAGCCAACTCCTGAGGAGGCACAAACGTGCCTTATGTCATGTTTGCGACCCTCCTGGGCCAGCGCAAGGGACTTGCACTGGCCCAAGTGAAGGGCAGGATTGTGCCCTTATTTTACCTGGCACCGCACACTTTTGGCTGTGTCCATATGAGCACAAAGTTCATGCCACACACACACACTGATTGATGAAGCAAACATGTTTGCTGCTCACTAACTCAATGTGTAGATAACCATGTTAAGATAAATAGCGTTTGCCTTTTTTTGCATCTTGGAAAAAATGGCTTGCAAATGTGGCTTTGTTGTGTGACCTATTTAACAACAACATTGCAAGCAAGGAGATTAAAACCTGGTGCATTGCACATCACTTCAGAAAGAATAAGGGCCTGGAAAAATAATTAAATAGCCACAGTGGCCTTGTCTGCCTAATCAGTTCACACTATTCAGTTTCTGACAGCACAGTGAGGCAGCTGAAATCCGCTCCTGGGGCCCTGGCTTGGGTTGCTTAGTTGTATGGCTTGATATGCATTGTTTGAATGGGAATTCCTCCGCACAGGTTTACAAACTGCAGTCATTTCCCAAAGGACTCTCTCTTTGGCTAGACTTTTGAGGAGTCGAGAGTACAATGGGAGAGGGGGGCCATGCAACATTACCAAGAAGAAGAGAGTGACTTATGTAAAGGAAGAGAGAGCTCTTCAGCTGAAAACCCCCACAGGGGAAGTGTAACTGAACAACAGGAGTAAGATCTCAGGACTACGAGGTGATGTCATCGCAGAGCTAGACAAAGGAAGGAGAAAAGTGCCTTTTCTGTGGAGACCGATGACATCACCCTCCTCCTTGAAGCTGATCTTTCTTTTCTGCACTTCTAAATAGTTTCTAAAGTCTCTCTGGTCAGAGAACACCATTCCCTATTCTTCCTGCAGCCCTTGCTGAATTCTTTAAACTCAAGGGTAGATTTTCCCCTCTTCTTCATTTCTTCTTCCTTCACCCACCTTTAACATTCACTCTTTCTGAATTGTACCTGCAAAAATACCCCCCCCCCCAAAAAAAAAAAACCAGGGCCATCAACTAACCTGATTTCCTTGCCCTGTGCTTACTGTTTTGGTGACAAAGTATAGATGATCTTTAGTCTTTTCAGAAGCAGGTTTGGAAGTGTTATAAAGGAGCTAGAAATAGGCCTAAACCTCCAGACAGTAGCCAAGCTGTACATAAAATTCAAATAAAGACCTGCATAAAGTGCTAATACACCACTTAACTCCTTGTTAAGTGGTATTGTCACTCCAAGTTAAGTATTGTCACTCCTTCAAGCCCTAGCCTTGTACCTTTCCACATGCAAAATGCATACCAGTTGCAAAATCTCCCAGCTTTCCTAGCCTAAGTTGCCATGTGCTATTCTTTTTGACTGCCACTACTGAGCAGCATTTGTGTGAGGGTGGTTGGGGCCAGGGGGAGAATTCTAAACACCTGAAGCAAATTGCTTTTCATATTCCATCTTGGCTTGTTGCCAGTTTTTATTTGCTTTGTCGTGGTCTATTTTGGGTAAGAGTAATCTTTACTTTGGTCATTTCCATTATGAACTAGTTCAAAGCAGGGGCGGTCTCAGTAGATCTGCTTCCTGAATTTGTGCAGATCTGCGGACACACATACGCACACCCTGTAACCCCCACCCTATTTTTTTAAAAACTGGCACGCCCTCTAGTGGACATGCATCTTACCACTGCTGCCTCCTCATCTGCTCAGGGAAGGAGCCCGGCAGGAAAGAGGGGAGAGGAACAGTGCACAGAGAAGTGTCGGTGCTCCCCTCTCCTTCCTTTATCTTTTGGGGCTGTCTGTCCACCTCTGCCGCCACCTCGTTCTGGGGCTGGGTGAGAGGCGAGCAGAGGGGAGGAGGTGTTGCTGCCACCTCCTGTTCTCTCTCAGGGATGAAGTGGCAGGCAGCCAGCCATGGGAGGAGGCTTTGCTGCTTCGAGGACTCAGATGCAGGGTGTTTTCCAGGAGAAGGAAGTAACAGCAGCAGTCATGAGGGAGTCGTCACTCACTCCTGCTTCTGGCTGAGAATGAAATGCCTGCAGCCAGGCACCGGAAGGAACACAGACTCTTCCTGGTGTCTGATGCTTCATTCCCCAACAGGCAGTGGCACCTGTGGCAGGTTAATCAGTGGTTGTAGCACACTGCATTACTCAGTTTGCCAATATGCTACAACCATATATTCATGGCCCTTGGCCCTTTGACAACCACAGATACAGAATCTGTTCATGTTCAGCTTAATTCAGCTCAGCAGCTAATTCCTGTAATAGGTCAAAGGTCTTTCTAAATCGTAATCTGCAATGATCAAGACTCCAGCCAAAGCATGACCACTGAATCATAGGTTTCTTGATATTTCTATTTATTGTACAGTATCCAAGCAACTAGAACTAAGGGTAGGCAGACACGCTACGTACTTTCTAGGGGAACTCCAAACCTCTACGAGCTATTAAAAAAAAAACAAAAAACTGATCTCCCCCCTCCTTTTTTCTCATGATTTTTAAAATATATGGTAGACATTTCCAAAAATGACTACAAGGAACTTTGACCAAACTGGGTATGTAATTCAATCCCTGGAGACACATCCTGAGTGCAGCTGTTTATTTGTGCAGCCACCCAAGGATTTCAGGCCTAAATATTCCTTAGTCTTAAAAGCCCCTTGCAACATTTTTTGCTATAAACCCAAGCTCCTGAAACATGTGAAAGTTCACTGGGTGATCCCTGTATGTCTTCAAATAATTTGTGTCTTTATTTGTGCTTGCTGTCTAAAGACCAGACCTTTCTTCTGTGACAGCAAATGGCAAATTCCCTTCTATTTTTAATGACAGAAAAATCAGATCTTTCTGTCTGTCTGTCTGTAGTCCAAATGCAAAACTGATTTAAGGGGACAGTGCCCCCCACAAAAGTAGACTCTCAACCAATGCAACAGTCTGTTGACAGGGGCTTTTCAGTAAATGTTTGGGCATTGTCACCCAGAGAGTGGATTAAGGCAAATGGCATTTTAAAACTGACAGATTTCAAAACTCCAATTTTGCAGATAAGTAGAGAAATATATTTTAAAATCATTTGTATACAGTATTTAGTGTTTTTCATCATTTCCTTCCCCAAGGGAAATGCAGTCAGTGTGCAAAAATAAGATTACCTTAACATCTGGCTGCAGTTTCCTGTCTCGATAAGCTGGGTGCAAGCATTAAGTGGCTCTTTAAGAAATGAAGGAAGAAATTCTGTGGGCAGTTGAGCACATGCTAGGGAGTAATTAATGTAAGCTGCGCCTAGCTTACATATGTAATGCAGAGCACATACCTGGTGCACCCTTCCAGAGAAAAAAATATTTTAATACATAAACCCCCACCCCCAGCAACTTGGCTGCACCACCTGAATGAGAAGCGGTTTGAATCAGGGAAATCCTGTCTTTGTAGCTCAGTTTCTTACAGCACAATCCTCAGCATATTTAATCAGAAGTGTCTCACTGAGTTGAGTGGGCCTTACTCCCTAGGTAGGTGTGTATAAGATTGCAGTTTTTGTCACAATGCTACTCCAGTTTACAGATGCTCGCAATTACAGTAAAATGCTTTTTGCCCCCAAAAAGCACCAGTTGTCCTATGGATTTTGATGGTAAGTCAGGAATGCAGTATAATCTCCTATGTGATGAATCCAGAAAGAGTCATGCAACAGAGTGTAGTAGTAGTAGTAGTAGTAGTAGTAGTAATAAACTTTATTTATATCCCAGGGCAGCTTACAACATATTAAAAACAGATTAAAAACATAATTTAACCGCAAATTAAAACATATTAAAACACATTAACAAATACCCATAAAAACAGTAGTAGTGGTACAACAGGAAAAATCTGCAGGGGAGTATTAGGCAGAATCTGTTTTCCACCAGTCTGCCCATTCCACGCTTCAGTAAAACATGTTTTTGTGGCTGGTAGGAAGGAGTCAGCAGGAGAAGTTTAGTCATAAGTGCCTGTTTATGTTGAAATGTTCCCAGTTTCTTCAGCCCCAGACATGAAGCATATTTGCTGCCAGTGTCGTTTGCAAAGTCCCGAAGAGTAAGGCCAAATAAAAGCTGCATCCATTTCCAAACGCCATCGCATTTGTTTCGCTACTGTAAAAAATGTCTCCTGTGTGCCCATTTTTGTTCTGCAGAGCTCAGGCTGAGGGTTTGCCAAACCTGAGAACATGGATGGGAGACCCAGAGAAACTGTGTTTGGTAAAAGACCATCAGGGTGTAGTTCAAATACCCACCCTTTGTTCAAGAGAGCTTGGAGGCATCGCAGACTATCTACATAGGCAATCCAGACCTTTACCATAGGGAAACTGGGGCAAGGTGCAGACATAAATTTTTGAATAGTTCACTTAGCATTTGAGCTAACTTTGTACATTTAGGCTAAGATTGTCACAGTGAAATTATTTAGGGTTCTGGATGGATTTTTTTTTAAATTTTGCATCTCTTTACACAAGAGATCTATTTCTAGTCAAATGCAAGGCGTAAACACTTTTGTAATGATTTTTATGAGAAGGCCAAGCTAACAATTGGCTTTATAATCTTTGTGTATAAGCATGTCCACTGCATCTACTGTGTTTCCTTTTGATAAGGAACTAGGGACCCAATCCTATCCAACTTTCCAGCACCAGTGCAGCCACAATGAGTCCCAAAATGTTCCCATACCTTAATGAAGCATCCATGACTGCCTTCCTACCACAGGATGCAATGCATGCCCCATTGGCACAGCTGCACCAGCACTGCAAAATTGGATAGGATTTGGCCCTAGATCCATAACATGATCAACAGAAACCAGAAGGAAAATAAAATTATATATCTACATATAGATAGCCATTGTGGAACCTTGATACATTTTGCAAGGGATGAATCTATGAAAACAGGAAATGTAGGATGGGACATAGTGTAAAAGAACATTCTTAAAAGTACTAGCACTAAGCCACTGTTTGGACAGTAGCCCTATGATATTATTATAAGTTTATAGATGCCTGGACCTGCTGATTCTTATCATGTGGTGATAGCAGATCTTGAGAAAAGTTTTGTCACTGACTTTTTCCCTGCTTGTTGCTGGCTGTCACCAAGATGTAGGCACTGACTATTTTCTAAGGTTTACTTCTTAATGGTCAGCCAATCTCATCAAGGAGAGAGGTCATATTTAGGAAGATTGTAGAACTCCAAATGATGCGGAAAAGGACGATAGTCCAAAACCAGCTGGACTATCAGCTGGTTTGAACATAGCGATAGATGAGAGATAAGGATGAAGAATATAAATGGAATACTGAGAGGTTTGACGCATGGCCATGATCAAGCATGTTGTTGCTGATTTGATTTTCCCACTGTCTTAGATTGTACTTGCGCATTCTTTGACATGTATTCACATCATAATGCAGTTCAGCAAGCCCTGAAAAGCATTGAAAAGTTGATTGGATTAAGATTCCATTTTCATGTTCTAGACCAGGGGTGCCCAAACCCCGGCCCTGGGGCCACTTGCGGCCCTCGAGGCCTCTCAATGCGGCCGCAGGGAGCTCCCAGTCTCCAATGAGCCTCTGGCCCTCCGGAGATTTGTTGGAGCCTGCACTGGCCCGATGCAACTGCTCTCAGCTTGAGGGCAACTGTTTGACCTCTTGCATGAGCTGTGGGATGAGGGCTTCCTCCACTGCTTACCATTTCACGTCTGTGAAGCAGTAGCAGCAGCAAAGGAAAGGCCAGCCTTGCTTTGTGCAAGGCCTTTTATAGGCCTTGAGCTATTTCAAGACCTTCATTCACTCATATAAGTTCATCTTTAATATATTCATTCATGTAAACTTATGTAAATTTATTCAAATTTAAAATGTAAATTAATTCTTTTTTCCCCGGCCCCTGACACAGTGTCAGAGAGATGATGTGGCCCTCCTGCCAAAAACTTTGGACACCCCTGTTCTAGACACAGAGTGGCTCGCTTCTATATACTTAGGGGCCAAGAACTCAGCCTTTGAAGGGATTGAGAGACACACATTATAAGGCTCAGTCAGAATGTTTGCTGTTTTTAGCTTATCAGTTATTAGTCATGATTGGCATATTACCAGTATATTGTATGCGTTTTGTCATTTTATTGCTTTTTAAGAAAAAGACAAAATGATAACTTTTGACTTCTGAATACTCACTGTGCATGTACATGGTAGACACAGCCACCTGTTGCTACCCATTTTTGTGTTTTTCATGAGCACATGTGCATGTACGGGAGTGGGGAAGGGCATTGGGTAGTTGTTCACTGTGGCTCTCACTCAGTTTACAACTCAGTTAAGTTACCATTAAGAAGCAAATATTTTGCACAATATTCATTTTGTCAATCACCTAGAGATATTGCTTTTCCCCAAGAAAACACAGGATGAGAGGGAGAGGCAAGAACCACATGTAGCCCAAGGGGCACCAGTTGGCCATCACTGCTCTAAATAAATATCAAAATCTTGCACTTATGTCTGCATGGTTGCTAGTTAGTCTTAAGAACTGGAGCCAACAAGCAAAGCCTAACAAAGGTCTGCTGAAAATCTGGATCACTGTACAAAAGGCTGGTTGCAATAAATCTCAAAGAAGGTAAAATTGTCAAGTGGTGTACACTCAAGAACGGCCCAAACCTAAATGTCATATACGAGGTCTGATTAATGAAGTTACAGACCACCATGATCCTGTCAGGGACATTCTGAAAGAGTCAGGGCGCAATCCTGACTGCACCCTAGGCCGGCGCAAGTCTCTTGCACTGGCCCTGGAGGGTCGCAAATGTGCCGTAAAGCACGTTTGTGCCTCCTTGACAGTTGGCTAGGCTGGTGCAGGGGCGCACACTGGCCTGCAAAGGCTGAATCCAGCCTCCACGACAACTTGGGAAGGGAGGGTTGCGCTGACCGAGCTTGGCTGTTGCAGGGGTCTGGGGAGGGCAGGGAGGAGGCGGGAGGGAGGTGTTCTGGGGTGGGGGAGGGCAGGCAGAGAGTAGTCTCAGGGATAGGTGGGGAGCAAGAGGCAGGGCTGGGACCTGGCTGATATGCCAGATTCCAACCCTGTTCCCTGACCAATGCAGAGCAGCTGCAAGCCACTCCATTCTCTTCAGACTTATGTTACCTCCTGAGGTAATGCAAGTCCAAGGGGACCCAATGGGGCCATGGTGGCTTATGCAGGGGTAAGGGGAAGAGTTTCCCCTTGTCTCTGGCTGAGCCCCTTCTGGCCCCAATCTTGTGCTGGATACAGCACAGGCCTCCTGGCCTGCCTGTTCCAGTGCAAGACAGGATTGTGCTGTCAGTAGTTCTCTTCCTTCAAATTCCTCTGCATTCAATCAACACTTGGAAAGGCACTGGATTGCATTGACTATCCCTGCTGACATGCATATAGTTGCAGGTGTGTAGTACAAATTCTTACCTTTGGCCCAATGCACAAATGTGATGCCAACCACCACTAGCAAATCAGGAGCACTCCGTATATTGATTATGTGTATGGCAGGGAGTGTGAGAATAGGTCTGTTCTTATCAAACTTCAATGAGAATCTGTATTCTGCTGTTCAATGGTTGATCTGAGTAGTGTTAAAGTTGAGCTTCTACAATTTTCTTGGAAGGATGTAAAAATCAGTAAGGCTTTTCATTCCAAATAAATGTATTTAGGATCAGAGTACCAATTGGGTGAATCAGCAGACATTGGCATAAACTCTGCTATCACTGATGTAGTGCAAGTGCTTCTTATCAGTTCTGTTTTGCAGGGGGGAAAATGTGATCCAGAGAAAATAATAATAATGTCAGATGAACTGGGGAATACAGAAATGAGCTGCAGGAGATTTTCTGTGTGATTGGTCTTGCTGGCAGCAATAGTGATGCAGGCATAGATGATTTCACAAAAATATCCTTCTTGTGTGGATAGAACATTAATTGGATTTTCTAAATGCACTAACTGAAGTAAATGAAAACCATAAGAATTTTTAGCAGAGCAGATGTGCAGTGTGAAAATACATCAGCTGAAAAAGAACTTGGCTGTCATGAGGGACTAGCAGTTGGCACCCGATTCCCCCCCCCACCCACAAAGAATGGAGTAGAAGCCACAATATCCTAGGAACACCTATTAGTGGCTTCCTTGACCATTATCTTTCCTGCCTTTAGCTATGTGTGTTTAATGAATCAGGATGGATGGGTCATCTGTTGTTTTTCGGGAGCATGGATCTCAGCCAACCCTATTAAATCCTTGCAGAGATAAGAGTAATAGTAAAAGATTAAATTAAAAACTTTTGTCTCCCAAGTTGACCATATGTGAAATAAATACAGTGAAATAAAGGAAATGATTCATTTTTTTTTTCCTTATGAGAAGACCAGCTGCAATTGTTATGCAGAAGTCTGGCATTTCTGCATTCATGATGACTCACTGCAAAATCTAAAGGAAGAAATTTTGTGGCATTTCCAGGGGGATCTTTTGCATGCTTTCCCAAGAAAGTGCTTTGTTTCATATGTTTCCCTCATGATGGTTGTGATGGTCTATATCTGAATGCAGGGTAGATTATCTGGGTGTTGTTGAAGAAAGCATCCATTTTTACTAGACGAACAGGCAGCATGGGAAAAATAGAGGAAGTGGAACTAGGGTTTCAGAAGAAGTGATGCCATATCCTAAAACTATTACAAATTCATCTAGTAAGACATTGGTCAATCTGTTGTTAAATGATTGATTCAGGAAGAATTTGCATACTGATGTCTATTGACCAAGTTAGTAAGAGATGCAAGAGCAGTTCGTAAGAGCATCTTTATGCATGTTCCAAAACTGAAATCAAATGAAAATACACTGTGAACACAAGGAGTGTTTACCATTCTCTGCAAACTTTTTAGCACAGTGTTTCTCAAACTGTGGGTTGGGACCCACCAGATGGGTCGCAGGCCAATTTCAGATGGGTACCCATTCATTTCAATATTTTACTTTTAATGTATTAGACTTGATGCTCCCATGGTGTGCGACTGCATTTGGGGAAATGCTACAGGCCTGTAATTTTTACAAGCTACTATGTATATTCTTTTAACAATGGTAGTAAATGGAACTTACTCCTGAATAAGTGTGGGTGGGATTGCAGCCTAGGATTGTTAAAAATGTTCCTACTTGATGATGTCATTTCTGGTCATGACATCACTTCCAGTGGGTCCTGACAGATTCTCATTCTAAAAAGTGGGTCCTGGTGCTAAATGTGTGAGAACCACTTCCTCAAAGGCATTGTCAGAAGAGCAAGTTTCACTGAGCCAAGGAACTTGCAGTTCCTTGTAAGTTTTACCAGGGAGAAGTTTTATCAGAGGGGAGTTTTATTTCAGAGCATGGATCAGTAGTGACAGACAAGCTTCCCCAAAAGACGGCTTACTGAGCATTACTGATTATTTTTTCTTATAATGTGCAGCCAGATGCCAGTTTTAGTAGGTTCTAGGGTGCATCACATGGAGTGGTAGAGAGGTAAACCAAACTAGAAAACCACTTTGAACCATGGTTTCCAATTCTGGTTGGGATGACAAAACAAACCACAGTATGCCAGTGCAGATGTAAAAATAAACTATGGTTTACCTGAACAAAGATGTCAGGGAGAGAATTGAATTGTGTGAGCCCGAGGACAATCACACTATAATTTGGCAATTACCTGTAACCTGACCCATTATTATCCTCTAGGAAAGGTAAATGAAGCTGTCCTAACTCTCATATACTATTAGTGTAAGCTTCTCCTGCATTCAAATGGTTTTTTCCCCCTCTACGATTCTTAATTGGGTTTCCTACTTTTTCAGGATGTGGTGGAGAGCTGTCTGGGACTTCTGGATCATTCCATAGCCCTGGATACCCAGCAAGGTACCCACACAATAGGGAATGTCACTGGTTTATTCATACAACCCCAGGGAGCAGCATTCAACTCACCATTGTGGAATTTGATGTTGAATACCATTCAAGTTGCAACTATGACGTTTTGGAGGTAGGTGTTTTTCTTTTGCTATTTGCAGGTTGTGTATGCTGGATGCACCAAGATTCACATTGTTTTCAATAACTAGAGAAAAATAACTCCATCTAACTCAAAACCATTCATTCATTCATTCATCTGGAGACTTATGTTCTGCCTTTCCCTCTATATCAAAACTTGGCACTCAAGGTGGTTTATCGCATAAAAGATAAAAACGCGCATAATGATACATCCAGGGAATTCTCCATATCCACAA
Source organism: Tiliqua scincoides (assembly GCF_035046505.1). Classification (NCBI taxonomy): domain Eukaryota; kingdom Metazoa; phylum Chordata; class Lepidosauria; order Squamata; family Scincidae; genus Tiliqua; species Tiliqua scincoides. The sequence goes on from NC_089825.1 coordinate 23,156,865, forward strand.
ATTTACTTGCCTCCCCTTGCCTCTCCTCTGGAGAGTATTCTGAGCGCCGCAGAGTCTACACACACCTGCCTGCGGCCTCTGTGGGCCTCAGAATGACTATTTAAAGAAAAAAAAAACATGACTTCTGATTTTTCGTCAAAACCAGAAGTGACTTTTTCAATGTCGTTCTGAGGCCCGCTGAGGCCTCAGACAGACTCACAATGGCCTCTGCGGTGTTCGGAATACTCTCTGAAGGCAAGGGTAGCACAACTTCCCTTCCTTTGGAGGGCAGGGGTGGGGTGTCCCCAGTATCCACAATTTCGTGTAACCGTGGGGGGGGGGTTCCAGAATGGAACCCCCCCCCCAAGGTAAAATGTCTCTTGTTATCCATACCAAGTGGAGCTGCTTGAGGCCTTACTCTATAAGAGTTTTGGTAGGAGGATGGAGGACACAGAGAACATGCAAAGCCAAGGTTGGAAGGCATACCAGGCTCTGGCTGTGGGCAAGTACACTTTTGGGCAGTACAGTAACTAGAGGTGAGTCTATGCAGCACTTACAGGAGCCAGGAAAATGCTTTTCTGCTGGTGTACAAAACAGCTGTGGAAACTAATGGGGACAGGGATAGGCTGGAACAGGGGCAACTCATCACATACATGTACCTGTTGCACATTTGTCAGTCTGAACATGATGCGTAATTACACAGAAGGTTTGTTTTTCTTGGCTGAAGGGAATTCACCGTAGGCATTTGAAAACCAGTTCTTATCTGTAAGAGTTTATGTCATGTTCTTGTGGCTTTCTTGATTAGAAATCACATGTGTCTAAAGTGGTCCATGAAATCTGATTGAGCTACAAGATGTGACTATCTTAGATGAAACAGAACATGTCAATTAACTATTATCTGAGGTTGAACTGAAAGAAGCAGTTGTGGTTTTATTTTCCTGCTGTGCCTTATGGAAGTGTTCTAGTACATCATAGCACAATGAAGCTTTTGTTTTGGGGAACATAAGAGTTCAGTCATATATTATTGTAGCAGTTTGTGGTATAACAAAGACTGGGATCTACAATATTTATACTGAAATATTGTTTGTAAGCCGCCTTGAGGGCCTTTAAGTGGGGTGGAAAGGCAGGGTATAAATCACTTTAAATAAATAAATAAACAGTGCAGAGTTGGAGATTCCTGCTGTTATATGCTCACCTGCCCTCTTTTGTATAGCAAATGTGCCCACCTCTCATCAGATTGGTATTCCCTGCCCCTTTGAGTGTTGGGCGCTATTAAATAGCACCCATCCTCAAAGTGCTGTACTCTCACAAGTGAAATTAAAGCCAATAGGATCTGCATTGACTGGTTGGCAACCTTCAGTCTCGAAAGACTATGTTATAAGCCTACAGCACCCGGTATTCTCAGGTGGTCTCACATCCAAATACTAACCATGCCTGACCCTCCTTAGCTTCCGAGATCAGGCGAGATCGGGCATGTGCAGGGTAACAGTTGCTGCACAGTGAATGAGAATTTTGGTACCAAGATTGCAAATCTGAGAACCAGGATGGTGTAGAGAAGCATTTCTACATTTGTCACCCATGGTACCACTTTGCATAGTCCACCTATTGGAAATACCACCAGAAGTAATTGGTGATGATGTCCTCACCAGTTACTTCTGGATTGGGAGACTAGATACAATACAGTAAACTCCGGTATAAACACAGGGCAGATAGAAAGGCTTTTTTTAGCTCGTGAAAAGTGTGTACTGGAGCCCTGCCTGCCGAACCTAGTCTCCTACTGGTGCTTGTCACATTGCGTTGCTGGTCTTGCTACCAGGCAGTGGGGATCTGAGGGTCCTCCAGTACCAATGGATACCACCTCATGTATCACCGGTGGTACAAGTACCTCTGGTTGAGAAACACTAGTGTAGTGGTTTGGGAGTTGGACTTATACCTGGAAGATCCAGGATCAAATCCCTGCTGTGCCTTGGAGCTTCTTGGTTGACTTTGGGCCCGTCACTCTCTGCTGGCAATCCTGGCTTGTGCCACCTGGGGCCAGGGCCACAGAACACCTCCCCTCACTGGCAGCCTTCTCTAAACATCACTTCAGGTTTTTGGGCTGATGTTGTAAGCCGTATTTTTATGTGCAACAGGGGTTTTATTTTATTTATCTAATACAGGGGTGCTCACACTTTTTTGGCTCGAGAGCTACTTTGAAACCCAGCAAGGCCCAGAGATCTACCAGAGTTTTTTTTTACAATGTTCGCGCCATCATAACATATAACATTTATGTGTAGAATGTATGTTGGTGTACCTTGAGCCCCACTGAGTATAACAGGACTTATTCCTGAGTAGACATGCCTAGGATTAGGCTGTGAGGCTGCAATCCTAGCCACACTTACCTGGGAGTAAGCCCCATTGAGTACAATGGGCCTTACCCCCGGCGTTTCCTCCCAGAGGCACCTGAAGGGGGGGGGTCGGCACTCCGCAATCTACTCATTTTGCCTCGCGATCTACCGGTAGATCGCGATCCACCTATTGAGCACCCCTGATCTAATACTTTGGGAGATGTGATGACCACCTTGGTGGGAAGGAGAGAAAGGTCTGCCAGCTACTACCAGAGAAGAAGGAGAAGCAGATTCTAGTTCCTACATTTTGAAAGGGGTTTCAAGAAGTGGGGTGACTCTATGTGTGTGTGTGTGTGTGTGTGTGTGTGTGTGTGTGTGTGTGTGTGTGTGTGTGTTCAAAGAAATACACATCCTGTAACAATCACTAAACCAGTTGTAATTCTGACAAATTAAGCAATTACCACAATGTCTTACAGGGCTTAGGAGCCTGTGGCCAATTTCCCCACATACAAGTTACGGACCTTGCTGATCCTGGGCTGATGTAATACATTTGAACAGTTCATTCCCCTGCAACTCGCTTTTCACAAGATGTGCATTGGGAGCTCAACCTGCAACAGTCAGGATTCTCATCCACAGTCACTGACTCTTCCCCTGCTTCTAGTAACCCCAGTGCCAGGGCAAAATCACCCATATCTGTCACAATTACGACGCTGTAATACTTGAGATAACATTTGCAAATAGTTGAGCATTTCCCAATCTTCCAGGCTGCAATATCGTGATGACAGCACAGTTTGGAAATGGAAGACCTTTACTGCATTGTTCAGCCTCTCTCTTCCTCCTCCCTTCTATAAATCACATTCTTTTGCCCCTTCCACACATGTTGATTAGCTTGTAATGCCCTTAATTCGCAAAGCAAGGCAGCCTGATAGTCATTTCTCCGGCTAAATGCCTCCTTTTCTCTCAGCAAGTGGTCACATCTCAACAGGGGCCAGATTTTTTTTTTTTCACTGAAATCTGTGCCATGAGGATGGGCAGCCACATAAAACAGCCTTTCTGTTACTCATAACTTTGGAATGCCGATTTGATTGTTCCCAATAAACGGAGCTAACAGAGCAGAAGCAAATGGCCAAAACAGATTAAGACTACGGGGCTTATTGGAGCTGCACTGCATCTGTCGGGAGGGCACCCTCTTCCTCAGTTGTGTGTTCCAATTGAGTGCTGTTTTTCATTTCAGGCTTCCAGTACTTCTGTATGAACCACACCCTGACTTTTGTTCCACTCCGCTCTGCTTAAAGTTCTTTCTTTTCTTTTTTTTTAATTTCAAAGCGGATTCATGTGGTAATAATTGGCTTTTTTCTTTATAGCCAAAAGTAACCTTTCCCCCCCTTAAATTTCTGTCATGGAAAGTTTGCTTCTTTCTGCTCCAACCTTTGTGAAAGCGTCTGATTAGCTAAACCAAGGAAAGGAAAAACCACTCCTCCCTTGCTTGGTTTTGGAACGGCCCTTTGATTTTGAAACTCTACAAAAGGCCATTGTGGAACTGGCTGGCAATAGAAAAGGGCACTGAACAAATGAAGTGTTGGCTCCGTAATGTGGGCCCAATCCTATCCAGCTTTCCAGGCCTGAAGCAGCTGTGCCAATGGGGCATGGGCTGCATCCTGTGGTGGGGACCAGTCAGGGAGGCCTCTTCAAGGTAAGGGAACAGTTGTTCCCTTGCCTCGGAGCCAGGGCCTATGAGATGAATTTTATCAGGGGGTACAAAGTTTCTTCAGGGCCCCTTCCCAAAGGGGATGGGGCAATGGGGGGCAGAACAGGGGGCAAAATAAGGCAGGGGAAGGGTACTGACAGCCACAATAGTCTTTGGAGCCCGGGTCTACTAGGCTTCTTGATGCAGAGCCCAGGTCTACCTGATCATGTGGCATTGGCAAACGCACTCCTAAGTCTCTCTAAAATCTTTGAAATATAGAAAATCGATTGCAAAAAATTAGCATCATTGTATTTAGGCTCACACTGGAATGGACCAAAATGAACCTCTGCAGCAGCAGTAGCCCTGCACCTGGGTCCCTGAGCTTCTACGAGAAGCTTCTACAAGCTTCTACACTCCTTCATGGTTATGGGATCCACAAGCCAAAGAGCTACTGTAACAAGCTGGTTTCCTCCCAGATTTGACTCTGTGTTCAGAAGGGTCATGGATGCATTCCTGAGCCCGGTGTGTATGGCTTGCAGCAGCAGTTGACACTGCATGCACGTGGTTGCACCTGAGCATCATGCGCAGGCAACGAGCTCAGGTGAGATAGGAAAATGTCAGATCCCAGGAACTTTCTGGGCCCCCTCCTTTGGGTCCTGGGTCCCCTTTCTGACCCCGGGCCCGTGTACAAATTACCCCCTTTACCCCCCTCTCCTAGGCCCTGCTCAGAACCACATTGTGGCTTCATCAACACTGGGAAGTTGGGTAGGATTTGACCCTGTGTTTCTTGCCTGTCTTTTTGGGCTTGCAAACATACTGAGATTGCTTTAGCACCCCTCTCTTCAAAGGACCTTAGGGCTGAAAACCCATGCCATTTTGAGGGCGGGGGCTTGAATCCAAAGAAGGAAATGCAGATTTCTGCTTGTGTCATGAATGTTCCACACCTCCTCCTTCTGGTTACATCCTTGTTTACAGCCCAGAAAGCTGCTCCTGGGTCTGGAGAACCCTACTGATTGCTGTGGAATATGGTGAAGGAGCAGTAAGTGGAGGGGGGAGAATCAACAGATATTTTGTGTTTGAAGAACTCGGCAACTGTTTCAGGCTGCCATACAGGTGCTAGTAACTTACCGGATTTATTTGCTAGATGTAATTCCTAGCCAAAGGAAGAGAGGAAGCAAGAGTCTACAGGTAGGTTTCTACTCACAAGGACAGTGTACATTTAATTCACTGTGACTTAATACACAGAGATTCATTGCATGAGTGGATGTGCCACACTCAGGGCCAGCCTTGCCATGAAGTGACCTGAAACCTTCATGTGGAGCTGCATCCTCAGAGGGATGGTGAACAGAAGAGCCGTCCAGTCCATCTGTCTGCTGCCCTCTCAGCCTGTTGTTCCACTGGGGGCTCTGATATTCTTCCAATTTTCTCCCTCCAGCAGTGCTGGAGGGAGAAGAAAAAGCTGTAGCAGCACCAGATCGCTTCTCTCTGTCCATCTGGTGCTTATGAAGCACCAAGTAGACAGGGAGAAGTGATATGGGGCCCACCTCCTTCCCCTCCCTTTAATTACCAGAGTGAAGAATGCAGCCTCTCTCCCTCCTCCATTCCGCTTCTGATATGAATGGGAGCAACTTATGCTTCAAAGCACATGCTGCTTCTATTCATTTCAGATAGAAGTGGTGCAGAGGAGGGAGCAAAGTTGTGGTAAGTGGGACGAGGGTGCTTCTCTCATCCCTCCCTAAGCCATGGGTGCTTACTGGCCTCCCTCCTTGCTTGTTTGCTGGTCTGCCCATCTTCCTCATTGCAGGGGATATGTGTGCAAGTGAGAGTGGGGGCAGCAAAATAGGGGAGGGAATTCAGGCGGCACTGGGGCACAGGTAGCCACTGAACAAACTCTTTGCATTTCAACCAGGATTTGTGGCTGTGACAGACCCAAGATGACGTCTCTGCTCAGCCTTCAGCCAGCCATTATCTTTCGGTCTCAGTTTAGCCAGGGTTGGAATTCTGAAGCATTTTGTTTTTATTAACAATAGTTTAAACCTGTGTCTTTCAAACTTTACACTCCCGGAAGGAGTCTTGGGAAGCTCTCCATGCAGTCTTGGGGAGCTCCAGAGTGCTAGCGCACATTGAGCGGGGGGGGGGGCAGATGGCAACCATTTATGGTGTGCTGATGGAGACCCTGAAGGGGTCTCAGAGAGCACATTTTGAGAAGGCTAGTTGAGAGAGTGGTGTGCACCACTTAACAACATTCCACTTAATGATGGACCATTAAGTGGTCAACCATTAAGCAGTTTGTTGTGGTCAAAGCACAACAAAGAGGCTCTTAATGAGGCAGTCAGTTCTCCCATAGCCTGCTATGGAGTGTCTGTTTACACAACAAAGAGGATCTTAATGCAAAGAAGAGGCAATCTGTTTCCAGTACACAGCTAGTTTTGGCAGGGAGTGTCTGTTTGCACAACAAAGACACTAGATTGGGCTGAATGTTCACTTAAAGAGCTAATTTCATAATGAGGGATTAGAGGACATGTCCTCCTTGTTAAGTGCACATATTTCTACATTCATTTGACACCCAGTACGGAAAGGTGGTTCATACAGCCATGCTCTTGCTGTTTAGAAACTTGAGTGGTGAACAGGGGAGCCCAATCTCTTAATGACTCATCCTTTAGCCACCATATGAACAGACAACCTTTCCTCTTTATCCTGATTGGCTGAAAAGCAAGGGTGGGAATGAAAGCCCTGGCTTTGATCATTAGAGGGGAGCTCCAACCAGGAAGACTGAAACCAGAAATTCTTGGAATGGGTCTCTGGCTAGCTCAACTGTGTGTATAAAGCTTAACCATTGGTACAGGAAAGAAATGTCATGTATGAAACAACCTTGGGCTTCAAGCACAGAGACTCACTTTCTGTTTCCTAAACAGGCATTTCATTTTAACAGCAAATCCATTCATTTTAATATATCCAGAACATCTTTTAAGCATGAATAGGACAGAAGAGCAATTGGAATCACATGTCTTTCCTTCTGAAGCCAAAAATGCTTGTACTCTCTCAAATGAAAGCAAAGATTCAGGCCTTTGAGTCTAGAAAATCAGCCACGAAACCACAGAAAAATACCCTCAATTTTCTGTATATATGAGAAAAAAAAATTAAAACTATGGTTCAGTGCATGCGCAGTTTTATTTCCTGCCATGAATCAAAGCCATGGAGGGGTTGTATTGTTCTTTCCACTGCATATTTTCCTTGGGAAAATATGGGAATACTATTTTCTCTAATCCATAGAGGAAGGGTATGGCAGGGTGGAGCACTTCGATGTGACAAACAGGGTGAATCACAGCATATATTGCTGATTCTTGATAACTGCATAAGAACAGCTCCACTGGATCAGGCCATAGGCCCATCTAGTCCAGCTTCCTGTATCTCACAGCGGCCCACCAAATGACTCAGGGAGCACACCAGATAACAAGAGACCTCATTCTGGTGGGATTTATTTTGATTTAAACATATCTGACTCTAATTCTCTGCATAGGGATCTCAAAGGAAACACCATCTGGGATTAAATTAAGCCGCTAAAAGTGGTATGGACCCTCTATGAATTGGCATCAGTCTTCAGATAATTATTGAAAGAAATCCTGGAGATTTTGATAAAACCTCCAGGAATCTCAAATTACAGAATTTTGGAGGTGCAATCTTTGGGAATGGCTTCAGTCAGAGTTGACAACCATATATTAAAATGGCCCTATTATGTGTTTATTTTAAAAGTTCTTGCCTTTCTCACAAAAACTCAAGGTGACTTGCACCTTAAAATATAAATAATACCATGATTACAACAGCAAAATATCCATTAAACTAACAGCCCAGAAGTAAAAGCAATAACCATGCTAAAACACTTATCAGGTTTAAAGGGAATTGCAGTAACCCCAATCAGAGAAGACAGGAGGACAGACGATAGGGAAAACTAGAAGCTATCAACCTCATGCAAGTTTATGAGGCAATGGAAAAAATGCAAGATAGGGCCAGGGGGACTTCCCCGGGGAAGGCATTTTACAATCTCAGTGCCACAATAAAGAAGGCTCTGTCACATGTATTCATCCGTTTAACTTCAATCAGTGGGGGAGCTTCGAACAGGACCTCAGATCTTGTTTGGGATGTCTTTACGTAGAAAATTCCAAATAAGAGTCTATACCAGTGATTTTCAACCTTTTTCGTCTCACAGCACACTGACAATGTACTAAAATTGTCAAGGCATGCCATTGGTTTTTTGACAGTTGACACCGTGCTGTTGGTGGGAATGTTACCAAAAAGGGCTGTTTTGTATAGGGGAATGATTACACTGCCCTTATTGAAAACTTCAGGACCATAGGCTGGATAACAAGATGGCGTAATGCAAAGAAATTCCCTTTTAGCTTAAGGAGGAGACTGAAAGAAAGATAACTTTTAATAAAAGATTATATTTTTATTACAAAAACACACAGGTAAACATAATGCACATGAAAAATGGTAAGTATATGTTTCTTGGTTCCTAGTACTTGCAACTAGTGTACCTAGCTTTATGGTGATTGCATGTGAAAAGTATTTGGTGCATCCGAGGAAATTAGAAAGGGAACGGTTGTAGGGAAGGATTTTAGGGGTCCCTGGTCTGCCAAACTCAGTTGCTCACTAAAGATGGGGAAAGAAGGGGAGAAAAGGGGGGGGGAGAAGGGAAAGAGTTTCAGGCGCCAGATATTTACCTGTCCTGCAGAGCAGTTGGGGGGGGGGGTCCTGTGAAGGAGACCCTCTGCCTTGGAGGGCAAGACAGAGAGAGTGAGAATATGGGGCAGCCCTCTCTTAAAAAGGGTTTTTGCTGACCTGGAGCTGACCTGGATGTGACCTAGAGCTGACCTGGATGTGCTTGCTTACTACCACACAACAGGGTAAACATTGAAAAGATCAGGATGTTCCTTATCAGCAAAATTCAAATGGGGTCTAATGGCTGGCTTCCTAGCTGGGGGAACTTGGGCAACCCAGGAAGGCAGTTCAATTTTGCATACGGTACTTAAGCAGTGATTGAGTTAGGAGACACTTTTGCAAACAGTGATTGGGTTAAAACAATTCAATGAATAGGAGACATTTAAGCAATGATTTACTATGCCAGACTCCTTGACCCTAGAGAGGTGGACGTTGTCACCATGAGCTTGTGACTTTACCAGGGTTTTTGGAAAAGTGTGCTGGGAGAAGGGTGGCCTGCATGATGTTTTACTAACATAACCAGATATAAAATCACAACTAAGGAAAAAAGGGCTGTTCACGTAACAGGAAGCTCACATCCCATTGGCCCTGTTAACAAATGACCCTTCCCCCAAACTCTCATGGCACACCTGCAGACCATTCGCAGCACAGCAGTGTGCCACGGCACAGTGGTTGAAAATGGCTGGTCTATATTAATGAAAAGTGTGTTCGGATTTATTTTTGCAAACTTGCATGTGTTCTTGGAGCTGCTGCATTGATTCCCAATGGCAAAACAGGCAAAAAATGGCCTTTGCATCTGATTCTAGAATATTTACCTTACAGTTTTTGAGAAGTTCAGTACCAAATACCACACTCTCAATAATCTAAGACATGACCCTCAGTGTTTGAAAGTTGCCAACATGTTACGATAACAATTAACAACTAACTAAATCAGCATACTCTTAATTATTGATCACTGGTGTGCCATTGATGTGCACAACATAAGGCCTGCAGCTATGTTTGGCGATTATGGTTCTTTTCCACATCTTTGTGAGAATACCAGTGTCTAAGGCCTGCATCACATTACAACTGGCATTTTCCTATTCCTGAATTCAGGAGGTACTTGAGCAGATGGTATATCAGAGAGCATGAATGTGTGTGAGGAAGTTAGGATTGTGCCCACTGATCCTGATCCTGACTTTGTGCATCCACTCTGTACATAACTTTAGAATTCAAAGAAGTTGCAGTTAATATCTTCAGTTGGTTCTTTAATTGTTTCTCACTCACTTTCTCCTTAAATGTACTTTCTTCTACTGTTTCTTCTCTCTTTCCAGATCTATGGTGGGTTTGACTTTTCTTCTCCTAGGCTGGCCCAGCTATGCATCTCAAGGCCAAATCCGCTGCAAGTCTCTAGTACTGGTAATGCCATTGCGGTTCGATTCAAAACAGACAGAGGTGTGAATGGCAAAGGGTTCAAGGCTATGTGGCAAGAGATCCCTGGAGGTAAGGGTGACTTTCTGTGTGTGATGGTGTGGTGATTCTGCATTTAGGCAATGCAGTGATGGTGATGGATTTGGGATGCCCTGTAAACTGCAAGTCAGAAAAAGAAATCTCTGAAATTGTTATGAACGTCAAACATTGTTATATACTTCTGTAATCAGTATAACCTTGACCTCTAGGGCAGTGTTTCTCAAACTGTGGGTTGGGACCCACTAGGTGGGTCGTGAGCCAATTTCAGGAGGGTCCCCATTCATTTCAATATTTTATTTTTAATATATTAAATTTTTAATATATTGATGCTACCATAGCATGTGACTGCATTTGGGGAAATGTTATAGACCTGTACTTTTAACAGACTACTATGTATATGCTTTTAACAATGATAGTAAATAGGACTTATTCCTGGGTAAGAGTAGGTAGGATTGCAGCCTAGGATTGTTAAAAATTTCCCTGCTCGATGATGTCACTTCCGGTCATGACATCACTTCTGGTGAGTAACGACAAGATTCTTTTTCTAAAAAGTGGGTCCTGTTGCTAAATGTGTGAGAACCATTGCTCTAGGGAATTAGCCCATTCTTCTGTGATGATTTGTTCAAAGCCTCCCCCACGACCAGGGAAACTGGAGATGGGTTAAAATGACAGTAGACAAAATGCCATTGGATAATACTGAAATGTGTAGTGCTAGACACAGTTTTCAGAGAAACTTTTTCTTTAGCTTTGAGAATTGCTTTAAATTTGATCCCTGAATTCAAACAAGCATGCTGCTTTATTGATCAGCATTAAGGTTAAACTGCTGTAGGAGGGTACCTTATCAAAAGCAGAAAATGAAACTTAATTGCTTGACATAGAAAAGTAGTGGGAACTAGAAATAGTATTCCATCTATTTAGCCTTCCTTCCTTTTGGAGGCACACATATGCTTAATCTTGCTATGGTTAATTATTCCTTTGTAAGCAGAAGGATTTAAGCAGGATCTAAATACTGACATATACGTTTTGCCCTTTCCTAAAAGGTTCTGCTACTGCAGGGGTGCTCACACTTTTTTGGCTCGAGAGCTACTTTGAAACCCAGCAAGGCCCGGAGATCTACCAGAGTTTTTTTTACAATGTTCGCACCATCATAACATATAACATTTATGTGTACAATGTATGTTGGTGTACCTTGAGCCCCACTGAGTATAACAGGACTTACTCCTGAGTAGACATGCCTAGGATTAGGCTGTGAGGCTGCAATCCTAGCCCCACTTATCTGGGAGTAAGCCCCATTGAGTACAATGGGCCTTACTCCCGGCATTTCCTCCCAGAGGCACCTGAAAGGGGGGGGGTCGGCACTCCGTGATCTACTCATTTTGCCTCGCGATCTACTGGTAGATCACGATCCACCTATTGAGCACCCCTGTGCTACTGGATTTGTGTATGATTGTAATTTCTTTAAGGTTATTTTTAATGTTCAAGATTCTTTGTAACGACTGTTTTATGGCTTTATATATTTTTTTTCTGGTAAGCTGCTTTGGGTACCCATTGGGGGAAAAGCAGTATAAAAATTGGGTCAATAAATAAAATGTTTTAGGGCTTGCCTAGTGCTTTTGTTAGTGGAGTCTCAAATGAGTTGCTTGTCCTCTGGAAATTCACCAAGGGGTTCCTAGAACATACAGCCAAATGCATAGACATTAATGCATGCCCAGTAGGACTGTGTTGGGTAGGTCCAACACTGCTCCCTGTTCCAGGCATTCAGTGAATGTGTGGAGAGATTGAGCTCTAGATTCAGGTCAAATCAAGCAGATCTCCACAGTTCCATGAAGTTTCACATTTCAGTTGACATCTCATAGAGAGATGTTCATGTGAGCATCTCAGATCACATCTCATAAACCACCATTTTACATTAATGGCATGTTTGGCCCTGGTGTGTTTTTCTTTACACAATGGCAGCCATGGAGGGACCCAATCTGAATCAGGACTGTGACAAATGCATTGGGAAGGGGGAAAGAAGAGGGCTTTAGCCCAAATGGTTCCCAAACGTATTCGACTGGCGGCTCCCTTGACCTACTGGGCTATTGGTCACAGCTATAATCCATTACATATAATCCAAACTGTCAGGGCTATAACCCTATACATTGTGTAGGGCGGCAGGTTTTTCATGAGGATTCCATGGCTCCCAGGGCTGGTTTTCAAGGCTTTCCGAGGACCCACTGCTCACAGTTTGTGGACCACTGGCTTTAACCTTTGCTGCTCACATGTTCTTAGTTCAGTTTGTATTCATTCAGCTACTACTGAGTAAAGAAGAGCTAAGCACGTCAGGGCAAGTGCATAACTAATGTAATATTTGGTTGGGCCCCAAAAAGAGAAGAGAGTGTTCTAAAAAACAAGCAAAGGTTCATGAAAATGCAAACTTTATAGCATTCATCTCTGATTTGCAGGTACATATTTCAGTTTGTTGGAAAGAGTACATTCTGTATTCATAAAGATCTACCTACTGAACAGATACTCATTTCCTAATTTCCAGGTTGCGGAGGAGTTTTCCAAGCTCCAAATGGTGAGATCCATTCTCCCAACTACCCACAGCCGTACAACAGCAACACTGACTGCTCTTGGATCATCCAGGTTGATGCTGGCCACCGAGTTCTTCTGAACTTCACAGATTTTGAAATGGAATTTCACCACACATGCAGCTATGACTATGTTGCAGTGAGTAACAGCAGATATTGCAGCGAACTTGTAATGTATAATTCAGATGGTCTCCTCATATCCTTGTGAATATCCCTCCATGAATTGAGTGCTGCGTTGTGGTGCAATCACCATGTAAATGAATGAAATGACTGTATCATGTATTTCTTTCTGTGCATGTCTCTCCTAACGTACAATTACTCTCAATGATACACCAGTTCCTCTGTAATGAGGGATTGGTGGGGCACAGCTCCTGTTTAGTCAGGAGACGTTATGTGGTCCTGCTTTTCAAAGGTATGGTTGGATTGGTAGTACCAATGGGTCATGCTTAGTGTATGATGGGGAAAAATGTATTACAAGGGATCTGTGACCACACTTTTTATAGAGAAATTCACCATAGAACAACATAGAGTGTTTCGTGGAGTGAGTTTATCCCAGAGTATTCTTTTGTTCCTTAATAGTCATTGATTGCCCATCCCTCAGCATTCTGTGTAGCTGGGGACCTATTAGTTGCTGAGAAGACTTGTGTTCTGATTACCAACAAAACTGTAGGTTCTTTTGTAGGTATACTTTATCCTACTCTTTAAAAAAAAAAGCAAAGAAAACATGGAATCTGATGTCAATGCATCCTTTCATATGCTATCCTCAGTTTCATGGTTCTGTAAACATGGTGAAGAAGTACAGCAGTGTTGCTTGAAAACAGGTCTCAGAGAAACAGGTTTTTTTTGCTTAAAGGTGTATGTGTCACTCAAACCCACATATCACAAAGTCCTTTTGTAGCAAGGCTTTGGGCATTAAGTTGTTTTGCAGGATTGAGCTTTGCAATTATTTCTGATTTAATGTTTGGTTCAGTTTGGGGGATCATTCTCATGGGATGCATAAGACATCTATTTCTTTTTAGTGGAAAGTGCTATGTTAGAGTTGAAAGATCCTCATGGATTTTCAAGAGAGGTGTGTAAGCATGAGCTTGTAGAAACATGGCGTTTTATTTATGTGATCTCTGAAAAAATCTGCAGAAATTATTCCAAAAGAAAAAGGATGGAGTTTGCCTACATGGAAAAACAAAAGTTTTAAGGCAAGTGCCATGCACCTCACAATCCAATCCAAATCCCCCTGTGCTGATGCAGTGGGGCCAGCTGGTGCATCCCATGGGGGAATTCAGGCAGGCTGGAGATCTTCTCAGGGGGAAGGGAACATTTGCCTCCTTTCCCCGGAAAAAGCCCCAACCCACACAGTGGATCTGTTCATACCAGTGTGAGCCATATAGCTGGTGGAAGTCTGCATGCACCTGTGTTGGCAGGTCAGGGCCAGGAAGGGTGATAGGATGTGGTGCGTGCCCGTAGTGCCAATCCCATCCCCCTACTGGACCCAATCCACTCACCCCTCCCTGCCCTTCTCTCTCTGTGACATTAATGCCAGAAAAACAAAGAGAGCAAGAGAGAGCTCACATGGTTACCAAAGCACTATGCTCTGTGTCCCATGGGTGAGGAAGTGCAGCCGTGGGCTGTGATTCTCCCTCTTTCTTTCCTGCCTCCCTTGCCCCCCTCCTGGCTTGATAAAGAATCCTTGCCAGTCCCTTTTTTATTCCATCAATACGTAAGTTTTAAAAAAGTTTTTATGGTAAACTAAGCTTTTCATTCTTTCAAAGAAAGCAGCGTTATAAAGGCAACCAATTAAATTTCACCAATCCCTGCATCTTTCATTCGTGTAATTTTGCAGTTTGTCCAGCCTGAAGCTTCATCTTTAGTCATCCTTAGTCAGATTTCCCAGCATTTGGAGATGATTAGTGCATGAATTCAGGACAATGAGGCACTTTCAGGGGAAGCAACCAGATCTGCTCACTGTCAAAAAGTGTAGCATGTGTTTTTCTAATTTTTCCTGCCTGAATCCTTGCAAGAAACAGGAGATGAAGGATTAGAGTTGCACATTTATGACAGTTTGAAAATCGTAGTGACGTTTTATGATGATCTGCGACCTGAGTCAAGCTCCTCTTGAGACTCACCAGAGTGTAGCTTTTCACGTGTGGGGAGAATTGGAATGGACTAAACTGAATGAACACAGGCAACACAATCCTAACTGGAGCAGGGGCCTGCCTCACATTCAGAACAGGGTTGGGTCCCAAAGCAAGGGGCAAGGGGAATTGCTTCTGCTTACCTTGGGTAAAGTCGCAGCAACCCCAATGGGGCTACGGATCTGTGCCACCTCAAGAAGTGGCACAGATTCGAGCAGCCTGGAGCTGCTCCAGGCTGCCTGGTACCAGATTTAGGATCCAGCATAAGTACTGGATCCTGGCCCCATTCCCCACTCATCCCACGTCCACCCTCCCCCGTCCTGAATCACCTCCCTCCTGCCCTCCCCATGTCCCCCCAGACCGCTGTGCCGGCCTAGCTCACCCAGTGCCGGCTTACCTTTTCTGCTGGCTGAGCAGAGCTCACGTTGGCCTCTGGAGGCCGGCGCACATCCATGCACTCCTTATCAGCTCGTCATCACTTCAGGATTGTGCCCTGAGACTCCAGGATGTGGTACAACTTTCATCTTACCACACAGGGCTTGTTCAGATTAAATGTTCATCACAGAAAATGATGGAGTCTTTTTATTGTGATGTTTTCTATACAGGGACTTTTCCATAACATAAATATAGGAGTCAGTCAGCACAGGGAGTAGATAGCTCCTTCTAGCTACTTATAAGAGGATTTTTGCAATGGTCCTGGTGCCAGTAGAAAAGATTCCACCTGCCCCCCCTTGGGTCACATGCTTTTGCATTTGCTGTGACTGCTTTCATTTCAGCAGGCTGCTACTGAGTCATTTACTCGTGATTGCTATTTAACTGAGAAAAAGTTCACCATGCTGCTATGCATATTGCTACAGACATTCGGATCGATTTAAAATATTTGCAGAAAAATATTATGGTTATCTTTTGCCAGCTTGACTAATAAAAGGTTAATGGTGCCAGGAAAGTCTGCTTACATCTCTTAAAGTCCAATCCAACGCACCTCCCCATGTGGTGATGCAGGTGCGCCAACCTTTTGCCCGTTGCGCCCTGCAGAGGAGTTTTGGCCTCTGGAGTCTCATCAGGGTAAGGGAACCTTTATTCCCTTGCCCTGGTGTAAGCCCTTGCCAGCCTGCTGGATCTACTCATGCCTGCACCAACTATATCGCTGGCACAAGTTCATGTGAACCTAGGTTTGGAGACTGAGACCAGGAAAGGGGTTAGGATTTTGGCATGTGGCACAGCCGCTGATACCACTCTCCCTGCCGTTCCCACCCTCTGCCTCCCTCCCACTCCCTGCAGTGGCACTGGTGTCGGTGGACATCCGCCAGCCACTTGAGGCAGTGGCCAAGCCAGGCAGTGCCCAGGCATGCTGTGAAAGCTGGAAAGCGTTTTATGCTACCAGAACACTTGCTCTGGTGACATAAGGCCAGAACAGGAACAGGCTGTTAATCTGAACATTGTTATTGATAACACTCACTTATAAGGAAAAATGAAATTGATTTCCGCATTTATCAACAGAGCCCATTAAGCTAGCCCAGGGGTGCCCAAACCCTGGCCCTGGGGCCACTTGTGGCCCTTGAGGACTCCCAATGCGGCCCTCATGGAGCCCCCACTCTCCAATGAGCCTCTGGCCCTCCAGAGATTTGCTGGAGCCCACACTGGCCCGACGCAACTGCTTTCAGTGTGAGGGCAACTGTTTGACCTCTCACATGACCTGTGGGATGAGAGCTCCCTCCACCGCTTGCTATTTCACGTCTGTGATGCAGTAGCGGCAGCAAAGGAAAGGCCAGCCTTGCTTTGTGCAAGGCCTTTTATAGGCCTTGAGCTATTGCAAGACCTTCATTCATTCATATAAGTTCATCTTTAATATATTCATTTGTGTAAACTTATGTAAATTTATTCAAATTTTAAATGTGAATTAATTATTTTTCCCCTGTGGGCCCCCCCCCCCCGGCACAGTGTCAGAGAGATGATGTGGCCCTTCTGCCAAAAACTTTGGACACCCCTGAGCTAAGCTGACTAATGATGTGCTGTATGAAGAAGTAGCCTTTTTTATCAATCCTAAATCTCCTCTCAATCAGTTTAACCGAATGACCCCTGGTTTTAGTAGTATAAGTGTGAAAGAAAAACTTCTTTCTGTCAATGGCACTCATAATTTTGTACATCTCAATCATGGCCGCCCTTAATCACCTTGTTTCCAAGCTAAAAACTTCCCAACCATTGTAACCTTTTCTCCTAAGTAAAGTGCTCCAGCAATCTGATCATTTTTGTTGCCATCTTTTGCACCTTTTCAGTATTCTAAATGTGGCAACACATAAATGTGTACTGAGGCAATGAATATTAAGAGTCCTGTTCTCAATCCATTTCCTAATGTCCCTAGTTTTCCTTATTCTTACCACAAATTAGTAAATTGAAGGAAATGAAAAGCACTATGGGTTGTACCCTAAGAAAGTAAATCCTGATCAAGCCCCATTGACATCAGTGTGACAAGTTGGTTGAGACTAACTTAAATCCAATTCATTTTAATTTGAATTGAATTGCTTAATCCAGATTTTGTTTTCTTTAGATATAATCTTAAGTATGTCACAAATAATTGGAAATGCTTGAAAACCTGTTGCAGATATTGTCAAAAATGTCATTTTTGGTGGGTGGAGGATAACCTATGACTTTCAGAAATTCTTAATCTTGATTACTCTTACTCTTCTGTTGCATAGGTGTTTGATGGTCCAAATAATGCAGCTCCACGTCTTGGAAAATTCTGTGGTGGACAGCGACCCCCTCCTATAACTTCTCGTCAAAATACCATGTTTGTAAGGCTTCGCTCTGACAGTAGCATCCATCATAAAGGCTTCAGTGCTCGTTTCACAGAAGGCAAGTTTCTGGGCTTAGCTAGTTCTTTCACTAGGCCTTTGATTCTTGGACATGATCCAGAGAACCATGAAGAATGTCCACTCCACTCTGCCCCCCTCCCCATGTTTGCCATTCTCACTATTTGTGGACACTTCTGGCTGCCCAGAGGACTTCAGGAGGCTGTAACTTCCCAAAAAGCCTGCCTGGCATTCTAGATGAAGCCATTACCCTGGGATGCTCTTCTGAAGTTCCTTGTTTGAAATGTCATTCCCAAACATCTACATGTGCAGAATGTGAATTGATCAGTCTGGGAATTGCTGAAGACAATAGCTCCAAGTCAACCATCTTGCTAAGATTGGCATGTACATGCCAATTGGACAAACAAGTTCATTTGTTTAAGTAAGAGGGCAGGATGGAGTTGTCAGGTGGCTGCCCTACATCCAATCAGGAAACCCCATGACATTATCAACCCTAAGTTTCTTAAGATCAAGCCCAGGGTTGCTCAGGGGTGTTTTGCCAGGTGTACTCCTGGAACTAGCTACTGCTTCACAGAAGGCACACCCACTTATTCCCCAGTAAAAGCAAAAGGTCAGCATTCCTGGGATAACATAAGTTGCTAGCCATGTTTAGGAAATTAATTGTGTGTTGCTTATCTTTTCCACTTCAAGGCAGTTTATCAAATCTCTAAATTTTAGCAAAGGTCTTGGAATTTTGTGTGTTTTTCTCTTATATAGCTACTCAGTTCCCCCTGCTGGGCACTACCCATTACTACATCCAGATTTGTCAAGTTATTTCTTTGTGGCCATCCAAACATTTTTCATCTAAAACTCATTCCACCATTTTTTGCCTGCACGTTTTTTTTTCCTTCATCCTTTCCCCATTTTGTTTAATTCTGTTTTATTTTAGGTTTGTATCAAACTGGTTGCATTTTGACTCCTTGCCTAATTGTGTTCAGTGGTAATTCAATAGGTTGTCCCAGATTCATCACTCCACTTTGGTTTTAATCAGGAAACACTGGGTTCTGTGCTCTCCTGAGAGGGGAGATTTTTTCCAGATGGTCCACCGTCTGCCTGCATTTCTCAGGCTCAGGTGGTAGAAGCAGATATCTACCTACCTATTTCCTCTATTCGGCCACTAAACCAGTAAATCAGTGAAGAGCTGGAAGGGGTATGATGGTGCTAACCACTAGACATTACTCCCTCTGGTCAGCCTCCAAGTTCTCTAACACATGACCATTTGATGTTTTTAAGCCCCACACTATACTGTATGAGTAGTTGCTTTTACAACTGTAAATGCATCAGAAGCTGCTTTTGATGTAGTATAAGAGACCACAGTTTAAGTGTACGACTGCAACTAAAGGGACTCTCTAGCTTGCTAGCTAGCGTTTCCACCTAATTTTCCTCCTCCCATGTTGTTTTATACAAGAAAAATAAGTCCACAGTTACATAGCAGTTGCTTAAAAGAACATCTAGTTTGTCCCCAACTTGGGTGACAGTAGCTTGGCATATTTTTGAGCCAAACCATCCCAAGCTATGAGAACACACTTCAGCCACCACTACTTTGCATGCAGAAAGTCCCATATTTAATCTTTGTTATCTACAATTAAAACTTTTAATTGGCACAGCCAACAGAGTTGGTTCTGGCCGCAACCTTATTTTCAGTGCCTGCTTATTTTCAGTGCCTATATATGGTAGGTAATGTTGAATTTCATCACACTTCACCCACAGTGGTACCTTAACTGTAATGCCTTTGTATCTTTTGCTTCAAAGCATGTGGAAGTGTCTTAGAAGCTGATTCAGCTGGGGCAGCAATTTCCTCTCCTTTGTACCCAGCCAAGTACCCAAACAATCAGAACTGCAGCTGGATTATTCGAGCCCAGGAGCCATGTAAGTGCACACACAGAGAGACACCTCCTCTCTTGGGGGAATGTTAGCAGAATGACTAACATCCTCCTCTCATCTGAGATAACAATGCAGAATTCCTCCTTTTCTTCTCTTTAGGAAGTCCTGCATCCTGATAGATGGACCAAACCATGGGTCTCTTTATCTGTTCTGGAGTGGGGTTTAATGTGAAAAGATTTAGGGTTTAGTGCAAGATGAGATAATGTACAGTCTTGCCATTCTGTCAATTAGAGCTTTGCTTGAAGGTCATATTGAAGAGCTTAAACTCAAATTCCCACAGAGAGAGGGGGAGAGAGAGAGAGAGAGAGAGAGAGAGAGAGAACCCCTTGTGTTTGCATAGTATCCCTGGCCATTTAAATGGAAGGTATTTGTGTATAGCATGTACATAAAAAGGGAAATCAACAATGTGTATGCAAACCACTCCATACTCTTAAGCAGCGGTGTCCAAACCCCGGCCCGGGGGCCACTTGTGGCCCTCAGGGACTCCCAATCTGGCCCTCAGGGAGCCCCCAGTCTCCAATGAGCCTCTGGCCCTCTGAAGACTTGCTGGAGCCTGCGCTGGCCCAACACAATGTTCGACCTCTCGTGTGAGCTATGGGACAAGGGCTCCTTCCACTGCTTGCTGTGATGCAGCAGTGACAGTGAACAAAAGGCCAGCCTTGCTTTGAGGAAGACCTTTTATAGTCCTTGAGCTATTGCAAGACCTTCATTCATTCATTCATATAAGTTCCATCTCAAATACACTCATTTATGTAAATTTATTCAAATTTGAAATGCAAATTAATTCTTTTTTTTCCCTGGCCCCCTGACACAATGATGTGGCCCTCCTGCCAAAAACTTTGGACACCCCTGCTCTTAAGTGAATGAATAAGCAGCTATGCTATGGTGGTTAGAATATCTGTCTTCCAAGCAGTTGACTCAGGCCCAAGTGAAGGGCGTACTCCAGCCCTTCACTTGGGCCAGAGCAAGGAACTTGCGCTGGCGCAGGAGGGTTGCAAACGTTTGCACCACCTCAGGACTAAACCAGGGAGGTGCTCATAGGAGTGCCGGCCTGCGGAGGCTGACGTAAGCCTCCACGCTGTCTTCCTCCGTGAGTCTTGCATTGGCCCGGCGGCAGGGAGGCGTTCCTGGGCGGGAGGAGGACAGGCAATGGGTGGTCCCGGGGTGGGTGGGGAGTGGGAGGCGGGGCTGTTCCCAGGGAGAACGGAACGACTTCAAGGAGGAGAGGTGGCGTAAGTCTGAGGAGACCCATTGGCCAAAGGCGCTTTACACGGGAGTAAGGGAAAAAGTTTCCCCTTGCCTCTGGCTGAGCTGCCTTGGGCCCCTATCCTGCGCTGGATACAGTGCAAGCCTCTTGGCTTGCCTGTTCCAGTGCAGGATAGGATTGCGCCCTCAGTTACAGTTCATTTGCATTTTGGGAAGGCTGTAGCTCAATGATGGAACATATGCTTTGCATGCAGAAGTCCCACATTCAATTCCTGGTATCTCCAAGTAAGGCTGTTTGAAATTCTGGGAAATGCTACCAGTCAGTGTAGATAATACTGAGCTAGATTGACTAGCAGTCAGACTCAGTATAAGGCGGCTTTCTATGAGAAAGCTGTCCTAGTTGGGGAGCTGATTGGAGAGCTGTCCCAGTTGGGGAGTTGCTTGCATGTGGAATAGCTCCATTGCCCAGAACAGACTGTTGCCTCTGAAAAACTAGTGCTTAATTTTTTAAGAGGTCAGATTCATAGATGATAAAAAGTAAGATTCATAGTATTAGTATTCTTAGATAGGATTTTCAGTTTCTTATAATTAGGTTTCTAGTCCTATCTGGGAAAATAAGACTTGCCCAAGACCATGTAACAAATCTGCTGTGAATGAGTCCAGGGAGTGATGCAACTGGGACTTGCCCCGCCTTGGTCACATCCCCAGGTGTTGCTCCCTATCTGGCTGCTCTGGCAGTAATTGTGGTGATGTGATGATGTCATCACAATAATTTCCAAAACAATTCATGTACAGAACTGGGGTGAGGTCAGCTGCTTCTTCTAAAGTGGCAGGCTTCACTCTGAGCATGACTGCGGGGTTGAAGGGCAGGAGAACCTGCCTGTCAATTCTGCAGCCAGTTGTCTTGGCACACTCATGAGAGGCAAAGGCGGCCATTTCAGAAGAAGCGGCTGCCTTCACTCTCAAAGACTGTGCTTTGGAGTGATGCCGCCTGCTTCAGAAGAAGCAGGCAGCATTGCTTCAAGGGTGATTGCGCAGAGAGTGGCTGCTGTGGAGGAAGAGGCCAAAGCCAGTCTCAGGGTGATCGTGCACCTTGGGTCTATGTCACCCACTTTCTCTGAAGTGGGCAGCATAGCTCCAAATGTCTGACCGCTGTGGAGGCAGTGAGCACGTCCTACTGCCCGTTGCTCCTGCAGCCAGTGGCCAAAGGCCCCATGGGCCGAATTGCTGGGGGGATGATGAGCAGGAGGACCTGCCACCCCCCTGAGAGAGACCTGAAGTGTCACCCGATACTATGTGGTACTGTGCAGCTCTATGGAGCTATGCCACTGAGCCCAGGTTCAAGTCCAGCTCCTTTATCAGATCACCCAAAAGGATCAAAAGTTCTAGAAGTCATGTACTGAATCTTGCAGCAATAGCTAAATGTACAAGGACCCAAAGGAGTTTTAGCAGTTGGGAATGGTCAGAATATATTTTTTAATTTTATTTAAAAAAACCTTTAAAAAGTTGCCCACCTTAAGAACATAAGAAGAGACCCAAGGCAATCTAATCCAGCTTCCTCTACTCAGATGCTTCAGGGAGCCCACAAGACAATGATACCTATATAGGTGGAACCTCGGTATCCTCAGGGGATCCATTTCCAGACCCCCTTTGGTTATCAAAATCTGCAAAATCTATGTTTCAGGATGTGAAGTTAGTACAGTATGTTGATGTCACCCCATCTTGATGCAAAACATAAAGATCAAATAAAATATTTGACTATGTTTACTATGAAAACATATCAATTCACTGTGTGTGACATGCAAAACCTTCCCTGAGCTTCAATTTTCCTTTTTCCACAGTCAATCATGTTACACTGTCATTCACTCACTTTGAGATTGAAAATAGCAGGCAAAACTGCAGTGCGGACTATGTAGAGATCCGGGAAGGAGATAACGATGATGCACCTCTGCAAGGTATAGTAGCATTTATTTGTTTGCAGTCTTTTAAAAGCAAATTGATTTGTTCACAGCCAAAATTATAGACTTGAGTGGCTTTCTGGGGTGTGAAGTATACTTATTAGTTTCAGAAATTGCTACCCAGTATAGACCACAGTGAAATTTAGTGGAGATGTTGGGAGTTTATCTTTACTGTAGGTTGGTTTCGTAGCTTCATTGGTCTTGTTTAGACATCTCAATGGCTTTATTGCTAATTGAATCGATTTTTCTTTTGCCTGCCCTAGCAAATAGGTCCTCTGGTTTGTTCACCATGAGCAGAAATGGAAACATTGCATGCAACACTCAGTTCATCTTGAGGAAGTTTGCAAGGTGCAATTTGAGTCTTTGCTGAATTGTCCCAACAAGTCAACCAGGGGCTGGTAGGGTAGGTTGAGAAAGAGAACCTCACTTAGAGCCCAGTCCTGAGCTCCTCAGTACCTGCAGTATGAGCATACCACCAGCATTAAGTGTCGCAAATGTGCTGTCGTATCCTGAACATTGTGTTCGGCCAGAAGGCCCGTCATGGAATATCTCAAGTTGCACTGGCAAAATAACCAATGCAGACTTGAGAAGCCCCGTTGCAGGGGTTGGAGCTTTCCCCAGGGGAAGGGGACAAAAGTCCTTTTCCTCCGAGGAGACCTCCAACGTTTGCCGGGGTCCACTGAATGCAGTGGTAGCTGCTTGGGTACCGTTGCACCCTTTGACGCACCCACCTTTAGGATTGGGCTGCCCAGCCATTCAAGTGAAGGCTGAGTGTTGACCTTTGCTTATAATAGAAATTGTCTATGAGTGAAAGATCTGAACCATTAGTTTTTAGGTGCTCAGTTAGGACAGGTAGTCTTGATAGATTCTAACATCTTTCTAAGAATGATTTAACCCAGTTCTCAGTAGTCATTGTAGATACAGGCAAAGACTAGTGTTAGCCAACCAGGCATCCAGAGATAGGGCTGGTGATGTTCCATGACTTCATGAGTATTGTATTTCCACAGTTTACAGAGAACGTTCCTACTATAACTTTCAAAGAAACCTAGGTCAAGGGTGGACGATGACAAGTGAACATGACAGAGACATCATGGGAAAGAAACGATCTCCTTTTGCTTTTTCCAGGGCGTTACTGTGGCACCACTATGCCATATCCTGTGACTTCTTTTGGCAACGCTTTGTCTGTCAACTTTGTCTCTAATAATGTCATCACCGCCGAGGGGTTTCGTGCTACCTTTGCTGCATCAACTTCGGGTAAGCTTGTCTCTGAATGCTTCCAAAACAGTATCTTCAGTCTGTGAAGTGCCCACGCTTTGCAGTGTCCTTTGCTTCTAGAATAGTCTGGCTTGCATTTCTGGTTTGATGCAGAAATGCTAATCTAGGAAGGCAGACATTCCCTGAGTCAGGCCCACGACTTCCACCACTTGAGAAACAGAGCCACACATTTCCTATAACCAGGATGTTATGTCTTAAAATGGAGATGGAAGAGTTTTGCTAGTGCCAAGAAGTTGTACAGAAGGGAAATCCCCTCTTTCCCCAGCGATCAAAATATCCAGTCTGCTGGAGGTATTCACCCCCTTTGTACATTTTCTCTGGCTCACTTTTTTTTTCTTCCTCTCATTTTAGCCTGCGGAGGTACCTTCCATATGGAGAGAGGATCCTTCAACAGCCCAGAGTTTCCTGAGCCTTACCCTCTGAATGTTGAATGTGTCTGGAACATTCGAAGCTCCCCAGGCAACCGGCTCCAGCTGTCTTTCACGTAAATCAAATTTCCAAAGGGTTATTGTTCAGTCTTTTAATGGAACTGCAGGAAGGAAACACTGTGTTTGGTAGGAAATGTAATTACCAGCATGTAAAACTGTAGCAGTGCTCACAACTTGGACAGAGAACACAGCAGCAGCCATAATGGGCTTGCCGTCGGTTTCTTCCGCTGTGTGTTAATGAGCATATAACATGTTAGATTTTCAGACAAAGGCATTCTATCCTGTAAATGCCACCCTGCCATAAACAACTACTCCTTTTAGTTGTTTAGTTTAGCGAGAACATGGGTACTACCCCTTTTGCCTCTCTGCACTTCCTTGCAAAATAAGTAACGGCTTCCTTGGTTGCTATGTTGCAGGCCCTGCAGACAAATAATAGGAGATTTTATGGAATATAGCAAACCTCATTGCACCCATATATGGTGCAAGGTGCACATGGAATTGGTGCACATGTGTGTACTGTTTTCTCCAATTTTTTTTTTCAGCGGAGGCACCATGAATGCAACACAGTATCTGTGAAGGACTGAGCATTCGTTAGAGAGAATGGGGAAGCTCATGCATCAGACCACTGTGCATGCAGTAGGTTTCTGGATAGGATGGAGCCATTGTGTCTGATTCATATATTACTGGAGTGGTGTGGGCATAGGCAGTAAAGATACACTAATGTCAGTGTTCATGTACTGTGTATTCTTGGGTTGGGGCTGCCACTGGGGCTGCTTTTCCAGGATTTTTGTTAATAATTGAAAGGAAAAAAATCAAGTAATAGTGGGAGTTCTTTGAACAGTCAATGAGCATCACTTATGTCTTATATCAACATTGGTTATCAGTTTTGTGTCTAATTATTTGGTAAGAGCCATTCATCTTGCAAATAACAGTCTTGCTCAGTTATTCTTTTTTCATGTTCCAACAGTTATTAATTAGTATGTAATGTATCCAGATGGTATTTGGGTTCTGTTTCATAGTACCCTGGAGGCATATGGATTCACTCAAGCTGGAAGGAAATCTGAGAGCAGAAGTATTTTATACATTAATTCTTGAAAACTCTTTCTGGTTTTATTTATTTTTCTTTTCATGGCTGGCTTTTGAAAAAAATATGAATATATAATATTTGCAGGGGAAAAAATGATTTTCAGTTAGCATCTCATATTCAGATTAGTTCCTGATGTACAGAAATGACAGAAATAACTACTTTATTTTATTTAAGCACATCACTACAGTAGCTGCCAGTGACATTTTGAGTTGATGGGGCTGCGTTTTTTCCCAATGCAAAAGCAAAACAAAACAACAAGCAACCAGAACAACCAAACACATCAAAGCTTTCTAATTGATTCTGGTTTTTGAATTTGAATCTAATTGTATGGAGTATTTGTGTATCTTTTTTAAAAAAAGCACACAAACTACTGAACATCTAAAAATCACCAAACTGATTCTTTTCACTAATATGGAAAGAAGTTTTTCAGCAAGATGGACAAAGAAAAGCATTTTACTTGCACTGTAGCCCACCTGAGTTAAACATTAGGATTGATTTTCAGTTCCATGGCTCAGACCAGGAAATGTGACATGGTGTTTTCTTGGGACCTCTCACCCCTGAAAAAAATAAGTTTTGGATAAGGGATTATATCCAGCATTGATTACCCTGCACAAGTCTGATCTCGGAAGCTAAGCAGGGTCAGGCCTGGTTAGTACTTGGATGGGAGACTGCCTGGGAATATCGGGTGCTGTAGGCTTATACCATAGTCTTTCGAGACTGAAGATTGCCAACCAGCTGATCTAGGGAAATTAGATGGTAAGTCAGTGCAACATGTAGGTGGACTTGAGACCACATGCTTTTCAAATTAGAAATTCACTGACATGAACTACCCTCAGGCTGACGCACAACAAAAAAGAAAAAATCAGAGGAGCTGCAAAGTCAGTAACTACATTGTCACTATTGAGACACTATAATTGTTGTGTCCATTTCCCAGAATGGTGGAGAGTTTTGACATGCTAATCTTGTCTAATAATAATAATAATAATAATAATAATAATAATAATAATAATGTTGGGGTTCCCCTCCTCCCCCGAGTCCCCAGCTTACCCAGGGAGGAGGCTTCTGGACCAGAGTAGAGGCAGCAGCCTTCCCAGCCCTCTCAGGAACAAGCCTGGCAACTCCAGGTGAGAAGAGGTGGGAGGGAAACAGAGAAAGGAAGGGGAGGAGTTGTGGTAAGCCTAGGGAAGGGCAGGCCTAGAGACAGGCCCTATTTGTACCCTCCCTGTGAGGGAAGGGGAGGGGCCAAAGGGGAGGGGTCTGCCCTACATAAACCTGGAGGCCAGGGATGACAAGGCAGTTGGGAGTTGGAAGAGCAGGCAGGAGGATCTGCTGCTAGCAGCCCCTGCTCCTGACTAATGAATGCTGCCAACCCAAAGAAGGGGAACCGGGTGACGCAACCCCCCCTTCTTGTGGGGAACGAGTCTGAGGCCTCCACAAGGGGTCCCCCTCGGAAAGGCCAGGCGGGCCCTCCCCTCCCCCACAGGGAGGCCCCACAAATAATAATAATAATGCAATTTTTAAAGTTATTGGAAGACACTATTCTCCTTCTATACACAAAATAAGTAAAAATCAGCTCCCCAGGACCAAATAGCATGTTCCTTATATTCGTTGTTTGATCCAGTGGTTGCCAAACTTAATGGGATCACTGTGCCCCCCCCCCCCAACTTCTTCTTCCCAGCTCATCCCAACACTGCCGTCTTGGCTCTCACAAAATCTCACAAGATCCTAGTTGCCAGCGCCCAAATCTCATGAGATCCAAGATGGCAATTCCTGGGAAAGCCAGTAGGATGGGTGACCAAGGACTTTACACAGTGCCCTTGTGAGTGTGCTATGGCACCCTAAGGCATAGCGGCACACAGTTTGGGAACAACTAATTTGATCCTTACCTGCCTGTTTTTTAAATGGAAATAGAATGCCCAGGAGGCCCAATCCAGATTGGAACCAAAGCATAGAAATACTTTAACCTTTTGTCCTCCCCTTGATGCCAATGTGGATCATTCTCCTACAGGAGCTATTTACCCCAGAGGATTAACAAGCTCTTATCAGAGATTAAGAAGCTCTTATTAGTTTCACTAGAAGCAAGATGCATGATTTTTTTTTTCATTTTAAACCATGTATACAGTTATATTAATTATAGCATCCATATTGCTGTTGAAAATAGAGAATTTCAGATGGAAGACAGCGCAAACTGTGCCAAGGACTACCTAGAAGTTTGGGAAGGCAGTTTCCATGACCAATTATTGGGGCGATACTGTGGAAACTCCTTGCCTTTAAATCTTACATCAATCACTGGACACATCCTGTGGGTTAAATTCGTCTCAGATGGCTCAAAAAGTGGAATAGGATTCCGGGCTACATTTGCTCATTGTAAGTAAATACCATTGAACTCAATAAATATCATCTTGCAGATCCTTTGAAAGCAAGGAAAGATACATGTAGAAATATACTATGGTAAAATAGTTTTGCTTGCCCTTTGGGGGCCCACACCTGCAGTATAAAGGCATGAAGAATATCTGTACTGAATTATTAATTAACTGAGAGCATGCTATTTGTCACTGGATATATTTCTCATTCAACAAAAGGCAATTTGTCTTTGTCCAGAACAAAGAACCCTTAGGATAAAAGATTTTCTCCCTTTGACACTGTATGATTTATTTTTCACATTTTTATACTGCCCTTCCTCCAAGAAGCTCAGGATGGTCTTCATGGTTCCTTCCCTCCTTTTGTCCTCACAACAGTCCTGTGAGGTAGGTTAGACAGAGGCGATAGTGACTGGCCCAAGGTCATCCAGGAAGCTTCATGGCCAAGCAGGAATTTGAACCTGGAACTTCTGCGCAGGGGTTTATGACAGAGTTATGCTATTGTAAAGTGGGTGTAGGCTTATACCATAGTCTTTCGAGACTGAAGGTTGCCAACCAAGATGGCAGTGTACGCAGCATGCTGCTGGCAGCCATTTTGAGTGGGTTGCCGCAACCAGCAGCTGTGCAGGAGGCCCGTGGCTGAACCCAGACAGGTTAGTCTGACAGCAGCAGGGAGATCATAGCAGGGCGAGAAACAGGGGTGATCCCGAGCAGGGTGGAGTTGGGGAAGAAGGTGGACCAGGACTGTGGTATTGGCAATGTTTGCATGTGTGGCTATTTTATCCCCATCTGTTCCCCGTACTGCCACACATCAGACTTATGCCTGCTGAACAAGGAGTCCCATGGCAGTGGTGGAGGCTTTCCTTGGTGGAGGGTTAGTTCACTTATCCCAAGGAGACCTAACTGCCCCACCCCCCTGATGCAGTGTGCGTTCTTTTGGCACAGTTACTTCAGGGTAGGAGATTTCAGTAGGATTAGGCTGCCCGTTTGACACCAGAACCATTACACCAACCTGGCTTTCTATAGTTAAGTTACAGGTAAGTTTACGCAATCTGTAGATATCTATGCATATAACATTTTTTTAAAGTGAAGATAACAAAGTCCACAGTCTTGAGAGAGGAAAGATGTTGTTGGCATCCTTCAGTCTCGAAGACTATGGTGTCACGCTCTGAATGGTGGTTCTGGAACAGAGTGTCCTCTCCAGTGCATGAAGCCTGGGTAAAGTAGGTATGGAGGATAGGCTGTTACCCATGCAGCAAATCCCCCCCCTCTCCACGTCGCTGAAATGGTCCAATGGAAAGGCAGAAGCCAATACAGTTGGTTCCAGCGGCGTCACAGGAGTTGCCAGAACGTGACTGTGTTCAGCCATGAACTGCCTCAGGGACTCCAGCTCCAGATTTTGCCTCGAGGTTGACTCCTGAAGCCTTTTCCATAACTGGATGTAGCCACAAGGCAGTGGAGGTTTGGGATCAGATGAGCTGCCTTCCCAGGCTGACGAGTCCCATCTACCCGGTGGCTGTTTAGTCGCCTCTTACAACAAGTACAGCCAAACTGAGGGCCTATTCTTATCCCCAGCCCCCAGGGGAGAAAGAGGAAAGAAAACTTATCATAGATGTGAGAAGCATGGCATTGAGCAACTATGAGGGGCAAAACCCAAGTCTCAAAGCAATTTGAGAAAACCATTTTCTTGCACTTTGAATCTGCCCCCTAAGCTACCATTTATACAACAAATTGATATGAATAACACGTTGTCACCATAAATCTCTTTTGTTTCAGTGTTTGGAAATAATATTGTGGGGAATATGGGACAAATTGCTTCTCCACTGTGGCCTAGAAATTACCCTCACAACTCCAACTACAAGTGGATGATATCTGTGAATGCAACACAAGTTATCCATGGCCGGATCCTGGAGATGGATATCGAAGACTTGTTCTTCTGCTTTTTTGACAAACTGAAGGTGGGCATGAAGCTGTGTGTCCCTTTTTGGTAAACTGCAGTGAAAAAAATGTTGAGACATAGTGCAAGAGTTGCTTATATCCAAGGAGCAATCTGCAGACCTACATGTCCACATGGACACGCTCTCTCTGACTTCACTGTTCATACAAAATAATTTTGAAAAATAAACAGAAAAGGACAATATGGACAAAACATCCTTATGGATGATGGCTGCTCTCAAAGGTATACCTAGAAGCCCCAGCTTCCGGGGCAGTGACATCCAGTGACATTGTGATGTCACTTCCAGGTTCTCTCCAGAAGAGGAGACTTTGTAGGCTCTGCACCCCCTGTTCCTTGAAGGAGCCTCCACAGGAGAAGGAATGGGAAGTGCAAAGCCACCAGCACCTCCTAGCCTGGGAAGAACTGCCTTGTGCCACTAGGGTTCTCCCAGAGGAGGGGTCCTTCCCACAATGGCTTAAGCCCCCTGTTCCTTCTCCTGTTGATGCTCCCCCTTGAAGGGGGTGAACAGAAGGAACGGGGCCATGAAGCTGCCACAACAAGCACCCCTCCTTTAGAAGAATTGTAAGCAGTGCAAGGCGGTCAGGGACACCCTTTGGCATAGTGTCCGGGATAGTTGCCCCTCAGGTTCCGGCCTTGTTGCACCTTGTTGCTTCATCATTTATTTAATGCCACCAATGTGCACAATGTGTTTCTATAAAGTGAAAAGTCAGGTCCCTGTCCCAAGGAGCTTCCAATATAGATACTAACACAAGGGAAACAACAGGGTAGGGGGGGCAGGAGGAGCAGATGTTGCTGTTTCTGTTATATCTATCAACTTCTGCACAATTCCTAGACTTCCCATTGCCTTCTATAGTCAACTGCTTCTCCCTATGTCTCCAACATCTTTCCTGCCCAAGGTCTGCATTCTTTCTTAGATCCTGACAATGTTCTTCCCATTGTCTTTCCTGTCCTGTATTACTAGTGTTTCTCTTCTATTCCTGCTATATTTCGCCCCTTCTACTTCCCTCTGTCAGTGTTGCCCATGGCAACTTCTCTGCTACAGTGCAACCCCTTTCCTGCTTTCCTGTCTTCCCTTCCCTAGGTCACAAGAAGTCAGTGCTTGATGAGTAAATTATTGTTTTGATATGAGCAGCATCTGGTGGTTTTGCCAATCACAGCCGCTTAATTCCAAGCACACACACTGCAGGCATTGATTCTGTATTTTCTCTGGAACCACAAACTTTCAAAATACTCTTAAAAATAATGGATGCCAAGGCTTTAAGGATTTTATTAAAAAGTTGTCCCAAAGAAGCTAATGGAAGCTCTTTGGGACTGAGACAGCATCTGTCTGGACATCCCTGCTACTTCACCTCCATCACCATGCACAGAAATTTCTTCCTTGATCACACTAACAGCCCAATACTACCTAAATCCCCTTGTGGTAATGCAGCAGCACCAGAGCAGCTTCTGCTGTACCCTGTGGGGGATTTTTGGAGGCTGGAGTTCTCCACAGGGTGAGAGGACATTTGTCCCTTTCCCTAGGATAAGCTCCAGTAACTATAAGGAGTCAATTTGAACCTCTGCCAGTGATATCGCTGGTGCAGTTCTGTGTTGATCCATGCAGGTGGATCAAGCCCAGGAAGGGAGTTTGGATACATTGTGTGCCAGCACTGCTGATCCCACCTCCTCCTGTTCAAACCCCTTTCCTACCCTTCCCTGCCCCTACACTGGACTTATCTGCTCTGGGAGGCCTCCTGACGACTACTGGTATGAGCAGGAAGTCTCCAGCTTGGGCCTTGTGCTGTTGCAAAGAGTTTTATGGTGCTTTTGAAACACTGCATGCTAACAGAATACACATTCTGTTGGCACAGGCCTGCAGTAGGATTGGGCCATAAGTGGGCATCTGTAGTGTGCTGTAATCCAGAAACTGGCTTTTATATCTAAACCACATTAAACAATCAACTAATGTTTGCACATATTTATACTTTCTTTTCTTTTAGTTTAATACTTTTCTTTTGTCAGGCCATAGACTATTTTCTTTTTTCTATTGCAGCTAAACGAGCCGCTTTTGTTTCAAAACTACAGGACCAAACTGTCATGTAACACACGTCAGTATAAACTGAAAATGTGCTAGGGCAAGTCCCAAAAGCTCAGGGTCACTCAGCTGATAGACTTCCCTTTTATTTGCCATTGTCTGTCTTGAGTTTAGTTTTGTATCACACAGTCTTTTCTGAAACCTATTAGGAAAGTCCTCCACCTCTTTAGCAAATACTTTGAGTCATTGCCACTGGGTAACAATCTCACTGGATTTAGAAAAAAATTCAGTGATATTTTGCTGGTTTTCCCCTCTAATTAAAAAAGGTTTTCCCTCTCATGGCATTTTGTTAGCTAAAAAGATACTGCACTTACAGAAAAGTCTTTGTGGGTTTGTTTGTTTAATTTGTGGACTGGTTTTTGACAAATACTTTCAAAGCAGCATACAATCACAACCAAAATGCATTCATTCTAAGGGGATGCCTGTGTAAGGGCTTTTTGTGTTCATTGGTCAGAGTTGTTCTGCAGAACTGAAATATATGAGAAATGTACAAGAGAAAAGAAGAAATATATATGAGAAAAATATCAGAGAAAAAGGTATTTCTCAGAATAACTCTGAAAAAGGCCTGTCTGTCTGTCTGTCTGTCTGTCTGTCTGTCTGTCTGTCTGTCTGTCATTAATTTGGAAATGCATTATTTTCTCCATGGAAAACTAGTCAGAATTGAGGAAAGCAGGATAATCCTGCTGTAGCTTGGGGGCCCAATCCTATCCAATTTTCCAAAGCCAGTGCAGTCATGCCAATGGGGCATGCACTGCATCCTGTGGTGGAGAGGCAATCACAGAGGCCTCCTTAAGGTATGGGAACATTTGTTTCCTTATCTTGGGGCTGCATTGCAGCTGCACTGGTGCTGGAAAATTGGATAGGTAATGTAATGAATCAGTAGTGTAACTAGAGGGAGTGCAAAAACAGTAAGTACGAAGCGCACTGTTAAGCGCACTGTTTAAGCGGCCCCTCCCACTTGCCGTCAGAGCTATTCCAGACATTGACAGTAACATGCATGAAACACCATTGGTTCAGTGAGCACCTGCACATTGCTATTGCTGACTAGAATGGCTGTGACAGTGAGTGGGAAGGACCGCTTATGTGGCACATTGCAGCACCTGCAGTTCTTATCATTTCCCCCCCCAGCTACACTACTGGCTTTAATTTGTGTTACTCTTGGAGACTCTACATAGTCTCAATACTCACTCTGAAGTTACCCAGTAACTTCATACCAATAATGTACTTTTCATTTTTCTTTGTTAAGTTTTTAAAAAAGAAACCCTGCTCATCTATTTTCTCTCTGTACCAGGTCTATGATGGACCCAGCACCCACTCTCGTCTTATTGCAACTTACTGTGGAACCACCTCTTCTTCTTTCACCTCCTCTGGAAATTCTGTTACCCTCCAGTTCACCTCTGATTCTTCTGCAAGTAGAAAGGGCTTCCTTTTGGACTGGCATGCAGTAGAAACTTCTACAGATGCTGAACATGGCATTCCTATAGGTTTGTCTTCCATCCATGTGGTTGTAAAATCCCATTTGTTACAACTCATAGAAATTCAAACTCACACAGCCTTGCTCAAGTGACCTGCACTCAAGGAACAGAGCAGAAAAAAATTCAGTGGAGGCAGGCATATTAGTTTCCCGTACAGTTTCAAATGAGAAATCAATATGATGGGGGGAAAATCAGGCCAAAGGCTTTAGCCTCATGAATTTCTCCTGCCAATGATGCCGAAGCTGTTCTGTTAAACACATAAAGAGCACACTGAAATACCAGAAGTGCCACTATAGATGTGCCCCCATGTGGCTGAAACTGATGGATAATGATCATGACTCAAACCCTACTTTCAATGAGACGGAATGAATCATTTTATAATTGGTAGAAGTGTTTGTTTCCCATGAATAAGACAGGATTACAGCCCAAGCCTTACTGAACATGATGAGTTTACTTCTGAGTAAAATAAATAACATCATTTTCAAACACTTCCAATCATAAATGGATCAGGCCCCTTATAACCTTTTGGCAAAACAGCATTTGGTAAAGTTTGTTATGGCATAAGAGAAAAAGTGAGTGGAGTGGAATGGAATGAAGGGGAATGTGAATATTGCTGGGCCCTACGCATGGATGCACATGTTGTATGTATTATGAACATATATTCCGAACACACACATGAGAAAGAGGGATGAACAATATATCTGTTCAACAGAAGGAATGTAACTTTTCTACAAACTAT
This sequence comes from Tiliqua scincoides, assembly GCF_035046505.1. Taxonomy (NCBI): domain Eukaryota; kingdom Metazoa; phylum Chordata; class Lepidosauria; order Squamata; family Scincidae; genus Tiliqua; species Tiliqua scincoides. The sequence goes on from NC_089825.1 coordinate 23,191,020, forward strand.
TTTCTCTTCTCTGACAGGTGCCTGTGGAGGTTTCTCAACACTCAGTGAAGTGCCTCTGCTCCTGTACTCACCAGGCTGGCCCTCAAACTATGGAAATTTTGCAAATTGCACATGGGTTATCAGAGCACTAGATTCAACAGTGGACTTCAATATCCTGGCTCTGGACATTGAATCTCACAGCTCATGCAACTATGATAAACTTGTCTTCCGGGATGGTGAGAAACATCTGTAGTGTAAGATACAAGCAGAATCCTCAGCTTTTAAAACCCCAATGATTGTCACAACAATTTAAAATCACATTTGCTCATTTACTGTTTATCTGTCTCTTGCAGCTGCAAATCCACCTTCTCCTGCCTTATCATAGGCTGCAGTCTTATGCATACTTTCCTGGGAGTAAGTCCCAAATGGGACTTACTTCTGAGTAGACATGCATAGGATTGGGCTTAATGAAATGTGGATGATCCATGTGATACATGGCTCCCATTCAGTGTTGCTTTTGTATGAAGCCACTACCACACAAAAGTGTTTTCAATGGTAACCAATGGTTCTAAAGGTCATTAACTGGCCTTCTAAAGTTATGAACCAACCCTCAAACAACTCTGATTTTTGGAAAGCAAACATATTGTAATGTTTCAGCTCTCTTAATCCCTGTAGTCCAAATGTATGAGTGTTTCAAAATCCTTCTGCCCCTACCCTATTCTTTCAACAAGATGGATGTTCAGCCAACATAGGTTTGTGGCCAGCTTCCTGCATTCAGCTGGAGGGGCACATCCCAATTTACAGAGTAAGATGCATGTAATTCATCAAGACATGAACCATTTCTTTCACAGTATAATTAAAAGCAGATGTTCTGGTCTTTAGAGTGATCTGCTGAAGTAAGCCCTTTCTCTTCAAATTATTTTCATGCACACAGAAGACTGGATATTGATTTTTAAAAAGCATAGTTTGAAATATTTGGAATAGGTTTTTGAGGTAGGGTAGGTCTGGCTACTGTTATTAAGTAATGAACTAAGTGAGAGCTTCTTGTTATAATGTTGCATCACTTAAAAACTGGCTCCTTGAAAGGGGTGAAATGGAAAAATGGGTGAAATGGAAAAGGGGTGAAATGTGGAAAAAATAAATCAAGTGGTGTGCAAATTCAAACTGTAGGTACATATCAATGTAACTTTATCCCATTTTTTTCCCCTAGGGGACAGCAGTGTTGCCCCAGTTCTCTCTACTGTATGTGGCCGTGAAGTTCCTGGACCAATCAGATCAACTGGGGATGCAATGTTCATTCAGTTCACTTCAGATGCAAGCATTGTTGGTGCTGGTTTCAATGCTTCTATCCACAAAAGTAAATTGCTTCCTAAGATTAATCTTTAATATCCTTTGCAGAGTTTAAAAAAGAGGAAATGATGATAGATGAACAGTGTGTGACTACCCAGAAGTAAGCCCTATGGCATTCAATGTGATTTACTCCCAGGAAAGTGTGTACAGGATTGCAGCCTAATTTTATTTTGTGTCATTTTCTATCCTAGTTAGCAAGAATCTTCTCACTTAAGATCTACTGATGCATTTTTTAAAGATATATGCTTAAATGAGTTTAATTTCTCTAATGGAAGTTCTAAATCTCTGCAAAATTAAATTGTCTGGAAGTGCACAGTTTAAAAAAGCATATATCTTGTGTCAGATGTACAAGTTGCAAGTTCTAAAGTTGTTGGGGGTTATTTAAAAAAACAACCTTGGAAGGTGCTTTACCTATGATGAAATAGTACAACAGTTTTATGTGCTTAATTATTTCATAAGAAACTAAAAATGTAAAAAGAAAAAATAATAAGCACCCTCATGTGTAAAAGACCAAGGGCACAATCCTAACCCCTTATGTCAGTGCTTTCCAGCACTGGCATAGCGGTGCCAATGGGACGTGTGCTGCATCTTGCAGTTGGGTGTCACTCACAGAGGCCTCCTCAAAGTAAGGGAATGTTTGTTCCCTTACCTCAGAGCTGCATTGCCCTTATGTCAGTTCTGGAAAGCACTGACATAAGGGGTTAGGATTGCACCCCAAATTACTTGGTCTTTACTAAGACCAGTCTAATATAAGATGCATGCCTCTATCTTGGAGAAAGAGAATAATCTTACCAAACTGGTTAATTGTTAAAAAGATAAAAGGGTAGATTCATAGTCTTTTGTACATTTTCAAATGCTTAGCATAGCTTCAGGAGAAGCAGCTGTGGTTTCCTTTATCAAGGAAATAGTTCCACAATTATTGTTATTTATGCCATCTAGCATACAAATAAATAAGGAGAAGGAAGGGAAGGAGAAGGAGGCATTTTGTTTGCAAATAGCCAACAGAACAACACAAGGCAAAGGGCACATGAGAAACATCCCGTGTTGCACCAAATACAGCACTTTACGCATTTATCTGACATTTCAAAGAGTTCGTTCTCAGATGTTTGTGTCACAGCATACTTTGGAGTCAGTTCACATGATCATAGATGAAAAACTCAGATAGGAGATTATGTTCCCCTTCCCCAAAGGCATCATACACCATAGTGATTTGTTGAAAACGTCTTGATGTGGGAAACCTTCAAAATAACATTTCATCTACAACAAAGTTTAAAAGTCATAAAATGACTAATTTTCAGGGCACAGTAGCCTGCATTTCTGACATATGAGATAACTGTCACCTTACCGTTTCAAGCTCCTGAAAATGGAAGTTAATTAACTGGAGGAAGAATGCAAGGAAAATTAGGACATGGTGACTTGCAAAGCGTACTGTCCTGGACTATGTACTTGGTGTTATCATCCAGAGGCATCTCATGTAGATTGGAAGACCTCAACATTTATTTTAACATTGTCATGACCAAGTTCTCATGACCAGAAGAGAAGGCAGCCAGTGCTCATCTTACCGCATTGTTCTACCAGATGCTTTTCCCACCCTCACCTCCTGCTTAGCAAAGTTAGACTTCTGTGAAGAGAAAAGTAGGTGAAGGGACTGGTGGCAGTTGCATCTTGTTTTGGAGCTTTAGTGTTTGTGGAGTGACTGGCATAATCTCTGGGGGGAGGCATGTTTATGTAAGGAAATTCAGCACAAATGGATTAATTGATGCTGAAAACAGTTTTGAGGTACACCCAAAGGCATATGGTGGGCCACTGTGAGATACAGGAAGCTAGGCTAGATGGGCCCTTGGCCTGATCCAACAGGGCTATTCTTAGGATGGGTATGAATCTTCGCTCAAAGTAAGGCCTGGTTTTGTGGCGATAACTATAAAATGACTTGAATGGTTGAAAGATTACATTGGAAAAGCTCGGTTTTATACAATTGGGTGATATATGAATTAAGTAATGTTTTTAAAGTGTTTTCTTAAATAATTCTCCCTTTTATTTAGGTTGTGGTGGCTATTTGCATGCAGACAGAGGTGTAATTGCTTCTCCCAACTATCCACAAATGTATCCTGAGAATCTTAATTGTACCTGGCATGTTTTGGTTACTGCTGGTTTCATCATGAGTGTCCATTTTGAACAACCCTTCCAGGTCCTGAATGACGATGCTTCTTGTAACCGTGGAGATTACGTTGAGGTGAAGCACACTTGACTAAGTCACAGTCTTTCTAAAAAATTTGAGGATAGACAGCGTGGAAGCCATGGAGAGTGAAGAAACACATTTTCTAGTTCTTTTCCATCTTTTAACGCACATACGATACTGCAATTATTATGATTGGTGTTCCAATTAAAACACATTTAGGGTGCAATCCTAACCTTGTGTTAGGCTGGAGCAAGTCCCTTGTGCCAGTCTAGGAGGGTCACAAACTTGTTGTAAAGCATGTTCGCACCTCTTTGGGAGCAAGCCACACCAGCGCACAGAGGTGCACTGGAGCACAGAGGCTGCATCCAGTGTCTGTGGTGGCTTGTGCCTAGAAGGTTGTGTCAGCTGAGCTCGGCTGATACAGGGGTGTGGGGAGGGCAAGGAGGAAGCGGGAGGGAGGTGTTCCAGGTCAGGGGGAGGGTGGGCAGAAGGCATTCCAGGGGGCGGAAGGGTGCAGAGTGGGATGCGGGAGGCGGGACTAGGACCTGGCAGTTATGCCAGATTCCAACCCCGTTCCTCAAGCAGCACAGAGTGGCTCCAAGCTGCTCTGTTCCCCTCGGACTTGTGCCACCTCCTGAGGTGGTGCAGATCCAAGGAAACCCATTGGGGTTGTGGTGACTTACCCAGGGGTAAGGGGAAGAGTTTCCCCTTGCCTCCAGTTGAGCTGATTCTGCCCCCAGTCTTGTGCTGGATACAGTACAGGCCTCCTGGCCTGTCTGTTCCAGGGCAAGATAGGATTGTGTTGTTAGATGCACAGATTGTTTCATAGAACTTGAAACAGAGTACTGGTATCAAATACTTACGTAAATTATAGTGCTGATATGAAAGCCAGTGTAGAAAGTGAAGGCTTCATTTCGGTGAACTTAGTGTGTGTGATTTTCGTGGTAAACTCCCTTATGTGCAAGAAGAAAACCAACCTTTATTTTTATGATGTATATAGGGTACCATAATTGCCCTGAGACCTTCTCAGTAAAAGCAGGTGACATTTTGTTTCCCACATTAGTGGGTAGACTACAACACACACATAGCTCAATGCTACTTACAACCTGATCCTATGCCTGGTGGCTCCACGGGGTGCAGCAGTGCCTGCTACCGCTACATCTAGCTGCACTACTGGGGCCACCAGAGGTCTCCTCAGGGAGAGGGGAATTTCATCCCCTTGCCCCAGGGAAAACCCTAGGCCCTGCAATGGGGCTTCTCAAGTCTGCACCGGCTATTTTGCCAGCACAGACTTGAGAGCCTCTGTGTTGGGCTAAGGATACAGCAGAGCAGAGCTCCACTCCCCCTCCTGAGCTGGTTCCTCCCCCCTGCCCTATCTGGCCCCTTTCCTCCCACACCCTGCCTCCCCCCACCCCAAAATACTGCCAGCCAGTGCTGCAGGAACACCGTGGCCCTCCATGCGGCGCTGAGGCTCAGCATTGACTGACTCTGGCCCCGTGCCGGCAGGCCCTCCTCTCTGGGTGCTGCAGACATGCCTTACAACATGTTTGCAACACCCACCACCAGTGCTTGACCCTCCCCTAAACTCCCATGGCACACCTGCAGACCATTCACAGCACACCAGTGTGTCATGGCACAGTGGTTGAAAATGGCTGCCCTAGATATACTGAGTGACTTTAGAAAAGTGACTGTATATCAGTTTCCGTTCCACATCTTCATAGTGGAAATTTCAGTTTGACCACACACATTTAGCAAAGCAAAGGCTGATGGCCCTTGCACATTTAAAAGCGATGTATAAATGACTGTCAGTAACATGATTTCTATGAGATTGCTCTCGATTATTTCGTGACCGCTATACTCACCGGCTTTGCTCACCATTTATTTTTTAGCTTAGAAATGGACCTGATCTTTCTGCCCCACCGTTAGGACCCAGTGGAGGAAACGGGAAATTTTGTGGCAGTAGTCCTTTTTCTACTATGCACACCACAGATAATCAGTTGCTAGTCCACTTCAGCTCCGATAGCAGTAATGGAGGGCAAGGTTTCCAACTGAAGTTTGAGGCAAAGAGTCTGGGTGAGTGTTTTAGTAGGCAACCCAACTGACTTTTAAATAACATGATTTTTTGAACAACAACAAAAAAAAGTCATAAGCAGTAGTGTAGCAAGAAGGGTATGCAGCACTGCCCCCTCCCGCTTGCTGTTGGAGCCATTCTGGGCAGAGACAGCAATCTCAGGGTTGAGCAGTGAAGTGGCTAAGTTTGCAGACGACACCAAACTTTTCCGAGTGGTAAAGACCAGAAGTGATTGTGAGGAGCTCCAGAAGGATCTCTCCAGACTGGCAGAATGGGCAGCAAAATGGCAGATGCGCTTCAATGTCAGTAAGTGTAAAGTCATGCACATTGGGGCAAAAAATCAAAACTTTAGATATAGGCTGATGGGTTCTGAGCTGTCTGTGACAGATCAGGAGAGAGATCTTGGGGTGGTGGTGGACAGGTCGATGAAAGTGTCGACCCAATGTGCGGCAGCAGTGAAGAAGGCCAATTCTATGCTTGGGATCATTAGGAAGGGTATTGAGAACAAAACGGTTAGTATTATAATGCCGTTGTACAAATCTATGGTAAGGCCACACCTGGAGTATTGTGTCCAGTTCTGGTCGCCGCATCTCAAAAAAGACATAGTGGAAATGGAAAAGGTGCAAAAGAGAGCAACTAAGATGATTACGGGGCTGGGGCACCTTCCTTATGAGGAAAGGCTACGGCGTTTGGGCCTCTTCAGCCTAGAAAAGAGACGCTTGAGGGGGGACATGATTGAGACATACAAAATTATGCAGGGGATGGACAGAGTGGATAGGGAGATGCTCTTTACACTCTCACATAATACCAGAACCAGGGGACATCCACTAAAATTGAGTGTTGGGCGGGTTAGGACAGACAAAAGAAAATATTTCTTTACTCAGCGTGTGGTCGGTCTGTGGAACTCCTTGCCACAGAATGTGGTGCTGGCGTCTAGCCTAGACGCCTTTAAAAGGGGATTGGACGAGTTTCTGGAGGAAAAATCCATTATGGGGTACAAGCCATGATGTGTATGCGCAACCTCCTGATTTTAGGAATGGGTTAAGTCAGAATGCCAGATGTAGGGGAGAGCACCAGGATGAGGTCTCTTGTTATCTGGTGTGCTCCCTGGGGCATTTGGTGGGCCGCTGTGAGATACAGGAAGCTGGACTAGATGGGCCTATGGCCTGATCCAGTGGGGCTGTTCTTATGTTCTTATGTTATGTTCAGGCAAGTGCCTCTGGGTTACGGTTACTGGGTTACTGGGTTACTCTGGGTTACTGTTGCTGCCCCAAACAGTAAGCAGGAGGGGCTGCTTAACATTGGCGCATTGCAATGCCTGCTGTACTTACCATGCTGGTCACCCCTGGCTACACTACTGGTCACACATATTCATTGTATTGTTTAACATGTTCATAATGTTCTTCTGTTTCCAGCTTGTGGAGGCAACATCTACATCAGTTCGTCTAACCCCTCTGGATTTGTCTCGTCACCCAACTATCCTGGCAATTATCCTTCACATGCTGATTGCGTCTGGACCATAATTGCGCCCTACGGGGAGGCAGTGCGGCTGCAGTTTGAAGACCAGTTTGATATCGAGCCTTCTCAGAAGTATTTACACATTATTACATACCCTCCTTTTACATGTTATAAAGCCACCATTGAAGGGTTTTAATGTTATGAAATTTCCTGATGCCATTTGATTTTTTTTTCTTCTGAACTGTGTTCCATCTACATTTTTCTTATGCTGCAGTCAAGCAATTCATTTATAATATGCTCTTAGAGCAGCCATTTTCAACCTTTTTCAGCTCACAGCACACTGACAAGGCACTAAAATTGTCAAGGCACACTACCAGTTTTTTACTTACGTTAAATTACTACATTACAGTTAATCTTGAATTAATAAAATTAATACAATTAAATCATTACATGACAAAAAAAATTGACAAGAAGCATGGAGAGGGAAGTATATGTGGTTTCTGAAAAGGAGGAAAAAATCCTATGTTCAAATTCTTATCAAAAGTGCCAGAAAGTGTTGGCAAAGACAGGGCAGGTTGATCACATAGTGGGTGAGGGGCAGTGAGGGGAAGTGATTGAAACTAGTGCAGGATTAAACTCCTGCACTAGTGGGGGGGGGAGAGAGAGAGAATGTGAGGCAGTGATAGTGCATCTTTGGAAGGAGTGGACAAGTGAGGGGAGGGACAGTAAGAGAGTTACTAACTGTGATTGTGAGATTTTTTTTTGGGGGGGGGGAATATGCCTGGGGAAGGGGGTGGGTGAGAAGAGGAGAGAGAAGTGCCTGCTTGTGTATTTGAGGAAAAAGATTGCAACCAAAAGCCCAATCCTATGCATGCCTGCTCAGAAGTAAGCCCCATTATAGTCAATGGGGCTTACTCCCAGGAAAGTGTGGATAGGATTGTGGCCCAGCGCCCTTCCTCTAAAAGCCCCAAAGTGCAAGGAGGGTTGTTTTGGGAAATTGCAGGCAAACTGGCAAGGAAAAGGGACTTTCAGGAACCCTTTTCACTGCCAGTCTAAGGCAGCCTGACTGCCAGCCAGTCCTTAGGTTGGGAGCCTCAGCAGACTTGTTCACTATGTACCTGCCTGCCCACTTCTGGCTCTGTCTTCTCACTCACTCCACAGCTCCCACCTCCTGGCTCCCCCAGGCTTCTCTGGTTGGGCAATCAGCACGTAGGCAGGAAACAACCGCCTTCGTGCCCAACCCTATGCATGTCTACTCAGAAGTAAGCTCCATAGTAGCCAGTGGGGCTTACTCCCAGGAAAGTGAGGATCAAGTTGCAGCTTGAGTTGTGCTCAGTAGCAGGAGCAAGCTCCAAGCGGACTCTTCAGCTGCTGTGTGGGATGCAAAGCAGCCGAGACCAGCACTTTCCCTGGCTGCTCTCTTGCTTGTTCTCCCTGCCGAGAGAGGCTCAAAGCAGCCACTTCTCCCACACGCAGGCATGCAGCTGCTGCCTGCCTGCTCTGATCCTGCGGCACACCTGAGACAACCTCATGGCACAGCAGTGTGTCGCGTCACAATGGTTGAAAACAGAGGTTTATTTGCTGGTAAAAACCAGTATGGCAGCTCCTCTAAATGTTCAATATTTTCTTTTAAACCACAAGTGCTGGATATAGTTGTCAGATTATCTTGCTAGGCAAGGCCCTGGAGCTGTTATGAGATCCATGATGGGGAGAAGCTACTTCTCTGGCTGCCAGGTCCTGGCTGCTGCAAATAAATCCCAGGTTAGAAAGGAGAAGGGCCTGGATAAGCCAGTGGAAGTACAGTGGGGTCACATCTTATGTGGGGGTTAGATACTGAAGTCAGCATGTAAGGCGTACATCTCCTGTAGTCAAAATTACTTTTGAAAATCCCTTAAATTGCTTGTGTTTACGGGCCATGTTGTATAAAAAATGTGTACTGTATCTTTGATGGCTAGAATCTTTAACTAGAGTCTTATAGGAACTAGAATCTTTTGGAAAATGATAAGAAATAAAACAACATTCCACTCTTCTCCTCCACTTCCTGCCTTACCTGCCAGCTTACCTCCATCGTCAGTGTCTTCTCACTGTTCTGGAGCACACAGGAAGGCTCTGGCCTTTTTGCTGGTACTCCAGCAGCACATGCTTTCATGCACTGCCAGAGCACTGACTGCTTTATGGAAGTCAGCACCGGTGGAAGAAGGGCTGTGATGATGGCTGGCACATTTAGGATGAGGTAGCTTTTAAGGATGTCATTAAGTATGAGTTAGCTTTTATGTGTACTTTTAAATTATAAATCAAATGTAAAGAACTGTCAGACAGACTGAGATGGTTTGCCTTTAAACTTCCAGTTTGGTATGCAGGGTAAACATCATTAAGAGAATACATACCAGGAGTGAGATTTCTCTTTTTACCTTTGCACTCCCTGCCATCATAGTTTTGTTCTCTCTCACCATGCACTGATAACTCTGAAATTATATGAAGAAAAATCATCCTTATCATGTGACTGATTTCATAATTATATGCATTTGAAGATAGGTCTAATCATTTCCCTTACAGTGGTTTTAATTAAATGGCATCAGAGATGCTTGACTAAACTCACTGCTTTAATAACTGGCACTTAAATGAGACAGAATTAAACATTCTAAATTCATGGAGCTTTTTAACCCAATTTCCAAAGATTTTTCCCCCCTCATACTTCAAGCCAGAGGTTAAAGATTTGTCCGTGTACTTCTCACATTGCTGTGACCTACTTAGATATTCCTTTTCCCCATAATTGATTTAGATCTCAGATGAAGCTAGGTGTTATTGATTGCTAACCTCTCTGTCTTCGTGTTCTCTTCTCTCTGAAACTGAGCAAACATGTCATTGATGACAGTTGGTTTTTTTTAGTCTGTTTCAGATACTTCCTGAAATATTAGCAAGTTTTTTTTCCCCTGTTGAACTGTATATATCTGTTGTCTCTATTTAGCTGCGAATTAAGTTACCTTGAATTACGAGATGGCGCTGACTTCAATTCACCAGTGATTGCCAAACTGTGTGGGAATTCTCTGCCAAGTATGCAAAGATCTTCTGGTGCTGTCTTGTACATGAGATTTCGGTCAGACAGTACAGGCACAAGAGCTGGATTCAATGCCAAATATTCAAGAGGTATTTATGTATTTAATAAAATATTTATATCCTGCTTTTTCAAAAACATTCAAAGGGCACAATCCTAACCTTGTGTTAGGCTGGCGCAATCCCTTGTGCTGTAAAGCACATTTGTGCCTCATTGGGAACAAGCCACGCCAGCGCACAGAGGTGCGCTGGAGCACAGAGGCTGCATTCAGCTTCCGTTGTGGCCTGCGCCAGGAAGGTTACGTTGGCCGAGCTTCAACGCAGGGATCTGGGAAGAGCAGGGAGGAGGTGGGAGGGAAACCATCCGGGGCAGGGGGAGGGTGGGAGGAGGGCGTTTTTAAGTGGGCATGCAGGGAGCAGGAGGTGGGGCCGGGGCCTGGCAGTTATGCCGGATCCCAACCCCATTCCCCAAGCAGCACAGAGTGACTCAAAGCCGCTCCGTTCTCCTTGGACTTGTGCTGCCTCCTGAGGTTATGCAGGTCCGAGGAGACCCATTGGGGCAGTGGTGGCTTACCCAAGGTTAACAGGAAGAGTTTCCCCTTGCTTCTGTCTGAACCAATTCTGGGTCCAATCTTGTGCTGGATACAGCGCAGGTCTCCTTCCTGTCGGTTCCAGCGCAAGATAGGATTGCCCTGAAAGTGACTTATGACAACAAAACAATACAATCTAAAAACTAGCATCGTAACTTTACTGCAACAACAGACATAATAGAAAGCCACAGAAACCAACAAAATCCTGAAAGAAAAGGTTTGCTTTAGACCAGTTCTACAAAAACTAGCGCCTGACAGGACCTGCACTCCAGTTTCCACATGCCATTAAGCTGAATGATCACACTTTGAAGTTCAAAGCACATTTTCACTTTGAGAACTTGCTCTCTGCTAATCTTGTTGATGGAAAACAACACAGACTTCCAGTGACAACACTGGTGAATGCCACTGTGTTTCTTTGCAGCTGTATGTGGTGGAACACTGACTGGACAAAACGGGGTCATCGAAAGCATTGGATTTCCTGATCTTCACTATCCAGACAACTTGTTGTGTGAATGGTTTCTCCACGGGCCTATGGATCATTCTCTCACCCTTAGCTTTGAAGCACTAGATATTCAGAACTCATCAGATTGTATCAATGATTACATAGAAATTCGAGAACCTGATGCTGCAGGTCTGTGAAACAAATGTTTAGCTGCTTCTCTTATGCCTTGCCTGGAAAACTCACAGCCTGATGCTACCTCCTGCTAGAGTAATTGCATTTGAAACCTAAGGTAGTGCCTCAACAGGTACACCAGTACACTGTGTGACACAAGCAGGGCACATATGTCCTTGTTTGGTCTACTTGCCGAACTTTCCCAACCCTCTCTCCTGTATCTTTTTTACTGGGGAAACTATCCATCAGTATTAAGCAGATAGAGCATTCTTATGGCCCATATGATGTTGCACAAGGCCATTGCTGGTCCTACTTTAAAAAAAAAAAATTCTCCCATGCAAGACATCACTACCAAGTTCCTGGCAACAAAGTAAGAGGATTGAACCTTGCATCCCCTCCTATGCATGGCTGTCCCTGCATGGCACAACGTAAAGTTTGAACTTCAGATATTAGGAGTAAGAAAGAAATTTGGTCATTCAGTTGATGCACAGATTGAAGAAATACATTGCAAGCTCAGACAAAGGGAAATAATACAGATATTTCCAAAGCTTTTCCTTTACTGTATGAAAAAAATCAAAGCAGATTATTTCAAATCAGTGTTGCAATTCTTAACCTGGAACCTGGCAGACAGGATTAAGTTGGCATAAAGTTGTTCTGGCTCAATAACTGATCAATCTATTTGTGTCTAGATAAATCATGATATACATTATCAGCCAGTTACTACATCGTCCTTGTTACTTTCTGTTTCCTTGCCCAGGAGAGTTATTAGGAAAATACTGTGGTGTTACCCGACCCAGTGCCTTGTACACCTCTGGGAACCTGGCTTATGTCAAGTTTGTTTCTGATGGATCTATCAATGCTCCAGGTTTCAGACTGCATTTTGAGGCTGGTGCTGAAGGTGAGGTGCAAAGTTTTCATTTATAAGATGAGAATTTTAACAGGGTGACCTGCTTTCCATACTTTTGCATTTGACTGTGGCTTATTTCAGATTGGTAGACTTGTGTTCTGGAAAGGTTATTGATGGTCCAATGATGTGCATTGATTATACAATATAGCATATGATATCTTGATATTAGTTTTCAGCTTAATTATAGCATTAGGGGAATCAATGAAAAGTGACAACCATTACAGAGATCTTAGTCTTCCCTATTGTTTTTTGTTTGATGTTTCCTGAGAATCTCCATACATGATGGGTTGCATCTACAGGTCTCCATCTTCTGGAAGAAGGATCCTTTCCTTAGGAATATGCTCATTCCTCTGGAGCAGTGATTTTCAACCTTTTCTTCTCATGGCACACTGAGAAGGTGCTAAAATTGTCAAGGCACACCATTGGTTTTTTGACAATTGACAAGGCAGACTTTGCTGCTGGCCAGGGGCTCACATCCCTTAATTGCCCTACTAATATATGAACCTCTCCCAAACTCCCACAGCACACCTGCAGACCATTTGCAACACTCGAGTGTGTCACAGCGCAGTGGTTGAAAATCTCTGGTCTGGAGGAAGGAGGCCCTTAACTCCATTCTAAAAAGAAGCACCAATTTACTGTGAAGGGCTAACTACTCTTTGCATTCCAGAGTGTGGAGGTGAACTCCGTGGCACTGCAGGGACATTTACTTCCCCTAACTATCCAAACTCCTATCCTCATAAAAGAAAATGTGAATGGAGAATCATGGTGGCATTGGGACGCCGGGTCACCCTTACCATCAGCGACATGAATTTTGGATCGAACCAAAATTGCAGTTCAAATTACGTGGCTGTAAGTGTGAAAAAAAAATGTATTCAGAAATGTACCAAGGTTGCAGTTCATGTGCACATACAGAAACATACTAGGATCTGGTCTACGTGTTATAGGCATTAGACTTATGAAACTGCCTTATACTAAGTCAGGCCACTGATCAATCTAGCTCAGTAATGTCAGCACACACTGACTATTGCTATCCAGGGTCTCAGAGAGTGGTCTATGCTGGCTACTACCTGCAGATTGATTCAACTTGGATTCAATCTGCAAATGGATTCAACCTGTAGGAATTCAACCTAGGACTTTCTGCACGTAAAGTATATGCTCTACCAATGAGTACAGTCCCTCCTAATAGGCTGAAGAAGTGCCTCCGTGGTGGAGAAATGCAGGTGGGATGGTGGGGAGGGATACCTTATCCTGAATACAATGGCTCGTCCATGCCACAAAGGGACCCCGTTTAATTTGATCAGCTTAACTGATAGGTCTGAATGGACTGAAATGAAGCTGCACAGTATACTACTGGTCCTTGATTAAAGCTTTGTGTTGTTGGCAAACAGATTTATAATGGCTTTGGAGAAAATATTCCCAGGCTGTCCAAACTGTGTGGTGTGGTGACCCCAGGAACTCAGGTGAAGTCCTCTGGAAACAAGATAACAGTTGTTATGGTAACAAGCCATGATAATGTAGAAGGAAGCTTCAGGATCACCTACTCTTCTGATGAAGATGCAGGTAATAAAATATCCTTCTTCATTAGATGTTTTGGCAACTATAGATGGCAAAAAGAATGCAGATAAACATCCAGTTCTGATTTCTTTTCCCATATTCTTCCTCTTTAAACTGACTTATTTAAGAGGACATTTCCATATTACAGAGTATTTCTTGGCTTGCACCTTTAACACACAATTAGAAAAACGGGGAGTGAATGGCCAGAGGGACAAGTCTTCGGAATGTTAGGACAATCAAATGAGTAACTCATGGCCCAATCCTACTCTTTGATTATGACAGTGGAAGCTGTAAATGGCACTGCGCCACTACAAATGGTGCACCTCTGCCGGGCATAAGGAAGCCAGCAGTGGAAACAGCTGGCAGCTCCCCACACATGCCAACAACCGCCCATCCAGGCCACACAGGAGGAAGTAAGGTGATGGCAGGGTAGCCATGGGTGGGCTAGTAGGAAGTTTGGGGCAGGGAGGGGGAAAAGCAGGGGGCAGGAATGGGCTGGACAGGGTGGATCTCAGTGGCAAAGGAACATGCCGAATCCTATCCTCCATTTTTCAACCTGCCCTGCCCCACCCCCTGCCTCTCAGACTTACCCCAGTCAGAGAGCTGGTGTGGTGTGGGTGTTTAGGTGGACAGAATGCCTGCTGAGAGGTAAGTAAAATACATACCTCTCAGTAGGCATTCTGACCACCTAAACATAACTTTTTACTTTCCTCTTGTTGGCCTTTTGGTGGCTTCCCCCCCCCATAGCATGCAGTGCACACTCCATTAGCACAATGGCATGCTATAACGTGGCAGGGGATAGGATTGGGCTCTAATAAACGCAGCTGACAGAATGCTCCTTAGGGGCACTATTTCTTTGTTGCAAAGTAGACTAATCTGATAGCGCCAATGTTATAATAATAATAATAATAATAATAATAATAATAATAATAATAATAATAATAATAATAATAATAATAATAAAACTTTATTTTTATCCCGTCCTTCTCCCAAAAAGGGACCCAGGGAGAAGATTGACATCTTAAGCTATTTTTCTTTTGCTTCATTTATTCAACTTTTAATGGGGCAAAATAATGTCCGAACCAGCAACAACTCTGTGGCAAGGCTGGGCAGTGATCTTCTGGGCATTTTAGGAGACAGGAGAAAGCTAATGTTTTTCCATGTGTGCTGCTTGATTGGAGAGTTTTGGAGTAATAGAAGTGAGAATATTGAGTAGAAGTGGAAGAGTGGAGAATATTGTGTGGGTGGAAGAATATGGTGATTGCTTGTTGAGTATCATCTGCTTATAGAGTTCTATGGGTTCTATGGTTCTATGGGAAAATGGGTCCTATGCTTGATTATGTCTATATGAACTTCTTAGTGTCAAAATAATCATCTTGGAGTTACAGCATAATTATTTGTGACCCCAAACTATCCATGACCTCCAAATGGTATTTTGTTCCTCCAGTGTGCGGTAGACATCTGCTCAGCTCCAGTAGTGGGAATCTAACTTCTCCTGGTTATGATGGCATCAACAATTATACAAACAACTTGAACTGTGAATGGGTCATCCAAAATCCACACCCGTCAACCACAACTGTTTACCTCTTCTTTCAAGATATGCAGTTGGAACAGGACATTAATTGCCAGAACGACTACATAGAGATTCGACTGGGTAGGTTACAGCCATCTGGAATCAAGTAAATAAATAAGTAACATCAATAGCTTTCTTCCTCTAATGGCTGGTTTGTGTTGGGATGTCCCTGAGAAATGTTTTGATACTCAGTGGCACGCATATAGATAGGCACAGCTCATCACATCCTACAGTTTATGGCTACCGGAAATGACCTTGGGATAAGGAGACATTTGTCCCCTTGTCCCCGGGGTAAGCCTCAGCAACTGCTATGGGTTGATATCACTGGCACAAGTCTGAGTTGATCAATGCAGGCAGATTGGGCCTGGGAAGGGCATTAGGATTTGGCATGTTCCGCTGCTACCAAATGCGCCCCCCTCCTGGGCCTAATCTGCCCATCCTGCCCCATCTTTTCCCTTTTCTGCCTTCTCCCCATCCCATTCAACCCACATCCTTCCCTCACCCTGTTCCATTTCCTTACCTACTCTGTCAGGCCTCTGTCACTCCACCAACATGCATAGGAGCCTTCCCACCAGCATGTCAGCTGCTTGCGCTACCACAATATGCTTTATGCCACTTTTGCAGTAGCAAGTGCCAACGGAACATGTGTACTGCCAGTACTACCAATAAATTGTATTGTGCTGTAACACCAAGCCGTGCCTGTCATTCTTGAGCCACTTCCATTGCCTTTGGCTGTGGCACCATGGCTGAGCCTGGCATAAGGGAGCCTGTGTTGGGACTGGCATGTCCAGAGCTCTGTTCCCAATCTAGGAGTGCTCTGAGTCAGCCACAAATACTTAATGTAGTTTCATCCTTACTTTACATGCACACCAAGGTAGTGCTTGGATCAGAAAATCCTTCCCCTTTGTTTCTGAAGTGAAAATGCTTAGTGCTAGATACACAAAAAACTATTTTGTGGGAAGGCTGCCCTGTCCTTAGACACAATGTTCAATTTCCATAATCATGGTCAACACAGTTTTGTGTGTTCTATAGTTTATGTATTTTATTGTGTGTGTGTGTGTGTGTGTGTGTGTGTGTGTGTGTGTGTGTGTATGTATGTATATATATATATATATATATATATATATATATATATATATATATATATATATATATATATATATATATATATTGAATTTGTTGTGAGCTGCTTTGGGTGCCCTTTGGGGAGAAAGGTGAGGTAAAAATAGAATGAATGAATGAATGAATGAAATAAACATTTAGAGCCTGTAAAACTGCATGAAGTCTGTTTCAATGTCATGATTGATACCAGGAGCATGTTTATACCAGTAAGTGTAAAACATAAAACATCCCACTAAAGCAGGCATATTTACCCAAAATACGGGAGTCAACAGTTTGTTTAAAAAATAAAAACGTGGTTTAAATTTGTTTAAACAGAGCATAGTGCCAACTTACAAAGTATCTAAGGGTGCAATCCTAACCAACTTTCCATCACTGGCATAGCTGTGCCAGTGGGGCATGTACTGCATCCTGCAGTTGGGTGGCGGTCACAGAGCTCTCCTCAAGGTAAGGCAATGTTTGTTCCCTTACCTCGGAGTTGCATTGACCTTACCTCAGTGATGGAAAGTTGATTAGGACTGAGCCCTAAGAGTTCAACATTCATAATTCAGTATAGCTTTTCTAGAAATCACCTCCTTAAAGCCTTATGTGCATATTCTTTTTTTTTCTTTTTTATCTCTACTATTAATTTGTTATAATATTAGCTTTATCTTTAGACTTCTTGCAATCGTTTTATCTGTAAGCCTTATATTTGCATTTAAAAAAAGGGGGATTAAGCTGGGTCTGGTTGTAATTGTTTTTAAATGTTGTGGGTGCAGGAAGTTCTCAGAGAAACAGCTTGTCAAATGATAGTAGATGAAGGATGTGGTGGGAACTATATGAGAGCCGATATGTTTACAAGAGAACTAAGCCAGTGAAGTCTCAGATATTGTGTGTAGCAGCATTTTAGAAATGGGAGGTGTTTACTAAAAAAGTAAAACTTGATTCATTGATCCAGGCATTCACAGCTAGTGGAACTAATTATACTGTACAGACCAGAGTCAATCACTGATGTACTGTATTGTGTTTTCTTTTACATGACTTGATGATTTCTGTCAGGGTTCCCCTCCTCCCACAGGTTCCCAACTTACAAAGGGAGAAGGTTTCTGGGCCAGCAGATCAGGGAGGAAGCCGGTGGACCATGGGGCCACTTCCCCATATGCTACCTGGGCACTCCTGTGGGCGGCAAAGCGTAGCAGAGGAACACTGCGCGCCGAATGCCCCGTTTCTCCCTCCGCCTTGGAGGAGGGAGGGGGGAGACAGGACACAGGCCATTCGGCTGCTGGGCAGCTGCCCCACCCCCGCCTCGGGGGCAGGGAACCTGGCTATGACATCGGGAGCCCACAGCTGGACCTCCTGACGTTGTCTGCAGAGCTACAGGACCCAGGTGGGCAGGGCCAGCCCACCCCCCCAAAGGCAGAGACCAGAGCAGAGGCAGCAGCTTTCCCAGCCATCTCAGGAACAACCCTGGCAGCTCCAATTGAGAGGAGGTGGGAGGGAAACAGAGAGAGGAAGGGGAGGCGTTGTGGTAATCCCAGGGGAAGGCAGTCCCAGAGTCACGCCCTTTTTGTACCATCCCAGTGAGGGAAGGGGAGGGGCCAAAGGGGAGGGGCCTGCCCTACGTAAACCTGGAGTCCAGGGATGACAAGGCAGTTGGGAGTTAGAAGAGCAGGCAGAAGGATCTGCTGACAGCAGCCCCAGCTCCTGACTCTGGCAAATGCTGCCAACCCAAAGAGGGGGAGCCAGGTGACCCAACCCCCCCTGGTGAACTAGTCTGAGGCCTCCACCAGGAGGACCCCTCGGAAAGGCTGGGCGGACCAGACTGGACCCCTCCCCTCCCCCCACAGGGAGGCCTCACAATTTCATTTGCCTTAAAATATTTATATTTTGCTTTTCAGCCAAAACATTCACAAAACAGTTTAAAAAGCAAAATAAATGCTATTCATGAGTTCACTGCTGACAGTAGACCACCGTTATGCCAAAATAGAACTCACAGCTCAATGTCATTTGTGCGAGAGAGAACTGAGACAAGATTTCGGGGTTCGGAAAGAACCGCTCCCCCCCATTGTGACTCAGTGGTAGAGCCTCTGCTTTGCATGCAGGTTCAATCCTGGGTTAAATCCTTGGCAACTCCAGCTGGGTCAGAGAAAAATTTTCTCCTTGAACCCTCGGGACTACCTAAGGACTGGCTACTACTATCAGTTTTTGTTTACAGAAATGACCAGGATCTCATTCAGTATAAGGCAGCTTCATCAGATTCAAGAGTAGATTATTTCTTTGTGCTGTTTTTTTCACAAACTATAACTAAACATCAACATTCTTTTGCTACGAAAGGCCAGGTTTTACCACTAAACTCACAAAGTACAACAAAACCGCCTTTGTTATCTATTAATAATGGGGGGATTAGCTTGAGAAACCAAGGAATTTCTACATATTTGTTTGGTTTTAGGGAGGCTGATTTAACTTGCTTTCACTGTTTCATAGTATAATATTTTTACTTAGGGGATTCTAATGGACAACTCTTGGACAGACTATGTGGCCAAGAGGCGCCATCAATGCCACTGGTCATAGCAGCTCCGCAGATCTGGATACAGTTTTTGAGTAATGACAAAAACACAGACAAAGGATTCTCTATCTACTACTCATCTATGGGTAACCTGAATTTTTTTATTGTGCGCATGGGAATTCAAACTAGTTTTACTGGTTCACTGTACTAGAATTACTGAAGTTACAATCAGGTAACATAACCGTGACTAATGGAATGGACAGATTTGGGGCTTTCTTTTGCGCAAATGTAATACTGAAAGTTCAGCATTTTTGTGGTTATTTAACTGTTCAGATTTAAACTGTGCATTTCTTCCATGTTTGGAAAGTGACTGATTTTCCCTGGCTCCTTTTTGTTTGTTTCGTTTCATTCTTGTTTCTAATATTAGAGACAATTACTTTTGCCAACCACATATTATTACAATCATGCTTGTAGAAACCCTGGTGCTCATAGGCATCGCATATGGGACTCCTGTTATATACTGTATACTGTACTGCAATAGCCCGCTTGTGGTTTCAGTGCTCCTTAAAAGATAGGTGCATTATCCGTGCAGCTCCCCCAATAAGCATGTTTGGGTTAACTGGGCCACTTTATTGAAACATTATACAAATACCAGCGGCAGGGAAACTTAACTCCAAGCCCCAAGCATGCAGGTCACTACGTCAGGGAATGGTGGTTACCATCTGGGTTCACCAAGTAATCAATGGGCATCACCAGCCTGACTCAAAGATGCCTCCATTAGTTGTAGAGAGAGTTTATCACGATCAACCCTGAAGGTTCATGGTAACTGGGCTGCACTGCTTTCCACACACCTGCAAGCCTTGTGGTTGTCTTTACATTCAGCCAGAGGGCTTGCCAGCCAGCTTCTGTGAGCTGGGCAAGCAACGTGTGAGCAGTCTTGGCTCACCCACTGATCTTGCTGACTTCAGATTGGATGCCAAGCTGTCGACTCCTGCCTACCTGGCCCACACAACACCTGCCTAAAGTGACCAAAAGATAATGATATAAAAGAAGATGAAGTAAATCTAACCACACCACCCCATGGCAGTCTGGGGTAGGTGGAAAAAAAACTTTCAGCCTCGGACAACGAAACTGACAGCAAAAATTTCCGTCCATCTTCCATGAAGGGTGGCCAGCTAATTTCAGGTTGTAGAAAGGGAGAGTAGGTGGGGGTTGTCCAGCAGAGTTGAACTATGAGTTAGGTAACCTGCTAGACTACAACAGGCAGTGTGATCCACCCCCAAGGTAGCCTACCCAATGGCAAGCGAGCTTCTGGCACCTCTGGGGTAGGGGTAGGGCAAAGAGTGGCAACTTATGATCACGTTCCCCCAGCAATGTTTTACTGGGCTAGAAACATGTATAGAGTAAAACTGTAAGAATTAGCAAGCCTGTGTTCCTCTTGGCAAGGCCCTGAAACGTCTTCAAAAACATCTCAACTTTCATTTCAGCATGTGGTGGTGTACAGGAAGCTGTAAGTGGGGTTATCTCAAGCCCTAACTACCCACAACCTTACAACAGTTCTAATCATTGTTCTTGGCATTTGGTGGCACCAGAGGGACATACCATCACTGTAAGTAACGCTTCTCTGAACATGATACCATCAATGGACCAATGCGGTCAGTGAGTAGGCAACAAAAAGTACAGACATGCATGTCTGCTCAGAAGTAAATTCCATTGTGTTCAGTGGGGCTTACTGTCAGGAAAGAGTGCTTAGGACTGCAGCCAAAGTAACATGTATATTCTTTGCAATGTGGACTATTGAAATTGAGGAGATTATGATTTTAGACGCAAAGCACAGATATAAAGCACAATTTTATTCCAGGATTCCACACCTTGTGACTCACCAAGCTGAATGCGGACCAGCCATAATGGCTCATCTGATAGTTACATCCCAGTCCTTCCCTTGCATTCTAGCATTCCACAAGGTCCACTGGTGCAGCAGCCTTTCTCCTGGTCCACACAGTGCTCCCATCAGTGCAAAGGCTAGATGACTGTGCACTTCTGGTAGCACCGTCCAAATCGACTGCCAGCAGGGTTCTGCTGGTGGGAATCTGGGTGTATCATGGGCAGGACAGGATCTTGGTGACAGTGACAGTCACTATACCTGTGGTCCCGGGCCTCACATGCCCTCAGCAGGCTCCTCAGAGCTACACCAGCCAAGGAGGAGGTAGAGATCTTCAGAGTCCCTTTAGGGACCATGCAGCAATGCATGCAGTAAAGTTTTTCTCTTCTTCCCTCTCCTAGCTGACCTTGTCCCTGATTGGTGCACAGGATGCAGTGGAGGCTGCACCAGAGGCCGTGAATCATGTACCCCGATAGGGGATAGGATCAGGTTGTCAATAAGTGTCTTGATTTTGCTGCTACCTCAGCTTGCAAGAACAGGGAAGTTGTCAAACTTCTGGGAGGCTGCAATGCTTGTTTGATGAACTGCATTTGGCTTGGTGAGCCACTGGTTGTTCAAGATTCAGGGCCTGCCCATCCTTGAGACCAACTGCAGTTGTTGCCTAAGATGGTGGTTGCTTGTGGTGGCAGATTGGCAGGTGCCGTTTTCCTCTATCATTTTGACTGCTTATCCTCATCTGCCTCTCGTTCTCTGGTCTTGATAAGGAAGAGAGAAATATGGAGGAGGAAGAAAAAGTATAGAGGAAGAGGAAGAATAGATGAGGAAGCTGTAGCCCCCAACTCTTCTCCACACTTCCTATTTCATGCCATTTCCCTCTCCTTTCTGAAACCAGGGAGTGGGAGGAAGGAGGAGCAGTGGCTGGTGTACCACCGGGGTGGGGGTTGGGGAGGCCAGTGGCATTTAGCACACTGCTTCGGGAAGTCCTGGGCTGACCCCATCAGGCCTGTATTGTTCTCACAGTTTCTGTTGGAGAATGCATATGCAACTTTTTGAGTTACATAGAACTCTTAGTCATAAAACTGGAACAAACCAGATTTTAAAAATGAAATCTCTGCCTGTTACACCAGCAGAATCAAATACCAAACTACCAGGGTTCCCAGGATCTTTCAGATTGCTGAGGATGTTACCTGTTTGTTTAATTACTGGGATTTTTCGTAGAGTTATATCGTGCTTTTTTTTCTGATGTGTTTTTCCAAATGCAGCTTCATGCTCATGGTGTTCTTTCCTTTTTGCCTGCCTGTAGCTTAATTTTGTGGCCTTTGCAGTAGAATCGCACAGGAACTGTCAATTGGACTCAGTCACCATTCTGAATGGTGGATCTCCTAGCTCTCCTGTCATAGGACGGTACTGTGGAAGTATGTCACCTGGCACCATTCAGTCGGGCTCCAATCAATTATTAATATATTTTATGTCGGACCACACTGTGCAGGGAGACGGTTTCTATGCAACCTGGACTGCAGACACTTTAGGTAAGTGGGAAATGGATACAAATCCCTTCCTCTGCATGTATAGAAAGAGATGTGTGCTGTATGCCATTTCTGGGTATCTTAATGTTCAGGGGGGAAAAAGACTGCATTTCCAGATTAAGATATATTTTTATTCATTAAATTTTTTAATTCTGTCTTCACCACCTTTTTGTATACACTGTCAGAGTAAGTGCACTGTAAACAACATACCAGTAGAACCATTAATCAAATCCTTCTTTACAGTGCCTGGTGTGTTAAGCCAGAGGCTCTACATATAACATACAACATACTACACATAACTGGGGGCATGCAATTCAATTCGCATTAGAGAGACAAGCAACATGGACTGAGCATGAGCAAGCAGAGCTACACATAGTTGCAACCTGATTTACTCAGAAGTGGACCCATTGCTTTCCATGGGTGTTCATCTTAAGTAATAGGGCACTGAATTGTAGCCTTGGAATTTGTTGGAAATGAGGATTACATGCTGGTGTTTTAAAAACCAGACCTCTGCCAAACATTTGCAAAATGGTGCAAAATGTTTTACAAAATGGTGCAGAAGGGTTGGGTATGATCCTGTCAAAGATAAGAGGCTTGCTTGATTTATGTGGAAGCCTTGAGCCCCCCAGGCTTACATTTGTCTCAGGAGGAAGGAGTGAAAGGGTTAACTTTGACTGCACTTTGCAGAGAGTAATGCTCTGGTTGCCCTGGAGACTAATAGACCATAATTATCTCTGCACTGCCTCTTGCTCTCCTCTGGGCTTCTCCTGCCTGCCAGAATAGCCCTGACCCCGAGTGACCCACAGATAAGAGGATTTGCACTTGATTTATTGGCAGAGATTTCTTGACTTATAGTCTCCTTTCTAATCTATGGTATCTGATTGTGCAGGTACTTGAGCTGATACTTGATTGTATTGTTCATGGGAAGGTACAATTACCATAAAGGTTTGCCAGGAAGTTGTGTGTTGTTGTTTTTTTTAAATGTGTGTGTGTGTGGCCACATGCACTAGCAGCATTTATGCTTAGGTTCTTAGGTGGCCTAGAAATAATTGTGTGTGGTGGGATATGGCTGGATCTATTTCCAGGACCAACAGCTAATTGTCAGCAAAATAAGTATTTGCCACTCCAGAATGTAACATGGAAGTGGGCCCTGATTCCCCTTAGGAATATGGATATCGTGAGAAAAGGAGTATACCATTCACACACATTTCTGAAAATGTCAACTGAATGATTTGTTCACCACATTTGCAGGATGCGGTGGGATTCTTCATTCAGAAAATGGGACCATACGTTCTCCACATTGGCCACAGAACTTCCCTAGTAACACCAGATGTACATGGACAATGATTTCTCATGAAGGCAAACATTTGGAAATGACTTTTGATGAGAACTTCCAGATTCCAGATAGCACTGGGCAGTGTCAGGGCAGTTATGTTAAGGTACGTAAATGTCATGTTTGGGTTTCCATAGCCATTAGTGCACTTTATTGTCCAAACACTTTTGGACTTGCTGTTGAAGTAAGCATTGAGAAGAGGCTGTAGGTCAGTTGGGTTTCAATCTGATACACCCACGTTTCTCAAGCTGTGGATCAGGGTACACTAGGTGAGTTGCGAGTCAATTTCGGGTAGGTCCCCATTCATTTAAATTGTATTTGATTTTTAATATGTCAATGCTACCATGGTATATGACTGCATTTGGGGAAATGTTACAGACCTGTACTTTCAACAGGCTACTTTGTATATGCTTTTAACAATGATAGTAAATGTGGCTTACGTCTGGGTAAGTGTAGATGTTTGGGAATGTTTGGGAATTTTTTTTTTTTTAAAGTTCAATAACTGCTTGACATTGACATTTGATCTAGTCTAACTGATATATAAGTCCATGTATTATATGCCATACACTAAATAAATAAATAAAACTGCTTGACAGCCCAGTGCTAAGCTGCCCGGGGTGCCCAGGCTCGGCAGCACTGAGAAGGGCTGCTGCCCAATCCTGGGCCTTCCGAGCTACCTTGGTAAGGTAAGCAGCCCTGCAAATAGGACGCGCAGCCCTACACGAGTGCCCTGGATCCTGTGGAGCAGAGCGGACCCGCCTCCCATCCCTCCCCCAGATGCGCCTCCAGCCCGCCCCCCTCCCCGCGTCACACCTCCTCCCTGCCCTCTCTCCACCCCCTGCCGGCCTCCCCCCTCCACGGAATGCCTCCTCCCCACCCCCGCCCCTGCCCCCACCTACTGTTCCACAGCTCAGCGGTCCAGGAGACCGCCGAGCTGCAGAAGCTGGGTGACCGCCCCGTGCTAGCCCAGCACTGGCCGGCAGTGGGCTAGCACTGGCGGGAGCCCGGTGGTGAGGCTGGCAAACGTGCCTTACAGCATGTTTGCAACAGTGCTCAGTGGCACGGAGACGTGCCGCCGAGCACAGGATTGGGTCCTGAGAGGGTTAGAAGGGTTCTTCTTTATTTTAAATAAATTTTACTTATTGTAAACTTCTTAAATAATTGATTTGATTTGATTTTGTCATATGGGGGTGTTAAAAATGTTCCTGCTTGATGATGTCACCCATCAATGACATCACTTCCAGATTAATGACATCACTTCTGGTGGGTTCTGGCAGATTGTCATTCTAAAAAGCGGGTTCTGGTGCTAAAAAGTTTGAAAACCACTGTGAAAAGTTTGAAAACCACTGAAAGTAAATCCCATTGAATTCAATTGGGCTTACTTATGAATAGATATGCCTAAATTTGCACTAAGAGTGGGGCTTACTCTCAGGTAAGTGTACATAGGATTGCAGCCTTAAAAGATTTTTTAAATTAATTGGCAGCCCTAATTACAATGTCACATTGGCAATTTTAAAGGACTTTGGGCCAGGAGGAAGAAGTAAATACAGACTTAGCTTTCCTGTGTCAGTATGTTTAATCTTTTAATTAGGGATTAATTGTATTATTATTTTTACTTAGCCCCGAATCATTTTTGTTTTCATTGCTGCAGGTCAGTTATTGTTTAGCTGATTCAATAATGAAATGGCTAAATAAAGTAGCAAGGCATTTGGCTTTTCCCTTGTAATTACATAGCCACAAATACCTCACCCACAACTGGAGATGGGGAACATCAAAATAAGAGCTCTGCTGGATCAAGCCAAAGACCCATCTAGTCCAGCTTCCTGTATCTCACAATGGCCTACCAGATGCCTCAAGAGAACAAACAAGACAACAAGATACCTGCATCCTGTTGCACCCACTCCCTTGCATCTGGCTTTCATAGATAGCCAACTTCTAAAACCAGGAGGCTGTGTGTACCCATCAGGGCTTGTAACCTGTAATGGACATTTCCTCCATCAATCTGTCCAATCACCTTCTAAACGCCAGGTGTCATCACCACATCCTGTGGCAAGGAGTTCCACGGATTACAGAGGTCAGGGCTTCCACATCAGGGGTTGTGCCTTCAAAAGCAAACAGACTAAAGCATGACTACCATTGAATATTTTAGACCTAGCTTATTTACATACAGAGCCTTTTTGTTATAAAAAGTATTGAAAGGAACAAGCCAAAATCCACAGCTACCATTGCATAAATGATGCCTGCTTCTTTGTTGCTACTCTAATTAAATACCCAAAAATATTCAGAAGACAAATTAATATATATTTCCTTGACTATGGAAGATGTATTTGTCTGGAAAACACTTGAACAGAAGGGAGGGAGATGTTTGCCATTCCTTACAGTTTAACTGGCTTCTCAAGAATTTGACAGATGGTGTATGTTGTTATACTACAACTGCTGCAAAGCCATACAACTCCCACTTAAAGTAAAGGGCAAGCATAATTTATCATCTTATAGGAAGACCAGGCCAACTGAGTAGCTGCCCTTTGCTCAGAAGGTGAAAGGACCAAAATGGAATTTGTTTTTCAAAACTATGAAAATATAGTAAGGCAATTTTAGTGTTCTCATTTTGCCCTGTTGAGCTGTAGATGAATGGATGTAAACAAACATTTCTGTTTGTGCATAAAAGACCCTGGAGATTAGTAAAGTTTTCTCAGCAGTGGTTCTGTGGATTAAACATTACATGTGCTATTAAAGAGGGTGACTGTAAGCCATTTCAATTGAAAAAGAAAGCTGTCATCAGTACATAACAGCTTGATTAATACTTTTGGGAATATGAACGCAGGTTCCCCAGATGTCTCAAGCAGCTATTTAATAACTCGTACACTAAGCAAGTTTAAAAAAAAAAAATTTAAACAACACACAGTGTCAGCATTTTGGTCTTGTTGACCTCAGTAGAATTTAATATGTTTATGCCTTGCTTTTCCAAACAAAGATAGATTCAAGCATGAATTAAAGCTAACTATGCCGTAATAATATCTTCCTCCCCCCCCTTTTTCACAAGTGTGAGGCTATAACTTGCCTCAGAATAACTATTAGTGCTCTTGATAGTGAAAGAACATTCCAAAAGTTTCCTTCTTTAAATTGCAAATAGTCCTAATACTAGATGGTGTCCTTATTGGACTTTTGGCTATCAGGAGGTCACTTCACAAATGGAAGCTTTCGCCATGAAAGGAAGGAGTGAGCTACTCTTGGAAGAGTTCACAGTTTTCTTCACTGCACTTTATATTTCTGTCCACCTCTCCAATCTTCTTGGATTGAACAGAAGAACTGCAACAACATCAGTGCAGTAGTGTCACTAGGGTTTATTTCACCCGGAGGCTAGAGGGTCGCCCCCATGATGGACCTCCTCCCATGCAGTGGGTGGGGCAATGCTCCAGGCAGTGGGCGTAGTGATGTATCATTGCCCAGCTCTGGTAGTTTTCAAGCTATAACTTTTGATAGAATAATTTCAAGGCAGTTTGTTTCATTGCATTCTGTATGAAATTACACATCGAGTGATTTATTTATTTATTTATTTATTTTATCAATCACATTTTTATACCTCCCTTCCTCCAAAGAGCTCAGGACAGTGTACAAGGCTGCTCCCCTCCTTTTTTCCTCACAACAACCCTGTGAGGTAGGTGAAGCTGAGAGAAAGTGACTGACCCAAGGTCACCCAGGAAGCTTTGTGGCTGAGGGGGGATTTGAACCTGAATCTTCCAGGTCTGAGCCCACCTCCCAAACCACTACAGCACTAACATAAGAACATAAGAACAGCCCCACTGGATCAGGCCATAGGCCCATCTAGTCCAGCTTCCTGTATCTCACAGTGGCCCACCAAATGCCCCAGGGAGCACACCAGATAACAAGAGACCTCATCCTGGTGCCCTCCCTTGCATCTGGCATTCTGACATAACCCATTTCTAAAATCAGGAATGCTCATGAGTATGAGCATACTCATGATGCTATTATTCAAAAATGCAAGATTTTAAGGAATTTATTTATTTTTTGGTTTGTACCCCCCCTTTCTCCCTGAAGGTCACCCAAGGCAATTAGCAATTAGCCAGGCTAGTTGGC
The DNA here is from genome assembly GCF_035046505.1 of Tiliqua scincoides. NCBI lineage: Eukaryota > Metazoa > Chordata > Lepidosauria > Squamata > Scincidae > Tiliqua > Tiliqua scincoides. Next base: position 23,218,791 of record NC_089825.1, read on the forward strand.
TTCTCAGATTGCTCCTGCATTCTCTGTTGAGGGAACCCCAGTAATTGGATTCTGCCCTTAGATGGGAGGTGCAGTGAAGAAGGGCACCCCATTTTCTCTTCCTTGTGGCAGCACCTACTCCTTTTTGGACAGCTCATGGTCGCTCAGGAGTTTCTTGAGCAAGTGCAGGCTGTCTTCTTCCTTTCCACCTTCTGGCACGGTGAGCTGCTGCAACCTCATCTTGATTACTGTACCTAGTGACAATTGAGGTCTATGTATGTTTTTATTTGCCTATTATTATTGCATTATACCAATTTCCTGTTTATGGAGACAGTTAAAACCAGTATTGTGGCAGATGGGTTTTATTTGGAGTTGGTATCAGTGAACATAATCACGCAGCCTTAATTAATGCTCAGAATAGTAACACTTTCCCCATAGGTGTTGAAAGGAAGTGATAACGAACAGGAAGATGCAGTATTAGTCACGGGGTGTGGACATTCAGCTCCGGGATCTATTATTGCTCCAGGCAATGTGATGACAACCATATTCCAGTCACAGGATGCACCAGGACATGGTTTTTCTGCAACTTTTATAAGCAGTAAGTGGTTATGAATCCAAAGATTGCTATGAAGATGTATAGGTATAGAGTATCTGATGGCTGGATAGATTGATGCTGTGGCTTGAAGTTGGCAGAATGATTATATGTCTCTAACGATTGCTGTCCTCCAGTTGGCATTCAGAGGTGTCTGTACTGCCACTAAACGGGAGGCAGCATGTAACCATCATGGCTAATAGCCATTGATAGACCTTTTCTCGATGAATGTATCTAATTTCCTTTTAAAGCAATCAAATCTAGTAGCCATCTCCACATCTTGTGATAGCAAATTTCAGCGATGAATTATGCACTATGTCAGCGTTTTTCAAACTGTGGGTCAGGACCCAGTTTGTGGGTTTGTGGGACCACCAATGTCTGGTGGGTCCTGGTTTGAGCCCTCCCACCCACGCTTGCATGCTGTTGGCTCCAAATTGCCTAAATAAGTGAACTAAGCCTTTGATGCTTATTTTCTTATACTTGAATTTAACATCTTCTCTTAAAAAAAAAAAAGCTAGCATTGATCTCGGCCACTTAATAGATTGCAAAAGTAGAATGCAGCTTTTGCAAGTCCTCACAATATCATCCTTATAGCAAAACATCACATTCTAGCCGTTGGCAGCTTATTGGTTCTGTGCTTTTGAACTTTTTCGCTAGAAGCTAACTACATTTTTTTTCCTATTTTACATTCAGGATGTGGAGCAAATTTCACTGCTCCATCAGGTCGTATCACCTCTCCTAACTTTCCAAGCCAGTATGAGAATAACTTGAATTGCAATTATATCATAGAAGCAGAACCCACGTCCATTGTGATCATACGTTTTGAAGCTTTTGACTTGCAGTGTAAGTGGCAAAGGTTTTATTCCTAAAATTCAATACTTATGAAAGCAGGAAATGGTTTCAACCTGGTTGGCAACCTTCAGTCTCGAAAGACTATGGTATAAGCCTACAGCACCCGGTATTCCCAAGCGGTCTCCCATCCAAGTACTAACCAGGCCTGACCCTGCTTAGCTTCCGAGATCAGACAACCTGATGATATGATAAATTCATATCTAGACCATTAAGAAGTGTCTAAGAGCATACTTAGAATGGAAAGCACAGTCAATTCTATCGTGCTCTCTTAATGAAGGAAGCCTTGCAACCCAATCCTAACTTTCCAGTACTTATGCAGCTGTGCATATACTTTGCAAGATCTGATTGTTTTGAACCCTATTGCTACTAAGCTTCATATCCTTTTGGTTTGAGGTAACTTTTCATAGAACACCGAGTACTACAAATATGTATATGAAATGAGCACAAGGAGTAGGAGAGTAGTCCTAAGAGATGATTCATTCTTTTTGGCACATGTCTCTATTTTGGAAGTCAGAAACAACTGCACTATTGTGTTGCATGCCTCCCCAAATTATTGGTTGGCTTCCTTCTTGTTTGTCCCAAAGCAAGAAATAAAGCTGCAGTTTTGCAGCTTCCCAGAATGTCACCCACCTGTTAACAGATTCATCTTTATTACATTAGTAAAGGCAACAAAATAGTTTGGGAAAGAAACCTGTTTTGCCATACTGTATATTGTTCTGAGAGGGGGAAAGGACCTTTAAAGTAATTATGTGATTTCTGTTCTGAATAATCATCTCCTTGCTTAAATTGAAGGAGGAGATTTATGAATAAAGTACTGAATACAACCAGTAGGTGTTCAGATACGTTAACCTGGGAATCTCAAGACTATGGGCACAATCGAAAACAGTTAGTATACTGTGCACAATTTCCTGGGAGTAAGCCCAGTTGATCACAGTAAGACTTACTTCTGAGAAGGCATGCATAGGATTATGCCCTAAGTCACCCACAGCTAATTTCCATTGAACTCAAGAGCATTTAAGTTAGCTGTGACCATGGCTGCAATCATGTGAACTATCTGGGATTTAGGTCTGAGTATGTAGCTATAGGGCCAGGCTATAAATAATTGTTTCTTTAAAGGAGCTTGCTGGATTGTGCTTCATATCCCTAGCTCTGGATATTTGAGTTAGCACCCTTTTCAACCACTCCACGTGTAAATGGAAGTCCAGCATGTAGCCTCATGCCTTGGTTATAAAAAAAAACTTCAGTGTTTCCAAACTCAGTTTCATCCCAATGTTTCCAAACTAGCTCTTCTGAAAAAAGTATTTCAGACAACCTAATAGGAGCTTTCCTCCCAATTAGGGGCAGTGATTCAGACTGGGACCACTGTATGGACAAAGAGTCAAAGCAGTAGTATAGCTAGGGCAGGGGTGCATTGCCCCCCTATGGCAGAGTGGCGGTTTTCTGCTGTCTCCCCTGGGGGAAAGGGGGTGACCACACTTATTGTTACTGTGTGGCAAATGCTACAAATGGGCCCTTCTGCCCACCCTTGGCCTTGTACGGCTCCAAATGGGGCTGTTTCTGGGGCTGGGGCTGTACTTGCACAAGGGAGGGGGATGACTGCGCAGGCGTGGAGATGGCACAATGACACAGGGGGCATCATTGTGTCACCCGGCCTTGGTACCACCCCCAACTAGGCTAACTAGATCAAAGCCTCCCTCTCCTCACACCGCAGTCCTGATGTGAGTTACCCTGAAGAAAAAGCAAGCACCTCAATCTTAATAACAAGCTTAGGGCCCAGTTGCAAACCAGCCCAGCACTGGCTTTTAGTCCTAGTGCAGCACTGGGTGCTGTAAACATGCAGTGAAGCACGTTTATGGCAGCTTCAGAGTAGGTGCTGGGTCTGTGCCAGTCAGGCCCTGGGCCCAGCACTGGCAGAGGATGCACCACCGCCAGGGATGAGTGCAACAGCTGGGTGGTGATGTGGCCTGTGGGGGGTGGGGAGGGCAGGGAGAGAGGGGAGGAACTAGGGTAGGAGAGTGGCAGGAACCTCAACTTTGTATTGGACCAGAAAACCCAACACAAAGTTTCTCAAGTCTCTGCAGGCAAAATAGCCAGCACAGACTTAAGAAGCCCCATTGTAGGGTTTGGGGCTTTCCCGAGGGGAAGGGGAGGAAAGTCCCCTTGCCTCAAGGAGACATTTGGCTGCTTCCCAGCTCCTGATGGATACAGCAGTAGCTACTTTGGCACCAGATTGGACTGTTATTGTGCCATGTAAACTCTAATTCCTTTTGTTGGTTGCGTGCTCTCCTATTAGGATTTACCTTTAGGCTAGGACCGCTTATTTTAAATATATTATTAAGTATGTTGTAAGAATATTTAGGATGCAGACTTAATCATGATTAACTTTAGCTGTATCAGAGTTATTACATATACTGGAAACCTTGGAATTCCAAAGTGCTTTGGAGTTTTAAACCTCCTGCAAAAATATACATGTAAAAGATTGTTGTTTCTTTGGGTCACTATACATGTCTACATGTGTATGTGTGTCCATATGCATCTGGTCAGTATATTTGAAGAGATAAATTGGGTTTGCTGGATTCATAGGTTTCCAATTAAAAGGATAACTTGGAAATAGGAATACCAATTTCAGACCACTGTTTTTTCATGGGAAAATCAGGTTTCAGCTCCTGTTGCTCGTAACTAAAATTGTGGATAGGAATGTGGATAGGCCACATGGATGGCCATGTGGTTAATTTGAGAGTAGAAACCTCTACAATATGAGAGTGTCCAAGCCCAGTTCTTGGTGGAAAAAAAAGGGGTCTGACTGTGTGCACAATCCTGAAAGTGCCCTGGGCTGATGCAAGTCCCTTTACAGCACTTTCATGCCTTCGCTGGAGGAGGGGGGTTGGCGTGAGCCCTGCTTGGCTGGCCTAGAAGGTGAATCCACACCAGCTAAGCTTGGCTGGCGTGGGGGTGTGTGGGGATGGTGTCGTTTAAGAGTAGGGGAGAGCAGGCGGGTCTGTGGGCAGGAGGGGGGGAGGAAGCAGAGACCAGGGCCAGGATCTGGTACTTATGCTGGATCCTAACCACATTCCTGGGGAGCCCGGAGCAGCTCTGGGCTGCTCGGATCTACACCAACTCTTTAGGTGGCACAATCCGAGTAGCCCAACTGGGGCTGCTGCGGTGTGTGACACAGGGTAAGGGGAAGTGATTCCCCTTGCCCCAGACTGTGATGATTTCAGCCCCAACCTTGCCTTGGATGCAGGCAGGCCCGCTGGCCTGCCTGCTCCAGGGCAGGTTAGGATTGGGCTGCCCAATGTGTAAAGTACTTGAAGAATGGGTGAATTAACAGTTCTACAAAAAGTTGATGAGCAGTTTTGAATTTCTTGCCATGCAGCTCATAGTGCCTTAGGAATTTGTGGTTCTGGTGATAAGGTGAAGATCTTCAAAGGGAACCGAGTAGATTTATTCCCTGAGAAAACATTTTGTGGAAATGAAGTCCCTGTGCCTGTCAGCATCATTGGAACCACACTGCTGAACTTCTACACAGACTCTCAGTCTGCAGGCACTGGATTTTTGGCCACATATACAGTCATCGGTGAGTAGCAAATTGTTGGGTGGGGGAGGGAGAACATGTATTTCTACAGAAGTACCAGGCAAGAGGCAATGAAATGCTGCTCTCAAGAGTAAATAATGAGCCTTTATCCTTGTGCGTCCCTCCAAATCCTCAAAGAGAGAAGTTTTTCAGAGCCAGTGTGCTAGAGGGTAGTTCCAGCTAGAGCCAACCAATAATGAGGTTGCCCCATGGTTGCTGCACAGTGTTATACATGTTTGATCCCCAGTGTACAAATTCTTCCCTATACATATTCATTTACATTGCAGATATCTCATGCTGTAGCATTTCAAAAGAAAATGTGTACACTGAGAGCAATTATGACAGCATCTTTCATACTCAACAAGTGTAGCATAAGGCAGTGTTACTCAAAGTGATGGTCTGCAGACTGGGACCAGTCTGTGAGCCATCAGCTGCTAGATCATAGAGTATTTCCAGGAACAAAACAATTGTAATAATATGGCACAGATATGTTACCAGTCCCTGGCACATTTGGGGGGATAAAATTGCCAGCCCCTGGCAAGCTGAGGGAAAAACATTGCTAGTCTGCCACATCAGATAGTTTTGAGAAACTCTAGCATAAGTGTGGGAAACCTCTGTTTGTTAATATCTGTTGTGATGTCATTAAGCAGGAAGTGATGTCACTAAGCAGATGATGACCAGAAAGTTTTCTCACTTTGGAACTCCTTAGCTGCAAATGACAAAAGAGAAAACATGCAAATTTTGATCATATTTTCAAGATATGGGAGAGCTCAATTATCATGCAGGCTGCCCTTTCAGCAGTGACACTGACCTCAGCACAGCTCAGCAGCTGTGAACAGCTGATGGTGGTGATGGGAGAGCCCGAGGACCAGATCAAGAGCTTCTGTGAGCCGCATCTAGCCGCAGGTCTTATGTTTGACACCCTGATCTAGGTTAAAAGAAACAAAAATGAAGAACTACCCTGGAACAAGAAGTAGGCTAGATGCAGGACAGGAAGCTGATACTTGTAACACAAGGCCAGAGTAATAGTAATTCACTAGAAAACTAGTTGCACTGACAAAGCTCCTGCAGGCAGCCATGTTTGAATGCAATTGAACCATTGAAGATGACTAATCTGCTAGTGAATATTCCAGGTTGGCAGGACTGAAAGGGGCCTGAGGAAGTCTCATCCTTTACACTTGAGGATGGCTTCTCAGTCAATGCACTGAGTTAGGCTTCAGCTACACCACAGTCCTTGATATTGGCAAATATTTGTGGTTTCAGCTAGCTTTATAACAGTGGGTATGTGATGCACATTTCTCTAATTTAATAAGCACCGGCATTAGGTAGAAAATGCTAGTGTTTCCATCCTTGCTGTCCCCTTGACACACAGTCTAAAAGCATGAAATCTTTTAGAAACCTTTGCAGTCTAAAAGCATGAAATCAAATATCTTTGTTTAAAAGAAGTCACCCCAATAGCCACTGGCTAGACAGAACAGCAGTGAAGGATGACAATGTTCATTTAGTCATGAAAGCGACTTTCATAACTCACTCAGCTTGGCGGCTGCCGCCTGACCTTTGACTCCTGACATTTGTGAAGAATGACTAGAGCTTTTTATAAGCTCGTTGGCCCACCCAAAGCAGATTCTAGCAATCAACATTCAGTTTCCTTCTAGCTTTATCATTTTCAAAAGACAAATAAAAGGGGGATTTTTCTCTCCTTTCCTAGCATGAATGCTACTTTAAAAAAAAAAATCTTCTGGGCTTTTATTTCTTATTTGTCAACATTCCAAAGTACAGTTCTTGATAGATCCCGCTATCTGAGCTGCAAAGGAAGAATGAGAGCCTGGGCATTCATCACCATTTAGAGAATATTCTTTGCAATCTTGGTGGTTAATGTGATGACTAGTACTTCAGGATTTTGGCTGCAGTGGGTTTGGGTCATTTGTGAACAGGGCCAAAAGTAGCCAGTTGCCAAGATGAGACTATAAAACGGAGCACAAGGGTGGTTTCAGATGACTTTGCAAAGGAGCTGTGAACCAGAGAACAAAGACTGGGCCACCTGTCAGACTCAACTGCATCAATTATGGGAAATCAAAAGGGAGCTTGGATGTACTGTGGGCTCCACAGCTTCAAATTGCTGAGTCAATCTTGAACAGGCCATTAATTCTCACCCCACAGCAGTCATGCAGGAACTACAAAACCACTCGGTCACGCCCCCTCCCAAGACTTGGGAATCTCTGACTGCATCCAAGTTAGGGGAAATTTAAGTGCAAGGCACTGCACTTTCTCACACACCAGGGCAGTGAATGGAGCCACAGGAAACAGTCATCACAGCAGAGCAAGTAAAGAAATAGTGTGATGGTCTATTTTGTCTTCTCCATAGATTTAGAGGAGAAAGGCCTCTTTTTTCTCATACTTTCAATATTCAGACAAAATGCATACCAACATTTTTTTGTTATTAAACAGATGAACAACCATTACCAACAGAACAGACCTGTGCTCACAGATTTTAAGTTCAGTATGGACAAAATATGCTATGTACTGATAACTCTGCATGTTCTGGCAAAGGCATTTCTTGGAAGGTCACGACAATCTTACCTCTTAACTGTTTTGCTTTCGCTGCAGCTTGTGGTGGTGTTTTCCGTAGCACTTCAGGCACAATCAGCAGTCCTACCTACTCATTTACCGACTATCATCACAATATGAACTGTTCCTACAACATCACAGTTGGAAGCAACAAGATTGTGGCACTCAAGTACGTAAGCCAAGTTTGTTGAATTGCAAAAAAGCGGCAGTCTCTGATTTTAAGCTTTTATACAACGTTTGAACCAAGAGCAAGTAAATACATATTTTCATTTTCCAATGAATAACTATACTGGAAACATATAGATCCCTATATTTTTGCTGTGTTTTGCAATGGCAGTTGTTACCATATGAGCTTGCCAACATGTGTTTCAACATGCACATTCTATGACAAAGTTACATGTGCGGATCATGACTGTACACAGGTACTGCCTGCGGCATATCTTTTACCACCCAAAAGTGAGGCTTAGACCAAAATACGGTGCAAAAGGAATACTTTTATTGAAGGAATTAATTTACAAGGATTGGAAGGAGGCAAGAAAGTGTGTCAAAATGGTACTGGTGCAATATTTATGATTACAGGTAGGCCCTCCATATCTATGGATTCACTTATCCACGGATTCACTTATCCATGGAATGGGTCTGCAGTCGTCGCCCCCCCCCCCGCACACACACACCCATGGGCCCCCACCGGAACCAAGGGGAACTCTGCTCCCTTCGCCTCCAGAGGGTTGTCAGAGCCCAGCAGAGGCTGCGGAGAGCAGATTGAGACTGAGAGCAAAGGACACATGACTCTATAAGAGGGAGAGGGAACTTGCCAACCCTTCTCCTCCAGAGAACCCCTTCTCCCTCTCAACCCCTCTCCTCCAGAGCGAGGCTCATGCCAACCCCCCTCCTCCAGAAAAGGCGTGAAAGTGAAACTTTACAGCACTCTCACGACCATTTTTGGCCATGAAAGGAACTTGCATCAGCCCAGGGCACTTTCAGGATTGTGCACACAGTCAAACCCCTTTTTTCTCCACCAGGAACTGGGCTTCTCAGCTTTGCTGTGAGCAAGTTGGACACAGATCACAGTAGTGATCCAATGAACCGCTACTTCCGAGTAGCAGCTCCTAGCATCCAAGGATGGAACAATAAATGGCATGTAGTTGCATGACGCTTTAAAAAAATTTTTTTTTCTTTTTCATATAATGCAGCCACTGAGACTGCAGTTGAAAGGGAACTCTGGCAGGGGGTAGCTTCTTAACCCTTTTACTTTTTACTGAAAATTGCTCCCCCAGCTGCTCTTCTCCGAACTTATGCTTCTTGCTCTTGTCTTCACGCCAATGTGCATGAAGACAAAACTGAAATGCTCCAGCTTACCCATGAACCATATTTTACAGATTCAACGACTTCCACCTTGAAGCCTCTTCATCTTGCTTCTATGACTATGTTGCTGTGTATGATGGCCCAAACACTGTGGCTCCACTTCTTGGCAAATTCTGTGGTGCAGTACTTCCTCCCAGTGTCAAGAGTTCTACAAACAACTTACTCCTGGTGTTCAAGACTGATGGCTTTGGAGCAGCAGGTGGATGGAAAGCATCCTACAGAGAGACAATAGGTAAAAGTGATATCCAAACAAATAGCTCCCAGCATCTTAAACTCAAGCCAGTTCATAGGAGATAGCATGAGTCATCATAGAGAAATACTCTCAGGCATGTGACAGAGATACCACTACACACAGGGTAGGGAAATCCAGGATTTTGCTGTATCTTCTATGTCCTAGGTGTCCTATAGACTTCTAGGTAGTATATCAAAGATAGCTATTCATACCATAAGACTAATCTTTGTACAGCTCAACTGTGGCATCCACGGGGGTGCCGTTCCTGGAACCCCCATGGATGCTGAAACCCGTGGATAAACATCTGTGAGTTGGGGGCTTATCTGACCTCCAGACTTGCATTCTGGTCTTGTCTGGAGGATTTCCAATGCCTGAAGAGGTCATTCATGGCTTCTCTGAGCCTCAGGAAGCCCCCCAGAGGTGCTGGAGTGGCACTTCCGGTTTTTGGCATTCTGACACTTCCAGGAAGCTTCCTGTGGCTTGCAAAGGCTGCACACAACCTCTCCAGACCTCAGAAAGCCTCATGACTTTATAGAAACATACTTCCAGTTTTGTCCGAAGGTCAGGTTGGTCTTACACCACAGGTTCAGAACCCGCAGTTAGTTAAATCAGTGGGTTCCAAATCCACTGATAAATAGGACCAACCTGTACTTACAATAAAGTTAGTCAAAGAATCAAAGTTTAGAGGTTAACTATATATAGGCATGTAGAGTTTTGGCCATGCTGCCTGCAAAAGTAGTGTAGGTAAAGGTGAGTAACAGCACTAAGTTTTGCAGGCGTCTAAACACTCTGTGAAAGCAGCTCCTCTCCTTTGGAGCCATTCTGGGCAATGAGAGCAAAACGGAAGCTCCATTTTGCTCTCATTGCCCGGAATGGCTCTAAAGGGGAAGGGCAGCTTGCACAGCGCATTCAGGAGCCTGAAAATCTCCCCCCCCCCCTTACTACTGGTCTGCCACCTGCAGTCTGGAATGACCTGATCAAGAAAGATAGTACACATTCTATTTCTCTGCACAAGAATGACACTTTTAGTGCCTACGTATTGGGAAGTGGTAGCTATATGGAAGTGAAAAGGAGAAAGTTAAGTAAGTTAATACATTTAACAGTCGTTCTGTCTAACGAAGAATTCAGACTCTAATACATCCTTCTTATAGATCTGAATGTATCTGTGGTAAGATGGTTGGTAATAAATCCCCTCCTTTTAAAAAAAATAACTGCCCTGATATATTCTCCACAATCTTCTTGTATTTACTCAACATTTTGGGAAGATGTAATTCATATGGGTTTGCATTCCAGATCTTTTTGGACATAAAAAGCCTTTGTGGTGTAGCAGACGCATTTTCTTAGGCTGAGTCATTGAACTCTCCCCTTCCCCCACTGCCAGTAGCTGTTTTTCATTTGTTACGGACTGAAAGGAATATAAGGATGAGTATATCTGGCCATAGTGTTCTTTGCCAAGCATCATATTCCCAGAGACCTCCACTGCAGACACTGCTGATTAACTCCTTTTTAGTTTGGTAGTTTACAAATGTAAAAGATGGCTCTAGTACTGTCTTATTTAATGTCAGATGCACTCCAGCAGCCATTTCCTGCTAGTTTACAAGCCTGTTAGGGTATTGTGGTACCCATGGCATGGCATTCCTGGGTATTGAGCGCAATTCTCATCCTCAGGATTCAGCATGTCTTTCAGCTGCAGGATACTAATAGACTGGAATAGCACAAACTGTCCAATCCTATCCCTGCCAGGCTATAGCATGCAAGCGCACAATGGAGGCAGGCAATGCATGCTATGGTGGTGGTGGTGGTGGTGGGGTGATCAGGAGATCTGTGAAAGATAAGGGAAAATCCTTTTCCCTTACCTCTGCATAGGCCCCTGATGGCCTATGAGTCTCTTCAAACCTATGCCAGCTACATATCTTGCATAAGTCCAAGGAGAGCTAGGGGGTGGGAAGGGACAAAAAATGGAGGATAGGACCCAGTGTGCAAAACTGCTGCTAGATCCACCTCCTCCCTCCCCCAACACGGCCTCCAGTTCCAAATGCTCCATGACTCTCCTCTCTACCCATTAGCTATCCCCGCTGCTAACACACCTTCTCCAGCAGTGGCTGGGCACTCCAGTAGCACACACATGTTCACCAGCCATTCACATTAACTGCCCTGTTGCACATGTCACTGTGTCTGCAGTACTGTCAGAAAGAGTCTTCTGCTAACAAAACACTAGTTCCACCAGCAGAAAGTGCCCATAGGATTGGTCCCTAATTTCACAGTTTCTTGGGGGTATTTGAGACCACATTTTTCACTCCATGGGTCTTCCCTTTCCATTGCCCATATAAGTATATAAAGAAAAATATTATTATTTATTATTATTATTTTATTAATTTGTACCCCGCCTTTTTGCCCAACGGGCACACAAGGCGGCTAACAAACAATTTAAAAATACAACATGAAAAACAGTTAAAAACAATTTACAATGATTAAAAAACTAAAAACAAAACAAACCCTGTGGATTTTCATATAAAAAGCAAGAACGCCAGCCAGCCTGTCAACAATTAAAAGCTTTTTGAAATAAAAAGGTCTTCAGTCCACGCCGAAACATTAGCAACGAGGGAGCAGTTCTCAGTTCTAAGGGGAGGGTATTCCACAGTTCGGGGGCCACCACTGAGAAGGCCCTCTTCCTGGCCGCCACCCCTCTCACATCTCTTAGTGGCGGCACAGTCAAAAGGGCCCCCCCAGAAGATCTAAGAGCACGGGCCGGATTGTAGGGAAGGAGGCGGTCCCTCAAATACCCTGGACTCGAGCCGTAAAGGGCTTTAAAAGTCAAAACTAGCACCTTGAATTGGGCCCGGAACAGAACTGGCAACCAGTGTAGCCGCCGGAGCAACGGCTCGACAGAGTCAAACCAACGTGCCCCGACAACCACACGAGCAGCCGCGTTCTGTACAAGTTGTAATTTCCGGACCGTCTTCAAAGGCAGCCCCACGTAGAGCACATTGCAATAATCTAATCTAGATGTCACTAGGGCATGGGTTACTGTGGCCAGGTCCGTGCAGCTCAGGTACGGTCGCAGCTGGCGAATCAGCCGAAGCTGAGCAAAGGCTCCCCTGGCCACCGCTGCCACCTGGGCCTCCAGGAGCAGCTGTGGATCCAGGAGAACCCCCAAGCTGCGGACCTGCTCCTTCAGAGGGAGTGCAACCCCATTCAGAGCAGGACGATAGTCCAGCACCCGAGCTGTGGATTTCCGAACCAAGAGCACCTCTGTCTTATCCGGATTTAATTTCAGCTTGTTCGCCCACATCCAGTCCCTAACCGCCTCCAGACAGCGATCCAGGACCCCAGCCGCCTCCTCAGAATCAGGGGGAAAGGAGAGATAAAGCTGGGTGTCATCAGCGTACTGGTGGCAACCCACTCCAAAATATAGTAGCAAATGTCAAAATCCTGTTGTTAATCGCAAACTGACAATTGTTGAAAAAGCCATTTAACAAACTTTGTATTTCTATAAGCAAGGATAAATAACTTGGCTTTAGCAAGCAAGTAGTGATACAGAATCCAGAAAGTCTGTTTAAAATTAGTCTTTAAAAGAACTCCATGATCTTCTCTATGAGAAGGAAAATCCCAGTATTCTAGGTAATGACATTATGTACTGTTGTATGTATGGAATCTAAGGGCCAAATTACACAAGACATTAAACACATCATTGTCTAATTATTGGTTTGCTTTTAGTCTTCTGTAACAACCACACAAGGGGCCCAATCTGCACTGGTTGCGCACAGAAGTAGAGGGTGTTTAATCCTTTACTTCTATTCCAGTGGTTCCCAAACTGGTAGGTGGCGAACCACTGGGGGAACTGGAAGCAGGGCATTCCCCTTTACACGAGTGGCCCTGCTCCAATAGCAGGCACCACAGGATCACAGTGCTGCTACTTACATGGAGCTTTTTTACTTACCTGGTGGACAGCACTGGCCTTCCCCGCAAAAACCAGTAGTACCTTTAGATCGGACATAAGGACTGTTTATAGCAGCCATGGAGGAGATCAGAGGGGGCTGCAAGCCTCCAGGACCCTGCAGCGCTGCTCCCCAGGTAAGTATAAATACTTCTTGGAAGTGGCAGCACTGTGATCCCTGTGGCACTGTTGCTGCCCCCTTTCCATCCATGCAAACAGGGCCTCTAGAATGGGAGCATCAAGGTCTTAGACTGGGACTTAGAGCCCAAGCCTATCCTTCCCCCTCCCCTGCCAATGCAGCTGTGCCAGAAAGGCATGTGCTGTGTGTCCAGTGAAGGGAGCGGATCAAGAGGCTTGGGGAGGGCAAAGATTGAGCCATTGTTATCCAGGATCACTGCTACCCCTGCTATAAGCAAAAAATATGTTTGGCTTTGTGACTGGCAGTCAACATTAAAACTGACCTTATGGTCCATTTTTAGATTGTGCACTCCTTTGGGACAGGGAATCATTGTCTCATTTTGCTGAAAAATAGAATAGAAATATCTTCATAACCTTAAGAATATATGAAGAGCCCTGCTGGATCAGGCTAAAGGCCCATCTTGTCCAAATTCCTGTATTATTATTATTAGTGTTTCTCACAGTGGCCCACCAGATACTATAATAATAATGTACTTCAGCAGAGGAACTTTCCAAGGGAGGGGAAAAGAAAAAGATGTTCTTTCCCTCTTTTGCAACTCACACCCCTCCAGATCAAGGCCTGAATAGTACTACAAGTCTCCAAGCTGGCTGGAACCCTGTACAAGAATGCTCCTTTTCAGAGCTAGGGATATGCAGCTAGGGATATGCTGCAACATTTTTTTTTTGCTGGTCCTACTTAGTATATTCCTATTTCCATTCTATTCACAGTAGAACTATATTTTGGTGACTATCTTTATAGCTTCTAAAGCAGTGGTTCCCAACCATTAGGAGACCACAGACTACTGAGGCAAAAATTAGAATCATTTGACATCCGAAGCGGCGTGAAGCAGGGCTGTGTTCTTGCACCAACCTTGTTTGGTATTTTCTTTGCTGTCCTGCTGAAGCAGGCCTTTGGAACTGCAACAGAAGGCATCTATCTCTGGACCAGATCAGATGGAAAGCTCTTCAACCTCTCCAGACTGAGAGCAAAATCCAAAGTCCAGCTGAAATGTCTGCGTGATTTCCTCTTTGCCGACAATACCCACTCTGCCAAAGATCTCCAGCAGCTCATGGATCGTTTTAGCAAGTCCTGCCAAGATTTTGGACTGACAATCAGCCTAAAGAAAACACAGGTCATGTTCAGGATGTGGACTCACCTCCCTGCATTACAATCTCTGCGCGTGAACTGGAGGTTGTCCATGACTTTGTGTACCTTGGCTCAACGATCTCCGACACTCTTTCTCTCAATACTGAGCTAAACAAACGCATCGGTAAAGCAGCTACCACGTTTTCCAGACTCACAAAGAGAGTCTGGTCCAACAAGAAGCTGACGGAACATACCAAGATCCAGGTTTACAGAGCTTGCGTCCTGAGTACACTTCTGTACTGCAGCGAGTCATGGACTCTCCGCTCACAACAGGAGAGGAAACTGAACGCTTTCCACATGTGCTGCCTCCGACGCATTCTCGGCATCACCTGGCAGGACAAAGTTCCTAACAACACAGTCCTGGAACATGCTGGAATCCCTAGCATGTATGCACTGCTGAAACAGAGACGCCTGTGTTGGCTCGGTCATGTCGTGAGAATGGATGATGGCCGGATCCCAAAGGATCTCCTCTATGGAGAACTCGTGCAAGGAAAGCGCCCTCAGGTAGACCACAGCTGCGATACAAGGACATCTGCAAGAGGGATCTGAAGGCCTTAGGGATGGACCTCAACAAGAAACCCTGGCCTCTGAGCGGTCCGCTTGGAGGCAGGCTGTGCAGCATGGCCTTTCCCAGTTTGAAGAGACACTTTGCCAGCAGTCTGAGGCAAAGAGGCAAAGAAGGAAGGCCCATAGCCAGGGAGACAGACCAGGGACAGACTGCACTTGCTCCCAGTGTGGAAGGGATTGTCACTCCCGGATTGGCCTTTTCAGCCACACTAGACGCTGTGCCAGAACCACCTTTCAGAGCGCGATACCATAGTCTTCCGAGACTGAAGGTTGCCAATACAATACACGGACCATGTGCAGCACCCATTTCTGCAAACAAAAAATACAATTAAATGTCTAATAATTAGAGAAGATTTATTAGATTTATTATTTGTAGAGAAGATCTGTAAGTTGCTGCTTTTGTTGCCAGCTGCAGGTGGTCCAATCTCCACCCTCTCCACCTCCTGTAGTGGTCCATGGGAAAGGGTCTTCTGAACGGGAGCTCCCTGCTGGACTACCAGAGAGAGTGGAGAATAAACCAACTGCAGTCGCAGCCAACACTACATGAGGGAGAGCTTGCTCAAAGAGATGCTGGAAGCAATCAAAAGCTGACTTTTTTTTTTCCTGAGACCACATGAACCACTTCTCAGGGTCTCATGAACCACAGGTTGGGAACTAGTGATCAAAAGGAAGAAGGGAAAACAACACAAACAAATTCTGGCTGTACGATGGCATGTTCCTAATATCACATGAAGGGTTTATTTCTGCTCACTCCAGACTTTTTCACATACTCTTGCAGAACTGTCATGCCCCAAACATATGCTTGCTGTGATGCAACTCAGAGGCCTGGAGGCTAGTTTTCTACCAAATGGCCTTTTGTAACACTTGAACTCTAATTATAAAAATGTACCGAAGTATCAAGGTTACGTCATCTGAAGTTAACCAACAGAGACGTAATTCTGAAATTATAGTACTTAATCACTTGTTCAACATAGTATTTCTGAAAAACACATTGTTACTATCTATGTAGGGTTGGCGGACATCCCTTATGCTCTCAGACTGTTTTTCTATAGAGCAAGGGTGGCCAACTTGCTTAGAGCCACATACAATAAGCTTAAGATGTTTGAGAGCTGCACTATTTAAGAAGCATTTAAATTCTTAAATATATTTACTCACCATAAACATTAAACTTACATTTTAATCCTGTGTGCTCTCAGTTTGGATCTGGTAATTATAAAGCTTAAATATGTTTTATTTACCTTTTCATATTAAATGTGATGCAAAAAGGAGCTCAGCCAGCATATTTCCACAAGCAGCACATTATATGTCAAAGAGCCACATACTTACATAGAGTCAGTGGCGTAGCTAATGATCCTGTAGCCCGGTGCCAAGCTCAAAATGTTGCCCAGGAAGTGATATCACAACCAGAAGTGACATCATGCCCGGGCTTTTTAAAAAGTAAAAATTGGAAGGAAACCACCTCCTCCCCCCAGCAGCTCACCACCCATTTGCTCTACTGCCTCTCCCCAGTCAGTGGTGTAGCTAAAGCATCTATCTGCTACTTGGGGTCAAAGACGATTTTGTAGAGCCCCTGCATGATAAAACCAAATTTAATTAAGTAAATAAATAAAAAGTTATTAATTCCATGCTGTATCATAATAACATCTCACTGGCACTCAGAACAATCAGTCTCATAGGTCAATTTGGAGTTAAGCAAATCCACTTTTTGTTCCACAAGACAGTTGTTTTCATTTTCTGGTTAATTGGCCATAACATTTGATAGAATAAAGATATTCCAATGCGGTTTATTTCTTTGCATTCTGCATTAAATTACCTTTCCAATGATATATAACATGATGATATTATTCATACATACCAAGATTTTCACAATTTTGGTCACTGGTGTCCAGCTCAGCTTGTTGCCCCCCTAAAGCTTGATGCCCGGTGCAACTGCTACCCCCTGCACCCCCTTAGCTATGCCACTGCATAGAGTATATTGGAAGCACTTGTTTCCACACCCCCATAGAATATCAGGAAGAAATAAAATTATCATCAAGCAATCCAGTGTAATCTAGTGTGTGTGAGAGAGAGAAATTTAACCTTATTATTTTGCTAATATATGCTGAGAGTCTTGAAATGAACTCTGTTTATTTAGTTATGTGACCATATATGGAACAGATGCAGATATACTATGCCTATGCATGAAAAGGAAAAAAACAGAATAACTAGTTCTGTACAGCCAAGGCAGTTTTGGGCTTGTGTCTGTTGAAAAACTATGCCATGTCACATGACAAACCCCTTCAGAAAGTTAGGTGACTTTCAACAGAAGTGTTTGGCGGTGACTTTACTAGGGTTTGTGTCACCCAGTGCAGGAGGCCAGGGTGTTACCCCTATGGTGGACTTCCTCCCATGCAGTGGGTGGGGCAGTGCCCTGGGCAGTGGGCATGGTGATGCATCATTGCTCCACCCCATTGGTTGTTTGGCTACAACTTTTGATAGAATAGAGATATTTCAACATGATTTGTTTCATTGTATTCTGCATGAACCCTCACATCGAATGATATAATATGATGGTATTATTCAAAACTACTAAGATATTAAACATTTTGTCCAGTAATGGTTTCACACACACCCCATGCGCACCCCGCACCCCCTAGCAATGCCACTGGTTTGTGGTACAGCACAGGGAATCTGTTGTTTAAAGAGCAAAAAGTCCCCGGCCACATTTAGAGAAGCCCTTTGAGACTCAGGCATCCGTTGAATATGAAGAGAAATGTACTTTTTCTAGAGTTCTTTAGTGGGGCCTGCCAGACACTGAAGCTAATCATGGTGGAGTCTTCACTTTCATTGTTCAACACCCCAGCCCATTACAGAATATCCTTTCACATAACGAACAACAAGGAATGTACTGATTTTAATGTGATTGATGTAAAGCATCTGCTACTTAAGAATATGCATATTCTGTTTAATCTCAGATCAACAAGCCATATTTAAATTGGTTTCTGCACAGAAATCGGAGTACCTTGCTTGGAAATCCCACAAAGATGGTGTAGAGTTAATGGATTTGGAATTGTTGAAATGCAAAGAGACAACTCCCCCTGCTGTTCGAAAGAAAGAACGAAAGGGATATTAACAAACAGAAAAATATATAACTGTTAAAATACCAGTATCAAATCTGCGACAGATGGCTGTATCTCTGCTTTTTAACAGGTCCTCATCAAGGTTGTGGGGGTTTTCTGACCATCTCAGATTACACCTTTGCGTCTCCTGACTCCAACAAGGATGGCAAATATGATAAAGATCTAGAATGTGTGTGGATCATAACTGCATCCACAAACCAGCTGATCAATCTCACCTTCAACACTTTTCAACTGGAGGCAACAGCTTTTCAAGACTGCAGATATGACTATGTCAATGTAAGATCAGTGTGTGTGGATGTTGAAATACAACATGTATTGGTTGGTGTTTTTTGACCTTAGAATACAAAATAATGCTCTGTATGTTTCTCTTTTCATTCAAAGGCCACCTTATCTTAAGAGCGAAGGGGTTAGAATTGCAGGATATGTTCTCAAGGTTCACTAATAGAAAGCTGAATTCAGTGGGAAAGTTCCATCGCGTAGGAAACATATACTAAGCGCTTCGTTAAAAAAGAAAGTCAAAGTCAAAAAAGACTGTCAAAAAGAAAGAAAGTCAGCAAAACTCCAGAAATGTTGTTGGTTTTGAACTCTTGAACTACAGACATTGCTCTTGACCTTTGACCTATGCCCTTGACCTATGACCTTGACCCAGCAGCCATTCACCTAGCTTTCCATTGTGCAAGTCAAATGTGTGAGACCATACTGAGGTCATTTTTTCTGTTTGTTTCTAGTTGTATGATGGCAGTAATGAAAAGGCTGCTCTAGTTGGCTCATTTTGCGGCTCCAGAATTCCAGCTCCATTCATTTCTACAAGCAACACCTTGACTGTCAAGTTTGTCACTGACAGAAGTATAGAAAGAGCAGGTTTCAACGCCACCTTCGCTAGTGTGGACAGTAAGTATAATGTTCTGTTTCTTCCCAGAAGGTGCATGAAATCAATCCCAGCTCCTTTATAAATTGATTTTATGGCATCTGCCCCTTTCATCTTAGCATGGCATCTTTTCCAGTGGCTGTTGCTGGTATCTCTCTGCATCTCTTTTTAGATTGCGAGCGCTTTGCGGACAGGGACCATTTATTGATTCATTTAGCTATGTAAACAGCTTTGTGAATAACTTTTTGTTGAAAAGTGATGTATAAATATTCTTAAAAAACACAAGCCAACACACATTTTGCTGTCTTAAAGGTTAGACCCATTCCTGGGCATATTGGGGCACTGATTCCAAAGATGGCATCAGTTTTGCCCTATCACATCCAGTTTTGGAGATACAGCATAGCCCTGTTAGTGAATGGTTAAAGCAGCTCCCTTGTGAGGAAGCTTACCATGGCTTCCTCATGAGGAAGCTGCTCAAGCCATTCACAAACAAGGCTATGCCGTATCTCTGAAACTAGACACAACAGGGCAAAACCGATGCCATTTTTGGAATTGGGACCCCTAAATTTTCAAATTTTCATTTAAAAAAATTGAATTTTTTCACTACAAATTTTCAGGCCTGTGTAATTATATATAAAGTTATGAAGCTAAACATTGTCCCTTGAGAATCTAGGGAAGAAAATGAAAAGACTTTGTTTTAAAGAATCCACCTACCCAGATCATACTTCTGATAAAAAGTGATGGGTGAGGGTCTGAGTGGAAAGGGGGGGAACTTTAATGTATCTGTGGAGATGGTTTGGGGAGGTCAGGGACAAAACGTGGGGCAATCAGATGATGAGTCTCCATTGAATTAGGGATGTTGAGCTGCTTCTCTAGCATACCATGAATTTGTTGCTTCAAGTTTATTTAATGAAGTGATGCTAATATTTTACAAATAAATAACTTTGACAATTATTTATTTTCTATTTGCATGCCTAGTTCCTTAACCATAAACACTTTAATTCAGTGGTTCTCAAACAGTTGGGTCGTGACCCAACAGGGAACTGGAAGAAGGCCGTTCCCCCTTAAGGGGAGTGGCCAAGAAATCGGCAGCAACGCGATCACCACAATCACATTGCTGCTGGATAGGAAAGAGGTTTTTTAAGAGGTTCGCTATGGCTCTCTGGAGGGTCTGGGGAGCCTGCAATCCCCTCTGCAGCCCTCCTTGTGCCGCCAAAGTCCTGTAAAAAGCAGGGGGGGGGGAAACTTCCAGTTTTGCTAAAAAGGAAGTGGGGTTTTTTCTTTTTACAGCACTTTGGTGACACAGGGAGGCTTGCAGAGGGGTTGTAGCCTCCCCTGACCCTCCAGAGAGCCAAAGTGACCCACAGGCAAGTTAATTAAAAACCCTTTCCTAATTAAAACACCCTGGCAGCAGTGCAATGGTGGCGATTGTGTGGCTGCCCCCTCCTCTCCCCCGCAAACACTTACCAGTTCTCAAAGTCTCCCTGAGAACCGCTGCTTTAACCGAAAATCTCATTGATTTGAATGGAATGTACTTTCAAGTGATTCTTGATTTACGGCCACAACTAATTGAAGTAAATTGGCTTAAGTTGTCGTCTCTTACAGGATTATGTGGAGGGGTATATAACGCAACTTCTGCCTCTCAGACTGCAACATCACCCTTCTTTCCAAATGCATACCCTCCATTCACAGTCTGTAGATGGGTCATTGATGCCCCTCCTGAGGAGCAGGTCAGGCTAGTCATACAGAAATTCCACCTCCAGCCCAGCCAAGACTGCTCTCAGAATTATCTAGAGTTCCAAGACTCACCACTGGTAAGTCAGTCACCTACTCCTAGTTGTGAGAAAATGTTTTTTCTTTCTTGAGGATGTTTGAAGCCTAAGGTTGATTGTGATTATGGCAATTCCCAGTTTCGGTTTTAGTTGTTTATGAGATTTTCCTGCAAGAGTCCCATTTCTTACCCAGCCTGCTCAGTCTTCATTGTCTGACACTGAAATAACAAAGTTGTGGTGCAAGATTCATAGTTGTGGGTGCAGGGGTTGCAGTTGTCAAAAGACAGCCACCATCCCTGAAGAGCAACCCTAGAACCTTATTCTTTTAATATGCACTCAAACTCATTATTGAAAAGGCCTTTGGCTGAATTTTGCAGAGGTAGCAATTAGGCAGGAATGCATAGGAGAATGAATGGTCAGGGCTTGACCAAATAGTGGGAGAAATTTGAAACCATAAGAAAACAAAAGAAAGATACCTTTTCTGCACCCATAAACAACATTAGCAGAAGCAAGGCCCCTCGGATATAACAAACATAGAAGAACAGACTGTTCTCACAAAACCAATGTTGTCTGTAAACCAATGATCAGCGAGAGAACAGCAGAAATAATAATAATAATAATAATAATAATAATAATAATAATAATAATAATAATAATAATAATAATAATACAGGTATTTCTATACCATACCGCCTTTCTTGGTCCTCAGATTTCTCCTCGGACTTTTAAATCGGCAGGCTAATTAAATCCCCGTAGGGATTTTTACAATTTGAAAGAAGGTTCTATCTTTCAAGAAACCACAACATTCAGATGTTTCTTTCTGATCTGGTTGCAACATTCTGGCCTCCATCCTCCCACGCTCAGAGCAGATGGAATAACTTGGCTCAGCTTGTCAGCTGCTTCAAGGTCGCATGGTGCCGGTGGCCTCGAACTGGTGACTTGCGGATGTTATCTTCAGGCAAACGGAGGCTCTACCCTCTAGACCAGACCGCCTGTGCTCTCCATCTGAACTTTTGATGAGGAGGTGCTTTATCAAGATCAAGATTGTATATCTTGATACCATCCAGACCCAGACATTGGTGGTGAAGTTGAAAATTCCAGTTCAAAACAATCAGTTGAAGGTGAGATCAGGACCCTGAGGGCAGAGCCTGATCCATGGGAAGACCAAACAGCCTTGCCAAGGAGATAAAAGATGAATGAAGGGGAGCTTGTCCTGGATCTTCTGCTTTTGCATCATCTCTTTTCTTCTACCTGCATCTAGACTGAGCAACAGACTTCATGAATTGCCCCGGGGGGGGGGGAGGGAGGGACAGGGGGATCAGAAAGCAGTATAGAGCTACTATACTAAGAATGTTAGAACTTTCTTTGATTGGATTTCATTGTCTGGAGGATTGGAGATCCCCTCTCTTGGTCCTTCCTTCTTGCACAGTAGACCCTTTGGCCTGGGTCTACCTTTTGGTCTCTGACACACTTTCACTATGGTCCTGACTGGTAGCAATCTTATCCAGGCATGTGGGATACCAGGGCAGGGGAATCCCATGTATACCACCCTGAGTTCCATAATGAAAGATAGCTAGAATAAACATGGACTTGTAGTAATAAATAAATAAAAATATTGACTTGCCCTCAAGATGGACTACTGGTAGGTAGTCCCAACATACCTTTATTGCTTCCTTTTTTTAAAAGGATTTATTGGGACTTACAATTTTTTGTTTTCTTTATTCCCCCTTTTTTTTTTCCTTAAGTGGCAGGAATAGGAAGTACAATGACTAGAACTAAAGGAAAAATTCATGATAGGAGATTGGTGCAAGATTGGGAGAGGGTCTTGCTGGAGGTGCCAATAATTTGGCCTTGTTTCAGGGTCATCCTGTCATCGTTTCTTGTCACAGTGTAGAACAACCTGTTAGAAAAGTGTCCTTGGATTCCTTATACAGTAGTAATCTCACAGTACATTGTTATCCATTGACATGTGCTTGTCACCTTTCAGGCCAACCAAGAACATGCTGATCGTGTGCACCGATTCTGTGGGTCTGAAAACTTGGCAGTTCCTGAGTTTTACTCTTACAGACGAACTGCCATTGTAATTTTTAAATCTGAAGCCTATGTGACTAACAATGGGCTCAGTTTCTCCTATCAAGCTTCAGGTATGTTTAATACAGTTTCTTCTAGTATGCATTAAATTTTACTTAGTGAGGCATTAAATTTTACTTAGTGACATGCAAAGGCTTAGAAATCTTGTGTTTTTTCCTCTGCCAATAGGCTGCAACAGAGAATACAATCAGTCATTTGGCTATCTGAAAAGCCCAGGCTGGCCTGATCCTTACCCTCATAATTTGGACTGTACTGTTATTCTACGATCCCTGGAAAATCACACCATCTCTCTCTTTTTCAGTTCTTTTAATCTAGAGGGCAATGGATGTCAGCATGATTTCCTGGAGGTATGACAGCCACATCATTTTACTGTGTAAACTGCTTTGTGAACTACTCTTGTTGAAAAGGGGTATACAGGTATTCTTAATACTAAAACTAATACTAATACTTACTTGTATAGTATGGCAGCTTCACTTAGGTTATCTGGACATGTGGCAAAACATTGTCAAGGATGAAGCAGTACATCTCCCTGTTCTTAATAAAGCCTCTGTATATTCCTTTAAAGGTCAGAAATGGCAGTGATGCAAGCTCTCCCCTGCTTGGAAAATATTGTGGAACTGCTATACCCGACCCGATCTTCCCTAAAAACCATGTTGTATACCTACGTTTCAAAAGCGATATCCTAATTCATGGTGAAGGATATGAGATTACCTGGACTTCATCACCAACTGGTACTGGCCATGTTTTTAATCTTTTTTTGTTTACTGTATTTTTTTTAATCACCATTGTATCCTGCTGCTGAGAGCAGCTTAGAAATGAATATGCAAACGATAATGAATAACAAAAAAATGAAGTTAAAATAGACTTAAGAGTATAAGGAACAATAGGGGTGCTGAAACAGGTTGAGCATCCCTAATTAGAAATCCAGAATACTCAAAAGTCCAAAACTTTTTGAGTACTGACATGATGCCTCAAGAAATGTTTCCCTGGTCCTGAGTATTGAATTGGATCTGTCTTTGAAGAACATATCACCAGGAATTAAGAGATAAAAGGCTGCACTTTCCAAAAATCCAATGCTCTGCTAAGCAGTGATATTCAACCTTTTTTTGTCTCTCAGCATACTGACAAGGTACTAAAATAGCCAAGGCACACTATCAGTTTTTTGACAGTTGACAAGGCACACTGTCGGGGTTCCCCTCCTCCCACAGGTCCCCAACTTACCCAGGGAGAGGACTTCTGGGTCAGAGGATCAGGGAGGAAGCCGGTGGACCATGGGGCCACCTCCCCATATGCTACCTGGGCACTCCTGTGGGTGGCAAAGCACATCAGAGGAACACTGCGTGCCGAATGCCCCGTTTCTCCCTCCGCCTTGGAGGAGGGAGGGAGGGGGGAGACAGGACGCAGGCCATTCAGCTGCTGGGCAGCTGCCCCACCCCCGCCTCAGGGGAGAAGGGGAGCACTCCCCCGCCCAGCCAGCCAGAGCCTGCCTTGTTGGGCAGGGCACCTGGCTGTGACATCAGGAGCCCACAGCTGGACCTCCTGGCATCATCTGCAGAGCTACTAGACCCAGGTGGGCAGGGCCAGCCCACCCCCCAAAGGCAGAGACCAGAGCAGAGGCAGCAGCCTTCCCAGGAGTAACCCTGGTAGCTCCAGGTGAGAGGAGGTGGGAGGGAGAGAGAGGAAGGGGAGGAGTTGTGGTAATCCCAGGGGAGGGCAGTCCCAGAGTCACGCCCTTTTTGTACCATCCCAGTGAGGGAAGGGGAGGGGCCAAAGGGGAGGGGTCTGCCCTACATAAACCTGAAGCCCAGGGATGACAAGGCAGTTGGGAGTTAGAAGAGCAAGCAGGAGGATCTGCTGCTAGCAGCCCCTGCTCCTGACTGGCAAATGCTGCTAACCCAAAGAAGGGGAACTGGGTGACACAACTCCCCCTTCTTCTGGTGAACTGTTCTGAGGCCTCCACAAGGGGGTCACCCTCAGATAGGCCAAGCGGGCCCTCCCCTCCCCCCACAGGGGGGCCTCACACATACCATGCTGTTGGTGGTGTGCTCACATCCCCCAATGGCCCTACTAATAAATGACCTTCCCCCAAACTTCTGTGGCACACCTGTGTGCCATGGCACAGTGGTTGAAAATGGCTGCTTTGAAGTCTGCATTGCTACGAACAAAGGCCGGTGCAATTAAATAAACACGTGCTTTGCGTGCCTGTTTACCAGTGTAAGGTCAAATGAAGTATATTTGAGAAATGACACATTGTGATTCCTAGAAGTTCCTCTGTTCCTGGTAGCTTTATTTCTGCCATGAGGTGTGAGGTTGTGCTATCACAAAATGCACCATTTTAACTAAATAGTTAATGTTAACTAACCTTTTCTGTTTCTAGGATGTGGTGGTACCTTATATGGTGAATCCGGTTCATTGGCCAGCCCAGAATATCCAGCATCTTACAATAATCAGACAGACTGTGAATGGATGGTTAAAGCCCCTAAAGGACGAGTTGTGACCATTAATTTTGCTTTTATCAGCATTGATGACCCAGGTGATTGTATTGCCAATTACCTGATACTCTATAATGGACCAAACAGCACCTTTGCTCCCACTGGACCATATTGTGGAATGGTAGGTTTTAATTTCCTTTCTAGACTCTTGTCAGTGTATAGGATTATGCAAATAACAATGGAAAAAAACTGAGTATGTTCAGGTCAATAGCAACTAGTGTTCTTTTAAACTGGTGAAGCTACAATTTTTAAACCCTCCTCCCTTCTCTGCACCAGAACCGGTACTAAACTTTTAAAGGAAAGAGAGCCTTTAAAAATGTGCAGAGTGCCATGGCTTTTCTACTGAGAAATATCACTCTACAGGCTCCCTTCACTCCTGCTTGACTTTATTTGCTTTGGTTTTCCAAATTAATCTCAAGTTTGAATTGAAGATTAATTTGCCAAACCAAAGCAAATAAAGTTACACAACTGTCTTTAATTGTATTCCTCCATCCCTCACTTTCATAGGGAAAGGGGGCTTCACCTTTCAGTCCATCATGGTAGACATGTTCTTGTTGGGACTCTGTTGCTAGTTGTTACATAGACAATCTATGCAGAGTTGTTCCAACCGAGTGCTTGTAGTGACATCTAGTGGGGTTTCTCCTAAAGTGTTCCTTTTCGAACTCCTTTTTGACGGGTGCTCCAAATAGTCTTTGCTTATTTCTGGGTTATCTCGTCCTTTCCTGGCTCAACACACAGAGCAGTACTTCAGAAAACTGTCAGACTCTCCACATAAAACTAACCTCTTGCTCAAACTATACACTTAGAATTAGGCCAGTCCGATTAGTATGTCAGGGTCTGTTTCTTCTATAGCATCCCCATGCAAAATACCTGCATGTATCTACATGTCTGCATGTATCCCAGCAGCACTTGCTAGTCATAAAGTTGGGAGTTTCCTCTGAGGGTTTGCCCTTTTGAGGATAGTAAACTTCTTGGGCCTGCAAGTGATGTTGCAGGTCAGGGCATCACAGTGGGATTTGTATGCTTTTTGTTTGTTCTGTTTGTTTGCTGTGCCAGCATGCATCATGCATTCAAGCTGTAAGAATGCTCGCAGCCATGCAAGTCCCTTGAGATTACTTTGATTTACATGCCCATAAGTGTGCTCTGGATTGCAGCATAATTTCTGGTTCACCTCCACAGCTTCATGGAGCCCGCAAAAGGGCTGACCTGCTTGTGTGGGAGCAAACCCCTGGCCACTCCTTGGGGAATCCAAGCAAGCACAGGATTATGCTCCAAAGCAGTCATGTAGGGGCACTCACCCCTATAGATGCCCCACACCCGATCATACCCTTTTTCATCCAGAAAAGCAAAGAGATTTCAATTCCAAAAAATATTTATGTAACATGAATGTCAAAAGAAATTAAATTGACTCCACAAGGTGCTGGATGGACATATTAGCAGTCAAGTGACCCATGACTACCCATATTAGCAGTCAGAGCCACCTACAGTGTCAGAGCCACCCATGACTACTGATTATGCAACTTGGGCTGCAGTCCTATACACATGTGCGCTTTGCATCCAAATATATAATATATCCTTGGGAAATGCTGATTCCCATGTGCGGTTTTATAAGTTTCTTCTGGGCCTATCAGCACCATGAAGCAATTCTAAATGAAGCTGTTCTTCACCTTACTGATCAGCTGTTAGGCAAGAGGAGAGCAAGGAAAGGCCCTCCATACTCATTTTTGTTGAGAATGAAACATTTGACTGAGCCAATCTGAAACTGGCTAGTAGAGAACAGAAGGAGCCCCAGATCTGTCCTTTCTCCAGCTCCCATCTTACTTATGAGCTGATTGTAGCACTGAGAGGCTTTTGCTGTGCACCATACATTCATCTATGAGAACCAGAAGAGCAACTGGGGCTGAGATACTTGGTTCTGCTCATGGTTCTCTAGATTGGGGCCATGGTGTTTCCTAACTTACCTGGTTCCGGCAGAAGGAGGATGCACCATTGTTGGGGGTGAAGCCAATGGGCAGTGGTACAGCCTCAGCGGGGCAGGGGGGGAGGGAGAACAAGGGCAGAATGAGGGTGGGGTGGGGGAGGAACCAGGGCAGGAGGGAGGTAGGACAGAGCTCCACTAGATCCTGAACTCCATGTTGGGCTGGAAGGCCCGGAGTCTCTTGCTTCTGCAGCAGCAAAATATCTGGTGCAGATGCGAGGAGACCCATTGCTGGGCCAGGGCTTTCCTCAGGGGAAGGGGATGAAAGTTCCCTTCACTTAAGGAGACACCTAGAGCCTGCTGGATACATCAATAACCACTCTGGCACCGCTACTCCAGCTGGTGCCAGGAAGCATAGGATTTGGGCTACTAATTAGGTAGTATTATCCTTGAAAGGAATTTGTTTTTAAATGTGAAATGTCCTGTCTTCTAAAAAATAATCCTTCTTTTCAGGACACGAACATTGCTCCATTTAGAGCTGCATCCCATGAAGTGTTCATAAAATTCCATTCTGAGTACGTAACTCTGCCATCAGGATTTCTGCTCACTTGGAGCACGTAAGACTAAGTATCCTATGGAAAATCCTTTTACTCAGCACTTTACTAAGATACTTCAGAGAATGTGATTGTCTTCATGATGATATAAATAAAATTGTTTTAAGCAATCAAGTGTTTTGTATTGTTTCTGAGACATTTGAACTCCTTGTTCTTGTTTATAATTTTTTTTTTTTTTTTGCAATGGAAAATTGTTTCTTGGAAATTGCACCTAGATGAGAGGTTTAGGCTCCAAAAGAATTTGTTCTTCTAAACCAGTGTTGCTCAACCAGTGGTAGGGGTGCCACCAATGGTACTTAAGGTGGTGTCTGGTGGTACTTGTGGACACCTCTGGGCACCTGCCACCCAGCAGTGAGACCAGAAACACAACGAACAAACAGTGGTTTGTTGGCTTGGCAGGCAGAACTCCAAAGCATGCTTCGTCTGTGCTTGAAAAATCCCTCCCATCCACCCTGAGCCTCTTACTGGTGTTTGTTGTGTTGCATCTGCCTCCCAACGCAGAAGTAAGTGGCAATGATGTCAGTGGTGCTTCAAATTGGTGGACCATATGAAGTGGTATGGCGGAGAAACACTGTTCTAAACTTTTTAGATATACCTATGATCAGCAAACAGTAAAACCCCTTGTTCATGTTTTGAAAACATGTTCCATTGACTATGGAAAATCATACTCTCTACAGAGTTGGCAAGAACTATCCATGTGATTCAGACCTTAAAGCTGCCCATAGAGCAATTATTTTTAAAAAATCTCATTTGTACTGCACTATGGAGCTTTGTAAGCTGCTTAGGATCCAGCCTAAGTGCCAGAGGCTGGTCCCACCCCCCTCCTGGGCCACGGCTGCTCTCCCTTCCCCTGCCCCCAAATGTCCCAGTTCTGCTCTCCCCCTGCCCTCCCCAACCCCATGCACCAGCTGTCCTCAGCCGGCACAATCTTTCCGACCACAGAGGCTGGATGTGGGCAGGCGCATGTCCTGTCACCAGCCCAGCTGACCCCTGAGGAGATGCAAACATGCCTTATGACACATTTTCGACTCTCCCAGGCCAGTGCAAGGGACTTGCACCAGCCCAGTGTTGGCTCTGGATTGCGCCCTCAGATTTGTTTGTAATCTCAGGCAGAGATAGGAGAGTGAAATGGGGAGGAAAAGAAAGTGAGAACACTTTCATATGGAAAGAGACATTAACGCATCTTCAAATCAACATTTCAACTCTTTCAAAAAAAAAAAAGGAATGTGGAAAAGAGAAGTAATGATAAAATACACTGTCAAAGAATATAGCACTGTCAAAAACTATTACCTTCGTGTAAGATAATGGCCTTGGTGTAAGATAATATGACAATTATGTATATACTGACCACTGTTAAAGCTGAACTGATTAACAAGCTTGTGATCTTTGTGTAGTTTCCTAATCATATCCAGGGCCCATAAGCGGGGTGAGGGGTGCAGGGTAATTTGGACTTTGGGCCCAGGGTCAAAAAGGGGGCCCAGGGAGGGAGGAAACCCAGAAATTTCCTAGGATTTACATTTTCCTATATCACCCAGACGCACTGCCTGTGCAGGATGCTGGAGGTGCTACCATGGGCACACAGTGGTGACTGCTGCCACAAGCCTTATGTGCTGGGTCAAGGAACGCATCCATGACACGCCTAGTGTCAAATCTGGAAAGAAACTGGCCTGCTGCAGTAGCTCTTTGGCTTGTGGATCTGCTTACCATGAAGGAGGTATAGGAAGCTCAGGAACACAGCTGTGAGACCAGCTGTTGAAGAATGAGATTTAGGAACGCACAAGACACTTGCCATTCTAGTCAGTCTAGGCTTGGGCAGAGTGACCAGAGGACATAACTGCAAAAGAGGATGAGGCACCTGCTAATATTTCTCAAATGGTGTTTCTCAAATGGTGGGTTGGGACCCACTAGGTGGGTCATGAGCCAATTTCAGGTGTGTCCCCATTCATTTCAATATTTTATTTTTAATATATCAGACTTGGTGATTCCATGGTATGTGACCGCATCTGGAGGAATGTGACAGACCTGTACTTTTAACAAGCTGCTGTGCATAATCTTTTAGCAATGACAGTCAATGGGACTTACTCTTGGGTAAGCGTGGGTAGGATTTCCACCTAGGATTGTTTCAAATGTTCCTGCTTGATGATGTCACTTCCGGTCATGACACCACTTCTGGTGGTTCCTGACAGATTCTTCTTCTAGAAAGTGGGTCCCACTGATGTGGGACATCCAAGAAAAAAGTAGGAGGTGACAAAATAAAAGCTCAAAACACTCATAGGTGGATTTCACATGGCTAATTTAAACACTAGATGGCTTCCTATTAAATTCAAAACATATCCATCTGATTTCTTCTGGTGCTGCCTGCAGGGGCCTCTGATAAGGAGAAGCAGGACCCAGGAGCTCTTTGCCAGGAAAGAGAACGGGTCCGGAAAAAGGAGGGCGCCCGGGCCACCCCTGGGTGAAGTCGGCGCTCCACCCTTCGCGCTGTGCTGCGGAGAGCAGGACTCTCCTAAGCTACCGGCTGCCCTCCCCGCAGCCGCTTGCAGGCTACCCTGTTTCACCGCCTTCCGACCAGCCGCGATTGGCTCCCCTTCCAGCCTCTCCAGCCCAATGGCAGCCGGGCGAGGGTGGCGGCTCTTTCTCGGATTGGGCGGCCGCCGGCTGCGCATTCCCAGCTGCGGGTGGAGCCGCCGTGCCGCGCCCCGCAGCGCTTCGCCTTACTTGGAGCGGAGCGCGCCCGGCTCGCCTCCCTGCCCAGCTCCGCGCCTGCGCCCTGGGCTGGAAGCGCCTCCTGGGAGCCTGCAGAAGTGGGGACCCTGCGCCCGGCTGCCGCGCACGGTGAGTGGCTGCGCCGCCCCGGCGTCCCTTCAGCGAGGCCAGCTCTCCTCCTCCCCAGTGGCCGGGGAGGTGGCAGCACCCGGGGGGAGAAGTGACAGCTCTCCCCAGGAAGGAGGCGCCTTGAGGCTCTCGCCCCCCCTCCCTGGCCGAGAAGGGCTCGGGGCTCTGCGCAGCGACCGGCTGAAGGTTCCCCCTCCCTGCAGGGGAAAAGGCTTGACCTGGGGACTTCTGCTTGCATCCCCTCGGTAGGAAGCACAGAGCGCCAGCCCCTCCCTCTCCGTCCCTGCAGCTGTGCTTCCCAGACTTTTCAGCACCAGGGCCCACTTTTTGAAACGACACTCTATCAGGACCCACCTGGGTTGACCAGGCTTAAAAAAAGAGATCGAGGAAGAAATATAAATTTATTTGTAAGTAAATAACCAGGAAAAAAACCTCCTCAAACGTTAATCTCTCTGTATTGACACAAGCTTGCAAACTGTAGGAGCTGAGCTCTTTGCAGGGTAATTAGCAGCTACAGTATCCAATTTTTGAATAGCCTCAGGGCTTTGGGCAATTAGTTTATATGATCTTTTCATCACCCTTTGGCGACCCACCAAAAATCAGGTCACATCCCACCAGTGGGTTCCAACCCACAGATCAGGAAGCATAGAGGTTGCTATAAACTGACACCTCCTCCTCCTTCCACAGTTCTTAGGCAATCATTACTTAAGTTACTTTTTACCAAACAAAAGTTGATCAAGCTGTTCTTTCCATCTGATCTCAGAGCTAGACATCTAATGGGCTAGGATGTCCATCTTGAGTTAATGGCATGCTTTGCTTGCATGTGTCAACACAGTGGCTGACATGACAGCCTTGCTTCTTATATTATAAATAATATTTATACTTATATCTCACTTTTGCTTGAGGCTTTTGGTACTCTCCTCTCCAGGGCTTGATCAGATGTGCTTAGGTTTAGCTATGCTCCAGCTGCTTCAAGACATTACTTCTAAGAATGCAGAAATCATTTGAGCATGGGATAGCTTGTGCTGACCTCCTTAAGGAGGTGTGAACAAGAGAGGTCCCAGTCCCTTGTGACTCAAGAGTCTATTATTCTGAGTGCAAAGGCACTCTCTGGCTCAGTCAGGATCATTCAAGTTCCTAAAATATTCCCGTTAATTAAAAGCAACCTAATTTAGGTTGTGTACATGACCTGTGTTTTGATTTTGCTCCAGAGATATTTACGTATTTGGTATTCATATAACCTCTCATTTAAAAGAAATAATGGGAGAGAAGTTACAGTAAAGAGTCAGTACCCATGGGATGTTAGAGGTTGTCTTGAGGAAAAAATCTTCTCATGTAAGCAGTGTGTTTTGTGCAAGTTGGTCTCCAATGACTCACTTGGTACTGAACAAATGAAAATTAACATGACACATGGAAGATCACAGCAGTGACTACCAAGATTAGAAAAAAAAACAAGATTTTTTTTTTAAAGCAAGGATGGTGGTTGCTATTATGATCTTCTATGAATTCCCAACTTCAGAAGTTACATTGCTCCTTTGAGTAGAATGGCTGAGTGAACGATAATTTACAGTGGTTAGACAGAGTTTTAAGCTAAGAGCCATGAACTTTTATGAGTGGAAAAGTTCACGTTGTAAATTTTCTTTGTGCAGGCGCCATGATCTTGCATGAGTTTATAATTCCATTACATTGTAACATTATAAAAAATGTTACATTGAACATAAGAAGAGCCCTGCTGGACCAGGCCAAAGGCCCATCTAGTCCAGCTTCCTCTGTCTCACAAGAGGCCTACCAGAGGCCTCACTTGGTCATCTCATGTCAGGCCTCTTGTATAAAGGGTTTTTTTCCCCCCTTCAATTGGGCGTTGGATTCATCATTGGATATGATTGATACAACAAAGGGTCTGTTTCCTGTTGACTTTATAATCTCTCTTGAGTTTTCCATTTATTCTTATTTTGATATGTGACTGTGTGTGTTGTTTCAGCTGAAACCATGTCAAAGTCCTTGAAGAAAATCGTGGAGGAGAGCAGGGAGAAGAACATCTTGGAGGTAGACATGTGTGATCGAGGCATCTCTAATATGCTGGATATACCTGGCTTGTGTAAGTACTTTGCTTCTTGCCCACCCCCATGATGCCACTCATGATGGTTTTGTCTTTCACCAGTGGTAAAATTGCTTCTGTGGGGTGTTGTCTGTTAAAGTTGCAGATCCTTCATTGTAATAATCCTGGAAATAAATAGTACTGTGACTCAACATTTTCTGGAAACCCACGTGTCTTTGATTCTGCTTGACACTTGTTCCTGTTCTTTTTGTGATATGAAGTTGCCAGGACTAACATTACATAAGAACATAAGAACAGCCCCACTGGATCAGGCCATAGGCCCATCTAGTCCAGCTTCCTACCACCACTAACATTAGATGACTCCTAGCAATAAGGCTAAAGATCTAAAGATCTTCAGTTGCAATTCTCTCTCCTCTGTAGAAGAGTTATGTGCATAGTAACTTCTGTATCTGTATGTTACTAAAAGTAAGATTTCACTAAGATTGTATTTTGATTAGTTAAAAGAAATTGTGCTAACTTCTCAGTGAGTTACACAGTAGTGAAAACCAGCACATATCCGGATGCCAAATCCTTTGTTACATGGAATGCATGTGTTGGCCCCTTTTTCCTTAAAAAAAAAAATAGTGTGATTGGGGAGCATGTCAAATGGGTCAAAACTGTGGCGGAGTTTTGTGGTAGCACTTTGCCTCTGCCACAGTTCCAGTCTGGATTCTGTGCACCTCCCTATACAATTCTGTGCACCCCCATAATACAGGCCTTTTATCTGTAGGGAATCAGGTCCTGGACCCCCTATAATTGAAGATAAACAAACCCATGTTTTTCAGACTACGAAACCTTGCTCTGGTCGTGTTTAGAGCCCTCCTGAGCCACATAGTGGCTGCATGCCACCATTTCTTTTAATTAGCAAGGGATAGTTCCAATGTTACAGTTTTGGACATGCGTCTGTACAACCTTGCCAAGATAAATCTTGTTTCCTTGAGTATTACACGTTAATGACAATTACACGAGTTGGTTTGCAAGTAAATGTATACTGCTCTTCTATGTACTGTTCACGTGTATCTTAAGAATTGTGCTTACACCTCTGTCTTCAACAGTAATGTGTAATAGAATTTGATTTTACAGGGCAATGTACAACTTCTGGGGAAAAAATACATTTTGCTTAAATCAGCTTGTTGCCTTGTATGACCACACCCAGGTGCCTCACTTGCTTTTAGTCATATGTGCCCTGATCCAGGTCTAGTTTGCAGTTACATGTGACCGTCTGAGCCAGAATGTGAATGTGCACAATTTAAAATAATACTGTGCACATTGATGCTTTCCCAATTCAGATGCAGATTTAATTTATGCGCATGTCCAACAAGTGATCTGTGTGGAAATCGGCTTTTGCGCACAGATCACCTTGTCTGGATCAGTGTGAAAGATTTCCTTATGTTTTTACTTGTCTGTACTGTGCTGTGAAACAATACGGTATGTGTTGTGACACACCACAAGATATTATAGAGCGCTACTAGAATTCATTTTTTTCAGACCCTTAATGCTCCCGAGTATGTATGCTGCCTTTTCTAAAGGTCTAGTACAGCATTTCTCAAATGGTGGGTCGGGACCCACCAGATGGGTTGCGAGCCAGTTTCAGGTGGGTCATGTGGCATCTAGCTCAGCCACCTATGAAAATGCAGAACTGAAAGTACAGGGTACAGAGTTGCTGGGCAGGGTAGGCTCCTGGTGTAAGAGAGGCATGGTGCTTTGTCCTGAATAGATAGGGAGGAGGGATGCTGGAAAGAAAGGAGGGCTGTGTTGTTAGAGAAGGCTCCAAGTCTGCATTCTGCTTTGACATCCAAGCTGGAATGTTTGAATTCCAAGCTATGCAAAATAACAGCATGTAGTACTTGGCAACCTTCAGTCTCGAAAGACTATGGTATCGCGCTCTGAAAGGTGGTTCTGGAACAGGGTCTAGTGTGGCTGAAAAGGCCGATTCGGGAGTGACAGTCCCTTCCACACTGGGAGCAGGTGCAGTCTGTCCCTGGTCTGTCTCCCTGGCTATGGGCCTTCCTTCTTTGCCTCTTTGCCTCAGACTGCTGGCAAAGTGTCTCTTCAAACTGGGAAAGGCCATGCTGCACAGCCTGCCTCCAAGCGGACCGCTCAGAGGCCAGGGTTTCCCACTTGTTGAGGTCCACTCCTATGGCCTTCAGATCCCTCTTGCAGATGTCCTTGTATCGCAGCTATGGTCTACCTGTAGGGCGCTTTCCTTGCACGAGTTCTCCAGCACACTGTGTAATGGGACCTTTGGCTGATTGTGGCTTAGGTTTGAAACCTGAATTGATGATGTCACTTCTGGCCATCACATCACTTCCACATTAATGATATCACTTCCGGTGGGTCCCAACAGATTGGTTGGCAACCTTCAGTCTCAAAAGACTATGGTATAAGCCTACAGCACCCGGTATTCCCAGGCAGTCTCCCATCCAAATACTAACCAGGCCTGTCCTTCTGAAAAGTGGGTCCCGCTGCTAAAAAATTTGAGGACCACTGCTCTCGTAGCTGTAATTTCTGTCTCTTGCAAGAGTGATTTAATAGGCAGTCTTGTTATTCCATTGTCAAAGGAGTGGAAAAATAGAGGCCAACCTTATATTGATGTTGGATGGAGAATTTATTTTAACACATTTCAGCAGAATGTCTCCTTCAAGGGAAACAACTGCATGTTCCTCCATTTCAAAAAGATACTATCTTAAGCTAGAACTGCAAGTTACACTAAACATACCGCTGCTTCTGAAAATAGCAGCCATCCATTCCTCCTGGCCTCCGTGATGGTTAGGACAATTGGATGTCCTCTTCTGTGCATTTCCCTGCTCTCCCCTTTCCAGTGATTGCTTGTTTATGATGGGTGTTGAGTAGGGGTGCGCTGTACTATGACATTGGGACACTTGTAAGTAAGTCTTGATATGACGGATTAGCGTTGTTGAAATTACACAGTTGCTGTTTTCCGTTGGCATGTTTAGCGTCAAGTGTTCATCAAAGTTTTAATTGACATAGAATTGGAATCTAGAGCTTTGTTTTTCAACTGACTTAACTTTAAACCAACTTTTCAGTGGCTTAAAAGGTTGGGATGGTGTACTGGTTCTTGTGTTGAACTTAATACCTGGAAGGTTCAGGTTTAAATCCCTGCTCTGTCATGATGTTTCCTGTGTGACCTTCGGTCAGTCACTGTTAGCATAACCTACCCCACAGGGTGGTTGTGAGGACAAAAGGAACTATGTGAACATGAACTCCTTAGAGGAAGGGTGGTATAAAAGCGTGAAAATAAAAGCTAGAACAGCGTTTCTCAACATTTCTCCCCTTTGCATGGTCCACCTATTGGAAATACCTCTGGTACTAACTGGCAGTGGTGTCATCACTACATACTTCCAGAATGGGAGGCCAGATGCAATGCAACAAACACCAGTAAGAGGCTCAGTAGGGTAGAGACGGCTCTTTCGAGCACGAGAGAAGCACATGCTGGATCTGTGCCCATCAAGTTGAGCTTCCTATTGTTGCTTGTTGGGTTGCATTGCTGGTCTCGCGGTGGAGATCTGGGGATCCCGAGTGAACCACTAAATACCACCTCAAGTACCACCTGTGGTATGGGTAGCACTGGTTGAGAAACACTGAGCTAGAATAAAGAAAAGCATTCTTAATTTCACTTGTAAAAGTGGCTGAAGAATTCTGGAGTTATCTAAGTACTGCAAATCATTCGAGGACTCCAAAGCCAAAGAATTTAAGGAATACTTTAATTCAACTTCAGACACAGCTTTCAGCTCCCTGATTTGTCCCATTTGCCATCCTTTACCAGTTGCTTCCTTCTGAACCAGCCAGTAGCAGAACCTAATAATGGGGGTGGGGGGATGATGACAGGAGCTTTCGTAAAACTGGTTTTGTTTTTTTGTGTGTGTTTTCAGTGGTCCTTCCAAGGGCAGGACTCTGCCATGTTGTGTTCTGGAAAACTCCACTTTTAAGCACCAAGGAGGAAGGGATTGGAAAAGATCACATCAGCTGAGACCTTCCTTAATCTTGTTTTATAATACGTTCTCTGAATGGAGCATAAATTAGTAATGGTTTTGCCAGCAGTAAAGAGATCTGGAGCGGCGCAGCCTGTCTTTTGTGGATTAGCGACCTATCATCCGAATCTTCAGAGACAGTCAGACTTTAAGCCTATGCTAATTAGCTCATAATTAATTCAGATCTGCTGTTAACAGGCTTTCTTTTTTCAAGAGGTGACATTAGTTAAGTAGCAGCACCTGTCTCAAGAGCTCCGTTTGTCTGCAACATTAAATTATCCAATCAGAAATTATCATATTGCTTAATAATGTCAAAGATATTCAAGTTATTTATTGGTTTATAGCGAGGCAGCTTATTAGGCAGATGCTGCTTTGCAGTTCCCATTGTGGCATTTGGTTAATTAGGTAGTAGTACTCACTAATGTCTCGGCCACATGGGGAAAGAATAGTTAACTCTTGTTGGCCGGAAGAAAATAAATGTCTGAAAGTATCCTGCCTGTCCTAACTTCTACATGCCAGCAGAGGACTCTTCTTTAAATAATGATGAATTGAAATGTATGCTGAGAGTGTGCCTGGTTCCCAAGGAGCACTGGCGTTACTAGGGGGATGCAGGGGGTGTGGGCCACACCGGGTGATGCGCCCGGGGGAGGACGTGCTAACATTGCGGCATTAGGAGCCACACCATCATGCCATACACCATTGGATGCGGGATTCCCAGTGAAGTGCAATGCAAAAAACAGAATTGGAATAACGCCTTTCCTTCAAACGTTATGGCCAAAAAGCTGAAAAGAAAAAATGCATGAACCCTATGGAAAGTGAAAGTGAGCCGTAACGCGCATTTACTCGCGGATAAGTGTACTTACCATTCATGACACCCAGTGCGGGAGGCCTGTGCGTCACCCCATGTAGTGGGTGGGGCAACGCCCCAGGTGGGTGTGGTGATGTGCCATCGCCCCGCCCCCACTGGTTTTTTGGCTGTACTTTTTGTTAGAACACAGATATTTCAGTGTGGTTTGTTTCATTGCATTCTGCATGAAAGTACACATTGATTGATATAACATGATGGGATTATTCCTCCAAACTCTGATTTTAGTGATTTTGAAAACTTGTAGAATCTCTCACACACACACCCGTGTCATCTTACTTATTGCAGCAGTTCTCAAACTTTTAGCACTGGGACCCACTTTTTAGAATGACAATCTGTCCAGGACCCATTGGAAGTGATGTCATTCCCAGAAGTAACATCATCAAGTCTGCCTGCCATAACAACCCCCAAAAAGAATCAGTGAGCTCTTCAGCCCTCCCAGTGCCCAGTTTAAAGTTCTCCTATTTCAGGCACGTCAGAATAAAGACCCACCTGGCTTCACAAGTGCAAAATAGAAACTTTCCCCTTACCATTCAAGCCTCTTTTTTGTTCTTTTTAGGGGAGGAGACTGCCTTCTGGAGCAGCTCCATCGGATCAGGACCCTTCTGGTGTCCTCACATTCCCCTTTGCCATTCCGCATCCAACGGTGTAAGACGCGGTAGCTCCTAACCCCGCGATGTTAGCGCGTCCTCCCCCCAGGGTGCGTCACCTGTCAGCGCATCACCCGGTGCGGCCCGCACCCCCCCTAGCGTCGCCAGTGGTTGAACATGAAATTTGTAGTGAAACAAGTATAGTCTTACTATGAAAAGAGTAATCCCCTGCTGCAAAGGTATTTGGGATGAACTCGAAAAGGTTTTTTAATTGAGGATAGCATCGTGCAGAATAGCAACCAGGGTCATGATTTTGGCTGGGCAATTTGTGGAGAGGTTTGAAAGTGCTTCTTTATGTGAGAACCAGGAAGGAGAGCACCAAGCAAACTGCAGA
This sequence comes from Tiliqua scincoides, assembly GCF_035046505.1. Classification (NCBI taxonomy): domain Eukaryota; kingdom Metazoa; phylum Chordata; class Lepidosauria; order Squamata; family Scincidae; genus Tiliqua; species Tiliqua scincoides. The sequence continues at coordinate 23,257,429 of NC_089825.1, forward strand.
GGGCTACAGACTGTGGGATGTGTTATATGCTGTACCATCACCTCAGTTTTCTGTGCAGCATGAGAAACTGTGCATTGTAGACACCTTATCTGATAGTCATAGTTTTCATGTGTATGAGCAAAACTACAGACTGTACAGAAAACTACAGAAAACTACAACTGTACCTGGACAGGTTTTCAACTCTGAACTAGAGAGATACAGGAGTACATTGTTAATTTAATCCCGTCTTTTGGCATTAAGGGCGCAATCCTAACCGTGTGTCCCTTGCGCCAGCCTAGGAGGGTTGCAAACATGTCATAAAGCACGTTTATGCCTCCTTGGGAGCAAGCCGAGCTAGCGCATTGAGGTGCACTAGAGCACGGAGACTGCAACCAGCTGCATGTAGCTGGAGGCTGCATCCAGCCTCCTTGGTGGTTTGTGCCTGGAAGGTTGCGTTGGCTGAGCTTGGCTGACACAGTCGTCTGGGGAGGGTGGGGAGCAGGCAGGAGGAAGGTGTTCTGGGGCAGAGGGAGGGCGTTCCAGGGGGCGGCGGGAAGCAGGAGGTGGGGCTGGGCCCTGGATCCCAACCCATTCCCCAAGCAGCATTCTCCTCTGACTTGTGCCGCCCGCTGAGGTGGTGCAGGTCCGAGGAGACCCATTGAGGGTGTGGTGGCTTACTTGGAGGAAAGGGGAAGCATTTCCCCTTGCCTCCAGCTGAGCCAATTTTGGTCCCAATCTTGCACTGGATACAGTGCAGGCCTCCTGGCCTGCCTGTGCCAGCACAAGATACGATTGCGCTACACGTTGCCTAGAGTTCTCTTTTTATAATTTTCTTCGTATTAAACCATATCTTTCTATAGGACTGTACGTTTCTATGATATAATGCAGGCAGAACTTCTTTTGTGAAAGTCCTGCTGACCAAGCTGAATGGAAGCGTAGGTGATCTTGCATAGTTTTGTTTCTTCATTGCGGCCTGGACAGGAGAAGTTTAGGAAAAATTGTTACCTTTAATTCTAGTGAGTCCTTAAAAACAACCAAACACACACAAGCAAAAACACATCCAGTAGCAGAATATTGTATTAACACATTTATCAGCATTAAAAGAAAAAAAAAAATCCCTTCAAATTGATGTCCTCATCTTCCACCATACCCTCAATTGTCAAAGCCTCCAGGAACTACATTAGTATAAAAGCCACATAATTGAGAGACAGAATGATGTAGTTGTTCTTGTGCTGGGTTTAGATCTAGAAGATTCCGGTTCAAATCCCTGCTGAGCTATGATGCTTCCTGGGCCTTCCATGAGTTTGGACCAGTCACTATCTCTTAACCTAACCTACCTCGCAGGGTTGTTGTGAGTACAAAAAGAGGGGAGAAACCACGTACAACAGCCTGAACTCATTGGAGGAAGGAAGGTATAAAAATTTGAAAAATAAATTACCCAGGTAGGGCTAAAAAGGGACATTCTATGGCTTAGTGCTGACATTTTCCTCTTCCAAGTTCTTTGTGATTACAACCCAATTTTGTATAGGTTCACTCATAAGTAAGTCTCGCTATTTTCAATGGGATTTACTCTTATGTATGTGTGCAGAGGATTGCTTCCTTAGAACACAGGATGTAGCTTCATTTAAACTTCTTTTTAATCTTCACATTGTTTACCCTTCCAGTGGATGTCACTGAACATCTCTTGTGCATGTCTTCCTAAGCTCATCTTGCTGGTTTAATTTTAGTCTGACTTAGGATGGCATGAATAAATTGCCATTTCAGGTATCTGCAGTAGCAGCAGCACATCCCTCGTCGATACAGGTGGATGCCTGTACTTATACTTTGCATGTGTGCATGTAAAAAAATAGGTGCAGAGAAAAAGCTTCATCCATTTTTTATTGGTTGAACGAGCCGTTCTTCAGTGGAACTGTGTCCACGGGATCAAGTTGTAATTTTTAAGTAACTTATCTAGAAAGTTTGAAAACATTGCCATCTTTACATTATGACAAGTTGGCACACCTTTTAAAAAGTGTATGAGTGTTTCTTTTTCCATGAGCCTTGCAGTGGCAGTATAAAAGAATCTTTGAAATGATCTTTCCTTTTGAAAAGCCAGGCACTGCGTTAAAAATGAAGCGAGGATGCCATCTTGTGGATCTGGTGACACAGTTTAGCACCATTCTGCCTTTAAGGGTTTTGCTGTCAGAGTTTCAATGACATTTTTTCCTTAACTCTCAAAGCTGCCTGTCATTATTCTATGTTTAGTTACAGCAATTAATCATGAAGTTAATTGTCAGTTACTAAGAGAGGAAGTTTCCCCCAGGATATAAATTGTGACAATGTGAGAATCATTCCTGTCTTCAGAATTCTGTTGAGTTGCCAGGAGTGCAATTTAATTCTGTTCTCGTGTAATCCGTTGTCCAAAGGACCATAATTCATTCATTTGTAGAACTTGCTACACACTGCAAATGTAAGTTATTGGGAGCAGGCAATGCCAGTTCTGTAAGATGGGCACAGGCCATCTTGCCTTCTAGGTTAAAAACTCTTCTAATTTTTAGAACTACAAAGTTCATGCCTCCCCTGCACCAATTAAGCAGTTAATAGACTATGATCCAAAGAGCTGCTTTAAACCTGCTTATGGATTTATGCATGTCCCAGGGAATTTCTTTTTCTTTCAATAAAATGCACACACACACCTCTCTCAACATGTCGCAAACTTCTTTTGATAGTGGGTTTTGAAAGTAGTCTGTGATCCTTCATGGGAGGCTGCTGTTTGAGGAGTGTGAGTCCAAACCCTGTTGGGTGCATGGAAGTAGTTGTGTGTATCTTGAACCTTGACTATGAAATTGGCAAAAGGTATTCTCCTGATTTTAGTATCTAGTTTGGACAGCAGGAGAGTTGGTTGGCTGCTCTGTGAATGTGGAACTTACAATAACCCAAGACTGAATAGTCATCCCTGCCAAAAAAAGTGAACGTTATTATTTACCCTTGTGGTTAGGTGTTCTGTTACGAGAAGCAGTACAGGTATGCATCATTTAATGGTGGGGATACGTTCTGTGAACGTATAGAATACATGCTTAGCTTGATCAGTTAAGAACATAGGAACAGCCCCGCTGGATCAGGCCATAGGCCCATCTAGTCCAGCTTCCTGTATCTCACAGTGGCCCACCAAATGCCTCAGGGAGCACACAAGACAACAAGAGACCTGCATCCTGGTGCTCTCCCTTGCATCTAGCATTCTGACATAACCCATTTCCAAAATCAGGAGGTTGCACATACACATCATGGCTTGTAACCCATGATGGATTTTTCCTCCAGAAATTTGTGCAATCCCCTTTTAAATGCATGTAGGCCTGATGCCATCACCACATACTGTGGCAAAGAGTTCCCCAGATTAACTACACACTGAGTAAAGAAATATTTTCTTTTGTCTGTCCTAACTCTCCCAACACTCAATGTTAGTGGATGTTCCCTGGTTCTGGTGTTGTGTGAGAGGGAAAAGAGCATCTCTCTATCCATTCTACGAGTATCTTTCCCGTGCATAACTTTGTCTTGGATTACATGTCTCTATCATGTCCCCCCTTAGGCATCTCTTTTCTAGGCTGAAGAGCTAGCCTTTCCTCATAAGGAAAGTGCCCCAGCCCAGTAATCATTTTAGTTGCTATCTTTTGCACCTTTTCCATTTCCACTATGTCCTTTTTGAGATGAGGTGACCAGAACTGGACATGATACTCCGGGTGTGGCCTTACCATCAGTTTGTTGCTAGGTTCTATCTCTGGCATCTCTAGCTAAAAGAATGTTGAGTAACTGAGCTGGGAAAGACCCTGCCTGAGACCCTGGGAAGCTAACATCAGTGTGAGTAGGTGGGCTACTGTTTGAATTCACTCTAAAGTTGCTTTGTATGTTCCTTGGTTTGAGAAACATTATTATTATTATTTATTAACAGTATTTATATACCGCTTTTCAACTAAAAGTTCACAAAGCGGTTTACAGAGAAAAATCAAATAACTAATGACTTCCTGTCCCAAAAGGGCTCACAATCTAAAAAGATGCAAAAGAATACCAGCAGACAGCAACTAGAACAGACACTGCTGGGGTGAGGTGGGCCAGTTACTCTCCCCCTGCTAAAAAAAGAGGAGCACCCGCTTGAAAAAGTGCCTCTTACCCAACTAGCAGGGGTAAACATGCAGCAAATGTTGGCCTTGCTTATGTTTTGTGTGGCCTGTCAAAGCACTTGCCCTATGCTTTATTCATATAGCCCAAAGAACATTTGTAGCCGAGTCTGTTTACATCAAGGAGTCGCAATAGAGAACTGAGGGAAATCTCTATATCCAGCAGGCTATAGAGACAGAAAAGCCTATCTTACAAAGTGAGCCTAGCTCTGTGAAAAGGATCGTGCATTTATGCTAGTTTGGGGGGGGGAAAACGTTGCCGCACAGTGCGTCATTCACTATTCAAAATTCACTATTGCTGTTGGTTGAATAAATGGTGTTCATCCAAGTTCACGCACGCTTCTGCTTATGGAAAAATCTCTACCATGAGCACAACTCTCCTTTAGTTCATGGAAGGAACTTCCAGAAGTTCCTCATATAGCAGCAACTTAGTTTGGATCCAGTCCCATTGTTTGGGTTTCATCTTGATTCATCCCCTACCCCAGTGGTTTCCAAACGGTGAGTTGTGGCTCCTCTGGAAACCACCTAGGGAGAGCCATAGAATCATCATGAGAAACCTGCCACCCTATACAATGTATAGCAGTGGTTCTCATACATTTAGTACCAGGATCCACTTTTTAGAATGAGAATCTGTCAGGATCCACTGGAAGTGATGTCATGACCAGAAGTGACATCATCAAGCAGGAACATTTTTAACAATCCTAGGCTGTAATCCTAACCACACTTACCTAGGAGTAAGTCCCATTGACTTACCATTGTTAAAAGAATATACATAGTAGCTTGTTAAAAGTACAGGTCTGTAAAGTTTTCCCAAATGCAGTCACATACCATGGGAGAATCAAGTCTAATATATTAAAAATAAAATATTGAAATGAATGGGGAGCAACCTGAAATTGGCTCATGACCCACCTAGTGGGTCCTGACCCTCTGTTTGAGAAACCCTGATGTGTAGGATTGTAGCCCTGATGGGGAGCCACAGCCAATGGCCTAGTACAGGGGTGCTCAATAGGTGGATCGCGATCTACCGGTAGATCGCAAAGCAAAATGAGTAGATCGCGGAGTGCCGACCCCCTCCCTTCAGGTGTCTCTGGGAGGAAACGCCGGGGGTAAGGCCCACTGTACTCAATGGGGCTTACTCCCAGGTAAGTGTGGCTAGGATTGCAGCCTCACAGCCTAATCCTAGGCATGTCTACTCAGGAGTAAGTCCTGTTATACTCGGTGGGGCTCAAGGTACACCAACATACATTGTACACATAAATGTTATGTTATGATGGCGCGAACATTGTAAAAAAAACTCTGGTAGATCTCTGGGCCTTGCTGGGTTTCAAAGTAGCTCTCGAGCCAAAAAAGTGTGAGCACCCCTGGCCTAGTAGGTCAAGGGAGCTGCCAGTCGAAAAACTCTGGGAACCACTGCCCTACCCAATTAAGAAGGATCTCTTTTAAAATGTAGCTTTATTTACCTTATTTTCTGCCTAATGGAACTTTGCCCTGCTTGTTCACATCATGTCTTTCTGTTCATTTTCAGTCACCCTATCGAACATCACACAGCTGGTTCTCAGCCACAACAAGCTGACAAGTAAGTATGCTTCTAAATATTTTATTTCTTCCTAAATATGAATGAAGTTCTCTGCTGATACTCTGGTTGCAAGCTCAGCTTATGGCTGGTGTGCATTTTGTGTGTGGGCTCCTGAATGGTCAAATGGTGATTTGGTGCCTTTTAAAACAAGCAGCCTAGTTTCCAGTCAAACTTATCCAAGTTTGTGGTGTATTACTGAGTAACAGTTCTTATGTAAAATGTTTTTTAAAAAAAAATAATTATACTGGAAATAACAGTTGAAGATATTATCATGACAAAACTTCAGGTAATTGTTTTTCCTTTCTGTGGCTCTTTATCTTTCAAATTTACTCACCTGCTTGTGTGTGGCATTGTATTTTTCTTATTAAATGTGGATTGTTTGAGATGCAGTTTACATTGGGCCAACACAAACTGAATAACATTGATCTGGCTTGATAATTTTTCTGGTTCTAAACTGAAACCACACTGACAGACTTCTTCCCTCATGCGAAATCACCTAGAGTAGAAAATGACATTTTAGCTGGTTTTATGATGTTTGGTTTGTTTGTGTTTTAGTTTTAAATTGAACTCTTGAAACATCTACAGTTTTGTGAGTCATTTTGATGTTAATGTTGGGAAGTTGGCTAGAAATTGAATAAATAATAAATAAAAATAACCTGGTGTCCCTCCCTTCAGGAATACTGAATTTCAGTTTTATTATTTGTCACATTGGACAGTCTTGACCTAATCCCTTTAAAAGATACAATTAATTGTCTGAGTAGATTGTCCTCAAAAGGACTTGGGGAAAACAGTGTCAATGACACTTGATGTGCCCCACTAAGGTCATATTAGCATCTTTTACTAGTTTTCCAGCATTTAATTGAGGGCGCCTGCTTTGCTGTTCTCCTGTTTAGAGTAAATATGTCCATTTTTTTAAGGAGATAAATATGGATGAGTGGTAAGCAGACATCTAGTGTTTTTCACACTTAGTATTCACAATTCCACCCTGCCAAAGTCAGGCAAAGCTGTGTCACTACAGTAAGTCTTGTTGTCCTGCTTTCTCCTTTTGCAATTGTATATTACAATTTTATATAATATTATTCTTAGTGTGCTTTTTACGTTCTGATCAATAAATCTGTTGCACATAGATGCACCGTTTCTAACTTCTTTCCTGGTGGTGAACTGAGGGCTCACAGTCTTGTGCATCTGTGATTGGAAATTACTTTTCCATGACTTTAAAATGTGTGCTACTGCTTTTTAACGCCTTAAACTTTGACACCAACTCTCCATATGAGAGCTTTTTGTCTTTGAAAAAACTTTACTGTTTGGCAGTTCGTGTTACTACCAACCAAGGTTCAAAGACTTTAGGAGCTGTTGCACACTGAATTGCATTGCTGTCTGGAGAAAAATGTGATCAGATCAACTTTTTACAAATATAATAGCTGGTTTCCATTTGACCGGAAATCATCTTGACAGAAAAAGGGAGAAAATCCCCTGTGCCTAAATTGTGTTGGAACCCATTTAACCCCTGTGAACACCTAGAGCGGGATTGTTGGTGAGATTCCAATATACAGGTGGTAAAATGTCCCACTGTGACTTTGTAATGAGAGGGTAGGGCAGGGAAGGAATAGGAAAAACATCCTGTGATTGTTGTTTCATTTTATGGAGAACTCCTAGGAAACTGGAAAATGGGCTAAAGCAGTATTTCCCAAACTGTGGGTTGCAATCTGATTGTGGGTGGGTCATGAAACCGACAAGCTGATAGCTGCAAAGGAAAATGCATGGAGTCCTATGGAAAGTGAAACTGAGAGCTTGCTTGAGAGTAGGAAAGCGTGCCTTAGTTTGTTTCAAAGGGCAGACTGAGAGGAATGCAACACCACCAGCATGGTGCCAATCCAATGAGCTCAGGCCCCCAAAAAACTCAAGAAGGAAGTTATCTCTGTCAAACTGACAAATGTATTGTGTCCCATGGGAAGTGAAACTGAGCCACATGTGCACATTTACCCACAAGTAGGCAAATGTGCTTTGGCATCCATCAAAGTTCAGGTGAAGGGCAATGCAAGGCCACCAGAGTGGCCCTGATCAGCCAAATTTCAACAATCAGGACCTATGTTGTTTCTTGTTCCACTCAGAAACCATAGCATTTCCTATCTGAATCCTTGCTACACTGGATGCAGGAAGGAGCTTTTTGTTAACATTCAGTGTGGGATGTTTTCTTTCATCCTCGAGTTCTTGTTGTGTCTATGCATCTTTTTCTGTTAAATTGCTGCACTTCCAAAGACTTTTCAACCCTTACTTGAGACTGCTCAAGAAAAGACCGATGATGTTTGTTTTTACTGTTCAGCAACTTGCCAGTTAATCCACAGCAATGTATCCTTAATTGGAAGTGGTTTAGGAGTAGATAGTCTTGTTTCTGAAGGTATGCTGTTCTAATGAGGTCTGTGCTTTTGCCTTCATCTTTCTACCACACAGTTTCATGATAAATATATCTGTAACTTTATTACTTGGATTGTGTGTCCGTACCTTGTTAGCGACTTGGGGTGGTTCCACGTTGCTTAAACCAAGTTGCATATTAATTTCAACCTTATTGAAACTCTTTGAGTAGGTCACATTTCGGACCTAATTCATGTGAAGAATTGCTGCTGTTGTTGCACGTAACATTTTCAGAAGGTCAGTTATATTTGTTTCTCTCGTATTCTCTCTCCCCCCCCCCCCCCCACACACATACTACTGTATATTTTTTTATGGAGACATTGTCTTACTTGTCCAGTGGAGGTCACTGTTGAGATGTCTTCTCAGGAAAGCTTTTTGTGAACCATGGGAAACTTTGGATTGGCCAGCAGGAGTTTGTTAAAGAGTGTTTGCTCAGGGGTAATAAGAAAAACTTCCACTTGTTGCCAGCTTTCCTGTCTTCTCTTCTTATTGTCATAACTGGTTCAGGATTTTGCTAACTTGTCTCCACTCTGAGCATCTACAGATGTTGCGAGCAGGTGCCACTGACCTGTTGTGCAGCTGCCCTGTGACTGTTTGTAGTGTCTGAAGGGGAGCTAGTATAGGAGAGTTGCAAAAAACTGTACTTGCATTGATACAATCTCTCCTTTCAGCACTTGTGTGTGCACATTTGTATGTGACTGTGGAAGAGATTGCAGGTAGCTTAAGCCTGAAGTTGCTCTCTTCAAGTATCCCCTACTTTTCCTAGAATCTGGCTTTACTTAATAGTTGTGCCATCCATAGATACTCTTCATCATTTAAAGTGTGTGTGTGTGTGTGTGTGTGTGTGTGTGTGTGTGTGTGTGTGTGTGTGTGTGTAATTTTTCCCCATCTCCCTGGAGAAGGGGAAAAATGCATCCCTTTAAAATCAATTTAACAAACTGAACAGTCCTTTAACGATAGCCTCCTTAATGAGAGGGAGAGGGGGAGAGAGAGGGCAGCTGGCTGACAGTCCATCAATCCTTCTCTGAGAGCGACCCCTCCCTTCCCCCTGAGTGAAAGAAAGGTGATCACTTTGCATTGGTGAAGGGAGGGGCTGAGTGAAGCTCTTTTCTAAGCTCTTGGAGGAGGACTGATTGATGGATTGTCTTCTTAATGACTCTTATCTAACTTCACAAAGGTCAGCAAGGCTGTTTTAAATCACCAGAGCAAAGAAATTGATTTGCTATAGTGTGTTTTTTGCCTTCTAGGTGAGTGCTTGGAAGGGAACCCACACGAATAATGAGGCTCAACCTGTGTGTGTGTATATACACAGCAGCAGCTGTGCGTATAGTTTCCTTTTGAAGTGTCTGTTACATGCCATAATTTGCAGGTCAGGAGTACTTCTGGATCCACTTTGACCTTAGATATGTAGGTGGTGATTGTGGCCTGGGGTGCTTTTACTTGGCTTCAGCTAGGACTGTCTCAGGAAGACCTAGCCTTGGCTTCCCATGCTTTAGCAGTGTCACATATAAGATAATTGCTATGCGCTTTAAATGGAACTGCCCATGTAAACCTTCCAGAAATGTCAGCGGGTGCAATGGAGCTGCTCAGGTGCTCAACTTTGCAGGTTAACCACTATTGTCACCTCAGCAGGTCTCCTAACCAAGATAATTTCTGTCTTGTTCTTATTTAATTTCAGCTTGTTAGCCCTCATCCACTCTTTTCACTGACTCCAGGCTCTGGTTTGGAACCTCCACAGCCTTATTAGTTGGGATAGGTAGAGTTGGGTGTTATCTGCATTCTGATGATGCCCTGCACCAAGCTAATCTCCGCCAGCAGGTTAAACAGCATGGGGGACCACATAGAACCTTGTGGAACACCATCTGTGCTTGGACTCATCCATGCCAGGCAGTCCTGAAGGATACTGAGGTCGATGGTATCAAAAGCCACTGAGCAGTCCAGTAGGACCACCAAAAACACACTCCCATCCGGTTCCTGGTATAGGTTATCCATTGGATTGACCAAGCCTGCCTCAGTGTCAAAACTGGGCTAGAAGTCAGTCTTATCCAGGAATCCCTGGAGCTGTTGCCACTACAATCTCAAGGACCTTGCTCCAAAATGGCAAGTTGGAGACACGCACTTGTGCCTTAAAATTGTGAAAGCATAATTGGGAAAGAATAATGCCAATTACTTTTCCCAGGACACACAAATACACCCAGCAAACCTCTGTAGCTGGTCCTAAGTGGTATATCATTTCTCTTGAGAAAAGACACATGAATTGCTCTTTCCACATGTTTGTTTTAAGACAATGCAGATTTGTATCTTCTAAAAAGTTATTAGAAAGCAGCTTTTTCTCAATGCATTTGGATATTGTGGAGAACTTGGGAGATGAATTGGAAAACAGTCCCAGCTGAAATTCCCATCTGGACCTGCTTAGCTCAAGTCATGCTGCCCTGGTCCTGTGCATTCCCCTGCCCTTTTCCATATACAGGTGTGCCCCCATATGTGTTCCATTCCATGGACCCTCCACAGATACGGGGACCCACCCGTAATTGACTGCTCTTGAGTGGGGCAGGGACTTTGCAAAACAGTGTGAATTGTGAACTAGACATTATAGAGTGGAAGGATTTCATTTATTGGATGTGTGTGTTTCTTTAACACAATCCTTACTTTGAATTCATAATTTGAAGGATGCTAAACTTTAAATATAGGCGAGAACAGTGATATGCTTCTCTTAGTAATTTGCTTTGACTTTGAAGCTGTGGTTTAGCAAGGAGATAAACTAGCGCATATGATAACACTTTTGTTGGCAAAAGAATTAATATTGTCATGCTTGAGGGGGGAAATGGTGACGGTTTTTTGGTATGATAGCTTGTGATTATTTCATTTAAATGTGCAGGCTCTTAAATGAATGTTGTAATCAAATAACTTTTGCATGTAAAGAGTCTGTAGTTGTAAATTCTGCAGTGAAAGGGCTAAACCAGAACTTAGAAGATCTTATTTTTTTAAAAAAACATATTTTTGATACGTTTAAGATTGGCTGATGTGTTTAAGATCTATAATAATAATGTAATTAGGGGCATTGCAGTGTTCCTAAAAATTGTCTTTAATTATTGCCCTATGACAGACGTAGTTAGTTGGTAAGTGTGTGTGTTTAATTTTGAGAGATTTGAGAAAAAACCATCTTTGTAACAATACCAGCTGCTTCACAACCCATAAATATTTTACATGCCCCTACTCTTGCCTTGCTGAATACCAACTGATCATGCAACTGCCAATAGTTTCAGTGAGGCTTGGAGAATATATAGCTGTGCCATTTCAGTACCTTGAAGTGATGTCTGTTGGAGGGTGCCCAAGATTTCTTCATAGAAGACCAAGAGCTTTATCAATCTGTATTAAATGCATTTTACTTTTGTACTTAAAAATATCTTAATACAGGCAGCGTGGCTATGCATAGATATATACATAATCACAAAGGAGAATTACTAAATCCATGTTTATTGTAGGTCAGCTGCAGAAAGATTGAGTTTTAATATTCTATCATTAATAATAGATTAATTATCATCATAATCATCTTGTTGTCTGACATTTCTTTAGTATACGAGTGAAGGGAAAAGTAATTCACTAAGTTCTGGGTTGCAAAACAATAATATTAACCTAAGTCTTGACATAATAGTGTGCAAATGTTCTTGGTATTTGCTGTGCAATGTTGTAACAAAACAGCCTCTCAAGAACCAGGGAGAATAGTAATCAGTTCCTTCACTGGTTTTTGTTCTGGTTGTTCATAAATAACTGCAGTTTTTGCAGATGAAAATGGATGCTTATTTTCTACTAAGAAAGGCAAGATGATATAGTGGTTCTGGAGTTGAAAGATCCAAGTTCAAATCCCTGCTTCCTGGGTGACCTTGGACCAGGCACTATCTCTTAGCCTCACCTACCTTTCAGGATTGTTGTGAGGACAAAAGGAGGAAAGGAACTGTGCATGCCACTCTGAGCCATGAGGAAGAGTGATATAAAAATGTGAAGAATACTGATGCTACCCAAAGCAGCCATACAGAGCTATCCTCACCCCATTTCTAATGCTTGCAGGTGCTCAATACTTGACCATGGAGGAACCACAGCAGAGCACTTGCTTTGCATGGAGAAGACCCCAGGTTCAACCCCTGGTATCTTGGGTATCACTGGGACAAGCAGTAGTCTGAAACCAGGAGAACTGCTGCCAGTTTGAATTCTGAGCTTGGTGGACTAAGAGCCCAATCCTATACAGTGCGTGCTGGCTTACCGCTGGCGCGCACTGACACAAACGTGCCGTAAGGCACGTCTGTGGCCCTCAGCGCTGGTCCAGCACTGGTGTTAGTGGTTCCCAAACTGTGTGCCACAGCGCCTGTGGGTGCCACACTCACAGGGGTGACACCAGGAATGTGTGGTGCAGGGACAGCAGGTGAGGCAGAACTACCGCATCATTGTCCATGGAAAAGCACCGCATCTGCCCTGCCTCCTTTCATCTGAGGAGGCTCTCCTCACATTCACTTTCTCAGGTGTAAGGAGAGCCTTCTCAGGTATAAGTGGGTGGGCTCACTGTAGTGCTCTTCCATGGACTGCAATGGCGGGGTTCTGCCTCACCTGCTGCCCCCACACCACACGTCCCTGGGCAACATAGGATGTCCCCAGCAGCCTCTTGGCCCTGGCTCTCCTGGGTGGCCTCTTATTCCCCCATCTTCTATGTGCTGCCAAGTTGGCAGTGGCTGGGAGAGCTCAGAACAAGAGGCCACTGTGAAAGAAGGGTGCTGTGACCCTGGTAAATTTGGGAACCGCTGTTTAAAAGCCTCTTCACTATCTATTTGCATCTTGAATATCTTTGTGCTATAATCTTCCCTTTCCCTTTAACCTGTCCATTACTACTGGCTGTATGCATTAACATCCAGATAATAATTTAAATCAATACGTCCAAATTCTCTTAATTCGTTTTCACTTAGTTCAGTGTGTTTGAATGGGAACACGTTGAACTTTTGAGTGACGACAAGGCAACATCTGTAGATTAACCTGGAGTGTCAAAATGCAATTCATATTATCCGTTTCTCAGTTTACATAGTAGTGTGTTGCATAATTCTTTTTTCTTTTCCTGAGAAGATTTTGTATTTGCTAAATCCTTTCATCATGCAGCCTATCTTAGATAATATTCATTTTACTCTGTTCCTGCGAAAAGACACTTTTCAGTTAAACTAAAAAGTGTCTTTCATTTGTTAAACAAATGAAAGATGAGTTGATGCAAGTATTGTACCAGGAGATTGTCTGACTCCATGTTCATATAAGTCAGAACTGATTTGATTGAAATTTCAACAAAATTAACATCTTACTTGTGATTTTTTACAAGAGGGAAAAATATTATTAATGTAGCAGACTTAATTTTTACACATACATAGTATTTAAATCTGGCTGTCCTTTGGACTTCTGTTTCATTGCAGAAAATCTAGATTAACCACAGTTTAAATGATTATATGAAACTGTCTCAGGTATCCAAGGCTATTTGGTTGGTTAAAGCTAAGATAAACTTGAACCAGAGGCTCTTCCCACTTCTTTTACCCCCAAATGTTGTGATGGGCTTGATGAATTATTGCTTGACTCCTTTCTTACCAGAATTAACAACTTTGCTAATATGTTCTGAGTTTGGACATTACTTCTCTTGTTTTGAACAACAGCACTCTAAAATAAAACAAGTATCTGGGGCCTGCTCCATAGCCTCTTTTTTCTACTTTTGAGAGCTCTCTTTCCCCAGGAGGATTCACTCGGTCAGCCCTTTGCCACCACAACCCCTGCAATTCAGTGATCTCAAGCCTGCAGAAACAGGTTAGGTAACTATGGTCTGTGGTGCAGCTTTGCAAAGACCAATCAACTTCCTACTATTTTCTACGCCTTTGAGCCAAGTCCTTTCCATTCCCCTGCTACCGACACAGCAGTGCCAAAAAGGCTACTGTTGCATCCTGTGGGGTGGCAGTCAAGGAGTTCTCCTCGGGGTAAAGGAACATTCAGTTCTGTGGCATGGGGGGATCTACTTGATCCTGCACCAGCAGAATCTCTGGTGGAAATCCAGGTTGACCTGGGATGGTGGATCAGGCCTGGGAAGGGGGCTAGCATTCAGTGACTGCTACTGCTGCTCAGTTGCAGACCTACCATTAGGTCCGACAGGGCAAATGCCCCAGGCGCAAGTCTCTAGGACCCCAAGGAAGCCTCTCTGAGGCTCCTGATTGGGTTGGAAACTGTGCTTCTGATTTTCTGGAAGCACAGCTTAGAGCATCTGGGAACCTCAAGAGAGGCCTCCCTGACGTGGGCTAAGGTTGCGCAAGGCTCTGTGAGCCTCAGGTGAGTAGGGGGGGCTGACTTTTTGGGGGGGCAGCGACAGCTTGCGGGGATCAACATTGTGGACCTTTACCCCAGGCGCGGGGCTGGAGAGGTCTGCTGCTGCTGAACCCACCCCCTTTACCGCTCTGTTTCAGCCTCCCCTTGTCACCACCCTGGGTGTAGCATTGCTTTAATTAATACTTTATATCATTTTTCCCTTTAAGTTGGACTTTATTTCAATTTAGATCCTGTTCTATCACATGGACTCATGGTATCTTTACCCCTACATGTTCACAGTCTTGTCCTCAAGGAGGAGATAATCTCTCATTCTGTCAGAAAGGTCAATACCTACAGAACAGTGTTTAATTGAAGAGTGTAACTTCAGGAAGGCTACTTCCTGTTTGCTTGCGTGTCATCTTGTGCTGTAGAGGCTGTAGAGGAATATTTTTTCAAGCCATATCACTTGTCCTTCCTGTATCCATAGGGCTAATTGCCGGCAGCACATCGTGTGAGAGATCCATTGAAATCTTATAGTGAGAGGATCTTATCAGACTTTGGGTGACTAAAACGCACAAAGCAATAAGGAATGCTACTAAAGTGTGATGTTTTGAAATTCTGTTCATAAAAATACATACTGTAGGTTGGTTCAGATAAGATCAACCTGCTGAACAATGGTGTAGCTAGGTGGCTGGGGGCAAACTGCAGTGGGTTACACCTTCGGGGGGGGGTGACACCACTAGTTGCAACAATTGTGAAAACCTTGGTGTTTATGAATTGTACCATTAAATTATATATCATTCAGTAGGTAATTTAATACAGAATGCAATGAAACAAACCATGTTGAGTTGTCTGTGTTCTAAAAGTTATAGCCAAATAACCAGAAAAGGAAAACACAACTGCCTTATGTAACAAAAAGTGGATTTTCATAAGTCAAGACTGACCAGTGAGACTGATTGTTCCAAGAGCCAATGAGGAGGTGTTATGATACAGCAGGGAACCAATAAGATATTAGTATGAGTCAGGTCTCATTTCCATATACCTGAGCTATTACTGCAACTCCTCTTTAGTTATGTGTGCCATCTAGTTGGCCACTGGTTTTTATGGGGTGACCCAAACTGTTATATAGTAAAATAAATAAAGTCAATGGGTGACGCCAGTGAAGCTGTTGGGTGGTGTGATCACCGGCTTAAATTACTTTTGAAGTGGACCCCACAACCTGGTGTGGGAGGTGGGATCATGGAGATAGCGACATGTGGGGTCTGCTAAATAGGGGTGGTGGTGGGAAACATTGAGTTGGAAGGAGGGAGATGAATAGGGAGCAATGGGTGGAAGGATTACTATTGGGGACTTAGTGCCCAATCCTGTCCAGTTTTCCAATGCTGGTGCTGCTGTGCCAATGGGGTATGCACTGCATCCTGTGGTGGGGAGGCAGTCACAGAGGCCTCCTCAAGGTATGGGAACATTTGTTCCCTTCGGAGCTGCATTGAGGTTGCACCGGTGCTGGAAAGTTGGGTAGGATTGGGCCCTTAGTGAGTTGTGAATTCTGGTGGGAAAGGGGACAGAGAATAGGGGGTTAGAATAACTCTGACAGTCTATCCAAGATTTATAAGCATTGCAAAAAAAAAATGTCATGGATTTTGCCTGTATGCAAAGTGTTTCAGGTCACACAGAGTTTCTGCAACTTGTTGAATAGGAGGAGCAGGTTGGAATGTGGGGGGGGGGGGAGTGTGAAGTTTGGGTGTTGGTCTCAGGCTTAGATGACTTCAAAAGTGAATTCTAAACATTCATGATGATCTTTAGATCTCTCAGTGGTTATTAACCGTGATGGTTACGTTGAATCTCTAGTTGCAGGGGCAATATGTCACTGAGCACTGTGTGCAGGGGAGCAGCAGTAGGGGAGGGCACTGATTTTCATCCCCTGCTTGTGGGAAAATGTTCACTGAATTTCGTGTCATTATTACTGAAAATTTTGTTGTATGGGGGGGGGGGTGTTGTAAAAATTGTATGGACCCCAGAAGTCAAATGACCTAGGTACGTATGCCTGTGCTGCTGAGCAATGTGGTGTGGAGGTTTTTATGTGTGCATGTGCCTTCCCCCCCTCTTCTGGTCTAGAGGGTAGAGCCTCCGTTTGCCTGAAGATAACATCCGCAGGTCGCCAGTTCGAGGTCACCTTGAAGCAGCTGACAAGCTGAGCCGAGTTATTCCATCTGCTCTGAGCGTGGGAGGATGGAGGCCAGAATGTGAAGCCAGATCAGAAAGAAACATCCGAAATGTTGTGGTTCTTGAAAGATAGAACCTTCTTTCAATTGTAAAAATCCCTACGGGGGTTTAGAACAGCCTGCCTATGTAAACCACCTTGGATTAAAGTCTGAGGAGAAATCAAGAAAGGCGGTATATAAATATCTGTATTATTATTACTATCATTATTATTATTACTGATGCAGGCTAAAGAAAGCCATAAGCCAAACACAAACAAATATTTACTTATGCTAACAGACCAAATGTTTAATGAAGCCAATGTTATGCTATGTTATGAGTGAATTAGTTTAAAACAAATTATTGGTTTATATGATTGAAAATGAATGCTTGGATCAAATCAGATGTTCATATGCTTAAGCATGCCCACATGCCCATATGCTTAAGCATGCCCACATATGCTTAAGCATGCGCACATTCAGAACCAAGAAACATTTTCTGTCTCTGTCAGATTTAGAAAGTGCAGGCTAGCCGATAGGTCGTAAATCAGTGTTTCTTAACAAGCTGACGAGATAAGATTATGAGCTTCAAAGGACTAAAGAGGCTGGAATGTCCAGCTGTCAAGTATAATTGGGAAAATGATGGATGAAGACTCTGTTCAGTCAACAGAGAATAAATACCCTTGGAAAAGGCTTTTTAGACACTAGAGCAGGGGTGCTCACACTTTTTTGGCTCGAGAGCTACTTTGAAAACCAGCAAGGCCCGGAGATCTACCAGAGTTTTTTTTACAATGTTCGTGCCATCATAACATATAACATTTATGTGTACAATGTATGTTGGTGTACCTTGAGCCCCACTGAGTATAACAGGACTTACTCCTGAGTAGACATGCCTAGGATTAGGCTGTAAGGCTGCAATCCTAGCCACACTTACCTGGGAGTAAGCCCCATTGAGTACAATGGGCCTTACTCCCGGCGTTTCCTCCCAGAGGCACCTGAAGGGGGGCTCGGCACTCCGCGATCTACTCATTTTGCCTCGCGATCTACCGGTAGATCGCGATCCACCTATTGAGCACCCCTGCACTAGAGCATCACAGAAATGCCAATAGTTCTTTAATGCATTAATAATTATAGAGATTGTTTTTTAAATGTAAACTAATGTTAGTAGCATCAGAAGTGAATTTTAGCTGTTAAAAATAGTTTGATCAAAGCATGGAATACACAGAATAATAAAAGCAGTTAAAATTTGAACTTTGGGGCTGCTCAAGCCATGTAATTAAGTTTGGATGCAACCTTGGGGAGGCCGAAGTAATATGTCTTGCAGATATGGAATATGGGAGCTGTATCACTGTAAGAGGCAGATGTGGCAAAGTTAATTAAGAGAATCTAACAAGGAGATTCTAAGGAATGTGGTATGAAGTTACAGTTTACAGATAAGAACTCTCTGTAAAGTCCAGCTTGTTAATTTTAATTGAAACTAGGGAGGTACACTCAAAGACAGATTAAAACTCAAAAGGAAAGACAAAGATAAGTAGCCAAGATGTACTTGCACCAATTAATCAGGAAAGCCATATCTCTTGACATTTGCAATGATAAATTATTGCAAGAAGCGAGAAAGCTAGGGGTGGTACATAGGCTAAAGAGATAGCACTAACATTTTAATGAGGAACAAAGACAGTAAATCTGTTGCAAATTAAATTGGAGTTTGGCAGATACAGACATCAGCAGAAACTAGCCAGACAGGAACAGATAAGCAGCTGGACAAGATAATATGAAAAAGCCCTAATTAGCAAACATTCCTAAGAATCTTTGTCAAGAGGTAAACACTGGCAGAAGGGGCTAGAATTGATTAAAATAAAGAGGAAAGTCTCTTGAAATCCTTGTTTGCAGTAGGAATTTGGTTTGTTTTGTATTAAAAATAAGTTTATATACATATTAAGAATTACAGAAAACTAGAGGTTTAAGTTAAACAGAAGTTGAAAGGCCACAAATAAGACCAAAAAGAATTTAGACTAGCTCTGTAATAAATGAGTAAACAGCGCCATCTAGTGGTTGTTAGACAGTGTAAATTATTGCCTTATAAGGAATCTATAACTTGAAACTGACCAATCAGATGCTTGTAAATCTGTAACCAATCCTAAGAAAGCCTCCATTTCTGATGTCATGAACCCAGCCAATGACAGTGTGAGATTTTTGCACAAAGAAGCCAAAATGCTATATAAGCAAAAGGTTCACACTGAAACATTGCTTTTCTCTGGAGACACTGAGAGTTCCCACATAGCTCTCATTGCTCTCCACTTTGGACAAAGAGTACCTGAGAGGCCCGTTGCTGGCAATGAAATAAAGCTTGCAGACAATCACCACTCTTGCCTACTGAGTTTGCTTTTGAATTTTGCTGTGACCTTGCAACAGTACCATCCCAATACCAAGTGTGCATGGAAGTGTTTTCCAGTTGCATACAAGGAAACTTGGATTGTGGCCTTTGTGAAAAGCTCCACGACTGAACAATGTAATGAGAAAAATCTAGCAAATGAAAGATCATTATTGTACCTTGTAAATAGTTCTTGCATTTGTTTGAAGGGTGTGGGAAGATACCCTCTGGTACCAGGTTTTTTTTTCACAAGTGCATATTGCTTCATTTGCAAATATGTAATTGTAATCTGTGATCTACATTCATGTTAAGCAGACTGATCCATAATCCAGTTAAACTGCAATACTTGGGTGCAAGCCAGTTTGGTATATCTAAGTGGCTTTATGTTTTTGGAATTCAATTTTACTGGTTTATGCATCAAGGCTGGGGTATTGCGGTAACAATATAGTGGAAAGCAGGAATGGATGATGTTTTCTTTCCCTCCCCATTCTGTAAATATTATCTGCTTGCTTAGACTTTGCTTTAGCAACCGAAAGGGAAAATTAAATTCATACCACTTCTTGGTCTTTATCTGAATAGTAGTATTCATATCATGCAGCTGGGCTTTTTTCATAATTCTAGATAATAGTAACACATTGATCGGGTGCTAATCTGATGTAACCTTTTTTTGTGTGTATTGATGTACAGCACTTTCCTCTTGGGACGTGAATCAAAACTAGTCTGCCTGAACAGTTCATTATTTAAAGTTGAGCATAAATGGTTGTGATTTAGTTGAATTTTTCAATTAATATTAATTTGTACATTAGGCAACTCTGTTTCTTTATTTAAACTGCAGTCCAAAACAGGCCATCATTTAGGATGGATTTTTGTTTGTTCATACCTTTGCTAAATAAAATTAAGGGCACCCATGTGCTCCTGTTATAGTGCAGGGGTCTCCAAACCCTGGCCTGGGGGCCAGGTGTGGCCTGCAGCAAGCCTCTATCTGGCCCACAGCCAGGCTCTTGTCCCCTTAAAGCCTCTGGTCCACTCAACTGAACACAACCAGAGCTATGCTCTGGTTGTGTCTGGAGGGTGTTCTGAGGGCCAGAGAGGTTGAATGAATGAACCCATTCATTCATTTATTCACTCTCTAAGTTCCATCTCTTATTTATTTAAATTTTATGTTTAAACTTTTTTCCCGGCCCTCAACACCATGCCAGATATTTGATGCAACCCTCTGGCCAAAAAGATTGGAGACCCCTGTTATAGTGCAACAAAGATGCAGTTGTTGCTAGCTGTATGAATCCAGATATTTGTATTTTGAAGGTTCAGTTCTATTGTAAGACTACTATGTTTTCCCAATGTTCAGAATTGTAGTATTCAATGACTTTTTCCACAGTATCCCATGAATTGCAGTTGTTATGAAATCTGGCTTCACAATAGTTACGGTCACCCACTCCCTAGTATCTATGTTACTGCTGGAAACAAGTAACAAAATGAAGTTCTGAATTTTTGATATTTTCAAACTTCACTTTTAAAAAAGCAAGCTCTAGTTCTTGTGTGGTTGCTAACAGGTGCTACAGAACACTTGGATGCCATGGTGATGAAATCTCAGAAGCCAGAGAGCTTCTGCACAAGGCTGTTGCATTGTCAACGGAAGACGCAGAAAAGTCTGAAAGCAAAATGTGTCCCTGTAGAAGACTGTGGTCTGCAAGACCCTGAGAAGTGATCTGGGAGGGCGGAAAAGTTTGCCTTTGTTCACTTGCAGCATCTTGCTGAGCAAGTGCTCCTCCTTGGAGCACCAGAGAGAGTGGAGAACAGATCACCCGCAACCGGCACTGAAGTGCTGGCTATGGGTGTGGGCAGTCAGTTCTCCATCCTCTCTGGTAGTCTATAGGGGAGTGCTTGCTCAGGAGCTGCTTCCCCATTGACCACCGGAGAGGGCAGAGAACAGGCCACCCACAGCCAGCACTTCCAGGGTCTCTGGCACTCCCCACCAGAGAAAGTGGAGACGGATCCCCTGTGGTTGGCACTGAAGTGTCGATTGTGGCTTTGGGTGGTCTGTTCTCTGCCTTCTCTGGTAGGGGAGCTCTTGCTTAGGAGACACTTCCCCATAGGCCATTAGAGAGGGAGGAAAATGAACCATCTGCAGCTGGCAACAAAAGCAGCAACCCACAAATCTTCTCTATCAATAATAATCTCTAATAAATCTTCTCTACTCATTACAAATAATAATAAAACTTTATTTTTATCCCGCCCTTCTCCCTAACGGGACCCAGGGCGGCTAACAACATATTAAAAACAACAGATTTTAAATTAAAAACAGATTTTAAAATTTAATTGTGTTTTTTGTGTGCAGGGGGTTGGGGGGTTGCATGTGGTCCATAACGACTCCAATTTTTGCCTTGGTGGTCTGCAGGCTCCTAAAGGTTAGGAACCACTGCTATAGAAGCCCCAAGTCCTAAAACCAGCAAGTGTTCTCCCGCATATGTCATGGAGCAAGTTCATTTGATTCTCTGTCCAACATGCAATGAAGCAGAGTTTCCATTTTAATGCAGTACTGGAACCATGCATTTAGACATAAGTATGTGAGTAGAGGACAGTGTGCTGAGTGGGTGGGGAGCCATGCATAGGCTCTTAATTGTGTGCTGGTTACCAGTTGGTGGTCAGTCATCCAAACTGACACAAGCTGTTCTAGGATGTGCCTACTAGAACACAGTAAGCATGATTATCATATAAAACACAGTGAAGTGAGACTGAACAAAACTTGTATTGGTTTTCTTAAGTGGGTTTTCAGTTTTTTCAACTCTGCTTCTTCTTTACAGCTGTTCCTGCAAACATTGCAGACCTAAGAAATTTGGAAGTGCTCAATTTTTTCAATAATCAGATTGAGGAGCTGCCTACTCAGATCAGCAGCCTCCAGAAGCTGAAACACTTGAACCTCGGGTGTGTAATACTTTTGATCATTTACTTATGCTCTTGGCAGGATGTAGTCCTTGAAAAATTCCTTTGCTTTTCTTCTCTTTTAATGAGTACTTTCCTACTCTTTAGGCATCTACTAACCCTTGCCTCTGAAATGTGTTAGGGATAATAAGCAAACACTCACTCTGTTTCGCTTGAGTGACAAAGCATCTGACCTTCTGTGCCAGAAAGAAAACTGCAGTGCATTATCTGCCTTTTAACACTATCAGTGCACTGCAGTTTGCCCAAACAGAAAAAATAACAAAAAATATATAATGTCTCAGGCTTTTTCCTTTAATTTTGCCCATACCCCTTAAATTTCTGCCCTCTTCAGGAATGGCAACAGGTAACTTCCTCTATCTGAGCACCAGTGCATGTGCAGTGTCACAGTGCCAAGCCCAACATCAAATATGCCAGAACAGGAGGGGAATGAGAAAGGAGAGCATTCTACGTTCCCCTCCTTTTAAGAGTGTAAGGGGCTCCAGAGACTGAAAAGTTTGAGAACTTCTGCATTAACTCTTCTAACTGGTCATAGAAACACCTTTTAAATTTGCTGCTCTTATTTTTAGCAGGAAGAAAACAACTGTCCCTATTCAAAGCTTCTCTTCTAGTGACTGGTGCCTTCCTTATGTTTCTTTGATTTGAGCTGGTTGGGAGAGGGAACACTTTAATGTTACTTTTTGCTATGTAAACTGTTTTGTGAACTTGGTTGTTAAAACTGCTGTCTGAATATTCTTGGTTCTAATAATTGCTGCAACAGTGCAGAGAGCTCTGATCTGATCATGCTGTTCTGGTAACTTCCATGGAAAGCAGCATGTGGGTTGGCCAAATTACCCAATACCATCCTCTGTCTGTACACCTGCATGCTCTTATACTCTGTAATCCATCATCGGTTGCTTTGGATGCTTTTGGTCCATTGAGAATATAGTCTGTATGCAGGTATATGCAGCTTAATGACACGGTTCTGTTCTGCAAACCCTGTTCTTAGGTGTATCGGTCATTGCCCAGACAACCACTAAACGGCTGTCAGGTTGCGCCCCCCAGAATGTGGCAGCCCTTTAGCACCCCAGAATGCTTTGCAGGAACAGGGAAGCTGCTGGAAGTGCAACGGAACGCGCACAAAGCTCTAGTTAGCCAACTTATGGAGGGAAAGAAGCTAGCCTGGTGAATTCAGCGGGTCTACTGTCATATATTGGTTGGTAGTTTGCGGGAATGTTCCTCTGTGGCCTATACCTGTATATTAAAATAGTTTTAAAAAATAGAGATGTTGCACTGTCATCTATGAAATATTAAAATATCTTTGCTAGCTTTGTGCCCCAAACAAATGCATTCTTACAGTTTTATTTTTTATCATTAGGATGAACAGGCTCAACTCCTTGCCCCGAGGATTTGGCTCCTTACCAGCTCTAGAGGTTCTTGACTTGACTTACAATAACTTAAATGAAAATTCCCTGCCAGGAAACTTCTTCTATCTAAGTAAGAAGCTATTTTTAAAAATATTTTAAATCATCCTGAAACGTTGCTTTGCTTTCCGCAGGTAAAATTGATTTGAGAGGGACTGAACTCTAAAATTTTATTTTAGGTAATATACGTATCTTATGATCTTTTACTATGTTTTTAATAAATTAGAGACTGTACAGTACTTAGGTAACAATTACTGGTAGGTTATTTTTCAGGATCTGGCCTCGGGTAAAATCAGACAAAACTATAGTCAGACACCCCCCTAAGTTTAACCTCTGACTTATCATAGAAAATTCCATGATCGCTGGTTCAAAACCTGCCCTTGACTAATCTGTGGGGTCGACTTATAGGCGAGTATCTGCGGTATATGTATGTGCTTCCTGCCATGAACTGTCTTGAATATTTCTACATAGGTCAGCAATCTCTATCTTATTGATCTACAATCAGTTCATATTGGTTGAAGTAAGTGGACTTTGCTAGGAGTGTTGCATGAGCTGCTTTCAACCATAATATATCTTGAGTTTTATTTAGTTTCATACTTGACTAAGGGCCCAATCCTATCCAAGTTTCCAGCTCCAGTGTAGCCACAGTGCAGTCCTGGTGGTTCAGTGCTGAAACTAGGTGCTGCAGCCTACCCGAGCCTAATGTTGCAGGTCGTGTTAATTGTGTCAGTCCTTTTGGATATAGATGTTTTCCTGGGCAGACCAACACTACAATAAGCCAGTAAATCTAAGTTTGACCTGCTTGTTACTATTGTGAGCCTTGGGTATGTCAGAGTCTTTTCACCGAGTCAGGGTTATTAATCAAAGCTGACACGTTTTTATTGATCGGGCCTCAAACGGTTGGGTTGCATGCCACCCTTGTTTATATATTGCTGTTTAATTTGCAGCCACCTTGCGTGCACTCTATCTAAGTGACAACGATTTTGAAATCCTGCCACCAGATATTGGGAAGCTCACAAAGTTGCAGATAGTAAGTAATTTATCTAAATTCTTGGGGGGAAAATCGATTCACTTTTGCGCCCCTTGTAAGAGTACAATCAAGTCAATTTGCGAGAAGTCGGGGGGGGGGGGAGGGAGGTGAAGGAAAAAGGAAGGAAAAAGCCTCTACACCTGGTATGGCTTATTCTTAATCAGCAGACCCTTGTAACTAAATTGGAAGAATGCTGTGTTTGAGGTGGCAGAAAGAAAGAGGTCTGTATCAGTCTGCTTTGTGTGATATCTATTTATGACATATTTTGACCCACAGGTCTGCTTTTGCCCATCTGGGAATTGTTGTGACAACTCTATCTGTCTCTCTCCCTCCCCCGCCCCCCCCTCCACTCTTTCTTTTTAAAGCTTAGCCTTCGGGATAATGACCTGATATCACTCCCCAAGGAAATTGGTGAGCTCACTCAGCTAAAGGAACTTCACATCCAGGGGAATCGCCTAACTGTCTTGCCTCCGGAACTAGGTAAGATTTGTAGATTTGTTGGGGTGAAGATGAAACGCACATTTTCGTTCGGATAACCTAATGTTGGCCATCTGATGTCAGAGTTTGTGTTTCGTTTCTAATTAAGACTACAACCTTATGCATGTTTACCTAGCAGTAAAGCCCATTGAATGTGTGCACCTAGCAGTAAACCCCATTAAACTTCTTCCAAGTAAATGTCCATCAGATCACGCCATGAGTGCTGGCTGCTTCTGCTTCTGTTGCAACCTAGCCAAATGGCACTGATTTTCATGATGAATTCCAAGTTTGGGGGACAGTGGTTCTAGTGCTAGACTTAGATTTCACATCTGGACATAAAAGCAGTTTT
This sequence comes from Tiliqua scincoides, assembly GCF_035046505.1. Classification (NCBI taxonomy): domain Eukaryota; kingdom Metazoa; phylum Chordata; class Lepidosauria; order Squamata; family Scincidae; genus Tiliqua; species Tiliqua scincoides. Next base: position 23,282,630 of record NC_089825.1, read on the forward strand.
GGTAATATGTATGATACATTATGTTCTACAATACTCAAATGTACCTTTGTGTTACACAGCTTTTTATACCTGTTATGATGATCTATATTTGGCAAATACGATTTTGTACTTTATTGTTAGTAGTAATTTGAGGCATTTATGTGCATGGTGCTTTATAATACAAGAGAGGATCCCTGTCCAAAGAGGCTTGCAAGCAAAAAACAGACATAACAGAGACAACAGAGAAGGGGAGGTGCCTGGGTAAATGTGATGCATACCTAGGCTTAGTTACAGGAAAGATACTAGGGGGGTAGTACCAAAAGAAAATATAGTACTGTATTTTTTTTTTTTTTTGCCTCTGAAACAAAAGAAATTGCTATGTGGCTTTTAAAATTTAACTTTTATACACTCTCTTTTCACGTATTGTTGCAGGCAGGCATGAATAGTGAGAACTGGCCCTCATCAGGATGTTTGTATGTGTGTAAGCACAGTATGTTAATGAATGCATTAAAGGGGCTGGAATTAGATAGGTGCTTTCCTAGGGTGTCTGTTTTATATGTTTCTTAAAATGTAGTTCAGGAGAATAATAATAAATACATAATAAGTTCAGTAGGGTTTTTTTTAAGGTTATGTGCTACAGTGAGGCAAATCATGATTCAATGCAACAACCAAGTTGCAACCAGTTACATAAAGTGCCAACTGCTAAATTTGTTGTATACAAATTTACGACTTAACAACTGGGGTAGAATTTTTTTTTTCAAAGGAAACTTGATAGGAAAAAAGTGGAGATGGAACAGCAGCTGTAATTGGCAAGATCAGTGATGCATGTTCTGAGGTTCATTGTTTGGTCTGCCGGTGTGCTATTTTAAAATATTTCTGTATGAATAGCCCTTAGGAAAGGCTTGTTAGTAGCTTGACATTGATTCAGAGTCATTGGGAAGGCCATCATTGTTGACCAAATAATGAAAAGAGGTTACATTTAATCTGCTTTGCAGATGTGCAGAGGTACATATGCTGTATGTGAGTCTTGTAATGTTTTTTGTGTTTTATAAATAAACATGACCTCTAAGAAAGGGATAACAGTAGAACAACGAAAGGAGGAGTGTTAAAGTAGTGGGAGACAAGAAGGGTGTGCCTTCCTATTCATTCATATATTGCATTAGTCATGTGGCTTTGGTACTTCAGGACATTTTCCCAGAATTTGGAAACGAACAAGGGACACATAAGGGGACAAAGCAAAGCAGCATTCATCACTTAAACTATTGTTACACAGTTGGAAAAGAAATTGTGTTCCTTAATTAGTATTGTTGATAGATGAGGAGTGTGGTGTCTTGAAAAAACAAAACAATGCTATGATTGGAATGGCTAATATTTCAAAATAGTGAATCAAAACAGAGTAACATGGAATGTTCCTTAATTTTAAGTACCTGTTTAACCTACCCACATACAAGCCTGTTTGCTAAATGAGATCTTCACCAGAGGGTCTTTGCCACATTGCACCAACATATGATGATGATTGGTTGGATGCAGGAAAAGGTCGCCTTGGCTTCCACACCACAATTGTGGAATGCACTGCCAAAGGAAACTCCCCTTTCGCCCTCTCCGCTGTCTTCTGTTGCTAGTTCTTTTTAAGCAGATCTGTAACCTACAGTATTCAATTTTCTTTGACTTAAGGTGTTTTATGGCCCAATCCTAACTAAACGCCTGGTGTGCACTGTCGCAAAAGTGTGATGAAGCACTTTGCAACCACGCACAGAGCTGGTGCACCAGCGGGAAGGTTGGAACCTTCCCACGCGCATCAGTGGTTACCTAGAAGCCAACTGGAGCAGATAAGGGCAGTGCAGGGGTGGGAGAGGGGATTGCTTTTCACAGTGGAAAGAGCTGGGAAGTCTCCACACTCCTTGGGGCAGTGTGGATTTATAACCTGACTGAGGATGGACCAATAGCCTATTTTTTAAAAAAAATATGGCTTTAATTGGTTTTACTATTGCTTTATGGAATAAAGCTACCTTGATGACTACCTTGATGAATTTAAACTAACTTGATGACCCCTTCAATGGGACCAAAAGGCAACCTAGAACATTTTAAATCAGGGTTGTAAAACCTAAGTCCCATGGGCAGGATATGACCTGTGGGAGCTCTTTTTCTGGTCTGTGTGATAACTGGACTCTCCTGTATCTTGAAAATAGGATCAAGATTTACATATTTTCTCTACTGACATTTGTAGCTAATGAGTTATTAGGTGAGAACAAATTGCTTATTTCTGGTCATCACCTGTTTAATGACAACCCTCAGTAGGCACCATGAATGCTATTTGACCCTCTATATGAAGTGAGTTTGACACCCATTTTAAATAAATTGAGCGACTCTTCCAGAGAACCCTCATCCTGTCCTCTGTGCATGCCCTCCCCTCCCCCATTTCAGCAGAGTACATACTCTCCTACCCAGAAGCCTAATAAGGGTGAAATCTTTGTTATAGAAATAGTCATGCTTTATGTTGTCACATGCATGTGCATGTACACACACCCTACTCCCCTCTCCAACTGGTAAGTTATCCTGGTTAAACTCCCATTGATGTGAATGAGAGTTGCACAAGAACATTACCATGCTCTTGTGCATCTCCCTTTCATTTTAGTTGAGCTTGCCTGAAAAGAACGTCCCCGGTGAATGGTGTCCTTAGGCCACATCATCCTTCTCTTTGGGAAGCAAGGCACGTGGTGTCGAAGTAATAAAAATGTAAGCCCTAAAGTGTAAAGCAAAGCTGGAGAAGATCGTGGCAGGCATGTTTTTACATATATCCTAACTCGACATTCTGTTCAGTGGGCTTATCCCTTGCTTAGCCTTTAATAAAACTGAATCCAGAGGTATTTATATCTAAATAAGAAAATAAAATTAGCTTCTTTCCTTGCAGTATTGGAAAGATAGTGTGTCCTCTGAACTGGAATAGAAAAGGACACTTCAACTTCAGCCTTCGTACCTATCTGTGTGAGAAAAGGATGATAATAGATAGGGCCTTTTTTTTTTTTTAAGGATGGTGAAAGACGATGGAGTATGGGCCATTGCGAAGAGAAAGCAAAAGAACATGGGTTCAGGCAGTGGCATAGCTAATGATCGCGTAGCCCGCTGCCAAGTTCAAAGTGTTGCCCTGGAAGTGATGTCACAGCAGGAAGTGACATCATGCCCAGGCTTTTAAAAAAGTAAAAATTGGGAGGAGCCCATCTCCTCCCCCTAGCAGCTCACCACCCACTTGCTCTGCTGTCTCCCTCCAGTTAGTGGCATAGCTAAGGCATATACTGCTACCTGGGGTCAAAGAAGATTTTGTATGACAAAATCAAATTTATTAAGTAAATAAATAAAAAGTTATTGGTTCCATGCTGCATCATAATAACATCGCATTGGCATTCAGAACAATCAGTCTCATAGGTCAGTTTGGAGTTAAGCAAATTCAGTTTTTGTTCCACAAGGCAGTTTTGTTTTCATTTTCTGGTTAATTGGCCATAACTTTTGATAGAATACAGATATTCCAGTGCGGTTTGTTGCATTGCATTCTGCATTAAATTACCTTTCCAATGATATATAATATGATGGTATAAGATTTTCACAATTTTGGTCACTAGTGTCAAGCTCAGCTTGTTGCCCCCCTAAAGCATGATGCCCGGTGCAACTGCTACCCCCTGCACCTCTTTAGCTATGTCACTGGGTTCAGGTCAATGAGAGAGAGCAGAACATGGTCCCAGGCTAGCTCTCCTTTGATTGTGCTTATACAGTATAGCTAAGGGAGGGGGAATCAAAATGCTAAGATGGCCTAAAATCAGCTTCCTCTTTTGAAGATGCTTTACTATGGCAATGAAACAGATTGCTGAAGGAGGTGCTCTCTCTCTCTCTCTCACTGGAGGTGGTTCACCAGGCACCTGATGGAGATGCTGTAGGAAAATTTCCTGCTACAGGCAAGGGCTTGGACTAGATGACCTTGTGGGGCTCTTCCAACTCTGATTCTATGATACTTAACTTTTTAAAAAAATTATTTCAGCATAAGTCTCAAACAGTGTAAATGACTCTTGAGACATAAGATTCGTTTTAGCTTTTGGACCAATATCATTATGTGGTCATCCTGCTCTTGGGAGATGCAGAAATATCTACTTTGATATGTTGTTAACTCTTTGAATTGTTCTTTAAATACAGTGTTAACTAATTAATGTTGGAAGGATCTCTCTCTCTCGCTCACTCTCTTGCTCTCTCAATCTCTGGATGCCTTTCTTTCTGCAATAATGCACTGATCATTTCGGAGATGACATTTGGATTAGTGAAGATTTCTACTTACTATGTGAGGTCCAGCAATGAATATGTTTGCTCAAGAAAGTACTTAGTGGTGGGGGGGACATGCATGAGCAATTGTCATCTTCCAAGTCCCCTGTTAACTTTTCTCTTGCTTATATGACCAGATCACATTATGGATCTGCTTCAAGGCATTTGCTTTCTCTCCTGCCACCTTCTCCTCCAAGCTAACCCATATTGCAGTGGCAGCAGGACTGACCATAAGAGAGATAAATAAAAATAAATAAAATAAAATGTATTATCAACTTCTTATCCCTATGGTAGAATGGAAGGCAATTCAAGTATGTGCTTTAAAAGTGCATGTGCATAAATGGACTGAAGCGTGTTTTAATATAACATTGTGTACATGTAAGCCTGCAAGTAAACACACAAAATATGTGGATTATCTTTGAAAAAGGAAATAGTTACAAAACCACTTGTTTGAATGACTATGGAATGATTTAATAAAAATATTAGTGATGTTTATTCTTACCCTAGCATGAGAGGGCCCTTAGGCAAAGGGCTCAGTTGGGAGTGTTTGGTTCAATTGGCTTAAAGTCAGCCCTGGATGGAAGGTTCCTTTCCATGTTTGCCAAAAGCACAGACTGTAGTTTGCAGTAGCAGGCAGGTTTGCAGCATGTGATCACAGCAGGGCTTTAGATGGTCGCAAGTGTTGTCGTATCCTGTCTGGAGAGAAAAAGGAGCCAACATCAATATTTTCAGGGTGCTGACACAGACCTCCAGTCTATGGAATTCTAACTGGAATTATCTGCTGATGATTTCCTGGACCTCATCCATACTAATAGCGGGTAGGGCTTGTGTTAGACTTAGAGCAGTGGCGTAACTAGAGGAGGTTCAAGGCACTAACTTTTGGAGAGGACCTCTCTGCTGTGTGCAAGCGCCTCTCCCCCTCCCCTTTGGAGCCATTCCAGGCAGTGGGAGCAAAACAAATGGCTCTGAAGGGGAAGGGGAGGGACTGCGTGCACACCACACTGAGGCTCCCTGAAAAACTTAGTACTTTGCATCCCCTCTAGCTATGCCACTGGCTCTAAGCTGTGGGTTTTTATGCATCTTAAAAAACCCTGTTTGTGTGCTGGAGGCAGAAAATAAAAATGTTGCCCCCTCACCACATCTCAGAAAGGGCATAGTGGAAATGGAAAAGGTGCAAAAGAGAGCGACTAAGATGATTACTGGGCTGGGGCATTTTCCTTATGAGGAAAGGCTACGGCGTTTGGGCCTCTTCAGCCTAGAAAAGAGGCACCTGAGGGGGGTACACATGATTGAGACATACAAAATTATGCATGGGAAGGATAAAGTGGATAGAGGGATTCTCTTTACCCTCTCACACAACACCAGAACCAGGGGATAACCACTAAAATTGAGTGTTGGGAGAGTTAGGACAGACAAAAGAAAATATTTCTTTACTCAGCGTGTGGCTGGTCTGTGGAACTCCTTGCCACAGGATGTGGTGACGGCATCTGGCCTGGATGCCTTTAAAAGGGGATTGGACAAGTTTCTGGAGGAAAAATCCATTATGGGTTACAAGCCATGATGTGTATGCGCAACCTCCTGATTTTAGAAATGGGCTGTGTCAGATGCAAGGGAGGGCACCAGGTTGCAGGTCTCTTGTTATCAGGTGTGCTCCCTGGGGCATTTGGTGGGCGGCTGTGAGATACAGAAGCTGGACTGACTAGATGGGCCTATGGCCTGATCCAGTGGGCCTGTTCTTATGTTTTTATGGTAAACATGTAATAAACTGCCATTGTGTTGTCTTGTCATGGTGCTGCTTCATTCTGGCACATGGCAAGGACAGCTGCTCAGCCCTTTGCTTTTCCCTGAAAGCCTCACTCAGGTTTTAAACCTCCAAATACACTGTCGTTTCCTTTTAAATTATTTTATGGTGTGTGGTATTTACATTGGAAATATTATGCTTGCTGCAGTACAGAAGTGTACTCAGGACGCAAGCTCTGTAGACCTGGATCTTGGTATGTTCCGTCAGCTTCTTGTTGGACCAGACTCTCTTTGTGAGTCTGGAAAACGTGGTAGCTGCCTTACCGATGCGTTTGTTTAGCTCGGTATCGAGAGAAAGAGTGTCGGAGATCGTTGAGCCAAGGTGCACAAAGTCATGGACAACCTCCAGTTCATGTGCAGAGATTGTAATGCAGGGAGGTGAGTCCACATCCTGAACCATGACCTGTGTTTTCTTCAGGCTGACTGTCAGTCCAAAATCTTGGCAGGCCTTGCTAAAATGATCCATGAGCTGCTGGAGATCTTTGGCAGAGTGGGTAGTGACAGCTGCATCGTCGGCAAAGAGGAAGTCACGCGGACATTTCAGCTGGACTTTGGACTTTGCTCTCAGTCTAGAGAGGTTGAAGAGCTTTCCATCTGATCTGGTCCGGAGATAGATGCCTTCTGTTGTAGTTCCAAAGGCCTGCTTCAGCAGGACAGCGAAGAAGATCCCAAACAAGGTTGGTGCAAGAACACAGCCCTGCTTCATGCCGCTTCGGATGTCAAAGGGGTCTGATGTGGAGCCATCAAAGACAACAGTGCCCTTCTGTACACTTCTGTGTACAGTGCCCTTCTGAGTACACTTCTGTACTGCAGCGAGTCATGGACTCTTCACTCACAACAGGAGAGGAAACGGAATGCTTTCCACATGCTCTGCCTCCGACGTATTCTCGGCATCACCTGGCAGGACAAAGTTCCAAACAACACAGTCCTGGAACGTGCTGGAATCCCTAGCATGTATGCACTACTGAAACAGACGCCTGCGTTGGCTCGGTCATGTCGTGAGAATGGATGATGGCCGGATCCCAAAGGATCTCCTCTATGGAGAACTCGTGCAAGGAAAGCGCCCTACAGGTAGACCACAGCTGCGATACAAGGACATCTGCAAGAGGGATCTGAAGGCCTTAGGAGTGGACCTCAACAAGTGGGAAACTCTGGCCTCTGAGCGGCCCGCTTGGAGGCAGGCTGTGCAGCATGGCCTTTCCCAGTTTGAAGAGATACTTGGCCAACAGTCTGAGGCTAAGAGGCAAGGAAGGAAGGCCCATAGCCAGGGAGACAGACCAGGGACAGACTGCACTCGCTCCCAGTGTGGAAGGGATTGTCACTCCCGAATCGGCCTTTTCAGCCACACTAGACCCTGTTCCAGAACCACCTTTCAGAGCGCGATACCATAGTCTTTCGAGACTGAAGGTTGCCAACTAGAACTAGAATTATGCTTGAGAGGTAAGCAAGCCAAGGCCGCCTTCTGAATGTGATTTAGGGCAGGCAGTAAACTGCTCAAGCAATTCAAGATTGGAGCGCTCAGCGCCTCACTCTCTCTGAGTAAGATTTGGGATATGTCAATGCATTGTGAGCAAAGGGGGAGCACCAATACACATGGTGAAATTTTGCTGTTTCTGTGACTTGTAGCAGAGGGATCTTCTCACCCTCTCTCTTATTGGTGCTGCTTGGAGAATTACATGCATAAACAAGTGTTGGTGGTGTGAGATGCCACTGTCTCTCCTATCTCCCACCCCCCTTTTTTTGCAGGTAATAAAATGGAAGCTCCAATTTACAATTGCAGGATAAGCCTCTGAATGAAATACGATCGTCGTAGCAGTGCTGGTCAGGGGGTTACTGATAATCACAGTGCTGGCTTGCTTCCCCCCCAGCGGCTTCTGCCTTAAAACGGCATGTTGAACAGTGAGACTCTCTTGTTTGAGCCAGCCAGCGCAGATTTAGACACTCCGACTGCCTTGAGCTTAGGTCTTCTTTGTCACAGTGCTTAATCCTGCTGCCTGATCCTTGTTAGAACAGGAGCGCTGCTGAGGTCTCTAATAAAGGAAGTGGGTGAGAGCCTCCAAACCAGGAGCACTCAAGTGTAAGGCACTTAGGGCAATTGCTTCCTGACTGACAGAAGAAAGAAAATGCTTCCTGCATGTTATTACTGAAGAGGAGAAGAGACCTCCAGATCGTTGACAGAGGAGCACTTGTTGATAGGCCTGTATAAAATTATCAGCATCCATCTTTTTTTTTTCCTGTTCTCTTTCTGCTAGCTTTGGGATCGAGCTTTGCTCTAATTACGCCAACCTCTTCTTTGTAGCAAACTGCATTAAGAATTCAGTGTTGTACAGAACATGTGGCCAGGGAAAGAGAGACATTGCTGCAGCTTTAAGAATCTCACCCACCTAGGCAATTTGGTCCTCTGGTGCTGCTTGGCTGCTGTGGGTGACTTGCACAGATAGCATTACTAACTTCCTTTACTATTACACATTTTTGACTCTATATTGAGCCAACATTAGAGAAGTGAGGCTGCTTTGGTGGCATTTTGCAGTTATCTCCCCTCCCCACTTGCCTTCAATGGCACAGCTCAGCAGGACATAGAATCGTCTCAGTCCTGTTTAGATTTACACTGATTGAGAAAATTATGTGATGTTTACAGAAAAAATGGTTCAGATTAGTTGTTCAGAAGTTTGAAAGCATGGCATGACAGATCTTTTATACGTACAATTACTTTTGCTGTTGTTACAGTGGCATTTAACAAAATGAGCGTAAAGTTTCTCTTTTTGCCTTTTGTGATCATGAACACAGTGGTTATTGCTTTGTGAACCTAGGTAGATTCTGGATTTTAAAAACACTTTTTATGTTAAGGCAGCAACAGCAAAGAGATAATGCATTTAGAAAAATAGAACAGTTTTGTTCCTGAAGTACAACACAAGACATATTAGATCATCTTCTGATAAAACAGAGTATGTCTAAAAACATGAGACTGGGGGTCAGAAAGGAGATATGTTGTACCATAGCTGACTTAAATGAAGTTCCACCCCAGAAGCCCATACAAAGATTTGCGTATGAGTGACAGAAAAATAGAAAACACTGAGGAAGTCCCTAATATGTGTGTGCTCTACAAAGCAACAGGATATTTCCTTTCATTGAGTTCTGTCACTTAAGTTATTTATGTAAAGTTACAGTGGTGACACAGTGAAGAACATTGAAGGTGAAGGTGTCTTGGCAGCTCTTAAACTTCGGGGTCCTGGGAATCTTGAGCTATCGTTGCAGTTGTATATTCCTAGCTAGTGGAATTTGAGCTTTGAAAGATGTCTTATGTACATCCCTTTGCTTTCTTAGTTCAGGGCTGCAAAATGCAAGGAATCCTAAACCTTTTATTAGTGCTTCTCAAACTTTTTAGAGGGCCTAGAGGTTGCTGCCTGATTGATAAATGCCAAGGGGTGTGGCTATAATGATGATTGGGCAGCAGTGCTCTCCCCCCTAAGTAGCAGCTTGTTCATCCTTGATGCACATAGCCTGATCTGCCCTGTTAGTTTCTCAAACTATTAAAAATTGGGTTGCAATCTACTGGTGGGTCCTGGACCCACAGTTTAAGAACCACTGCCTTAGATATTGGATCCTGAGAATCCGAACTATTGCTCCAGTTCTGAAATCAGATTCTGGTGTCTAAGAGCTGGAAATACTTTCTAACCCTGCCTGGGTATATGTTAGTTGTGTGAGTCAATTTGGGTTTGTGGGAGGGTTTAGGAAGATTTGACTGAAGTATACTAATAGCACACTCCTATGCATATTTACTTGGAAGGAAGTCCCATTGTGTTCAATGGAATTTGCCCCCAGGAAAATGTGCTTAGGATTTCAGCCTAAGACTGCAACCATATGCACATTTATTTGGCATTACTTACAGAAGTATGAGAATATATAGGACTGGGCTGCAGAGCTGTTGTCCTGGGTATACTTGCTAAGAAATTAGTTCATTTGAATTCAGTGAGACTTGTACTTTGGAACACACCAGTAACAGATCCAGTGTTTGTGTTTTTGGGGGAGAAGGAAAATGAGCACTACTTTAACTACAGAGCCAGGTCAACCAGGCAGGTAGATGTGGACTCCTGGTTGAACTTTGGTCACTGGAACAAAGTTCCAGGGGGTGCGGGCCGCACTGGGTGATGCGCTAAAATCATGGCTTTAGGAGCTACCCCATCATGCCATAGACCGTCGGATGCGGGATTCCCAGCAGAGTGCAATGCAAAAAACAGAATTAAAATAGCTCCTTTCCTTCAAAAGTTATGACCAAAAAACTGGAAGGAAAAAAATGCATGGAGCCCTATAGAAAGTGAAAGTGAGCTGTATTTCGCGTTTACTCATGAGTAGGTGTACTTGCATTGTCCATCAGAAAGGGCAGGCTGAGAGGAACCCAACAACACCTGTATGGTCCCAATCCAATGAGTGCAGTCCCCAAAAACACAAAAGGGAGAAGGAGATCCCTGCCTCCCTCCCAGCTGCATCTATTGAGCAGGAAACAAAGCCAAGTGGCCACGTTTACTTGTGAATAGGCGAACTTGCCTTAGTCCCTCAGAAAGGGCAGGTTGAGAGAACTCCAGGGACTTCAGAATGGTCCTGATCCAATGAATGCAGCCCCCAAAAACACCCGAGAAGGAGGTCCCCCCTTCCAGCTGTGAGTCTGTTGAGCCCTATGGAAAGTGAAGCAGCGTCATGGTCGTGTTTACTCGCGAGTGGGCAGATGTGCTTTGGCTGGTGGTCAGGCCAGGCAAAGGGGAATGTGAGGACACCAGAATGGTCCCAATCCGATGGAGCTGGAGTGCAATAAATGCTCCAGAAGGCAACCACCCCTCCCCCACTAAAAAGGACAAGGAAAGAGGCTTGAATGGTAAGGGGAAAGTTTTCTGTTTTGCACTTGTAAAGCCAGGTGGGTCTTTGTATTGATATGCCTGAAATAGAAGAACTTTGAACTGGGCACTGGGAGGGCTGGAAATCTCACAGATTCTTTTTTTTTTTTGGGGGGGGGGGTTATTGCAGGCAGGCTACAGAGTAAGCTCCATTGACCACTGTGGGACTTACTTCAGAGTAGACATGCATAGGATTGGGCTCACAGGCTGCAATCCTACCCACACTTTCCTGAGAGTAAGCCCCATTGACCAAAATAGGACTTACTTCAGAGTAGATTCACTTGGTGGAGCAGGACTGGCTCCCCCTTATTTAATTATTTATTTTATTTTAAATTAATTATTTATAATTATTTATTTTAATTTGCTTGATGATGTCACTTCTGGCCATGACACCACTTCCAATGGGTCCTGGACAGATTGTCATTCTAAAAAGTGGGTCCCAGTGCTAAAAGTTTTAGAACTGCTGCAATAAGGTGTTAGTAAGTTGGCATGGGGTGTGTGTGAGAGAGACTCTACAAGTTTTCAAAATCACTAAAGTCAGAGTTTGGAGGAATAAGACCATCATGTTATATATCAATCAATGCATAATTTCATGCAGAATGCAATGAAATAAACCACATTGAAATATCTGTGTTCTAACAAAAGGTACAGCCAAAAAACTGGTGGGGGTGGGGTGATGGCACATCACCACGCCCACCACCTGGGGCATTGCCCCGCCCACTGCATGGGGTGACATGCAGGCCTCTTGCACTGGGTGACGCGAATGCTAGTGACGCCACTGACTTTGGTCTCTGTGGGCAAGGTTTGCTGGGTGGGTGGACTTAGGCTCCCTTCCAGACTAGGAGCCAAGGTATACCAGCCAAATAGACCTGGTTCCCATTCTGTCTCTGCCCTCTGGAACCACCTCTTCTGATCAGAGTCTTGGCCAGGTGGGTCTCACTGTCGGCTCCCCACCCAATGGATGTTCCTCTGGTTACCAACTTTGCTCCCCATCCCTGCTGGTGCCCTTCTCCACTGGCATGATAATTTGGGGGAGGGGCATGCACCAGTGCTCCCTGTTGAATCTGCCCCTGGATCACCCTGCACCTTTGCGATGCTTTGTCTTGTACTTAAGTCTTTTAAATGCTAGCCTTATTTATATCAAGCGGTATCTACTCTTAAATTGCCCTAGAAGTCTAAACTCTTGTTTGTTCCTTTCAGGTAACTTGGATTTGACTGGTCAGAAGCAAGTCTTCAAAGCAGAGAATAATCCCTGGGTCACCCCTATTGCAGATCAGTTTCAGCTGGGCATTTCTCATGTGTTCGAATATATTCGTTCAGAAACATACAAATAGTGAGTACGGTGGTGCTTCTTTGTGCGTGTGCGTGTTCGTGTGTGTGTGTGCGTGCGTGCGTGTGTGCGTGTGTGTGCGCGCGCGCTGTAGTATGCCTTGAACATCATGTTGAAGGGGGAAGGTGGGTTAATAAAATTATCTCTTGGTGCACTTCATCAGTTTAATCCCTTCTGCCTCCATCTTGGCTTGTGCACTGGAGTGAACAATTGAGGCTGCAACCCTATCTTCACTTACATGGAAGTAAGCCCAGCGCCTAGGAAAGGGGGTAATCTGTGCCTGAGCCCAGGGTCAAAAAGGGGGCCCAGGAGTCAAAGGAGGGGGCCCAGAAATTTCTCAGGATCTAACATTTTCCAATCTGTTCAGACTTGTTGCCAGCATGGGATGCTGGGAACACTATCACAAGCATGTAACTGCAGCTACTGGCAAGCCATATATGCTTAGGAGTGTGTTTGGTTTTCCATATTACTGTATCTAGCTGCTGATGCCACATGAGTGGGTAGATCTGGGCTCCAAAGTCTTTTCCAGCTATCTCCACTCTCCCCTTCCACCCTGTTTCGCTACTTCCTGCCCCATTCTGCTCACCTGTTACCACTCTCCCCTGCTCTGTTTCACCCCTCGCCCTATGCAAAGGGGTCCCAAAGAAACTTTGCATCCCCTGATAAAATTCCTCTCAGAGGCCCTGAGTAAGCCCCATTGACTATGGTGGGACCTGCTTCTGAGGACATTGAGTTGCATAAGATTAGAGACATTGGCACACTTATTTGTTGCTGTTCATGTAGAAGGCATCTGAAAAGCTCTGTGTTTTGTCTTGACTTAGGAGAAAGAACCTGAAACATGTCATCACGTATACATGTGATGCCTCATATATAGAACACCCTCGTTAGAGACACTTACCTGATCAGGGCACCAGGCCAAGAAATTCTTGTTTTTCTTAGGTTTTATAGTGCTCCTCAATGTATGTTTTACTGTTGCTTTTTAATGCGGCAGCCCTTGAATCTCACTGGTTTTCTACTAGGTTATTTTACTGCTTTTTGATTATATTTTGGGCTTTATTGTGACTTTGTACACCAACTTGATACCAATCAATGGCAGTATGGATATTCACTAAATACATAGCAACTGTGAGGTGGGGAACATTTGCCCTGGGATCAGGGCAGTACTAGAACCCAAATGTTCCTGGGAGCTGGATGAGTTGACTATCATTCCTTTACATCTTATATTTTCTTGTGACCCTGCTCAATAATGCATGATGCTCAGCCTGCATTGATTGCCACAGTATTTTGAATAGCAATATATAAGATCTGGGATGTAGTACAACTGAGGTAGTCTTTCTTTCATCAGTTCTTTCTTTCAGAGCGCAATCCTAACACTCTTTGGCCAGTGCAAGTCTCTTGGGAGTGTTGCAGACATACTGTAAGGCACATTCACAGCTACTTTAGAGTTGGCTGAACTAGCACAATGACACGTTCCAGCCTGTGGAGGCCACATCCAGCCTCCACACTGCCCTGAGATGGTAGGGTTGCACTGGCCAAGGGCAACTGGCACAAGGGTTGAAGAGGACGATGGGAGGGTGTAACAGGAGCATTTGGGGGCAGGGAAGAGTGGAATGGTGGGCGAACCAGGGCCAGAAGGAGGGTGGGACTGGCCTCTGGCACTTAGGCCAAATCCTAACCCCCACCCCCACCCCAGCAACCCAGTGTCACACTGAGCTGCTTGGATCTGCACCAACAATTTCATTGGTGCAGATCCAAGTAGCCCCATTGAGGTGGCTGGGGCATTACTTGGGATAGGGGGATAAATATCCCTTTCTTTGAGTGGCATTCCAGCTGTGCTGGATATGGTGCAGGCCAGTTGGCCTGCCTATTCTAATGCAGGTTAGGATTGGTCTACCTGTTGCTTATTGGGCAGTTGTAATGAGGGTCACTTCCTGCCTTAATGTTTACAAAGGTTGTTATACACTTGACTGCTTCCCCAAAATTCTCTAATTCAGTGGTTTCCAAACTGCGCTTTGTGGTGCCTGAGGGTACTGGGGTAATTGATGTCTGTCTGCACATCAATATAATGTTTCATATTTGTCTTAGTGTGTTTCTACACAACTATCTTTTCTTCCAGAAGCACTTGAAGAAAGGTGGTGGAAGAAGCAGTAGACATTGCTTTGTGCCTTAAGCATTCCTTTCTTTACCACCCCAACTCCAAATGAGAAACAACGGGGCGAAAAGTTGAGGCTGGCATTTGCTTGGACAAGTGAATTTTATTTGGAGAAATTTGGTGTGCATTTCACTGTTTAATTAATGGTAGATATGTACTACAGAATTTCCATTGTGCTAGACTTCTGGTTATTTGCCCCACATGCTGAAAATGTCCAAGGTATATCACAGTAGAACAACAGCTGTAGGTTAGAAAGTATAGTGGCCAGGAAGGGTTTGTGCAAAAGGAATTAGAGGTGCATAAATTATTGAAATAAGCTTCTACCTTCTGCCTCCGGATGCATTTTCAACAAGGTCTTCAGTGCTGAATGAATTACCCACCCATGGATTAGAGGAGAGATGTCAAATTGCAACTGCCATATGCTAGGAATTACGATGAAATCATAAAGAAATGCCTGACTACGTTGAAGGAGATGGGACTGTAGTAATTTTTCAAGAGACCTAATGTTTTATCATTGAGAAGGATGTAATTATACATAGAGTGTGATAGATCCTCAGGTGATCAAATCTCTCTGATGGGAAGTTGGTTTGAAAGATGGTCTTGCAAGCCATTTCCCTCCTCCCCCAGCCCAAGTTCTATGCTTATAACTAACACCAGTGTTTAGCAGAGAAAAATAATCCCCATCTTGACAGTCCCCCTGTCAGAATGCAGTCAGTGAATCATGTGCTTGAATGCCCTTTCACGTGGATGTTTCTTACAAGTCAAAAGAGAGCATGTCAAGGATAGGAATTGGCTAGAACCCTCATCTCCATCTTGTGGGGTTGTTTTTTTAATGCGAAACAATACTCAAATAATTAGTTAATTAGCTGGTATGTGTTGGGGATCCCTTAACCAGAATTTCAAAATATGGAATATTCCAAAATACCTAACTTTTTTGAGCATCAACATTACATTTTTTTACTTTTTTTCCTAAAAAATAAAATCACAAACTGTGTTTCATTCACAAACCTTGTTTCATGCACAAAATTATTTAAAATATTGTATAAAATTACCTTCAGGCTATGTGTATAAGAAGTACTGTATATTAAATGTAAATGAATTTTATGTTTAGACTTGGGCCCCATCCCCAAGATTTCCAAGCACTTTGGATAAGGGGTGCCCAACTTGTATATTATTTTAAGGGAGGACTCTGAAACAATCTTTTCCTTGTTTATTGTTTTAACAATGCTTGAAGCTGAAAAACATTCCTGAAACTTTGGATGCAGTGCTCAACTAATACATGCTATCCTTTGGACAGTGTGGGTGTTTAAATATTTAGTTTGCTTCCCTGTGCATTAGAAACTTCCAGAACAACTTTTAAAGGAACAGTTTTATTGTGAAGAGAGACTCCAGATGATGTGTAGTGTGATTATCTAGGAATGTAATGGTAGAAAGCAAGCACACGGGTAGTGCTTATTTAGCAGCAGAACCAGTCTTATCAAAAGCAACATAACATCCTTAGAGCTGGCAAAGGCTACCAGCTAAATATGGACACTCCTTATAGCCCAGTTCTGTCTTAACGCTGGTGCAGTGGGACTGCTTGACCCATGCTGTATCCTGACCTGGAATTGAACAGGCTGGAGGTCTTCTTGGAGTAAGGGAACATTTGTTCGCTTTACCCAGCCTGCTCAATGGGGCTACTCAGGTCTGCATGAGCTAAGTTATTGGTACGGAACCGGGAAACCCTGTTTAGGGTTTTCAGGCTTGAGATGGGATTAGGATATGGCGGAGTAAGGAAGCACTAACAGGAAGCAGGTTGGGGGCTGAAAATAACGTGAAACTTAGCACATCCTGCTTCCTGTTAGCATTTGCAGACAGCGCAGAGACCGTGAGAGACAGAGGATGGCGACATGGGACTACAATCAGAGACAGATAAGTCATTTGTGCAATGGGGGGAATTTGTGAATTCCTTTTTGGAGAGTTTGCTGCTATCTGCGGTTTCAGGATATAACCTATCCCCCACAAGTATGGGGGAGCTTGGTATTCCACTTGTCAACAAAAAGTAGCTCACAAAGCCATTTCCGTAACTCAGCAACTAAATAAATGGTTTACCCAAAGTACCTGTTTACGTACTTTTGTGTACCAGATCGGTGGGCTTCATGAATATGTTGTCATGGGCTACATGAATATGTTGAACATGGCAGAAATTGTAATACAGTTCAGGATCAACCATGGAAATGTTGGTCATCATGTCAACCCAGTTATGTACAAAAGTGAAACATAAAGGTAATCCTGGCATTCTTAAGCATTGTTAACCGTTCTTTACTCTTGAGTCAGAATGCCAGGTTCCAAAGGAGGGGGGCAGGAGATCAACTTTAAGAAAATAAGTTGGTGGGTTTTTTTAAGGAGAAGTGGGTAACATTGAAAGTAAGTGAATTGTTGGGTCTTTAAGGCTTTAGCTCTTTGGTAGATCAGTAGTTAATAAGGAACAAAGAGCAGTGCCTGATCAGGGGGTATAAAGCCCAGGAACACAAGCTGGTCAGGGAAGTGAGGTACAGTTCAGTGGGTTATATTGGCTTCTGAGACTGAAGGATGCCAATGATGATTGGCTTCTGAATAAACCTGCAAAAAAAGGTAGTGGGCAAAATGCAAAAGTAATTCTTGTTTTTAATTTGACCTTTGCTTTTTAACCCAATAAATGTTGATTTAATTATGGAATTTGGCTGGGAAAGCCTCAGTAAATAATATCTTCTGTCTTTGCTTCCAAGTAATGACCAAAGACGTTTTTGTCAAATAAGGTGAAATCTACCAAGCCTTACAGAGCAGAAGAGGGGGCAAATTTGTTTAGATGTGAAATTAACCTCTCTGTTAACTTCCTGGGGTGCCTGTTCTGTATGTTAAAACTTGTTCCTTCTAAAGAGAAACACCAGAGCTTTTAACAGTGTAATGGCAGCATCTTCCCTTGAAAGGCAATGATGACTTTTTTTTACTGAAGCCCCTAGTCAACTTTCAAAGTGACCTTTGTCTGAGAAGTGGATTCTCTGAAGATCTTGTACATCCAGGATAGTGATAAAGACATGATAGATAGGATGATTTATCGACTATAATATACTCGGCAAGTACAGACAGACATGAATGCTTAAAACAAAACAGCAAATTAAACTCCCATGAAGAATTGCAATCTTGAAATGTTACTCAGAATTAGTGGAAGATAATTAGTGACTTGATGATGTGGTAAAGCCCTAACGAGCCAGAGTGGCAATTGGGGTTGGTCTCTGCATTCAAGAAAGCAGGAGGCAGTTTTCCAAGTACATTTCAAGCATTAATCACACTCTCCTCATCATTTCTCCATGTACAAATTGCTCATCGTCCACTCCTTTCTTTCATCCCCCTTCCAAAAAAGGCAAATTATTTTGGTGCTCTCATTTGAAATGCTGATTGAAGTTGCTACCTGATGATCCAATCTTTGTTACAGCTATAGTATTTCCTAGGCTGCTTAGAGGAATATTTGGCAGTCTTTGTTTCAAGTACCTGCTAAACCAAACAGATACTTTAAAAAGGAGCCATTTATTTTCAAACTTATAGTTGCCTAGTTGCTACCTTTTGATTTCAGCAAAATGGTTATGGAGAATAGTACCCACTTATTACTCTTTGGCAATTGTCTTTCTCTTCCCCATGGGGCAATCAGTTTGGAATGCAGACCTCAGGCAATGTGTCTAAGGCTTACTTTAGATTCACATCTAAAGTAAGCCTTATTTCTCTTTCCAACAGGCAATGGCATCACAATGGGAGTCTGGCAGGTGCAGGCCACTCAGGGCCACCCACAGGGCCACTCAGGGCCACTCAGGCCACCCACAGAAGGGGCAGCACCACACCACCCAAGCCTCTGTTCAGCAATCTTCAGCCCACTCCGGGCCCAGCTGCCTCACACATTCACTGACAATTGTGTTTTTGCCACTCATTGGCAAGAACATGAAGTGACTAGGACCAGAGCAGGCTGAAGATCGCCGAACAGAGGTGGGCTTTTCACATTTAGAGCACAAGCCTAACCAGGTCTACTCAGAAGTAAGTCCTATATTGTTCAATGGGGCTTACTCTCAGGAACGTGTGTTTAGGATTACAAACTTAATGCAATTGCCCAGAAGGCTGGGGATGATATGATTACATCACCTCTGAACTTCCAGAGCACTGAGCTTCACAAGATAAGCACTGCAACAGGTGCCACCTACCCCAGGAGCACGTCTGCCACTATGGATAGTGCCTAGGTAGCAATCCATTAAAAAATCTGCCATGATTTAAAGACCCATTGAGAACCTGAGATTAGCCCGCCCTATAGTAGTGTTTTAGCAAAAAGAAGGGAAAACAAGTAACCTCTCTGAATTGACCCTAGAATTCCAAACCTGTGTTTGAAGTAAATTCATGCCAGCTCCTTTCAGGAGTGTTGCCACTTGATAACACCATGCCTATACAATAGAGCAGTGGTTCTCACAGTTTTAGCACCGGGACCCACTTTTTAGAATGAGAATCTGTTGGGACCCACTGGAAGTGATATCATGACAGGAAGTGGCATCATCAAGCAGGGAAATTTTTAACAATTCTAGACTGCAATCCTGCCCACACTTACCCAGGAGTAAAAAGCATAAACATAGTAGCCTGTTCAAAGTACAGATCTGTCACATTTCCCCAAATGCAGTCACATACCATGGTAGCATCAAATCTAATATATTAAAAATAAAATATTGAAAGGAATGGGGATCCACCTGAAATTGGCTGGCGACCCACCTAGTGGGTCTCGACCCACAGTTTGAGAAACACTGGAATAGAGGATCCCATGATGTGTCGGAGATTCCTCTTTTAATCACATGGGAAATGTGTGTGCTCGCATCTTCCTCATCCCTCTCCTGCTACACCATTGTTTTTCTGCATAATTGTGTGGGAGGTGGTTCATCTGAACAGCAGTTGAGAAAAAAAACACACACACACACACCCGCCACAGTTACACAGAGGAATAATATGCTGAGAGAGCAGTGATAATGTGCGTGCAGGTGATCTTCTCTCAAGTGATTTGCAGGGAGCTGAAGGATGCATCAGGCAACAGATGACTTGGGAAGATGCAATAGGCACCATTGTGCTGTTCACTGTTGTTTTGTTCTGTGCATCATTTCTGTCCTTGCATGTCCAGTCTAGCAAGGGGACAGCAACTGTCCCTATTCACCCTAGCGTAGGGTCATTTTCAGCAGCTGTTTGCTGGTGTCTTTGGGCAATCCAAGTTGTTGCTTATATAATGCCATCAAAGAACATAGCACTGTATACGAAATTCAAACAGACAGGTCCCTGTCCTGGGACATGTACAGTCTAAGGCTACAATCCTGTCCACATTTTCCTGGGAATTAGTCCCATTGACTATAATGGGACTTACATCTGAGTATAGGATTGGACTCTAAATTAGATTCAGAGAGGATGGAAGTGAGGCAAAAATATGTGTTTATTTCAGTTCCATATACTTAGGCTTAGTTACTGTAGCATAGGGATGTTTCATACAGTGGTCTGAAGTTAGCATTCATGATGCCTGCTGAGGGGCAGAAGTGACATCATTAAGTAGAAAGTGACATGATTAAGCAGATGATGCCAGAAATAAGTACTTTGTTCTCACATAAAAACTCATTACCTGCAAATGACAGAAGAGAAAATGTGCAAATCTTGTTCATATTTTCAAGGTATGAGCGAACCCAATTATGGAGCTGGGAGAGCCCAGTTACAACAGAGAGGTGGATAAATTGCATCCAGGCATCATATTTGATCCATGGACCTTTACTCCCCAACTGTAGTGTATGGTGCCTAAGGGGTTATGCAGTCATTTGAGGTTGCTGTGCATAAACCAAGTTATTGTGATAATGGCAACTGGTTGTATGATGATCTGGTTGAAAACTTTTATCATAGGCTGACTTGCCATAAATCCTGATAGTTGTCAGTTGGGGGGGAGCACTCCTCCATGAGGTCTGCATCCCCATGGAAATGACTTGATTATCTGAATCCCCCATTCAATCTTCAGGTAAATTTCTTCCCAGGTAACAGAACGTTCATCTCCTATGTACCTGTTGTCATGTCTGACCCAAGTGTTGACTTGTTAGTGTGAATATGGTGTCAGCAAGGGAAGTTTCTGGTACCAAAATAGAATGAGGTCACAGTAGTACTGCATGATAGCACAAAGCAAACTGAGGCAGAAGAGCTAATGGTGAAAAAACATTAACCTTTAGAGATTCAACTTAGTCCTCTGCTGTTTAGTAAGACCAGCAGTAAATCTTGGAAGAGTCTTAACCCCTTCATAACTCCAAAAATGCTTGGGCTGCTCATTCTGAATAGGTTATTTACAACTAGTCAAGATGAGTTACTATGTACATTGCTGTTTTTATTTGAGACATAAATTAAAAAGCGGCATTTTTATAATAAAACAGAATGGTCTGCAATTTCTATTCTCTACACAGTAATATCTTGTTTTATTACATGCTGGCTTTTTATTGAGCTCCAGTTTCTTATTTCAAGCTGATATTAGTTGAGGCTTTTGTGTTTCTAGGGCAGTTTTTTTACTCTGCTGTTGAGGGCTATCAGGTATCAAGTTGCTCTTTCTTTAAGGGGAGATTTTATCAACTTTTTATCCAGCGAAAAGCTTAAGTGGAAATGACTTCAGTGGAATTTGGACAACTTGCTGTTCAGTTTGGCCCTTTTATTTTTATCCCTCGGACAAGGTATCGTTCCCCCTCCAGTTTACCTCAGGTAAAACACAGAGTGTTGGAAATATTTGTGACTAGAGATATTTCCCTGAAATCTTCACAGAATTCTCATTTTTCTCTTGCATTGAGCTTTTTATTTTTTGAAATGGGGAGACATGTGGCTTTCTTGACAGGATGTCACAACACAATTGTTTGTTGCCTCCTCAGTAATATCACTCTGGGCAAAACTGCATGTTACGCCAGAGCACCATGATTGGAACTTGCAGTGTATTTTTTTTTTCTTGTAGAAGCAGCCATGGGAGAGGGGACTGGTTTTGGACTGGGGCTATAATGCAAGGGGAAAGGCTGACAGGCTTCTCCCCTTGTGTCCATACCATGACTTCAGTCCTCCTTGAAGTTACCATGTCATGTGGAGGCAAGAAAACATACACCCATGATTTTTCTACCTGTAAGTTTTCCTTCTATGGCTCATAACTTCAGTGAGACTATTTCAGCTTCCTGCCACTTCATGGCTGAGGGCCCAATCCTATCCAACTTTCCACTGCTGATGCAGTCCTGAGGTAAGTGAGCAAATATTCTCTTACCCTGAGGAGGCCTCCATGACTGCCCCCCTACCACTGCAGGATGTAGCGCATGCCCTGTTGGCACAGCTGCATCAGCACTGGAAAGTTGGATAGGATTGGGCCCTTACATGCACAAGAAGATTTTGGTTTGGTGATGCATAACCAACAGCCCACTGTGTCATACATCTAACTGCTCTTTGTACCTGAACAGACTTCCAGAAGCAGTTTGCAATATGGCATAGTGAGAGGTTACTCTTCAAAGCTGTTTGTGCGCTTTCCTATCTTAAAGGAAAGTCTCAAGTCCATGGCCATGCCTAATTAGACCTTTGGATCCTAGCTGCTGTTGTAATTTTTTTCCCTACCTAAA
Source organism: Tiliqua scincoides (assembly GCF_035046505.1). Lineage (NCBI taxonomy): Eukaryota > Metazoa > Chordata > Lepidosauria > Squamata > Scincidae > Tiliqua > Tiliqua scincoides. The sequence goes on from NC_089825.1 coordinate 23,304,725, forward strand.
AACAATCATGTGAATTGTCCCTAAGTGTTTCGAACTTGGGTGTCTGGATTCATTCGTGCCAAAATGGTTTGGACCATACCACAGATGGTCAAAGTTTATTGTGAGCTTAATTATTTATTTTATAATTATAAATCAGTGGTGGGAAAGATTAAATAAAACCTGAGTAAATTATGGAAATTATGCTAGTTGTGTATAGGCTTCTTTATTTTGCAATCCTCTGTTTTTGAAGTTCTGTTCAGACCCCCCACCCCCAATAACTTGGGAGAGTTTGCTAGATGGCATTCACACGTTTTCAACCTGGTCTCCACATCCGCAAAGACTCAGAACTTGCTCCTAGCAACCTGTTCAAGCAGGGATTCCCAGGGTGCCAAATTCTGTAGTGTTATTGCATATGCTGTGAAATGCCAAAAGCATTCCTATGCTGTTTTAGAAGGGGAGATACGTAGTCATAAGAACAGTTGTGGATTTGCCCAATTGACTTCTGGAGTGCGTTAAGCATTAATGTGACATTGTTGCAAGTCAGAAGCCACCATCCAAAGAACTCCGTCAGCTGCATGTAAGTGATTTTGTGCGTGTGCTAGGGTATTTTTTCCCCTCCCTCCTTTCTTTTTCTTCCACCTGGTACATTGAAGGCCTGTGCCAGGAGTTGAATTTCAGGAGCAGCTTGGCTGGGCAGCCACGTGGGAGGCTGCTTTCAGCGGGGGAGCATCAGATGCTCCATTGAGTAAGCAGACCTCTCCACGTAACCCTTCAGATTGCAAACACATGCTGCAATTCCTCTTCAGGAAAGAACCTTGATGTGATTCGTTTTTCAGCAATGAACTGCGTGGTCTAAAAATAACCCCCTCCTCCCAAACCCTCAGCTTGATTTCTAACTAGTTTCTGAATGTCATTTTCATTAGAGCATTTCCTTACGGTCCCAGAACAGGATTTAGCTCAATGTTGGCTTTAAGCAGAAAAAAGAAAGTATATGAGCCTTAACAGTGATGAGGTTGCATATAAAATGGATTGAGCAAATGGATGCAAAATAATATTACCAAATGAACCTTCTTTTTGATTCTGTGTTTTATGGAAGATCTAATAACATGTTTGACAGTAATTTTACCCTGAACACATGAGTTCTTGACAGTTTCAATTCCTAGGGCTTATTAATCAATGGAGTCGGCACCAGAGCAATTTTATGGGACTTACCTAGTCATCAAAAATGTATTATCAGATAAATCACAGAAACAAGTAGCGTCTTAATAGGGAAACAAAGTGGTCTGCAAAGGATCATTTAGGATTATGTTACTCTTATATTGTATTTATGGTTGCCGTTAGATGTTTTATTTATAAATTCTTGAAAATAATCATAGTGACACAACATGTTTGTATAGCAAGTTCTGTGTAACATAATGCAGTGGTTCTAACACTGGTAAGGGCTGTGATGTGCACGTGGAGCTCCTCGGGAGTAGAGGCTTCACTGTTTAGTGATGGGAGAATCATCTGCGCACACAATGTGACTGTCTGGGCCAGCAATTTTCAACCAGTGTGCCGTGGCACATTGGTGTGCCATGGGAATTTGGAGCATAGTGGTTGAAAATTGCTGAAAAACTCTTGCTTGCTGTGCAGCTACAAGTAATAAACCAGAGGCTTTCAAAGTTTAGAAGGCTAGCAGATAGAACAGCCAGGCAAAAGATTTTCTGGGAGAAGGGTCCATCAGTGTATAAGGTGTGCTCATAACAGTGCACCCATGTGCATTGCTTGAAGGGAAGGGAGCCTCATGGACAAAGAAAAAGCACTATCAACACCATGAACTTCCTAATAGTTCCATGGAGAAGGGCAAAGCAATGGAAAATACGGGTTTGAATCTCACTTCTGGAAGATGTTGAGTTGAAAGGGAAAGACAACAGAACTAGAACCCAGGGCTCTTATTCCATAGAGCATCACAATTAACCACACAGCCACAGAGACATGGTGAGTCTTCATATTCTTTAAGGAAACATCATACGTCTCTCTCCACTTCCAGTCACTGTACGCATAACTAGCAGCAGTTTACCGGTTATAAGTCTTTGCTCGATTGGCGTAGAGCATGACGCCAGGGGCTGCTTCCGGCCAACAGTCTGAGGCTAAGAGGCAAAGAAGGAAGGCCCATAGCCAGGGAGACAGACCAGGGACAGACTGCACTTGCTCCCGGTGTGGAAGGGATTGTCACTCCCGGATTGGCCTTTTCAGCCACACTAGACGCTGTGCCAGAACCACCTTTCAGAGCGCGATACCATAGTCTTTCGAGACTGAAGGTTGCCAATACCAATACGCATAACTAGATATCCCAGCTATATAGCCCATGACTGAAAGAACCCCAAGTGGAAGTCACTGATCAATAGAACAGCTACAGGTTTTATTAGACAAGTGATCTCAGGTTTGTTACCTGGCTCAGGGATCCTAGAAGAAGAGTCATGGAGAACTAGAGCAGTCTGATACCCAATCAGATTGGCTGGTACGTAGGTCAGTGGCTTTACATAAAACAGCTAGTCAATGGCAGCAAAAGATAGTCTCAATTGCCTGACAGGTCCATGTCCCAGGATTTCTTTTATTTTATCAACTTCATCTTATCCAGTCATGTCTCATCATCCTTTGGTCAATCAGCAGTATCTGCTGGTTGTTTAATCAATATCCCTTATTATACGTTTTCCTCCTTCCATGCCTGCCCTTCCATTTCATAATAGAACACTGATACATTTGCTGCACCAACAAAAGTCATGCACATTGGGGCAAAAAATCAAAACTTTAGATATAGGCTGATGGGTTCTGAGCTCTCTGTGACAGATCAGGAGAGAGATCTTGGGGTGGTGGTGGACAGGTCGATGAAAGTGTCGACCCAATGTGCGGCAGAAGTGAAGAAGGCCAATTCTATGCTTGGGATCATTAGGAAGGGTATTGAGAACAAAACGGCTAATATTATAATGCCGTTGTACAAATCGATGGTAAGGCCACACCTGGAGTATTGTGTCCAGTCCTGGTCGCCGCATCTCAAAAAAGATATAGTGGAAATGGAAAAGGTGCAAAAGAGAGCGACTACGATGATTACGGGGCTGGGGCACCTTCCTTATGAGGAAAGGCTACGGCGTTTGGGCCTCTTCAGCCTAGAAACGAGATGCCTGAGGGGGGACATGATTGAGACATACAAAATTATGCAGAGGATGGACAGAGTGGATAGGGAGATGCTCTTTACACTCTCACATAACACCAGAACCAGGGGACATCCACTAAAATTGAGTGTTGGGAGAGTTAGAACAGACAAAAGAAAATATTTCTTTACTCAGCGTGTGGCTGGTCTGTGGAACTCCTTGCCACAGGATGTGGTGATGGCGTCTAGCCTGGATGCCTTTAAAAGGGGATTGGACAAGTTTCTGGAGGAAAAATCCATTATGGGTTACAAGCCATGATTTGTATGCGCAACCTCCTGATTTTAGAAATGGGCTATGTCAGAATGCCAGATGCAAGGGAGGGCACCAGGATGAGGTCTCTTGTTATCTGGTGTGCTCCCTGGGGCATTTGGTGGGCCGCTGTGAGATACAGGAAGCTGGACTAGATGGGCCTATGGCCTGATCCAGTGGGGCTGTTCTTATGTTCTTATGGAGAGGGAAGTGGGATTAACAGTATTATTAAACACTGTTAATAATAATAATAATAATTCTAGTCTAGCCTTCTCTCCTGACATGTTGGTTTTCTGAGGGGACATGTTTCAGTGAGAGTGTTTGGCTTCTCTTGCAATAATCAGACATAATGGAAAAATGTACTACCAGCCCCCATTTCTATCTGCATGTGTTCAGTGAGCACTGCACATTTTGTAATATACCGTAAAGGGACTGTATTTGCCTGAACTGTAGTTAACCCTTCAGTAATGCATACAAACAGCTGTTTATACACATTTTTGCATAGTCTTGAATGCAGTTTTGTTCACCTGCTGAACAATCTAGCAATTCCATGCTGTTCTCTTTGGGGAATAAGAGGAATTTAGATATCAGTAGGTGATGCATTTTCTTGTTATTGAATGAAACTGAAATTAAAAAAAATTACAAATAGGTATTATAGATACATCTGTAAAACATATAAATTAGTAGGTATTCATGGATAGAAAATTGTGGTGATCTAAATCACTCCTTGAAAGAACTAATGTAAAATGCAGATACTGAAGACCCAAAGTTTTATATATATTCATAGAGATGATAATTATGGGCATGGGCCTGTTAACAAGCGAAGATGCATTGCAAGGTTTACCATTGACTAGCTATTTTATGGGACAAGATATCATCTTTGCATATTTATTAAAAATATTCATAACTGGCTGCTGCCTGGATGAACTGCTCAGTTCACGTATCTTGATCCCATATATTACCTTGACCACTTTATCATTGTAATGGAAATCGTGTAAATTTTCAGCTGATCCTTGGAAAATTTTCCAGTGGCATTTTCAGTGTCTCATAAAACACTTGCTGATTCCTGTTTGTGTTTTCCTTTATGTTCTAAGGAATTGGGAGCAATAAATGGGTGTGTGTTTTTATAAAAAAGATAAATATATACTGTAGAATGATCTTAAAAGAATGATTATTACATGGGGAATGTTAAACTCTAGTGGTGCTAACTGCATTCTTAGGAGTGACTTTATTCTCTAGAATATAGAGCAGAAGGGAATTCTGGGATATTCTCCCACACTGTCAGCAGATATAATCTCCCTTATGAGAAAAATGTGAGGAAACTGTTTCCGCTGCATAAAGAATGCATGGAAAATGCAGAAGTAAAACGTGCCCCCAACTTAGGTCTACAGGGTTACCTAATGCAGCTTGCCTTTGTGAATGTGAACAGAATTGTAATGTACACATTTTAAACTGAGCCCAATGGATTTTGAAATGGCACATTGTTATGGACAGAGATGGCGTTTTCGGTGATGACAGAATAAAAACACATAACACCGCTTTCTGCACTTCTCATTTTTGTCAAAAAAACAAAATAATGAAAAATTAAGACCAAAAAAAGCACACCTCCAGTTATGGAGCTTGGTCCTAGCATGTAGTGATATTCAGATAGCAGACCAACTGCTGTATTATTTTCCTAATTGCCACTCACCATACAGATCCCATAAGAGTATGCACATGTGCCAAAGCCTGCTGTATCCCAATCCATTATTGCTTGACCCAGTCCCCTCCTCCAATACCAGTTCCCTTCACTCTCCCCGCTCTCTACATCATCATTCCCATCCAGAATACTATAGAGTGAATTACTCTATTATCTCCTCCTTATCTGCAGACCCAGCATTTGCAGATTCCACCATCTGTGGATGCCTCCCCACATCTCAGGGGATCTCCAAGTCACTTCTGGTTCATGCCTTCAACTCACAGTCACATCTGGGAGGTGTTCTGAGGCATAGGGAGGTCTGCAGTTCACTCCATAGACCATGTCATGGATTGCAAGCTCAGCACAACCTCTGGAGGGTCCAGCACAACCTCCAAGAAAGTGATTGTGGTGTCATGATCCTGCCCTGCTGGGACTCCAACATCCACAGAGTTTGTTATCCTTGGAGGTTTCATTCTGGAAACCCTCTTGGAAAACGAGGGCCCACTGTACTCTATAATTACACTTCCTTTTGATTGTTGAGTGACTGAGAAATAGTTGGCCTCAGTATTTGTTTCTACAAAGAATCTGAAACCCTTTACTGTCAGAGGTAGCATCTACTTTGTTCTATAATAGTTAAAATTGACTGTATGAAATCTATCATGTTTGAGGTAATTTGGTTCAGTCTTGTGCATCCTCCCAATCTGGAAGCAAAATGTTGATGAGCTACAACTTAGGACCCTGACCAAGATAGATGAAGAAGGAAGGAGACAAAACCTGTCATTTGGAACAGCATTCTCCAACTTATATTTGGAACACTGATTATCGGTCCCCACTGCTGAAGATTTGGTCAGGATCAATATTTCTGCCTGGATGTCGTACAGTCTCCAGGAGAAAAGAGATTAATATGGTTACTTTTGACTCTGTGTTCTCAATCAGCTAAGTATGTGCACTTGTCATTCATATTTTGTTTTTCAGCTTGTTATACTGACAGAAAAGTCTCTGAGGGCTGAAAGGCAAGCCAGTTCAGAGTTGGAGCTGTATAGCATTAACATATCTTTGCACTGAATGGGAGCCAAGCCTCTAGTCTCAGAAAATGTTTTTGCAGAAAAGATGCATCTGTCAAAGAAATTAAAGAGTAACTAGTTTACACTTTTTCACTACTGCCAAAGAAATTAAAGTAATTCAGAAGCTCTGGAGGAGGAGGAGCCAAAGGAAATTGAGTCAAGGCAAAACCTGGCAAGTTAAGGATGAAGCTGGGATGTAAAACCCCTGCTGACTGGGTAAGAGGCACTTTTTAAGTGGGTGCTTTTCTTTTATTTAGCGGGGAGGAGAGTAACTGGCCCTCCTCACCCAGCACAGTCTTTTCTAGTGGCTGTCTGCTGGTGTGCTTTTGCATCCTTCTAGATTGTGAGCCCTTTCAGGACAGGGAGCCATTAGTTGTTCATTTGATTTTCTCTATAAACCGCTTTGTGAACTTTCCGTTGAAAAGCAGTATATAAATACTGTTAATAAATAATAATAATAATAAACTGCTGGCTCAAGAAGCAGAGCCTTGTTGGAACCTTGTGGGTTAGGTGTAGGACCAAACACTGTGGTTCTCAAACTTTTTAGCATCAGGACCCACTTTTAAAAATGACATTCTGCCTGGACCCACCTAGCTTTATAAGATTTTGATCTAGAAAGAGATATTTTTGTTTATTTACAAGTAATTTTATTTATTTACTTAAAAAAAAAAAAGTTGGCCCATTTCTCATAATGAGGCAGCCCTAAGGCTTGACGGGCTGAGTTATGTGATTTAGCCTTCACCTGCTCCTACTGTCAAAAAAGACACTCAAGCATTTATCTCCCTATATTTACACAAGCTTGCAAACTGCAAGAGCTCAGCTCTTTGGAGGATAGTTAGCAGCTATCTGATTTCTGAATAGATTCAGGGCTTGAGGCAATTAATTATCTGATCTTTCCCATCACCTTGTTTTCATTGGAGGCTCTGTGGGACCCACCAGAAATCTGGTCCCAATGCACAGTTTGAGAAATGCTGGCCTAACAGAATCTGATGGGTTCCTCCCCCAGCTGACCAGCAATGGAAGGCAGCTCTTCCCACCCTCCCTGTCAGTAACTGGGAATCTGCAGTGTGGGGTTGGCCTGGCCATTTGGGCCCTGTGCCAGCACCAGTCTGGGCTAACCCTCCCTGCCTGGCACCGTCCCTGCCTGGCAGAATCCGGTTTGCGTTCAGCATGCTTGTTGCCTTTGTGAGAGCTGAGCATTGTCAGACATCTCTCAGGTGTGACTGTATGTTAATTGCCCGTATTTTGTGTGATCGCTCACTAGTGTTCGCATGCCCGCTTTATTATGCCAGCACCTTGTCCTTTGTTTGAGAGCTGCAAATAAACATGAAATACGGTCAATCCACAAAAGGTCTTGCTGAATTATTTTCTTGACAAGTTTAAAATACCAACCAATTTATTACCTTGTTTGTTAGGAAATGTAGTTTAGTCTTTATAGATTAGAGAAATAGTGCTCTGGGTGAAGAACTTTGCCGTCTGCTCATCAGGGGAAAGTTCACTCTCTACTGTGAGAACTTTTTCCACCTGTTGATTTAAATCTAGCCTTCTGTCCCCACTTGTGCTTTTTCTTTCACACTTTTATCAGTTATAAATGATTGGGTTTATTCACTTTACACATTGCTGACTTAGGTCCTGTCTGCTGAAGAATTTAAAAATGTAGATGTTGTGTAAGGCCAGCAACTGGCAGAGTTGGGCAAATCCAGCACGGCTTGAGTCATGAGTCTCCACCCCCTTTAACTGGACTCAGAAATGAGTCCTAACAGGCTCATATCCAACTCACTCAGAGTGTTTTGGGGACTCTAAAAGACTCAAGTCCTGAGTCTTTTCTGTTAAAAACTCAACTGTGGGGGAAAAAATGAAGCTGCTGCTGGGGTTTGTGTGTCAGAGTTGTCATTTAATACTCCCCTGATGTCCCCATCCCATCTGTAAACAAGGCGGGAGGGGGTGGGACAGACTGAGAGTGGAGAAAGAAGTGGCAAGAGGGAGGAGGTTCACACACAGTAGCTGGAAGGATTACCAGTATGACCCAGTCCTTTGCAGCTCTACTCAGAAGAAGTCCCATTGTGGCCAGTCATTCAGTGAGCCTGCTGGAGCCATTCCATGCCATGAGTCTCTCTGGATGGTTAGGAACCACCTTCTCCCCTGTTTGTGCAGGGAAAAAACTTCATCCAAAGATCATTGATTCCTTCAGAGATGCACCAGAGAGCCTGCTCCTGCCTCTTCCCTGCCTCCTACTCGATACAAAAGCAAAACATTAACCCTTCTCTGCCTCCTGGCTGGAACTTCCCTGATGGCCCCATGAGGTCTTTCACATCACAAAAAAAGGAAACAAGCACACCCAGACACAGACAGACTGAAGTCTGCATGTGTGGGGACTCATTTCCAAATCAGTGGCCTCAGACTTGAATCAGTGCCGGAGTCATTGACGTGTCTGACTCAAGTGTACACAAGTCCACAAGAAACACCTTTTTGTGACTTGGACTTGAGTCACATGACTCAAGTTTCTGTCCATGGCAACTGAGAACGCTATATTATGGATGCATGTGTTCTAAATACTTATATTAAGTCCTACCCAGTTCCCATCTAGAGATGCACCATGGAATTCTTAGATAGCTACTAAAAAGAGCAAGTTAGTTGAATACAACTGTATCCCAAATGCCCTTTTGCTTTTCGATAATGTAGTTTCCTTTCTCAGACATTTTAGTGCCAGGACCCACTTCTTCAAATGACACTCTATCAGGAGCCACCTAGCTTAATGAGACTTTAAAAAGTGATCTAGAAAGAAATATTTTTATTTATTTACAAGTAATTTATTATTTGCAGAAAAACCTGATCCGTTTCTCATAATGAGGTGGTACTAATGAATAGCCCCAAAGGGGCTCAGTTATGTGACTCAGCTTTCGCTTGCCTCCACTACCTGTCATTGATGGTCATGGAGAAAAAAATACACCAGAAAAAAGATGCTCAGACTTCTATCTATTTCCCTATATTTACACAAGTTTGCAAACAGCAGGAGCCCAGTTCTTTACAGGGCAGTTAGCAGCTGTCTAATTTAATTAGCCCTGTACTGTACATTAAATTACCTTGGCTTTGGGGCTAATTAAATACACTAGTGTTCGGGCCAATACAACAGCCGGTCCAATCCAGTGCAAATTCCCTGCACTGATGCAGCAGCACCACTGTGGCTAGCGCTGCATCCTGCAGGGAATTTAGTAGACAGAAAGTCACCATGAGATAAGGGGACATTTTTTCCCCTTGTCTCGGAGAAAACCCCAGCCTGTGCAATGGATCTACTCAGACCTACGCCAGCTAAATTGCTGGCACAAGTTCAAATTGATCTGTGTCAGCAGATCAGGCCTGGGAAAGGAGATAGGATAGGGCACACACCAATGCTTCCAATCCCATACCCCTCCTGAGCCCAATCTGCCCACCCCGTGTCCCATTCAGTCTTCCCCCCTGCCCTACCCCAGTGCTGTTCAACAAGGGACTTATCTCGTCCAGCGTGTGCTGCTTCTTGCACTAGTGCCAGTGGGGAGGCTTCAGTTTTCTTGCTAGTGGGTCTAGATGGGGCATGGCTATAACATGCTTCATGGCACATTTGTCTTGGTGCTTGTCGGCAGAGCACTCACTCTGCTGGCACAAACCTCTGGTAGGATTGTGCCATAAGAGACCCCTATTTGGCATCAAATCTGCAAATGAGGTGTTTCAGCAGGAAAAAAGCTCACCAGTACTTTTGTGACCTTTTAGGAGAATGGTGATTCTGGACCTGGGGGTCACAACCCCCTGAGAAACTGGAACCACTTCATTCCCCTTTAGTGGCTAAATCAGCAGCAATAGCACTGCAGGAATTGCACCACTACTACGATAAAGGCTTTTTAAAAGCACCTTAGGGTACTACTGGACTTCTGGAGGGTCAGGGCCTGCAGCCCCCTCTGTGGGCCTCCCCACTGCTCGAAATAGCTCCCTGCTGCCATTGTGACCCACTTCCATGATCACAGACCGGAGGTGGGTTTGCAATCGCAGCTGGAAGACATTTTGAACATTAGGAAGGCCCACAGAGGGAGTTCCATATCCTCCAGGTGGTTGGCTTTACCCCCAGGTACTTAAAAAAAAAAATGCTTTTTTTACAGCAGTGATCACTGATGTTCCCACAAATACTTACCGTGTTCTAAACCTTAGTGTAAAGGTTGGGAATTGCTGAAGTAGAAGCTACACACCACAGTAGATACGAAGGTTATGGTGTTCAGAAGCAGGAAACATGTTTGTCTTTATGTGAGTCTTTTTTGAAACTAATTTTAAGGTCTCTACACCCAAAAAGGAAAAGGTAGACACTTCTCAGAGTAGCAAGATCTGTATTATTGTGTAGGCAATGCTGCTAAACCCGTGAAAAGAGCTTCGTTTTATTCTGGCAGAGCGATTGTTAAAATAATGTCTTCAGTGTACGTATACTTGATCACCTTTCCTTTCGATGTACTCTTAAAAACGTAAAGCCTTGAATTAAGGTCCATAATATTTTATATTGCTAGGTATGACTAGAAAGAGGTTTGAAAATACGTATACATTTGCAGTACTTCGTAAAACCGTTTCAAGAAGTACCAAAGTCTGCTGCTACCTTGTCTGTGTATTTACACCTCCAAGCTTTTTGGTTTATGAGGAGCAAAAGCAAACTGTCACTATTTGCTGTAAATTGAAGCTTTTAATAATTTTGTCTGTTCTACCACATTTATCAGCTTTGAATATTCTGTCACTTTGAAAATAAAAATAGCAGCAAAATTTCAGCAACGGTGACACTGAGAATTTATCTGCACATAGGAAGCATCAAATGCCAACTTGAAGAATGAGTATCTACAGGCTTTTCCACCCCATCCCACTCCCCTCGGAATCGTGTAAACTTTCAGTTGCTGCTGCCAGGAATCAGTTGAACGCAATTTTATCTTGCATCTATATATGTACAAGTTTTGTTGTGTTTATGGGGCATACACTCACTGTGCCCTGATGTGGGAGTAGCTACTTGTTAGGAGGAGAACCTCTGTTCTGTGTGTCTATAGAAACGACAGTAACTAAGAGGCATCTTGAAGACAGTGTCTTTTTGCATAAACAGTCAGTGGCAGGGCTATCAGATCATTCTCATTTCCCCATGTGCTATATAAAATCCACCACCAACATGCTCATGCTGGCTGCCTTAAGTGACACGCACATTGCAGTCCTATGCTTACTTGAGCATAAGGCCAGTTGAACTGGGGCTTATTTCTGAGCAGGCATGTATAGAATTGGGCTGCAAGTGGACCATAGGGGTTTGTTGCTTCTAGGTTATTGGCCTGAGCTATTTTTGGACTGGAATCCAAAATGAAGTCACCAAGCTGCATACTTGCTTGAGGGTGTTGAGCAAGTCACACCCCATTAAAACATCTTTGCTGGCTGCCTGTGCATTTTCAAGCCCAATTCAAAGTGCTGCTGATCACGATAAAGCCCTTTGGTTTGGAATCTTGAGACAGTCCCCTCCCCTCCCAGTGTGAGTCTGCTGTGAGATCATCACAGTTGACCCCATTGTGGGCACCATCACCACTCCATATATGGTTGGCAGTGACCTGTGCCTAGGCCTTTTCTGTTGTGTCTGGTCTGAGTAAGTCTCTCCTTCTGGAGATCAGAGCTACCCTCTCCACAAGGGTGTTTGTTTGTTTTGTTTGGGGTCTGCAAAGCTTTAAACTTTGGGTAATTGATTTTGATTGAACTGTTTTTGCTTCTGGGTTGCTTTTTGAATTATTTTTTGTATTTGGTTCTGCTAATGGTTGCATTATTTTTTGTTAAAATTGGTTTTTTACTAATTTTGAGCCATCTTGAGCTCTGTTTCATGATCTGAAAGGTGGGATACACATTTTAAAAAAAAAGTAAGTTGTCTATTAAAAAGTAAGTTTCAATGAACTAGCAGGACTAGCGGTGTTTCTCCCTCCCCCCCCCCCCCGCTTAGAATTGGGATGTCGATGTGACAGGTGTCTGAATATTAGTGCCAGTTGGAAAAATGGACACTTGTGTGAGCAGATGAGGATGAGCCAGACTTTTGTTCCACATCAAAAAATCTGTGGTGTGTTCATGCATGTGCTGTGTAAGAAATTAGTCTGAGTGCCCTTGTACTATTCCAGCTTTCCGCTTGTGTACATACAATATCTTGCTTCCAAGCATCCATAAATCAGGACAAGAAATGTGTCTCGTGTACATAAAATCAGTCTCTTTTCAGCCTGTCATGGGGTCTGTCTGTCTGTGTGTTTAAGCCATTTCTGCCCAACATTGCATATACACAGCAGGGACCAAATGTGTACACCTGTGGGCCAGGCAAAAAATGGGTTAATGTATACATTCCTAGCCTTTATTTATGTGAATTTTTGGTGTATTATGTCCCAAGATAGTATTTTTATAAAGTTAGGGGGAAATGCATTTATACTATTAGAAGCATTACATGATTAATGCTGGTGATTTTGTGTGTGCATGTAGTGAGGAAACTGCCATGTGGGCTTTCTTGATAAAGAGCGTGGAAGAACATAATTTCCCTTGAAGCACAGTTTTATGAAAAGGTGGGTGTGTAAATTTAAGTTGAACATTATTTGTAGGGCCCTAAACCATGCAGTCTTTTGCCTCCCTAGTCTTGATTTCCCAGGTGATGTAAATGCCCTCTTCAGTTCTTCCTCCATTGCAATTCATCAGATCAGTGTTGTAGAGAATCTCAGGGACAACCCATAGGTGCAAACCCTTTATTTTTTTATTTATGTTTGCTACATGATCAGGAACTCACCTGTGTAAAGAAAGGTTTATGTGAGCTGGTGAAAGAGCAGTAACATAGCCTATTGCCGATCACAGAAATGACTGACTTCTTGTATTCTCTGGTTCTAGCTAATGTTTCCTCATACAGTTAGTCTTGTGGAGAAAACTATTTATGAATTTTTCAAGGCTCTAGTTACTGCCTTTCTAGACCTGAGTCTAAATACCTGAAAGATTGTCTCGCCACCATCTGCCAGTCTCCCAGGCGGTGTTTCTCAAGGTCTATCTTCCACTGTACCACTTCACATGGTTCACCTATTCGAAGTACCACCGGAAGTAACTGGCACTGATATCAGTGTCAATTACTTCTGGGTTGGGAGGCCAGATGTGACATGATAAACCACTAGTAAGAGGCTCAGGGTGGACAGGAGGGCTTTTTTAAGAGCTAAAAAAGCATGCCTTGGAGCTCTGCCTGCCAAGCTGCCCCTCCTACTGCTGTTTATTGCATGTTCCCGGTCTTGCTGCCAGGCTGCAGGTGTCCAAGGGTCCCACAAGTACCACCCGACACCACCTGAAGTATCACAGTGGTACTCATACCACTGGTTGAGAAACACTGTCCTAAGGCCATCAGGAAAGGCTCTCCTATGTGTTTCATCATTCATGGAAGCACATTTAGCAGCACCATTTCAGAGGGCCTTCTCCATGGCAGCACCAGCCTTGTGGAACTCCTGCCAGAGAATATCACAGCCCCCATGCTTGCTTATTGCAGGAGCATAAAAGCACTCCTGTTTAGCTTATGGTGCAATGTGTCCTGCTGGTTCATGTCTGAGCTGATTGCTGATGTTTGATTTTGAGTTGTTTTATCGTCTTAATGTCTTGTGTTGTATGTTGGCAATTGTGACTATCCTCCTTTCAGATGAAAAGAGAAACATGGCATATATATATATATATATTGAATATATATTCAAAGGGTCATCTGGCTCACATGCACCCATAGGCAAAGGGGTATCACATATTATACCCCTTATTCACAAATATGCATTTGTGCAGATACCAAGATGAAGTTTCACTTTAGTTCTTAACGCATCTGCACAAACGCGTGTTCGGGAATATGCATGCATTGAATGTCTAGAATAATCCACCCTTTTGCTACTACATAATCACTACAATTGTAAAGATTGGGTGTCTTAGGAGTAATTAATCCACTTTACATTACCTTCAGTGTGTGCTCTTATTGTGTAGGCTGGCCAAAGACTACCACTTGAGATTTGTTATTTTTCACATTTTTATACTGCCCTTCCTCTAAGGAGCTCAGGGTGGTGTACATAGTTCCTACCCTCCTTTTGTCCTCACAATAACCCTCTGAAGTGAGGCTGAGAGTGACTGGCCCAAGGCCACCCAGGAAGCTTTGTGACTAAGCGGGGATTTGAACCTTGATCTTCCAAGTCTAACTCAAGAACCACTGCAGCTACACCGTCCCCTCATTTCGTGTTCACATTGTGATTTTGTTTTGCAGAAGCAGCAGGTTAAAATGCCTGTTACCTTTCTTGACTTAAGCAGTTTAATAAATGTGTTTGCCATAATACAGTATTAGATTTTCATCTGAAGGCTGTAAACATGTTTCAGTTCCGTTTCAGATATCCATGCATCTAGTTGAAATTTTCGCTTTCATTGAAGCATATCCATCATTCTTAAGGGTATCTAATATTCTCCCTTTTCTATTCAATGAGATGATATCTTATTAGCCTTTCAGTGAGTCACCATATTTTATGTGTTCAGTTTACATTGTCCGGATGTATCTCCTTCAATTCAGACAGCTGGGTATTTTGGGATATATAATTCCCCAAACCTAAGATTATGGCATAAGATTACAGCACCATGGGATACTTCAGTGTACATGATCATCCTTAGCTTTGAATGCTATTGTTAGTTATCAGTTGGGGCAGGAGGTTTGTTACTCTAAGAGGCATGTATGTGCATGCTAAAATATATCAGCCTCATTTAAATGAAGACAACTTCCTGCATAATAATTTTTGACATAGATATCAAACTGTTATGTTTTGGAAGAAGCTGCGTCGGCCATTAATACAGTAGGCCCTTGGTTCCACAACCCCCTGTGGAAACTGGAATTGGGGGGGGGGGGCAGGGCACCGCTGCTGCAAAAATTTACCTGGAGGTCACACCGACCTCTGAGCTCCTCTGAAGGCCTCCTGGACGTGACCGGAAATCACTGCTGGTTTGTGTCAGCAACTACTGGTTGAGTCCAGGAAGTGTTCTGAGGCATCTGCGGATTCTCAAATCTATGAATGCTGAGCTTGTGGCTAAGGAGGGCCCACTGTACATTTTTAGACATGATTTGTTTTGAATGTTTATTTCCATAGCGCTGGCAATGCTTTTGTCAAGGGCTCAAACGCAGCATCTTGGCTGATGCACTGATTGGAGCGCATGAGCCTTAAAATGTGTAAGAGTAATCCAGCCCCAGTTGCCACAGCTCCTGGTTGGCTCACTGCCACAGCTCCACAGCCCACTTTTGTCAGCTATACTTTAGCCAAGTGAGGATGAGCAACAAGAACACGGGTTGCTGTGAGACAGCAACGTCTGAAGATCTTGACACTGACTTGAGTAGTTCACCTGCCTCCATATAGCGCATGTCCTGGTTGATTCTCTTGCAGCTTCATGTCTCCATACCAAGTTGACTGAGAGCAGGAGGAGTTCAGTTTTTCCTTTGCAATTATGGCATTTTAAGCCACTTAAATTGCTCAGAAGTAAGACCTGTTGAGTTCAGCAGTATTTAGTTCAGTAAAGAACAGTATAGGATTATGGCCTTAATTCATTCAGGTTTCCTGCTAGTTTGGGACTGGATATGTATGATGTATGTATGTACATACATGTACTGTATGTGTTGTATGTGCAAAAAGAGGGAGAGAGAGAAAGGGAGAATAGCTATGTAAATAATGTGGGCAGTTCCACCCACCTTTCTGTTCAGTGAGTGTATGCCCTGAAGTGAGTATGAAATGGGAATCTGCTATACTCTCAGTTGATCCCATGTGCCAGCTGATCCCATAGTCCCAGTTGATCCCATAGCGTGAGCATCTTGCCATGCTGTGTGATTCTCATTTTTAAAGATATGTAGTTTTCATACAACATGGCCCTTAAACATAAGCCAAACACGGTGATCAGTTGAAGAAACAGTGATCTGTTCCAACTCTGGAGGAAAAACTGGCTGTGTTGGACTTATAGTGTGACAGTCTGCTGGTCTCCAATGTAGCAGTAAAATATAGCCATGACTATAGACAATTTTCAGCTTTTTTCATCTCATGGCACCCTAACAAGGTGCTAAAATGCACGCCATCAGCTTTTTGACAATTGACAAGGCTCACCATGCTGCTCACATCCTCCAATGGTCCTACTGATAATTGACCCTCCCCTAAACTCCTGTGGTACACCTGCAGACCATTTGTGGCACACCAATGTTCCATGGCACAGTGGTTGAAAATCACTGCCAGGGCTTTTTTTGTAATGGAACGCACCGGAACGGCGTTCCGGCACCTTTTTTCCCCCTCCTCCTGGCCCCCACCTTTTTTTCCCTCCTCCTGGCCCCCACCTTTTTTCCCTCCTCCTGGCCCCCACCTTTTTTTCCCTCCCTGCGCTGCCCAGCACTGCTGGCTAGGGAGGGATTCGAACCTCTAACCCTCCTCCTGGCCCCCACCTTTTTTCCCTCCCTGCGCTGCCCAGCACTGCTGGCTAAGGAGGGATTCGAACCTCCAACCTTGTGCTCCACAGCCCAGCACTCTCTCCATTGGGCTATAGGAAAGCCTAGAGTTACAGTGTTCAGAACTAATATATAAGGTCCTGAGCCCAGCTGGTGGCCATCAGCGCCTCAAGTATTAGTTCCAAACACTTTGAGCCTAAGACTTCCAATGGCTCAGTTACTAAAGTGCTGGTCTGTGGAGCCAGAGGTTGGGGGTTCAAATCCCCGTAAGGAATAATTTTTTTTCTTTTCTTTTTTTTAGGTGGGGAGGTAAATAAATAAAAGATTACACTTGTTAATCTTAAACTTGTTCCTGTAAGTGGGTTCCTGCACATTTTATTTTTTTTACAAAAAAAGCACTGCCCCTGCCTCACCGCACTCAGCTCTCGCCTGAGCCCAGCCCGCCTTTCCTCTCCCTGCGCTCTGCTTCCCCACGCTCAGCTACCAAGCCGCTGAGGGCGTGGAGACATGTGCTGAGGAGGAGGAGGAGGAGGACGATGAGGGACAGCCAGCCAGGGAGACGGGTTGCAGCACCCAGGTACTGGCTTGGCAAAAGGAAGGGGGAAAAGGAAGCTGGCTGGTGCAGCCCCTGCACCTGAGACAGCCTAGGCATGTCTACTGAGAAGTAAGTCCCCTTGTAAGAACATAAGAACATAAGAACAGCCCCACTGGATCAGGCCATAGGCCCATCTAGTCCAGCTTCCTGTATCTCACAGCGGCCCACCAAATGCCCCAGGGAGCACACCAGATAACAAGAGACCTCATCCTGGTGCTCTCCCCTACATCTGGCATTCTGACTTAACCCATTCCTAAAATCAGGAGGTTGCGCATACACATCATGGCTTGTACCCCATAATGGATTTTTCCTCCAGAAACTCGTCCAATCCCCTTTTAAAGGCGTCTAGGCTAGACGCCAGCACCACATCCTGTGGCAAGGAGTTCCACAGACCGACCACACGCTGAGTAAAGAAATATTTTCTTTTGTCTGTCCTAACCCGCCCAACACTCAATTTTAGTGGATGTCCCCTGGTTCTGGTATTATGTGAGAGTGTAAAGAGCATCTCCCTATCCACTCTGTCCATCCCCTGCATAATTTTGTATGTCTCAATCATGTCCCCCCTCAAGCGTCTCTTTTCTAGGCTGAAGAGGCCCAAACGCCGTAGCCTTTCCTCATAAGGAAGGTGCCCCAGCCCCGTAATCATCTTAGTCGCTCTCTTTTGCACCTTTTCCATTTCCACTATGTCTTTTTTGAGATGCGGCGACCAGAACTGGACACAATACTCCAGGTGTGGCCTTACCATCGATTTGTACAACGGCATTATAATACTAACCGTTTTGTTCTCAATACCCTTCCTAATGATCCCAAGCATAGAATTGGCCTTCTTCACTGCCGCCGCACATTGGGTCGACACTTTCATCGACCTGTCCACCACCACCCCAAGATCTCTCTCCTGATCTGTCACAGACAGCTCAGAACCCATCAGCCTATATCTAAAGTTTTGATTTTTTGCCCCAATGTGCATGACTTTACACTTACTGACATTGAAGCGCATCTGCCATTTTGCTGCCCATTCTGCCAGTCTGGAGAGATCCTTCTGGAGCTCCTCACAATCACTTCTGGTCTTTACCACTCGGAAAAGTTTGGTGTCGTCTGCAAACTTAGCCACTTCACTGCTCAACCCTGTCTCCAGGTCATTGATGAAGAGGTTGAAAAGCACCGGTCCCAGGACAGATCCTTGGGGCACACCGCTTTTCACTTCTCTCCATTGTGAAAATTGCCCATTGACACCCACTCTCTGCTTCCTGGCCTCCAACCAGTTCTCAATCCACGAGAGGACCTGTCCTCTAATTCCCTGACTGTGGAGTTTTTTCAGTAGCCTTTGGTGAGGGACCGTGTCAAACGCCTTCTGAAAGTCCAGATATATAATGTCTACGGGTTCTCCCGCATCCACATGCCTGTTGACCTTTTCAAAGAATTCTATAAGGTTTGTGAGGCAAGACTTACCCTTACAGAAGCCATGCTGACTCTCCCTCAGCAAGGCCTGTTCGTCTATGTGTTTTGAGATCCTATCTTTGATGAGGCATTCCACCATCTTACCCGGTATGGATGTTAGGCTGACCGGCCTCTAGTTTCCCGGGTCCCCCCTCTTTCCCTTTTTAAAAATAGGCGTGACATTTGCTATCCTCCAATCTTCTGGTACCGTGGCCGTTTTGAGGGACAAGTTGCATACCTTAGTCAAGAGATCTGCAACTTCATTCTTCAATTCCTTAATAACCCTTGGGTGTATGCCATCAGGGCCCGGTGACTTATTGATCTTTAATTTATCAATGAGGTCTGAAACATCTTCTCTTTTAACCTCTATCTGACTTAACTCCTCGGTTAGGAGGGGCCGTTCGGGCAGCGGTATCTGCCCGAGGTCTTCTGCCGTGAAGACAGATGCAAAGAACTCATTTAATTTCTCTGCCATCTCTAAGTCTCCTTTTATCTCCCCTTTCCCTCCCTCACCATCCAGAGGGCCAACCGCTTCTCTGGCGGGTTTCCTGCTTCTAACATATTTGAAGAAGCTCAAATATTTGAAGAAGCTTGTGTTCAGTGGGGCTTATTCCCAGGAAAATGTGGATGGGATTGCAGCCCAAGCCTATGCAGGTCTACTCAGAAGCAAGTAATTCATTCATTTTTATAGTTATTAATATAAGGCTTGGCTGATCTAAATTAATTAAGCAAAAATTATTACTAATAATTTAGTAGCTTTGTAATGTCATCAACAGGAGATTTAGGTTTTTAACTATAAATGGGGAAGCTTAAATGTCCTTTCTGCATTATAACAACACTTAGGAAATATGTATTCCTCTGTGCAGTAGGTCAGATCATTGTTGTCTATTAATTTTTGGTTTTTTTAGACTATATTTAATAATCACTATTATTATAATGGGGAATGGGGACATAGTACACAGGGGAAAGGGGGGAACCACAAAAGATGGGTTAATGAATTGATTAAGTTATGAAGTTATGAATCAAAAATCATGTGGTCACACACCCTCTATTGGTTCAAGATGAGTTGTAAAATAGATTATATTCCGGTATTATATAATTTATCTATTTTACAATTCATATTTTGTGTTTATTCTTCTGCTCCCCCCCCCCTTGTGTGCTTATATTGCGCATTCATTGTTATCTGATCACATATTTCTCTTTTTTTTTTTGCACCAATCATGTTTCAATGTCTTGAGCCAATAGAGGGTATGTGACCACATGATTTTTGATCCATAACTTGTTTATTAATCAATTAATTAACCCATCTTTTGTGCCCCCTCTCCCCTGTGTGCCAATTGATTTGGGTTCAAACAAATCTGTAGAGTGATGTAATGTAATCATTTTTTATGTTTTGCCTTCATCAATTGTTTTAACCAATATTTATTAAATGTTTTAAAAGTTTTAATTAATTTTTTTGGTTGTTACATATTTGCAAATACATGCAACAAGCCGTGATATAATCCTTGGTGTGTGATCCAGAGGTGGTCCGTCTCTTTTTGTTCTTCTCTCTTGAAGATCTCCCCTCATTTTCTAGTTCTTAAGTAGTTGGGGAATGGGGATTTAAAGAGAGAGAAATGAGATGAATAAATAAATAAATAAAAGATTTATTTTATTTTAAATAAAAAAATATTATATATATATATATATATATATATATATATATATAATAAATTTAAAAATAAATAAATAAATAAATAAATAAAAGATTAACAAGTCGTGAGTTCCTGCACCTTTTTTTTTTTTTACAAAAAAAGCACTGATCACTGCTATAGGCAATATTTGCCTTATGCGCACAATTTAGAACCTAACCCCTGCATAAGATGCAACTCAGCTCCCCAATCCAAAATACTAATTTCTGGAATTCTGGAAATTAATGTCATGGATTTCATTGAAACTTGCTTCCAAATAAGCATATTTAAAATACATTGCAGTCCCTGTATTGCTTTTTCTCAAAGCTGGAAGACACCATTTAAAAAAACAACAACCAAAGACTTTGTAAACTTTAGGTAGTGGTTTTGTAGCCTTGTGCACATTCAGGATAAAATGATTTGATACCTCACTAGCAGATGGTTTGGTGCTCAACTCTCTTGGGATGAAAAATATATTGCACATGTTTCTTAGAATTACAGTCTGCAAGAATTCACATTTTAATCCAAGTTGAGATAATGCATGAACTGATTTTGTGGATGTCTGTGTGAACTGCAACAGTAGTAAAAATTTGGGCATTGACAGGTAGATAAACCAGGAAAAACCAGGCCCAGTTCAGAAGTTGACAACATTGTCACAAACTTTGCAGGATGGAGTGTTTGACTGAGTCTTTCCCTGGTGATTTGGCTGCAGATGAAAATGTCTACAGCATTAAGATTTCATGCTTGGGTCTCCACTCTCTATGATCATCAATCAGCAGATGGATGCATCAAGGATTTTTTTTAAAGGATTGGTTAATATGCTGGCAGAAATATGAGGAA
Organism: Tiliqua scincoides; assembly: GCF_035046505.1. Taxonomy (NCBI): domain Eukaryota; kingdom Metazoa; phylum Chordata; class Lepidosauria; order Squamata; family Scincidae; genus Tiliqua; species Tiliqua scincoides. Next base: position 23,325,893 of record NC_089825.1, read on the forward strand.
CATTTGCTATTCCTATGTTATTTTTGTACACACACACACACACACACACACACACACACACACACACACACACACTTAAAAAATCACAAGTATACATTCTTTTTTTTTACCTTGAATATATGTGGCAACTTCGAGTTATATTACTAATCAATAGCACTGTGTTAGAGGACCAGGTGTAAAACTCTTTTATATACAAAAGTGCTCAGGGTTAATAGTAAACCATAGTAAGTGGTACTCAAGCATCCAACCAAGGGGATTGACTAGTAATCATTTTCAGTGACAGTGTGAATGGCCAAGTAACATAACTAGGTAAGGAAGCACTTTGCATTATGGATTAACACCGTTTTCAGAAATTTTGCATACACCTTACATTTTGGCCCATCCAGGTTTATATGAACTATAGAATCTCTTCCATCAGAGCTGAAACCATGCTGCATTCCCAAGCATGTGTTCAGAAGTAAATCCCATTTAGTTTAGTGTGGCTTACTTTGCATAGGATTGCATTCTTAAAGTAAATCATATATAAGATCAGTGGCATCGCTGGGGGTGCAGGCCACACTGGGTGACGCACATGGGGGGGCATGACACCGCTACTGGCCAAAAAATTTTAAATCTTTGTATTTTTAAATAATACCATAATGCTATATATCATTCAGTGTGCATTTTCATGCCAGATGCAATGAAGCAAACCATGTTTAAATATCTGTTTTCTATCAAAAGTTATAGCCAAAGAACCAGCAGTGGTGGGGTGATGGAGCTTTACCCACATGCACTACCCAGGGCATTGCGCCAGCCACTGCGTGGGAGGAGGTCCATCATGGGGATGACACGCTGGCCTCCCACAATAGGTGACATAAACCTTCGTGACGCTACCATATAGGATGGTGAGCGGGTTTGGTCTTACCTGCAATTTCTATATGTGTTCTGAAAAGTCTGCACAAGTTATGTTCTCTTTCATTAGCACATTGGTTGTTTTAAAGGCCTATGGCCATAGCAGCCTATTTCTCTGATACTTAATACAGAACCCGGTAGCCAAAGGTATCTAGCTGCCTATTCTGCATCTCCAAATGCACTTAGAGAAATGCTCATTTCTATCAATTGTATAGATTTGGTTTCCCTCTATTCACGTCTCCGGAATACATTTGCCAAAACAAATGTTTTAAAGAACTGTAACAGCTAGAGGTTTATACTTTGGGGCCTTGAACTTGAGATATAAGATTGTAGCCTTTTTCTCATCACTTTTAACATGGCTTTTGTGACATCACTATTATACCCAGAAGTCCTGAGTAACAGAAGTGAATTTTTTTTTCGCATTCCGATGCTTGGCAAAATTTAGACTCTGTGCAAATGCCTAAGGGGGAGGCTAACATCATAATTGCATTTTCTAACAGATGTAGTTGTTTATAGTAATGGCTATTAAAAATAAAATCTGTTCTATTTTTGTTTCACATTTGCTCTTCCATGTACACTTATCAAAGCCCTTCTCTTCTGGATATTTGTATTCTTAAAACAGTTTGCAAAGACAGCACAAACTTTTGTATGCTTTCTCTCATTGGGTGTCTTGTTGGGCTAGAACAGGGGTCTCCAAACTTTTTGGCCAGAGGGCCGCATAAAATATCTGGTGTGGTGTGGAGGGCCGGAAAAAAAATTTAAATATAAAATTTAAATAAATAAATTAGAGATGGAACTTAGATGAGTGAATAAATGAATGAATGGGTTCATTCATTCCACCTCTCTGGCCCTCAGAACAACCCTCCAGACACGATCGGAGCACAGTTCTGGTCATGTTCAGTTGAGTGGGCCAGAGGCTTTCAAGGGACAAGAGGTTGGCCGCGGGTCGGAAAGAGGCTTGCTGTGGGCCGCATCTGGCCCCCGGGCCGGGGTTTAGAGACCCTTGGGCTAGAAGACAGAATACCAAATTACTTACACCCTGTTGGGTTCAGTGAAAAACATGAGGCCACATGTCATTTAGTATTTAAGAGGCTGTTTCTTTCCGCAAAATCTCTGTCCTGTGATGTCTACCCCCCGCCTTTGACCGCCTTTTCTTAAATACAAAGAAGTAAGCGCTGATCTATGAATGGTCTTTGCTTTTGCCTTGGGTACAGTCAAGGGATCTTGAACAATAACTTTCTTCATCTTGGGACCCTTGCTGTGAATGACAGTTTCAGAGCTCAGATTTAGGGCACTTCTGATGCCTGTTCTTAATCCTCAGGCTGCCTTCCATTTTAAAGGTGCCACCACATGGGAGTTCCCTTTGCTACCAATTTACTTTTAACTGTACAAATCTGGGAGTACAGGAAACCGTCTTGTGAAGAATAAAATCCATTCCACAAATTTCTTGCAGAAGCATCTTGTCTCTTCTTCTGCCTTCCCTGCAATTTACAATATGTTGCAGCACCAATGCACAGTTTGGGGTCTCATGGAAAATTAGGATGGGCTAGGCACTGTGAGGAGGGGGCAAGTACCTTAGCTCAGTAGTGGAGCACATGCTTTCCTTGCAGACTGGCAAGGAAATCCCTGGCATTTCCACAGAGGACAGAAGAAATAAATTTGTCTGAAACACTGGGCCCCCACTACAGCATATACAGCACGGCACTAGAGAGACTTAGGGGTGTGAGTTAGTATAAAGCAGCTTTCTAGATCCTGGGTATGCTTATTCATCCTGGGTATGCTAGGGCTTAAGCTATATAAAAAAATTTCTAAGTGGCTTATCCTGCTATAGTCATCTGTGCACCATTTCCAACTAATTTTGATATGTGCCAGTTTGTTATTCTCTCATTAAATTTTAAGATGCAGCCTGTGGTGGTACAAGACAATCTAAAAAGCTAAATACCAGACACTGGCAGCCCAATCCCAATGAGGGCCCACGCCAATGGAACATATGTTCCACTGGCATGTAATGTCGCAAAAGCGCTCTCAAGTCAGGCTGGCAGGAAGGCCAAGGCTTTCCTGCTGGTGCCAGCAGTTAGGAGGCAGACCAGGTAAGTCCAGCACAGGGCAGAGGGGAGGGGGTTGAAGGAGGCAAGTGAGGGGGGAAGGTGGAACAGGGAAGCAACAAGGGTAGAGGTGGGCAGATTGGGCCAGGGAGGGGGCAGGGTCACGGCCACGGAATGAGTCATATCCAACGCCCTTCCCAGACCTGACCTGCCTGCATGAATCAACACAGCGATATCACTGGCACAGTTCCAAATTGACCTGTTGAAGCTGCAGGGGTTTACCTTGCAGTTTGCGGCTGCAGGGGTTTACCTCTGGCTTCCAGCAGCCAGAAATCCCCCACATGATGCCGTATAGCTTGTGCCCACAGCACAGCATCACCATGCGGGGATTTACGTTAGATTGGGTTGCCCTCATCACTGTCACTTCTAGCACTGGCTTGGTTTGCTTATTCCTCAGTTACACGTTAACATTGTGACCTAAAGGAAGTAAGAGCTGATTAGTTTGGTGGTTATTCCCCAAAGACCGCTGAAAATATAGCAAACGGAAAAAAAACTGTAATGAAAAATAATTGGGAAATAAATGCAGGGCTTCACGTATGATCTGTGTTCATTACAGTGACATATGCACTGTAGTTCTACCTTAAAGATGATTGGGTGGCACAGAGTGAGGGTCACATCTGAGGTGACTCTCAATCAGTCTTGCCTCCATGGTGATGGCTATGAAAAATCACTAAGGCCTTCTGTAATATCTGTATTATTCCGTAATTAATGGTGTGCTGTTTTGTTTTGAAAGTACTGATGATTAAAGTGAGAGATGCATCCCATGCTGTTTTGACACAGGTTTGAATAATATGCACGCACACACTTCTGATGTGCCATATTTGTGGATAAACACTGAGAACTTCTGCTAGTTGGCAAACTCTTCCCCACAAGGAAGGTCTTGATAGTGATTCCAAACTTAAAAATTTATGCGTGTGTATTCTTTATGTATATATGGTGACATGATTGGGAGATGAGAATTACTAAGGGACTGGAAATGAATCTAATTACACTTAACTTCTTAATTTTCAGTCTTGTTAGGAAGACTCCCCCACCCCACAGACTCTCTGGCATCATTTAAGCAGACTCTGGCAGTGGGAAAACAGTACTGATAGCCAAATCCTACCCTATTTGGCAATACCAAAATGGCCACCGCTGTATCCTGTGGGGGCCAGGGCAGTCGCGGAGGTTTCCTCTGGGTAATGGAACATTTGTTCCCTTACCCAGGGGTATGCCTGCATGGCACGGTCATGTCTACTTGGACCTGCCCCAGCAAAATCACTCAAGCAGATCCATGTAGACCATTCTGCGGGATTGGGTCTGGGAAGGGCATTTGGATTCAGTAGCTGCTGCTGCCTTTGAGCCCACCCCCTCCCCAGACCTGAACTGCCCATCCCCATTGCCAGCTTTATTCCTTTGTTCTTCCTTTGTTCCACCCTCCTCCTTCCTACTGTCTAGCTACAGTAAGAGGAACACCCGGCCAGCTTTTTAAAATTTTAGGGTTGTTTTTTTTTTAAACAGGATGCACTAGTACCACATGGACCGGGCATCTGTAAGCACCAATGTGGCACAAGAACTACAGTGTGGAATTTGGGTCCGGTTTCAATCCTTGCTTAACTATGAAACTTTTAAGATATCTTAAGATAAGGCTGGTGTCTGGTTAAACCAATTGCAGTGAAATCCTTGAAAGAACAGGGTGCTGCAAATATAAGAGACATGTATAAGGGCTTTAAGTTCACATTTCTTGATAGGCTGGTGGATGGTCTATTTAAAATAGAGCAAAGTTAGGATAACCTAACTTTTCCTTAGTGAAATGGTCATAGTGGATCTGTGGTGGGCAACCTTCAGTCTCGAAAGACTATGGTATAAGCCTACAGCACCCAGTAGTCCCAGGCAGTCTCCCATCCAAGTACTAACCAGGCCTGACCCTGCTTAGCTTCCGAGATCAGACGAGATCGGGCATGTGCAGGGTAACAGTTGCTGCAGTGGATCTGTATCACTTTAATAAAAAGGGGAATGTAAAAAAATGAACAGCCACTTTCAGAGGAGCTATTTGAAACTGTTAAATAATGAGTGAGGAAAGAGTTAAGCACCCTCTCCTGTCACTTCTTCAGTTCTACTAACCTTTCCAGAAGCAGCTTGATAGTGGCTGTTTGGGCAGTACTACATGAGTCTGTATGTAGAGTCTTCATGAATGTTGCTAAGGTAAGATGAGGATCTTTTGCAACAAATTTCTTGTATATATTTGGCTTGAATAAGCCATTTCCATAATGAGATGAGCCACCTACTCTACTCTTAAGCAATTCCTTGATCTGTGTAACTAACAAACGCAGTCTAAACTGTGGATATTCATATGGGAATAATTCCACCATTTATTGTGGAAGACGTTGAAGGCCCAAAGTTCTTGTGAAAGGGATGTGAAAACAATTTCAGAGAATGAATGCATTCTGGCACTTTTGCCATTTGTTGCAGTGCCATTTCTTAGCAGGATAAAAAGCTAAACGGAACAGAATAAATGATTTATTATTAATTACTTGGGCTGCCTTGTACAAGAACCAGGAATATAACTCAAATTTAAATCATAAATAAATTTTTATAGCCTCTGGGATTTAAATGACTTATGTGACCTACGAATACTAGGATTAAAGCAGAGCCACAATCTAGATCCACTTATTCACGCAAGGATCCCATCATTTTCTTTATTTTCTCGCTATAAAGAAAAGTCTGTGACATACACTGCTCTACTATACTTCAACCCCTCACTGAAACCAGTGGCATCTATTCTTTGTGGAAAAGTGGTAAATAAATAAATAAAAATAATAATCTATTCCACTGTCATGCTGTGCCCTAAGGGCTCAATCCTATCCAACTTTTCAGCACCAGTGCAGCCCTGAGATAAAGGAACAAATGTTCCCTTACCTTGAGGAGGCTTCTGTGATTCCCCTCTACCTCAAGATGCAGCACAGACCCTATTGGCACAGCTGCATTGGTACTGGAAAGTTTGATGGGATTGGGCCCTAAAGTTACACATGTGCTTAATGCTGATGTAATTATTTCCCTTCAACTAATTAGCAGCTAGATATTCCACCCACCCCAGTAGATCGAGATCCCAGCATGGAAGGAGCGGGGCTTTAACCCTATTCCCCTCTCCACTGTGTTCCAGATTGGGGGCCTAGCTGCTTTTCGCTGTGAAATTGTGTCATTGAGAGCTTTTTTCTATGACAAATAGGTGCAGTGGATGCTGTGGGGGGCAGGATTAAAGCCCTCCTGCCCCCACCTCGTGGCCGCAACCTGCAGGAGACTGATTCGCTCATCTTTTAGTTTTAAATGAAATGAACATATCAGCATTAAACATCCAGTTATGTAGTTTGACCTTTATTTGCATCACATTTATGGAACTTGAAAATATTGCTGGGGAAAAAAATAGATATATTGACATGTATATTCAACTGTCAGAAAACGCTGAATGCATCCTAAGGAGCTTCAGACAAGTAGCTTTCATACTAAGGGAGCTCAAACTGTTTACTTGGTAGCACATTTAGGGCCAAATCCTATCCAGCTTTCCAGTGCCGCTGCAGCTGTGCCAATGGGACATACACTACAAAGGCCACAAAGGGCTCCTCCAGGTAAGGGGATGTTTGTTCCCTTTCTTCGGGCAGCTGCACCAGCACTGGAAAATTGAATAGGGTTGGGCCCTTAGTCATCTGCCCAGAATGGCTCTGATGAGTGAGGGGCTGCTTACGTGGCGCATTGCAGCACCTGCAGTACTTATCATGCCACCCCCTGAGCTACACTATTGCCTCCTGCCATCTCTCTCTTGATAGCCTCTCATTCAAGAAGTTCATTTTTTTCCCTTGGCATTGCTCCCTGCCCCTCCACTACCAGTGATTGCATCATCCTAGCTGAGAATCAGCTTCTCACTTGTGAAGCTCTGATTCCCAGTTCATGCTAGTTTTATTACAGGGCATGAGATAAATCCAGTACAGATCCAGCCTTGTTATACATGGATTTTTTATGCACGGATTTGACTCCACATGAATGGCGACTGCAAATGAGAAGGAATGTGCTGTTCCCTGGAGAAGAGGAAAAATGCATCCCTTTGAAATCAGTTTAAAAAACTGAACAGTCCTTTAACAATAGCTTCCTTAATGAGGGGGGGGCAGCTGGCTGACAATCCATCAATCTTTCTCTCTCCAGGTGACCCCTCCCTTCCCCATGAGCACCTGAAAGAAATGTGATCACTTTGCATTGGTGAAGGGAGGGGCTGAATGAAGTGCCTTTCTAAGCTCTTGGAGGATTGATGGATTGTCTTCTTAATGACTCTTATCTTACATCACAAAGGTCAGCAAGGCTGTTTTTAAATCACCAGAGCAAAGAAACTTTGTTTTTTAAATTGATTTGCTATCATGCATTTTTTTGCCATCCAGGTGCATGCTTGGAACTGAACCCGAATAATGAGGCTCAACCTGTAGTTGTGGGCCTAAACCAGGATCTGGAGAACAGAGTGGCTTCAAAAATGTAGAAGTTTGGTAATCCCTGCTATGTAGGAAACATATCCTATATAACCAAATAACTTGTAAGGTTATTTCCATTGTGGTCACATGGGCATTACTTGTGCCTGATCTTAGACAAATGCTTGGAGATTCAGAATTAAATCTCTGAATATTTATGCAGAAGTCTCACTCATTTACAAGTAAATGCAGATAGAATTATAGTCTCAGTGACAGCATCTTCGGTCCCTCCCCCCCCAAAATTTTTTTTTCCTTTTTAGGGGGTGTGGATTCTTAGTATAGTATATAATCACAATACAGTAGAGAAAGTTTCATTATTTTGAAATACATGGTCAGCTTTTTTAGAAAGGTCAAAAATATAGGTGCACATCCCACAGTAGACAGAACTTACACGGCATGGCATGAAACTAGTGTGAGGGGAGAGATGTACTGACAGTACTATGCGCAAGAATGTTTTCATTTTGTGAAAGTTGCTTTTGTGCGTTGCTTCTCTTGGGACTAAATCAGTGTTTCTCAACCAGTGGAACTTGTACCACCGGTGGTACTTGAGATAGTATCTGGTGGGACCCCAAGTCTGGGGGACTTGGGACCCCCAGACCCTCACCATCTGGCAGCAAGACTGGCAACGCAATGTGGCAAGAGGCTCAGCTTGGTGGGCAGAGATCCAGCATGCACTTTTCTCGTGGTCAAAAAAACCCTCCACCTTCTACACTAAGTGTCAGTATTTCTTGCCTCACATCTGGTGATATCACTGCTTGTGGTATTTCCAATAAGTGGGCCATGCAAAGTGGTACAGCGGGGGACAAGTGTTAAGAAACACTGGTCTAAATACTTTTCTCCAAGGGCCGAGTCTGCAGCTTAGACATACTGTGAGAAAGCAATGCAATTCCCCATAGATTTAATATTGAAATCTGGCTATGAATACTAAGAGCTAAACTGTCTTATTCCTGATGTAGAAGCCTGCACTGCCACATATTAATTACCTAAAGAACAGGTTTCATTAGCCAGTTATATGTTGTTTTATCCAACACTAGCTGAGTCTATCACACATACATGTAGGATATTGTCTTATTTCCTGTGTGCCCCAAATCTGTAGGTACAAATTTTGTGCTTGTTCACTGTCAGCTCCCTCCCCCCCCCCCAAAAAAAAAATTCAGAACCCATAACATTGGCTTATCGACTTTAGCAATGCTTAGCAAATGGACTTAGCTGGGAGAAAAAAAAATTGCTTCAAAAATATTTTCACATTTTCCAGCCTCTGTAATAAGCTTGTTAAAGTTATAACCCTTAATAACAGGATTTATAGTTTCAGCATCTGAGGTTCAAGACTCTTGATTTATGCCTTAAATTGCAGCATTTAGCACTTTGTACTTTAATTTAGACAGATCACCTATTTTCTTAAATGCTTAAGTAATGTAGCAAGCTGCGGTTATTGATTCCCTCTGCATTTATTACAAAGTAGGCTGTATTTGCTGGGTCCTCTGGAGACTGCCCCTCCTGAACTGCGTACTTGCTAGTGACAGCTCAGGCCCCTGATACATAACCAAAGACCTTGCCTAATATCTTTGCAATTGCTCAGGGAATTTTTATTAAGTAAAGGCATCATTAAAGTGGACAGAATGATGAAGTTTAATGAGCATCTTTCTCCCTTATTGTTAGTTTTGCTATTGCAACTGTGGTGCCCTCATTTGTTACCTCCAGTGGGGCAGGGTAGAGAATGCAGCTGGTTCAGATTTGGCCCTGTACCTGGTAAAGATTTGCATATTTACAGGTGCTTTTCTTTTCCTGGAGAGGCTCAAAAGTGTGCATTTATAAAGAGATACACACAAAGCAAAGAGAAAAAAAAACCCTGGAAAATCTGATTACTGAGGTTTTTAATGCATTTTCAGACTGACATTAAATCCCCTAGAAAACTATTTGCCCTTTTCCTTAATGAGGAAGCTGCATACAGCACAGTGGCTCTGGCTACACTGTTGTTTAGAAAGACTGTGCCATTTATCAGTTACTATTATAACGCCAACATCTTTTTAGTTGCCACACAGGGTAATTACAGGTGTCTGAATGATGTGAAACTTCGGTTTTATGCTCTGGTCTCATTATTGTTCTGGGGGGATTTGTGTGGAGTTTCCCATTTAAAAATTAACATCCCTGGACCAATTGGCTCTTCTGGAGAGAGTAAATCTGCAAACTAATATTTTAACCTGGCCTTTTCCCTTCTTTCGTAATCAACTGCTAATGTGTGAGCATGTAAACAGGTTACAAGGAAAATATGTTAAATCCTGTTAGGATCAGCTAATGTTTGACTTTTTAAAAAAATACTCAATTTCACTGCATTTTGATTCTTTCATGTATATAAGCCAGAGCAAAGGAGTCAGAATTGTTTGTCGTGCCTAGTTCAGTGTTCATTCTTTTGGCCCTGGCTGGTCCACGCAGTTGATATTCTAGTCAGACAGGGCAACCCATCAAATTGTGTCCACGCACAGCGATAAGCGATGGTCTACTCATCATAATTTATTTTATCATCTCTAACTGTCTTACCATCTCATCACTGTAAATCACTAATGAATTATTTTCATCTCTGCATCCACATTAGATCTATGAATCTTTCCATTTCCAGCGTATTCACTGGAAAGGTGCCATATTCTATATGGCAGTGTTGACTGGGCAGACTAGATGTTTGGGGTTCCTTTGCCACTGCTAGGCCTTCTCTGTTGGGAGGCTTTGAGCCATTGAGAAGTGCTGTGAAGTTGGGAGCTTGGGGGCTCAAGCAGAAATGCAAAGAGAGCTTTGCACATGTAGTTAGACCCTTTAGCAACTCAAAATTTGCAATCAGGCTTGATTGAGTGAATGTATCAAGCTGCTTTTCCTGCTTCTTGTCTCTTCAAGAAAGGAGAATTTGAGGTTGCAGTACTTTGAGCAGCCTCTGAAGAAGAAAAAAATACTGTATCAACAAAACAAGCTCCCATTTGCATCACGTTTGTCTTGAAGGCTTTTAACTGTGGCTTAAGTAGAAATTACTCATAAATTATCCATTAATTGCTCTCGGGTGTTTGGTGTAAATCCTCTCAGCCTTATAGACTATTTAGCTTTCCTGTGAGTGCCAGCAATCTTAATTGTAGGATACTTTGTCAACATTTAATCAGGGGTCTGTATTAATGTGGCATTGATGTGTTGGTAGCTCTCTCGCGACAATCCATCACGCGGGAGCAGCCAGAGAAGATTCTGACACCATTGCTCTGTGTCACTTCACCAACCCCTGGAGTATTCCAACTAGGCAGCAGGCTCACTTTCCTTTACATTGACACTCTATCTCACCAGTTCAACCCAATTTTTGTCAATGTCTCCACAGGTTTAGAATTTAAGGAGCCTGCATTTTTTTTTTAATCTGCTGTGTAAAACTGAGATGCCTTGGTTTGTAAGTAGCAGGAACTGGAAAACACACAGAAGTGATCGATTTTAATAAGTTGACACTCTCTGCCTTCTTAAAGGAATTGTTGTGTTCTGAATTTGGAAGCCTCACATTTCCACGGTGGTGTCAAAAAATGTTCTTTGTGTTGTTTCTTTGCAGCCTTTATGGCCGACACATGCAGGCAAACCCTGAACCTCCAAAGAAGAACAATGACAAGTCCAAGAAGATCAGTCGTAAGCCTCTTGCTGCAAAGAACAAGTAAAAGAACTACCGTGTGCCATTCTGCTAAAACAGTGGTTCCCGACCTGGGAGGGTCACAACCTCCCAGGGCAGGCGTGTGTGTCTTTGGTTGGGACGCTGCGCCCTTAAGGAGGGTACCTACCTGACCAAGGACCCACAGTGCCATTACTGTGGCACTTCTGGGTTTCACTGTCACTGCCGCCAAACACAGGTAAAATATATTCGTAACATATATCCATTAACATATTCATGTCTGGTGATGGAGGCAGTGAATCCCGGAAGTGCTGTAGTAATGGCACTGTGGGTTCCCCAATTGCTATTCTCCTTAGGAGGGTAGTGTCCCAACAAAGATTGGGAACCACTGTGCTAAACTCTTTGTTTTGCATGTGTTTCGTTTTTTTAAAGGATTTACTAAATAAATCATTATTTTATAACATAAAAGCTAGGAAACTGTTTTTATATCCACAGGTGTTCACATAGCAAACTGCTTTTGTTTATTAATTCATTATTATAATTATTAGCTGTTACCACTTAAATCATGTAGTCATTTACTCGACCACAAACCACTTTATCTTCTCTCAAAACTTGTGTGCAATGTCTTTGACTTGACTAATCCACACAGCTGGCTACACTTTATTGCCACACCAGCCCATGTATCACTCTTATGTAATACTCCTAAAATTTCTTAATAAAACAATTTTTTGTACCATACGTTGCTTTCTTCTCTCCCTGCCTTTCCTGGGTGTTGGATTCTTGTCTTCTTTTCATGAGAATTTTCAATTATGTGTGGTCCATTATTTATAATAGTGCATGATTGAAGATAAATCTGGTTTTGAGCAAAAGGAAGCATTCTGGGGGACATATGACAGCTACCTTATACTGAGTCAGCCCTTTACTCCATCTTGCTTAGTACTACCTACGGTGACTGACGGTTGATCTCCAAGATCTTGGGGAATGGTCTTATCCAGCATTGCTCCCTAGGACAGTGTTTCTCAAACTGTGGGTCGGGACTCACTCGGTGGGTCATGAATCAATTTCAGGTTGGTCCCCAGTCATTTCAATGTATATTTTAATAGACTTGATGCTACCATATTATGTGACTGCATTTGGGGAAATGTTACAAGTCTATACTTTTAACAGGCTACTATGTATATACTTTTAACAATGATAGTCAATGAAGTCTACTCTTGAGTCTGTGTAGATAGGATTGCAGCCTTTGGGATATTTGGATAATTTTTCTAAACAGATCAGCAACCGCTTCAAAGGGTTAGGAGGGTTCTTCTTTATTTTAAATACATTTTAAAACTTATGCTTATTGTGAACTTTTAATTTAAATTTAATTTGTCTTATGGGGTTATGTTATATATGTTATGGGGTTTAACATATGTCTTATGTTAAAAATTTTCCTGCTTGATGATGTCACTTTCAACCATGACATTACTTTCAGGTTAATGACATCACTTTCAGTGTGCCCCTACAGATTGTCATTCTGAAAAGTGGGTCCTGGAGCTAAAAAGTTTGAGAACCACTGCCCTAGGATCTTTCAAAAAGGAGATACTAGGTGTTACTCATGCAAAAGCATGTTTTTAACCGTTTGCTGTCACAGAATCACAGCCATGTTCACTGGTAGAGTTCTACGATGACCTTGTGTGCTCTTGGAGCACACAAAATAATCAACTTTGTATATTCTGGATGCAGGAAGTATCCAGGGGAGTGCCCAAATACCTTTTCCAAATGGGTGCCCTAGCAGTGGAGGGACTAAAATATCATGCATAGATTCATATTTGTCTGTTCCCACTGTGTGGACCCACAGATCAGGCACCTTGCACATTGGGACATCGGGATTACTTTTCAACGCTCCCAGTTTCCAAAATGAGAACTGATGGTGCAAAAGTCTACTTCCCATCTTAGTAGTACTACAGTATCTTATTTTCAGTGTGAGTCAGTTAAAACAGAGCTTTCTCTGTGTAAGATGTGATAAATTTTAATCAGCTTCCATTCTTTCTTGTTGGTGTGTCATAATTCTTTCCTTGAGATTTTTTCCCCCTTTTTTCTAAATTTAGGTGAAAAGCAGAAAAACATTATCTCTGAGGAGGGCTGCCAGCTGCCAAATGCAATTTTTGGAAGAAACTTTTCTCATTTGAAGAAATAGTTTCTGCCAATGCTTAATTGTCTTTTAATGTAGCAAACAAGAGAGGAGCCTAAATAGCATTTAATCTCCTCTGTAAAATGTGTTGGTTTGAAGGGTTGTGCTCAATTAGTGAGTGAATTTTGCCAAAGGAGGTATTTTTATCTACGTAACGCCTGCTCCACATCTAAACCCAGAAACCATGGTTGGGAGGTGATCAAGCAGCCTACTTTTGCATCTGAAATAATGTCTCTTGCTTTCATCATAGCGCAAAAAATACTCCATTAAATAGCTAGTTGAACATCTAGCTTGTAGTAGTACAGCAGAAGATGTATAGCTACAAATATATTAATAAAATGAACGCTGATGAACCTTTTGACCACACTTTTCCCATCTGAATTCATAAGAACACAAGAACAGTCCCACTGGATCAGGCCATAGGCCCATCTAGTCCAGCATCCTGTATCTCACAGCGGCCCACCAAATGCCCCAGGGAGCACATCAGATAACAAGAGACCTCATCCTGGGTGCCCTCCCTTGCATCTGGCATTCTGACAGAGCCCATTTCTAAAATCAGGAGGTTGCACTTACACATCATGGCTTGTACCCTGTAATGGATTTTTCCTCCAGAAACGTGTCCAATCCCCTTTTAAAGGCGTCCAGGCCAGATGCCGTCACCACATCCTGTGGCAAGGAGTTCCACAGACCAACCACACGCTGAGTAAATAAATATTTTCTATTGTCTGTTCTAACTCTCCCAACACTCAATTTTAGTGGATGTCCCCTGGTTCTGGTGTCAAAATCTCAGCAATCGGTTCAAGACTTTCTTGTATCACTCAGTGAGCAAGCCAAAAATGTGAACCCAGGATGGTGTTTCATTAAAAACATGAACAGTCCAACTTTCTCATGCTTTCTAATTTGTGATTCTGAATGAAAAGCTCCAGCTTAGAATTTTTTTAAATTTATCCATTTACTGAGTTACTTTCATTTTCCTTCAATGTTTTCCTTTGCCCTGTTTATGTTCAACTGCATATAAGAGGCAAATAACAAAATTCCCCCTCACCATTTTCCTCTCTCCTATATTGCAGTGAATAAATCAGCCCGCCCACCCCTCCAATGCTATCCTCCTTGCTGGAGGAGGACAGGAATTGAAATAGAGATGAATAATAATTTCAACTAGCAGATTTATAAATAATAAACAAAATAAAATGAAAAGCGACACATTGAAGAATGGAGATGAGGCTTTAGTTCGGTGGAAGTACATGTGTTTTTCATGTTCAAGGTCTAAGGACATGTTTCCAGTATCCCAGTTCTTATTCCACAGAATAGATTACTATTGAGTTCTGGATTCTCTGGTTACACAACAAGCAGCTGCAGACCCATAAATGAACTTAGTTAAATGAAATGCAGAGTTAAAGACAGCCAACAAGGCAAGCAGCTGAAGATGCTCTGGAAAGATGAGGAAGAAGTGAACTCCTCTGTTGTAATTATGCACAGGCGCTGGACTTAGCTTTAGTATGTGGCAACACGACAGCGGGCACACCTGTGTCTGCGCAAGAGCACACTCTGCTAGCCTTGAAATATGATGAGTCTCTGAGCCCAGTGCCTGTAAACAACAAGATGTTATAGAGAAGCAGTCATATCTATGGAATGTGTTGTGGTTAAGTTAGTTGTAGCTAGAAGCATATCAGTATTGCTTCATGTGTTTTGAGAGTCAATAAAGGCTTGAGGAGGTTGGCCAGAGGGCGGACTCTCTCACTCACACACTCTCTCTCGATCTCACTCCGTGCTGCTTCCGGCTTCTTCCCCGGCATCTATACTTTGAATCCATGACTGCTGTCTGATTCATTTGCTCTGACTCCTTGCTGCTTCAGTTCCTTCTCCCAACGTCCCTTCAGTGTGCCTGCTTTCTGCACTCCCTCAAGCAACAAGGCCTAAGCCTTGGGTGCTTCCCATAGCAGCTTAAAACTGCGACACTCCTCATTCTGTTCCATATACATTGTGATAGCTATGATCAACATATGAGGCTGGCTTATACTGTCAGGCAATTTGTTCTGTCTAATATTGTCTAACTGGCAACAGCTTTCCAAAATTTCAGGCAGTCTTTCTCAGCAATTCTACCTGTGGTGTTTGCAGCTGGAGATGCAGGAAAACTCCTTCAACCACCAAGTGAAGAGCTCTTCTTAGTCCACTTATAAAAACCTTCAGGTTTATACAATGGATTCCTGACAACCGAGGCATAGCCTATCATGTTGACTTATATGAGGGGTATCCAATCTGCATAGACAAGACAATACCAGGAGTTCCTGGTGGCCCTTCCTACTGGTCCTCTGAGAGCCGCCATCTTGGATCTCATGAACGTGTGCAAGATTTTGGCGCTGCCATCTTGGATCTTGCAAAATTTTGCAATTTCTAAGATGGTGGAAACTGGCTGAACTGGGAAGAGGCTGCAAGGTGCCATGACCCTGGTAAGTTTGAAAACCACTGGATTACACTTCTCCACAAGTCTTTCTGTGGATGTGGAGCAACTCCACAGGTTCCTTTCCTCCACCACACAGGAACAGTATAGATACAAAAATCAAATCTTTAGTTTAAAATCAGGACCCATGCAACTGTTTGACCAGGGTGGAAAATTAATTGTCCAAAGGTATCTATATTATGTCTTATTCAAATGACAAACTGGGGAGATGCCCAAGATGCAGTATTCATTTGTAACTTGCCCAGGATGTGACACTGCTGCTATGACAGAAAGCAAAATGGCTGAGATGAAGAAGCCCTAAAAAGATATTTTTTTTATTCCTTCTATTGCTTGCAACACAAAGCTGTTTCCAGAGTTCACTTGTAGCACAAATGTATTCCAAAGACTTGACAAGCTCACCCCTTGGAAGTTCAATGGGGATTTTTTTGGCCTCACTCTTACATCTGCTCCAATTAAGACTCCAAGTAATTCAGGGGCAGCCATGCAACACCAATTGCTGGAGGAAGGACTAAAAATATGATTAAACCCTTAAAAACTGGAGCTCTGTTTCAGCAATGAGCAGACAAGCCTTGCCTTGTAAACACCACAGGAATTAAAGAATCAGTTTACTACTCCACTGTCTGATATGTCACTGCTCCCCTGGCAACACCACTGCTTTTGCTCTCCTGCAAAACTGATTGGTCCACGTGACCACATGACTACGCCGTAATGCTCACTGCGTGGATCGGCTTCCATGGTTTGCATTTCAAGTGACCATCATGTGGCTGCTGTTTCAATTATGTCCCAACCTGTGGGATCAATTTGCACATGCATGTTCCCAACCTGTTGACTTGTGTACCATTGACTTGCACTTACCTGACACTGGTGAATTCCACATGCCACTGATAGAACTTGATGTCAACTCAAGCACAGTACTTTTCAGAGGAAACAATCCAGAAATTCCTCACCAGTGATGAATATACATGTGTGTCTGTCCTAATTCTTCTACCTGCCTGATTATGCATTTCTCTAATTACTGAAGTGCTCGTTGATGGTCCGGAGACAAGGCTTCAAATGCTGGAAGAGAGACAATTGACTGAAGCATGAAAACTGGAGCAGAACACAGCAGTGCACTTTTTCTTCCAAAGTGCTCACCTTTTACACAGGCATTCATAAACTAACATGCTTTCATTCCAGATGAATAGTCTGGAATAATTAATAAATAATGTCCACAGTTTATGGTGCAAATCTATCCTGCCTAGCATTGGGGGGCCAAGCACATGTGCTGTCACAAATGTGTCGTAAGGCACATTGCAGCAGCACAGAGGCCCATGGCACTGACAAAAAGGCCTGCACTGATCTCCCAGTGCCAGTCAAAGGCCTTCATCTGCTGGAGAAGGTCTCAGTGGGCCATTGGAGGTGTGAAGAGAGGGCAGAATGGGGATTAGGAAGGGGTTAACTGGGTGGGGTGGGGAAGGGCAGGGAAGGGGGTGGATCAGTCCCAGGAGGAGGACAAGAACGCTGTCAGAGGCCTCTACTGTATTCCAGTCCCCTTTCCCAAGCCTGATTTACCCACACACAGCTGTTCGGATTTGCATTTTGCTAGCACAAGCCCAAGTAGCCTCATTGTAAGAGTTGGGGCTTACTCTGGAGGAAGGAGACAAATGACCCCTTCACTTGGGGAGACCTCCAGCAGCCTCCTTTCCAGCTAGGATGCAGCAGAGGCCATTGTGCTGCCACTACATTGCTCTGCAGGGTGGGGATAGGATTGGGCTGTTAATTTCTAAACTGAAAGGGACTGGGACTCAGGTCTGCCTGAGTCACATATGGGGCTGCTTTATAGTAAATCTAACCTGGTCAACCCAGCCAACTACATGCAGCAGCCAAGTCAGATCATACCACGTGGAATACTCTCCCCAGGGCGGTGTGGCAGAATCCATCTTTCTCCGTTTTTAAGCAATCTCTGAAGATGGTTTTGTTCTGAACAGCATCTTAAATCTGTTTTTTTTCCAGTGTAGATTTATTTCTGTCACTTTAATTACTATTTATAGCAGTTGTTCCCAAACTTTTAAGCACTAGGATCTACTTTTTAGAACGACACTCTGTCCGGACCCACCTAGGTTTACCAGACTTTTTAAAAAGGAGATCTGGAATGAATATTGTATTTATTTAAAAGTAATAATAACCAGAAAAAAAGACCCTCAAACTATATCTCTCTATATTTACACATGCAGTTTGTAAATTTACACATTTACAAACTGCAGGAGCTCAACACCTTGCAGGACAGGAGCTCAGCTCTTTGCAGGGTAACTAGTAGCTAAAGTGTGTGATTTTTCAATAATCTAAGGCAGTGGTTATCAAACTCTCTGGGAGAATTTGAGAGCCACTAAGTTATTGCGTGGGCGGGAGGGGGGAGGCAGGAGGGGCGGGGGAAGGCAGCGGCGCAATCCCCAGGATCGTGCCGCTCAGGGGGGCTGCAGGGGCTTGGGTACACAAACCCAAGCCCCTATAGCCTCCTGAGTGTGCAGGGAGCTTTAGCGGAGGCGGGGCGCGATCGCTCTGCATCTACTTTCACTGCTGCAGGGAGCCCTGCCAAAGGTTGCACCGGGCTCCCCGCACACCGGGGAGGCTGCAGGGGCTTGGGTTCGTGTACCCAAGCCCTTGCAGCCCCCTGAGCAGCACGATCCTGGGAATTGCGCCACTGCCTCCTCCCTGCCTCCAGGCTGCCCCCGCCCCTTAAGGGGATGGGGGCCAGGGCCCGCACGCTGGGGCGTCGCAACACCCAGTTTGAAAAGCCCTAGTCTAAGGCATCTTGACATTTGATCTTTCCATCACCCTTTGGCGACCCACCAAAAATCAGGTCACAACCCACCAGTGGGTCCCAACCCACAGTTGGGAACCACTGGTTTATACGTTTTTACTTGGTGCTTTATCTTGTATACTTAAGATTATTTTTAAATCTGTTGTTGGATACACTGTGCTGATCTTTAGCTGGGAAAGCTATGTAAATTAACGTATACTCTGATGATCTCTTCACTACTTTGGTTAGAGACCTTTCCTGGCCTTGCTACTGATAGAGAGATTTCTGGGACTTGGTCTCTGGGTCAAATGCTAAGCAGATATAGACTCACTTAAAAGCATATAGAAAATTTATTTACATGCTATTTACAGATTAAGAATAGATTAGGATGGATACAGGTTCGAAGTTACCCTATGGTGGATCTTTGATTTCTCCCTGAACCACACTCAAAACTCCTTTACTTGTACTCTATGAAAAACAAGTGACCCATGTGATATACATGTCATTTCCCTCTCCTTATTTGGCATACTGGTGCATGGTTCCAGCCCTAACTGGGAAGTCTGTTAGCCATGTATGGAGAAGTTCTGGCCTGCAACTTTGATTTCACAAGACCCTGGAATGTTCCTTTTGGGAAAGCTATGACGCACATGTTTTTCTCTCTCTCCAGGTCATCTTGACATACTGACTTTTCCTATCTTGGTGTTAACAAAAAACCAGTCACAATTTTGGCTCTTAATTTCAAGTGTTTTTCTTAACTGTGGAGAAGTTAGGTTAACCCTTAAAATCTATATCACTACCTTTAAAAAAAAAAGAAAATCAAAAACTGAAGATGCTGCTTGCATTTGGAGTCTTCCACATGCAAAGCATGTTATGACCTCTCCGCACTAGATACTTGCTTACCTTTAGAAGCAAGTAACTATAACTCCACTGGAATAGATTTTGCTGCTGTTAGACCTACACTGCCCCCAGGATGTCCTGTGTGTAAGTTGGACCCTCCTTCCCCACTTTATAGGTGTGTAGGTTGACAAAGCATATGGGAAAGACCATTTGCACACATTTTCCACGTTTGAACATTAGTATTAAAAAGTTTCTGGGGTTGAGCCCTTACTCAAATTAAGCTCTGCGTGGCTGACAGTGTCATGCATCAACACCCGTACTTGTGTGACAATTAATCAACCAAGCCTTTCAAGAGCATGGCAGGTGCACCATTCAAGAGTCGTTTGATATGCTGTCAGACGACAGTGGCCTAATGCTGAAGAACATCCAGCCACATCATCTGCCTGCATAATTATATTGTCTGTTTATATATATAAAATGGACTAAACTTAAAAAGACAATGTTGAACAATCCTAGTACAAGAGTACGTCAGCCTTGCATGAGTTCAAAAAAAAGGCACTAAAATGCAGTCCTAACCACAATTTCCTGAGAGGAAGCCCCATTGAACAAAATAGGACTTACTTCTGAGTAGACCTGGTTAGGATTGTACCCTAAATGACTCTTCAAGGATCACAACATAAGTTTGATAGGAACTCAGTGTGTTTAAGGTTCATTATGTTTCTGTTGAGAAATTCAAGGGTTTGGCAGCTTAGTGAGAAAGCATAGATAAAAAATGAGCCAATGATGGAATCCCACTGGGATGTTTCTGGGTCAATACTGAAATTTTATGGAGAGAGCCAAATCATGCTCCATAGTTGCCTGCCCTGTCATCTGGGTATTGATCAGGCGGGAATGGTCGATGTGAATGGCTTCATGCTCATGGTTCCAGTATTCAGATGCTTACAGCAGCCATGTGGGATCATGCCATGCAGAAGCAACTCTCACACCGGGTGTGACTGGCGACTGGCTGGGTGCGACAAAGGCCTTGGACATGCAATGCACTTGGGCTGGCAGTTAGCCCCTATATTCAGGCAGAACATTTTTAGTATTTGTATGTGAGCATTATGAGCAGCATGCAACATTGCACATTAACTGGAGGTCTTTAGAAGACTTCTCTGTGCAGAACTGCTACTCATGGTATCTAGCTCTTCTAGAAAAATCAACATGAGCGGAGTTATGTTTTCTAGGGTTACAGTTATTATATTATTGTTCTGAGGAGCGGCCCGCTTGAAGGCAGGCTATGCAGCATGGCCTTTCCCAGTTTGAAGAGACACTTGGCCAACAGTCTGAGGCTAAGAGGCAAAGAAGGAAGGCCCATAGCCAGGGAGACAGACCAGGGACAGACTGCACTTGCTCCCAGTGTGGAAGGGATTGTCACTCCCGAATTGGCCTTTTCAGCCACACTAGACACTGTTCCAGAACCACCTTTCAGAGCGCGATACCATAGTCTTTCGAGACTGAAGGTTGCCAACAACAATTATTGTTCTGATAAACTCCATCTTCCTTCCTTGGTATGGATCCATTTTACAACTGCAATTTGGTAAGGAGAAGGAGGAAAACGGAAAATAAACTTTGGGTGTCTAACATTATAAAGCTATCCTGAACTGTTCAAATGCCTCAATCTGATTTGGACTAGATTGCTAAATAAGATGCCTTTTTAGCTCTATTGATAGCATTTAAAAGTACTGTTTTTATAACTTGGAAAAATTAGTAATATCAGGTCCAGTATTAGCATAGTGCAAGGATAGCTGAATTCATATTGCCGTATTCATATCTGGGACAGGAGCGCATCAACTATATTATGAACAAGCTACAGTCAGTTAGCAAGATGTGAGACCACCCTCTCTCTTTAAGGTTATATTTCCCAGTTTGAATCTGTCATCATTAGACTGTGATCTCTAAAATTTTCTTCTTAATCATGTGTTTTTTTTTCCTCAGTATGTTTGAATCAAACATGATTTCATCAATATTTCAGCAATTTTCTGTCTTGTCTTTATCTGAGAAGCCAAGTGTGATCAAGAGGTTAGGAAAGTGAGATTGGGACATGAGTGATGATGTTGATAGCTTGAAATAGGTTTTTGCACAAGTCAGATTTTAATATTCAGAATGAAGTCATGGATCAAACCTCAGTCTCAATACGTTATCAGTTTTCCCTGTACAATGGGCCCTCGTTATCCATGGGTTCACTCAACATGGGGGCCGAGCTCATGCCTGGAGGGCTTCAAGAATGTCCCAGATGCAACCAGTTGTGCCTTCTGGGTGTGTCTGGAAGGCTTTCTGAGGCGTGGGGAAGTCACAAAACAGCTTCCCTGCACCTCAGAAGACTTCTCAGACATTTTGGAGAGGCACATCCAGTTGTCATCATGGCCTCCCCCATTTAATTATCCATAAAATTTAGTATCCATAGGGGGTCTGGGAACAGATCCCCTGCAGATACTGAGGGCCCACTGTATATAATTTTTGGCCTACTGTATATAATTATAATACAAATTCATGCCACCAACTGCGCAAACATCAGGAACAAATAGGTTCGGTTTCCCCCATAATCCTTTTCACGAACTCTTCACATTTGTTTCTCTCTCCTTCTACAGATAAACACTAAGACCTTTCCGTATTAGTTTTTGATTAATTAAATTGTTGTTTCCCCTTGACTTTAATACAGTCGGCACAATTCTTCATTCATATAGTTTAGTGGGCATGCACCATTATTTAGTCAATGCTGTGATAAGTGTCTCTCTAGCCTGTACAAAGGGACAAGTTACACTATGTTTATATAGTCCAGTTTCTGGGAGATATTGTGAAACTGGATTTTTGCATGTTTGGTGGGGTTGGAAAACTATATTTAAAAATAACTAAGGCCCAAATCCTAACTAACTTTCCAGCATTGGCATAGCAGTGCCAATGGGGCATGTGCTGCATCCTGCAGTTGGGCGGCAGTCGCAGAGGCCTCCCCAAGGTAAGGGAATGTTTGTTCCCTTACCTCGGAGCTGCATTGCCCTTATGTTGGTGCTGCAAAGTGGGTTAGGATTGCACCCTAAATGTATTATAAATAATAAAAGATACTACTGGAGATCCTTTATGGTTTGCATCCTAAGTAATACCAGAGGCTGCCCATATCCATGGATCCTGTATCTACAGATTCAGTTATCCACGGATTGGCCCGCAGGCTCCCCACATGCGCCTTTTGAACTCTGAACACCTCTGAACTCAGCACAGATGTCCATCCATGGCCTCTGCTGGGTTCAGACTGAGCTCAGAGGGTGAAAAAATGCAACTTTCCATTTCACAGAGAAACTGACTTTTTAGTGCCTTATAAGGCATTGGAAGTCCTGGGAAAATCCAGTAGGGAAATCCTGGCAGACTTGGAGAAAAATATATTTTATATGTTTTACTATAACAGATCACAAAATAGTAAATGGAAGAGTTAAAAGGACAATGCATCGAGAAAGATCACATGAAATAGAAACCAATGTTCACCTTAAAAGGAGTTCATTCCAAATTGCTACCATAAAAGATGATGTAACTTAAGAACCTAAGAACAGCCCCACTGGATCAGGCCATAGGCCCATCTAGTCTAGCTTTCTGTATCTCACAGTGGCTCCACCAAATGCCCAGGGAGCACACCTGATAACAAGAGACCTGTATCCTGGTGCCCTCCCTTGCATTTGGCATTCTGACATAGCCCATTTCTAAAATCAGGAAGTTGCACATACACATCATGGCTTGTAATCCGTAATGGATTTTTCCTCCAGAAACTTGTCCAATTGCCTTTCAAAGGCATCCAGGCCAGATGCTGTCACCACATCCTGTGGCAAGGAGTTTCACAGACCAACCACACACTGAGTAAAGAAATATTTTCTTTTGTCCATCCTAACTCTCCCAATACTCAATTTTAGTGGATATCCCCTGGTTCTGGTGTTTTGTGAGAGTGTAAAGAGCATCTCTCTATCCACTCTATCCTTTCCATGCTTAATTTTGTATGTCTCAATCATGTCCCTCCTCAGGCGCCTCTTTTCTAGGCTGAAGAGGCCCAAATGCCATAGCCTTTCCTCATAAGGAAGGTGCCCCAGCCCCGTAATCATCTTAGTTGCTCTCTTTTGCACCTTCTCCATTTCCACTATGTCCTTTTTGAGATGCGGCGACCAGAACTGGACACAATACTCCAGGTGTGGCCTTACCATCGATTTGTACAACGGCATTATAATATTGGCCATTTTGTTCTCAATACCTTTTCTAATGATCCCAAGCATAGAATTGGCCTTCTTTACTGCCGCCACACATTGAGTCGACACTTTCATCGACCTGTCCACCACCACCCCAAGATCTCTCTCCTGATCTGTTACAGACAGCTCAGAACCCATTAGCCTATATGTGAAGTTTTGATTTTTTGCCCCAATGTGCATGACTTTACACTTACTGACATTGAAGCGCATCTGCCATTTTGCCGCCCATTCTGCCAGTTTGGAGAGATCCTTCTGGAGCTCCTCACAATCACTTCTGGTCTTCACCACTCAGAAAAACTTGATCTTTGTGGAAGAATTATTATTAATTAGTGAATTTTTAAAAGGACCTGAACTTTTCTTGTCTCTTATGTGTGGATTTTGAAGATTCGGCGAACAGACTTAAAGCTATAAATAAATTTTGGAAAGTCTAAGGGGGAAAAATGGGATTTTTGGAAGAAGAAATATATGCAAGAACATGCATATTTAGATTATGTAAATGTTACCTATCTTATTCAGGATTTCAGGTTTTTAGAAAAATTATGTTGCTATAGTGTTTTTGATTGATTTTGCTAATATAAAAACTGAATGAGCAAGTTTATAAAATGAATGGACATGTCAGGCTAGCATAGCAGGAAAAAAAAAGAGAGATCCCAGTTCAGAGATTTGTGCTTGCAATGGGCTTGGGCTTGACAGCAGTGGACCTAGCGCTTTGGAAACAGGGCAAATGCCCCAGGTACTGAGTCCACTTGCCTGCAGAACCACTCGGGAAGCCTCACGGAAACTTCTGACATGGTCAGAAACTGTACTTCCGGTTTTCTGGAAATATAGTTTAAGACCACAGGGAAGACTCCGAATGCTTCCCCAGTGGGTCATGGAATCGTGTTAGGCTCTGTTTTGCTGAGATGAGCGAGGGAACAGCATCTCACAGGAGACGGCATCTCGTGCTTGCTGGTGGCAGTAATACAAAAAGCTGCTAGTGCAGCATAGATTGCACCCTACAGTACTTCAGAATCTAGAAGACCTAGGAATCTACATTTCCCGGGCATCTTGGCACTCACAATGCTGCTCTGGGCCCTAATGAAGACCACAGCAGTGGTCCTTCTTATCTCAGCCACCATCTGGCAAAAGTGCCAGCAGACAGAGCGAAGAAGGCGGTTGTGATGGCATAGAGGGCTAGTTTTGAGGCTGGGGTAATTGTGAGCTAAGCCCAAGTTTGCTGGGGTTAATTATGAGCTAAACCTACGTGTCTGAAAAGGTTAGCTCAGAAGGGCTTAAGAGGGGAATTTCATACTTGAACTCTGAGACTTTGGCTGCATCACTACTTTGCCCAGGCTGTTCTGTTTGCAACAGGAGTGCAGCTGAATATACGATCTATAGAATCTCCTGACAAGGAAGAAGCACTAAATCAGTGGACAAGCTGCAGAGAGACGATTCTGTAAAGGTTAATTGTCAACCAGAACAGACATTAGCAAGAGTATGTTGGCTCAACCTTTACTGAACAGGAAGCAGAGCCTATATCAGAGGCCAGGTAAGGAGCTGCTTGCAACCATGCACAGTGTAACAGAAGCCCACCCCTCTTGTTCTGAATGCAAAGGAAAGAGGGAGCGTCCTTTTAAAGACACTTCATGGGATGAATTAGTTGTCTTGTTTAGTGTGGTCCAGTCTTGCAGGTGAGATAATTTGTTTAATCCAGTTAATAGGGGGGATAGCCAGTGGGCACTCCATGAATGGGATCTGATCCGCTAAGCATGTTTCCTTGACATTTTGCAGACACTCTGAAAGGAGACTGTAGCTCAGTGGTAGTGTCTGCTTTGTAGGCAGAAGGTTCCAGATTCAATCCTTGGAATATCTAGGTCAATAGATGGATCAATAGGTGCTCAATAGGTGCTCAATAGGTGGATCGCGATCTACCGGTAGATCGCGAGGCAAAATGAGTAGATCGCGGAGTGCCAACCCCCCCTTCAGGTGCCTCTGGGAGGAAACACTGCCCCCATTGTACTCAATGGGGCTTACTCCCAGGTAAGTGTGGCTAGGATTGCAGCCTCACAGCCTAATCCTAGGCATGTCTACTCAGGAGTAAGTCCTGTTATACTCAGTGGGGCTCAAGGTACACCAACATACATTGTACACATAAATGTTATATGTTATGATGGCGCGAACATTGTAAAAAAAACTCTGGTAGATCTCCGGGCCTTGCTGGGTTTCAAAGTAGCTCTCGAGCCAAAAAAGTGTGAGCACCCCTGATCTAGGTAAAGGTAGAAAACACGCCTCTAGCAGCTGTCAATCAGTGCAGGCAAAACTGAGCTAGAAAGACCGGTGAAGTTCTTCAGTAGAAGGTAGCTTCCTCTGACTAAAAGGTGATGTAGACAGACAAACTGTGGTGAAAAGTTTGGTCATAGTTTCACTTAGGGCAATTGCTACCATTAGGCAGGGTGAGTCAGTAGATCTGGCGGATACCATTAAAAGGCAGCAAATTGTTAATTATTTCATGTATTATAATTTTACTGCCATGGGGGCACCATATGGTTTTTTGTTTGTTTGTTTGTTTTTTTGTCTCATGCACCAACATTTTGGGGTGCTGACAGTTTCACTCATAAGCAAGAGAAGAAGTTTTCAAAAGCCATTAGAGGGGAATGCCTGTAATATATAATTACTATCAATAACAACACCAACAACAACTAGCAATAATAAGTTGCCTATGGACAGGATAGGATCTCCTTCCTTGTGGACCTGAAAGCAAGACATCTGACTCTTTTTTGTAACGCAGGGTTCAAGTCCATGACTTCATGCACATCTACAACTCAGACAGAGGACCTGCCATCACTTCATCCCAAATTGGCTCGTAAATTGCGGTCCAGTCTTTTAACTGCATTCCAAACACAGTTAACCCTGTGAGGATTAGCGCCATGGTGCTCCACAGGAAAGACAATCCTTCTCAGACGTTTCAACTTTGCATTATAATTTCGAAACCAACTCTCATCTACACTGGCTAAATGCTTCTTAATCCCCACAGAGAAACGTTATCTTGTATTTGTCAGGAAAACAGAATGGCAAGAAATTCCACACAAGAGCGAGTGCCAGTAATTGGAGGTAATTTCAGCAAAGCAGACAGATCAAAAAAGAAAAAGAAAGGATGGAAAAGAAAAGTTCACAACTCCCTAGTAGTCTTTAAGGTGATTCAACATGATTGTAAATTAGCTAATCCAACGGTTCTCAAACTCAGGGAGTTTGTGAACCGAGGTAAGTTGTTTTGGGGGAAGGGGAAAGCAGCGCCGGGATACCCAGGACTGCACTGCTGCCAGGGGCAAGGGGGATTTTACACTTACCTACAGCCAGCGCCTTCCTAGGGGGTCTGGTGAGCTTGCAAACCTCTGCAGGGCCCCCCAAGCCTCCAAACATCTGGAAAAAGTTTTTTTTTTAAACACACTTCCTGTTTTTGTTGTGAAACTGGGAGTGGGTGTTTTTTGTTTTAGTTTTACTTTTTCCAGACATTTGGAGGCTTGGAGGGCCCTGGGGAGGGGTCCGTAGCTCCCTGGACCCCCAGGAGGCTGGCGCTAGCTGAGGGTAAGTGAAAAATCCCCCCTTGTCTTTTAAGTGATCAGAGACAGGGCTTCTCAGACCTGTGAGTTATGACCCACCAGTTTGAGAACCCCTGAGCTAATCTGTTCTTATTAAAAAGAAAAAAAGAAAAAAAAAAGAACACCAACTACCATTAGGATTGCAGTTTGCAGCAGTAGTGTAGCTATGGTGGGGCAGTGCAGTAAATATTGCTGCCCAGAATGGCTGCAACAGTGAGCGAGAAAGGCCAGTTACACAGCATGTTACAGCACTGTGATACTTACCGCGCTGTCCCCTGTAGCTACACTACTGAGTTGTAGGCCAAAGCAATCACTTTCTTTAGGATTATGAAAGACTCTGGGTTGGTTCTGAAAATGGAAGGAAAATGGTTGCTGGTGCCACTCCACAAATAGGTGTGCAAGACCAGACATGAGAATTCTCACAGGGCTAAGACAGGCAGGTTCAAAAGCTACTCACATGAGTCCACTTGCACATAAACCGTGACCTGCATTCCTGCAGCTGGAACACGTTTTTGAATTTAATTTCACTTTTCTCATGCACCTCCCTACCACCAGGCATAATACAGTCCTTTCATGCCCAGAAGACACCTTCTGTATACAGAGAGGCACCGTGGTATCCAAATTGGTGATATGCACTATTTCCAGTATTGTAGTAATGGGGGGGGGCGTTCTGCCCCAGGTGCCAGCCATAATGGGGTGCTAATGTCCTCTCCTTGGTGACTGCCAGGATCTATTCTATTCATATACAGGGCTGCCTGCATTAGTCATTGAAAGAAGGACCAACAGGCAAGTGACATGGACAGCCCTGTCTATTTTACTGCAATGAAGGAAGGACTAACAGGCAAGTGATGTGGGCAGCCCTCTCCCAGTAAAATATACAATAGTAGCCCAGTCCTGCCTCCCCCATCTGGGGGGAGGGTGCCATATAGAAGAGAGGGGTGTTAAAGAATTTTTGTCATATGGGGGGATGACACCCACCCCAGGTGTCAAAGGCACTAGCTACATCACTATTTCCTTCATAATAGATAATGTTTCCTCATCTAAGAACAGGGCTCCTACCTCACAGCAAGTATTTTTCAAATGCTTTCTATGAAGCAAGAGCAGCAGCAACAACAAAAATCTGAGGAGATGGGAGGTTATTTTCAAGGCTACAAAGTAGTGCAGCTCAGGCCTATGCAGGTTTACTCAGAAGTAAGTTCCACGGAGAAGGCAATTGGGTGGGGAAGGGGCTTTGAACTCAGTAGAAAAATACCTTTGAGTAGTTCCATAAATAAGTGTAATGTTAACTGTGCATATTAGGCTGGTGCTCCTTCTTCTCCTAATAGGTGTCTCTCCTTTCCATTAACACTAACAGGATAATAGGAGTCATGCATCTTCATTAGGACACCGACCCTTGCAATCACAGCAGTTCTGAAGACACGGCAACTTTCTGGACATGGACTAAGGCTACAACCTCTGCTGTTGGTCAAGGAACCGGAAGCTGCATGACTGGGCATATATTGAGTTGCTGGCACCAATCTATGAACAACTGGCATTGCCTTCTTTTCTGACCTCAAGGCTGCAATTTGAATACTTGGGAGGAAGTCCCATTGAACTCGGTGGGTTTTACATTTGAGTAACTGTGCATAGGATGGGCCTGTGTGTCAGTTAATCCATGGCATCTGCTCTGGGGCAAGCAGTGACTTGCACTAGCTGATCCTTTATAACCAGAGCCATACTGCTGGGTGGTGCATACTTGATACTAAAGAAATGAAAAACTTGACATTAAAGCAACCCAAATTCTGCATGAAAAGCAGAATAGAATTGAAGAATTTAATTTTTGTTTTATTTATTTTATTAACTAATTTGTACCCCGCTTTCTCTCCCCGGAGGGCATTCAAAGCAGCTAGAATTTGGACCTTAGCAGAGCTTATGTCAGGCAGGGATTTGCAGTGTGGGAGCGGCAGCTGAGGCAGAACCACCACCACCCCATTGTAGTCTATGTAAAAGCACCTCAGCTGCCCCACCTACTACACCTGAGGAGGCCCTTCTTACACCTGAGAAAGTGGGTGTAAGGAGACCCTCCTCAGGTGTAAGCAGGCAGGGCAGCTGCTGTGCTTTTCCATGGACAATGACAGGCCAGTTCTGCTTCACCTGCTGCCCCTGCACTGCATCTCCCTATCTATCTGGGCAGGAGGTCTGGTCTAGAGGGTAGAGCCTCCATTTGCCTGAAGATTAACATCCACAAGGTCGCCAGTTCGAGGCCACTGGCACCGTGCGACCTTGAAGCAGCTGACAAGCTGCAGCTGAGCTGTTCCATCTGCTCGGAGCGTGGGAGGATGGAGGCCAGAATGTTAAACCAGATCGGAGTGTAACAGCTTGAATGTGGTGGTTCTTGAAAGAGAGAACCTTCTTTCAATTTGTAAAAATCCCTGCGTGGATTTAATAAGCCTGCCTGTGTAAACCGCCTTGAATAAAGTCTTGAATAAAGACCAAGAAAGGCGGTATATAAATACTGTATATTATATTATTATATTATTATCTTACCCCTGTGGGAGGGAGGGCTTGCTGGAGACAGAAAAAACTTGGCCATGAACATAGGCAAAGAAGCTGCAGTTTTCTGTGTCTCCTGATGCAACAGGCTCCCATTATGAGCCAAGTTCAAATGCAGAAGGGTTTGGGCTCAGCTCATAATGGGGGTATGGCTTTCCAAGCCAAAGGAAGCCTGTATTTCACACCCTCAATTTTAAAATTTTCTCTCAGTGTTCATGTGAATGCTTCAGGCTGCACTATCTCTTGGGTATCAACGTTCCTAGGATACTATGCAAGTATACTGGGTTTGGTCTTGTTATCAGAAGCTGTCAATAAGCATGTTGAACGGAGATGGTGATGAATCTTGTTGAGTTTTTACTTTAAAAATGATGTATTATCACCTTTCCTCAGTGCAGAAATCCTTCGGAGATAGCAGAACACATGAAAACGGCCTATAAAATAAAAAGGTTGTTCCTCTTCCTATGGTGCGATTATAATTTATGTGTCTCACTAGTTGTTATTGCTTGCAGCTTACAGCCTGTGTAAGCTACAACTAAAAGGAGGTTCTATTTCTTAAACTGTGGAATCCAGATGAACGTGCAAGCAAGAGAAACTAGGGGGATTCGACCCGAAAAGAGCTGCTGTTAATGATCATGCCACAAATGGAAAAGGGGTTAATTATAATGAAATCGTTCTGTTGCTGCCTTGGTTATTTTTAAGAACCCATTGAGAGAGCATTTTCTTCAGGAGCCAAACCTGAACAGAATGAATCAATCTATCACTCTCTCTAAGGGTCTTTTGCAGGACAGTGTTTGATGGAAGCCCTTTCACAATTGTTCTCTTGAACTCATTCACATGGAAAATGGTATGGGTTATATAGGAATTGTTCACTGGCAAAACTTTTCTTGGAATAAAAGTACAGATAGTAAATTAAGAACTTGGTCATGAGATCATTACAGTTTTCAATAAGGCTGCAATCCTATCCATACTTACCAATGAGTAAACTCCATTGATGATAATAGGACTTTATTCTGAGTAGACATGCATAGGATTGGGCTCTAAATGTCTATCTCATCCTGCCTCCAAGGAGCTGAAGGGGTGAAGAAGTTTTTCCTCCCCTCAATTTATCATCACAAAAACCCTGTGAGGAAGGTGAGACTGAGAGATAGTAACTCACCCAAGGTCACAAGTAAGCCTCATGACTGAGTGGGGGTTTGAATCTGAGACTCT
Source organism: Tiliqua scincoides (assembly GCF_035046505.1). NCBI lineage: Eukaryota > Metazoa > Chordata > Lepidosauria > Squamata > Scincidae > Tiliqua > Tiliqua scincoides. The sequence goes on from NC_089825.1 coordinate 23,356,832, forward strand.
CTGGTTTTTGTCTAACTGCAATCACTAAGCACACAGGCAATAGCTGAAGTCATATAAATGAGTTTTAACCAACTCATTTAAAAGTTTGAGTTTAAAAACCAACAGAGTTTTTCTTTGACATATATTTGTGGCATCACTCTTAGAAATCCTACAATGAGGTTGAAATGTGAGGCCAGGAACTGCCTTCATATCATATCAAAATAGTATTGGAGCAAACCTTACAGATAGAGGTGTTTGTTTCCGGTGGGTAAGATAGGATTACAGCCTACGTTTTACTGAACTCAATGGGCTTTCTTCTGGGTGAAATAAACAACACTGTTTTCAAACACCTCTACTTATGAGTCTTGAGATTTCTAATGTGTCAGACTCCAGTTTCACAAAGCACACCACAGACGCACAGTCTATGCTGATCAGTCATTGCTCACAGTCACTGCTCATGGCAAAGGCAAAGAAAAGAGATGACCCTAGACATTTTCGTGCCTAAGGCAGACAATCCAAATGACCCCCCCATCATTAAATAATTAAATCATTGACAGTTTGCTGTCCTTTAACACTCTCCCCAAATCTGTCCCATGAAACAAGTGGCCTTAACTTGCCCAGTATTAAGGGCTGACCAACATGTTGTGAACATTTACTTCAGTCCCTATTGCGGGTGGGGGGAGTTTGTCAGCACTCTCATAGTCCAATTCTAGGCACGTCTACTCCGAACTAAGTTCCACTGAATTCAATTGGACTTACTTCAAGGCAACTGTATATAAGATTGCAACCTAGGTCACTGTAGCTTTTCTCTAGCTATAGCTTCCTCTGCTTCTGGCTTAGTGCTGACGTTTGAGGAGCTCTCACAAGGAAGTAGAGAAACAGCAATTGGTTATTCAGACAGACCAATTTGGAATAGCAGGAAATCCATTCCATGATTGCCATGTGTTACATCAGCACCAATCTTTAGGTACATACCAGAACTTTCAATAGATTTCCAAGATGTGCAGACTTCTTTTTGTCAGGCCCGATCAACTTACACAGTATGTGACAGACTGACATTTTCTTCTTCTTTTCCTAGAAAGATGGGTGAGAGGATTTGCCTTCTGAGTTTCCCAGCTGTTTGCATTCCAGTCTCAGCATGCACTCCATCTTTCTAATAAACCTAATAAAGCAAGACAAACTCTATGAAAATGTTCTAAATCATGGCTCACTGGCCAACCTGTCAAATGCAACATCTTTGACTTGCAGCAAAAGTCAGGAACTGAACTGAATAAACTTTTCTTCCCCTGAGGTACTTTTTTGTATTCTGTTGCTGCTTCAAAAATGTCTCATCATGTCTCCACTTGCTGGAGCATCCAACTTGGGTAATGGTTAAAATCGCACCCACACGTTGTGGAAGAGGCAGATATTCAGTGCCCTCTGCCATCAGTGATTCAGGAGGGTGTTTCAGTCCAGTAACTAACACAGTAATATTGTGATTTCTGGGTTTACTAGAGACATCCACTTGACTATGTGTTCCACCTGCATGTTCTTTTCTAGTGGGTTAGTAATGGTTGAATCTGAAGAAGTCTTCATAAGGTACTTGCCATTGTGCAATGTCAGACTGCACAGTTATGACACTGTGGTGTGTGTTTTTAAAAGAACTATGCAGCAACAAGAATATGTTGTTGAACAGTACAGGTTGAAGGCCAAGCTGCAAATTACTTTAAATGTGCCACTCAGAGGCATATTTAATTCTGGGAACTTGTTGTTTCAACAAAACAGAGTCTGGGGCATGGAAAGAGTTTATCAGATTGCAAGACAGTGATGGGGCAGCTGGACTAACCATTTTCCCCTGTAACTTTTTCCTCAAGGATAGCCTCTTCAAATAAACATAACTGCTCTTTGCATCTGAAGCAGCTGTTTGCTGCAAATAGCAACTTAGAGGGAGGTTCTGATGGGGAAATAACACAGATCTAAAGATCGCTTGCACACTGTAGGACTGAGCCCCCCCCCCCCATCCTATCCTATGGTGGTGGTGGTGTGGAGGTCCCTACCTCCCTACAACATGCCCCCACCACCAACTTACCAAGAGCAATCGAGTCTCCAGAAGCTACTGATATATGCACTGTACTTGTGCTCATTTGTGGTAGCAGTCACAAAATGTGCAATGGTAGCCAAGTTTTCACATCACCCTAAAGACCTTCCAATGCTGACATGCTGTTGGTATTTCCAGCAAATGGGACTTTGCATATGTTGGCCAGATTCAGATATAATGTGGAACTGCAGTTGCCAGTTGTGAGAAACAGACTTAGAGACCCATGGACTCTCTCTTCCTGTTCCACCTTCACCATGTTTGAGAGGAGGAGAGGAGGAAACCGTCCACTTTCACATTAGGGGCAAACTGCTGTTCCCCATCGTATACTAATGCAAGGAACCTGTGTTGTTTGTGAACTAACTGGAGTTAGAACAAAGCAGGATATCCGATTGTGGTTTGCTGCTCTGGCCTTCTCTAATTGTAGTTATGTCACAATTCGTACTTCCTTTTGTTGATACGTCTGAGAAGAAATGTGCAAACCTGTGGCACTCTGGGACTTGTTTCTATAGCAGGTTTCCCCGTTACATCAGCACCCAGTCATTGTCAAACTCATCCAGTTTGCAGGAGAGGCTGCTGAAGATCCCTGAACATTTTAACCATTTACTAGTATGCAAAGCCTTTATCAGATGTCTGCTGAAGTTCAAAAGTTTGGAGGGCTACACTGTCCACCACCTACCACTGAAAATTGGATAAGGCAGAATTCTGTTATAATAATAATAATAATAATAATAATAATAATAATAATAATAATAATAATAATAAAACTTTATTTTTATCCCGCCCTTCTCCCAAAAAGGGACCCAGGGCGGCTAACAGCATATAAAACAAATTAAAACATAATTTCACAAACAGATAAAAACACACATTAGCAGAACCCATAAAAACAGTAGTCAGAAGAGTCAGAATAAAAGGGCATAAAACAGCAGTTCTTGGAGGAATCGGGCCTGTAAAAAAGCAACTAAAAGATATATAAAAGATGTTAAAAAGGCCATAACGTCAGAAGGCTTGGTTAACCAACAAGGTCTTCAGGCCTCGCCGAAAGGACTCAAGAGAGGGAGCCATTCTCAAGTCAAGGGGAAGGGAGTTCCATAACGTTGGTGCCACTACTGAGAAGGCCCTATTTCTTGCCGCCGCCCCACGTACCTCCTTAGGCGGCGGCACTTGTAAAAAGGCCTTCTCTGATGACCTGAGAGGACGAGCCTGATTGTACGGGAGTAGGCGATCTCTAAGATAACCTGGCCCAGAGCAGTATAGGGCTTTAAAGGTCAAAACCAGCACCTTGAATTGGGCCCGGAAACGAATGGGCAGCCAATGTAGCCCCCGGAGAAGCGGGCTGACAGAGTCAAACCGCCTAGCTCCAGTGACCACACGGGCCGCCGCATTCTGCACTAATTGCAGTTTCCGAACCGTCTTCAGGGGCAGCCCCACATAAAGCGCGTTACAATAATCTAACCTCAATGTCACCGTAGCATGGATCACCGCGGCCAGGTCTGCACGATCCAAGTACGGACGCAGCTGGCGCACCAGCTGAAGCTGAGCAAAGGCCCTGCTAGGCACAGCCGCCACCTGGGAATCCAGGAGCAGTTGCGAGTCCAGGTGGACCCCCAAGCTGCGGACTTGCTCCTTCAGAGGGAGTGCACTGAGGGAGTGTTTTGTAGGGATATTATTAATTTGTCACAGGGCTATAATTTTAATCATAATGCACACACACAACCCCTGGAGAACTCTTGCCAAAGACGCAACTGTCATTTTCACAACTAAGAAAACAGGCGTTTATCAGGGTGCATGCATGGATGTTTACATGCATGTGTGTGTGTTTATTTATTTATTTAAGAGATTTATACCCTACCTTTTCAGAGCAGAGTCATCCCATGGATAACCCTATTGCCATTACACCAGCTATTACACTGACGTATGTCCTAGAGCAGCACACCATCCCCTACATAAGTGGGCTGCATTCTGTTAAGTGTTGAGAGTTTGCAAAAACGAAAAAAACCAAACCAAAAAAATCCACCCCCAAAGCGGAATGCTAATTATCTTGGGTAGAGGTCCCTGCCAGTTTTTTTTTTAATCAAGGCATAAAAAACCAATTATTAAAATTAATGCATCTTACCATGTGTTCTACTTCTTGAAAAGCTATTTTTGGCTGGAGTTGCCATCTGTCCCATTCAGAACGATCGGCTTCTGAGTTTTTGCTCTCTGTTCTACCTCCTACGATTCCCACGTGTAGGTCTGCAAACATACTCATTCGAAAAGAAAGCGCAAGAAGTTTGGGCACAAGCACAAATCAAGTTGACTTCACTGAAACTGACAACGGTTAAACTAAGAGAGATCAGGGAAGTAGCCAATGTGACTATGTTAAGCCATTTCTGCCCAACGTTGCATATACACAAAAGGGACCAAATATGTTCACTTGTGGGTTGGGCAAAAATGGGTTAAAGAACACTGAATGGTTTGTAAGGTGGAACTCTGTTCCCTCAGGATCTTGTCACATGTTATAAATATTTCTAGAGGTACACTAGAGTTTCAACGACTACACCTAAATACGTGAATGCACCATATGGGTGTTTGAAAACATGTGATTCATATATCTACAGGTGTCAGAGGTGTGATTGGATGTAATTCACTGGTAAATGTTTGCTACGTGGGCAAACTTTTAAAGTGGTGATACATATTTAGCAGTCCCTATTCAAGAAATGCAGCTGACTGACTGCATCTATAACCCTAAGCTACACCCGTGGTGTCACTAGGCTTGGTGTCAGCCAGTGCACCAATGATATCACCCCATGGCCCCAAATCTTCTGGTGTTACACGCACCCTAGTCTATCAGGAGAATGGTGCCAGCTTTGTAGACCAGCCGCACATCACAGCGCTCCTGGACCAACCACCTGCTGTGGTGCTTCCAGACTGGCCAGCTTGCCACGAACCAGTTGCTCACTACCATGCTCCTGGGCCAGTTTCCCACCTCGTCACCCCTCCCAGTGGTGTTGCCTGGAGTGATCTGTACCCCCTTCACTGGACTAGTGATGCCACTGACTTGCACAGCAATGTATTTGCTTGCACTGTGAGGAGTTGCACTGGTGCAGATCATTTGGAGAAGGTGGTTAATTCCATGCAATTACTCCCACAAAGACTTTGCAAATACTTGAGATATTCTTGGCACATATTGGAATCAGATGGGAAAGGGTATTGCAAATAAGACGGCTAATATAATAATGCCATTGTACAAATCAATAGTAAGGCCACTCCTGGAGTACTGCGTCCAGTTCTGGTTGCCACATATCAAAAAAGATATAGTGGAAATGGAACAAGTGCAGAAGAGAGCAACCAAAATGATTTCCTCCTTTATGAGGAAAGGCTACAGTGTTTGGGGCTCTTCAGTCTAGAAAAGAGGCACCTGAGCAGGGACATGACTGAGACATACAACATTATTCAGGGAATTGAGTGGCTAGAGAAATGCTCCTTTCCATCTCACATAACATCAGAACCAGAGGACATCCACTAAAGTGAGTGTTGGGAGAGTTAGAACAGATGAAAGAAAATATTTATTTACCCAACATGTGATTAGTCTGTGGAACTCCTTGCCACAGGAAGTGGTGATGGCATCTTGCCTTGCTTGTTGGCAACCTTCAGTCTCGAAAGACTATGGTATCGCGCTCTGAATGGTGGTTCTAGAACAGCGTCTAGTGTGGCTGAAAAGGCCAATTCGGGAGTGACAATCCCTTCCACACTGGGAGCAAGTGCAGTCTGTCTCCCTGGCTATGGGCCTTTCTTCTTTGCCTCTTAGCCTCAGACTGTTGGCCAAGTGTCTCTTCAAACTGGGAAAGGCCATGCTGCACAGCCTGCCTCCAAGCGGGCCGCTCAGAGGCCAGGGTTTCCCACCTGTTGAAGTCCACTCCTAAGGCCTTCAGATCCCTCTTGCAGATGTCCTTGTATCGCAACTGTGGTCTACCTGTAGGTGCTTTCCTTGCACGAGTTCTCCATAGAGGAGATCCTTTGGGATCCGGCCATCATCCATTCTCACGACATGACCGAGCCAACACAGACGTCTGTTTCAGCAGTGCATACATGCTACGGATTCCAGCTCGTTCCAGGACTGTGTTGTTTGGAACTTTGTCCTGCCAGGTGATGCCGAGGATGCATTGGAGGCAGCGCATGTGGAAAGCGTTCAGTTTCCTCTCCTGTTGTGAGTGAAGAGTCCATGACTCGCTGCAGTACAGAAGTGTACTCAGGACGCAAGCTCTGTAGACCTGGATCTTGGTATGTTCCGTCAGCTTCTTGTTGGACCAGACTCTCTTTGTGAGAGAATTGCTGGAGGAAAAATCCATCATGAGTTACAAGTCATGATAGATATGTGTAAGCTCCTGATTTTAGAAGTGGGCTACCGCAGAATGCCAGATACAGGGGAGGGCACCAGGATGCAAGTTGTATCTTGCTGTCTTGTGTGCTTCCTGAAGCATTTGGTGGGCCGCTGTGAGATACAGGAAGCTGGACTAGATGGGCCTATGGCCTGATCCAGAGGGTCTTAGATGTTCAGCCATTTCCAGACGCGGGCTAAGTGGCCACTGCCTGAATTAGCCATTCGTGCTCTATCTTGAAAGAGGATTCCCTGGCTTGAAACACTCCCTGCTTTATTATCATTTTTGTTCTACACATGAATTAAAATGATTGCAATTTGCAAAGTAAATTATGCCATTAGTGACTCAAGAATTAATAAGCAGGGAACAAAGAGAATAGTATATAGAGTGGCTGACAAGGAAAAAAAAAATCTCCTGCCAATTCACTACTCTTAGAATTTTAATTTTGAGTTCTCCACTCCCAGTTATCTATTGCACATCTATCATACTCATGATGAATATGAAAAACCACAGTATATCACATCACAACATTTCAAGTTGGGAGGGAAAATGGCAGGAGAGTCCCACAGGTTCTGAGGAAGAGAGCCAGAGGTGACACTCTAGAGAGGAACTTTCTTCCTCTGCTACTTTGCAACATCATCTCTCTCTTAAGTGTGCAGTGTCCCAATCACCATTTCGAAGACACCCACCAAATTCTTCCTCATGGCCAACTGTTCGGATGATGCCCGCTGCGTCATTGCATTACTCCCTGAACCTGCACAGACACCCCTGCCTCTGCACATGAACCGTCCCGGCCCTGGAAATGGCTCCATTTGGAGCCATACGAGCCATACAAGAACCAGGGCAGGTGGAAGGGCCCATTTTTTGGTGCATCCAAAAGGTAGGAGCTATCACCCCCCACCCAGCCCCTATGGAGACAACTGGAAACTGCCACTCCACCACAGGAGGGGGGAAATTGACCTTTCCGGCCTTGGCTTAACTATACTACTGCTGTGCCCTATGATTGTCTTATGTGCATCACATTTAATAAAAGTGCCACATGATTAATACCACCATTTATTTGTATATTTCAGGTTAATTTAAAATGCTTTCAGAGTCTATTAAGAAGCATTTGTCGTCTTGTCTTCATTTGTCCTTAGGATTTACTGTTTACTCTTATGGCCCAATCCTATCCCCCAGTAGCACCAACAAAGCGGGTGCCCCACTAGTGTGCCTTGTCAGAAAAGCACCATAATGTGCTTTGCAACAGTGAGAAGGATAGGAGTGCCAGCAGGAAGGCTGGGAGTACCAATACATCTGGGGACACCTATTATATAAGTTCGGTGCAGGTGCAGGGAAAGGGTGGCAAATCAGGCCAGGGGGATGAGATCTACACCACTGACATGTGTTGTATCCTATCCCCCTTCCCAAGCCTGATCCACCAACATGGATCAACTCAGACTTGCGCCAGTGATATTGCTGCAGCTGCTAGGGCTTATCCCAGAGCAAGGAAACAACTGTTCCCTTAACTGAGGAAATCTTCTGCAGCCAACATTCCCTCTCGGGTTGCAGTGGAGACTGCACTAGTGCAGTTGCATCGCTGCATGGGAATTTAATTAGGATTGGGCTGTTAGTAACAAACAAGAAAATGGTTCCCCCCACCGATCCCCCCCCCCCAGTAGCAATATATGTTGGCACCTGAGTTAATCTCAGGTCAACTTCCTCAAGTACAGAATGCAACAAACATGTTGTGGTCTTCACTGGAGTGAAACATGACAGCTCAACCATGACCCGAAGAAAATGGCTCCATAGTTTTATGTATACTTGGAAGCACATGATAGGACTCAAAACAGGGATTGAAAATACGTTTACATGTTTTTAAACATGTGTGGAATTTTCTTAAACTAGAAGTCACTAGTATTACAGCATTACAGGGTAAAAAATATTAGTGTCTCTATGTAAATCTATGCTAGCCCTTTTTTTGCCTGCAGTCAGCCAATAGGCTGATTCTAGATAAATAATAACTTTACATTCTTAAATGTGACCCATTAAATATGCACTCTTTTGACCCTCTGATTGCTTAAACCTGGTCTTAGATGTGCACGGTTAAAGAACTGTATATCCTCAGTAATTCATCAGTCAAAGCCACTACACCCAGGTCTCGAGTGCAGATGTTTGAGTTTCAGAAAATCTTTTCTCATAACTGAGTAACAGTCACCTCGAGTCATCTTTTTTCCTGTCAGAAATGCAAAACAAACCAAATATGGCTAGCTTGCTTGCAGATAAATCCTGGCTAATGCTGCTAATTTGGTAACAGCTTTCTTTAAGCTACATCAGAAAGTACTGTGAAACTATAGATGTTTTCTTTAACTGTTTCACGCTTGGAATATTTTTCCGTAACTTAGGGCACAATCCTAACCAGGTCTACTCAGAAGTAAGTCCTATTTTGTTCAATGGGGCTAACTCTCAGGAAAGTGTGGTTAGGATTGCAGCCTAATTGTTACACATGTTTTATAGTAGTGGTTCTCACACATTTAGCACGGGGACCCACTTTTTAGAATGAGAATCTGTCAGGACCCACCGGAAGTGATGTCATGACCAGAAGTAACATCATCAAGCAGGAAAATTTTTCGCAATCCTAGCGCAATCCTACCCACACTTACCCAGGAGTAAGTCACATTTACTAACATAGTTAAAATAATATACATAGTAGCCTGTTCAAAGTACAGGTCTGCAACATTTCCCCAAATACAGTCATATCCCATGGTAGCATCAAGTCTAATATATTAAAAATAAAATATTGAAATGAATGGGAACCCACCTGAAATTGGCTCCCAACCTACAGTCTAAGAAACACTATTTTACAGGAAAAGCTGAAGCAACCATTATGCCAGGTACATCTTAGTAGAACTCACCCAAACGTCACAGAAATGCCCACTACCTGTATATTTATTTATTCAATAGCAGAATGAATAAGAATTTGTGTCAAGTCTGTCCTAACAAAAATAGGGCACAATTCTAACCAGGTCTACTCAGAAGTAAGTCCTATTTTGTTCAATGGGGCTTACTCTCAGGAAAGTGTGGTTAGGATTGCAGCCATAGTAGCACAGAGATTTGACTTGCAATGGTAGGAACCACCCTGGTCCTCTATCATCTTCAGACACGTATGCTTATGGCACAATCCTATCTGGCCTCTGAGCCAGAGGAGTGCAGACTTGCACCAGTGATTTCACAGGTCCAAGTCTACCCACTGCACAGACTGGAACGGCATCGGGGAATTTGCACTGGAATTGGGCTGCCCATCATATAAATATTGCTTAACTGTGGGGGAGAAGGGAAAAGTGTGCTGTGGGGATACATGTTCAGATAGGTGTCAGGGAGTGGAGAAGAAAGGAAGTCCTGCCTCTGTTGATCTGACTTGTGTACTCTCCAAAAATCTCATGAGAGTATGTTGGGGTACAGAAACCCTGTCTGTTAGCTAAATTTCCACCTTCATTCTATACTGTTCAAAGATGCATTTCATCAGCTGGTCAATCAATCGTGCCCCCCTCAGTATAGCTCCCAGGGCAGGTGCCCCTCAGGCTCCACCATAGTTATGGCTGGCTCTACTTCTACCCACTGGAGCGCAGGCAAGACAGCACAGGGGGTGGGCAGTGGGAGGATGGGGGTGCAGAGGGAAGGATGGGGGTGCATCCTAGCAGCTCTGGCATGAGCCAGGATCCTATCCCCATTACTCTCCTCTTACCTCTTCCTTACACTCCTCAGTCCAGTGCCAGCAAAATGGCTGCCATAGTTCTAAGGAGACCCACTGGGGCAGCAGAAGTTCAAGTAGGTTTCCAGGACTGCTCCCCCAGCGGGATGCTGCACACATTCTATTGATGCAGCTGCATTCTGGCCATGGGAGGGGGGGTGGCTAGTTAGGATAGGGCTGTTAAAAAAGAAGGTAGAAAATCATTGCAAATATGAAAGAAAGGATAGAGGATCAATGAGGCAGTAGACCAGTAGTAAAACAGGAAGAAGGAAGACAAAAGGAGGGGAACACTGGTGATCTGAAAGAAGAAAAATACCCCTACAACGATGATTTGTAGTCATTTCCTCTTGGTCACTTTAAAGCATGTCTGCCAAGAGACCCTAGTTATGTATGCTGACTTCTTTTGAATATTGATGGTTAGTGCTGATAAGACAAAGACATTTAAAAAGGGAACTACACAAGAAACTTCTGAACTGACATGCCATGTAAATTATTTCTTAGTACGTGAAATATTTTATTAAAGAACAGGAAATAAAGCTTATGGTCACCCATAGTGGAGAAGACTGTAGAGATAAGAGGATAAAAGCAAAAAGGGGTTGCAAAAAGAGTAATAGTAACCCTTCAAAGGGGATGCTGAATTTACAATGGATAAAGTATAAGTTGCAGAACCATTTTATGGGTACCCATTGTCATCTATACTCTGGGGGAAAGCACTGGAACAGAGCTTGTTCTGCTGGTGGGGTGAAGGTGTTCATTTGGGGGTGCCACCTGTTCGAATATTCTTTGAATAAGGTAACAGTAGGGCAGTGCTGGCTTCCTACATGATGTAGAAGCAATGACAGAGGTACACATGACTTGTACATCTTCCAGAATTTTGTGCACAATGAAAACTCATGCATCTCCTCTACCAGAGTGGAGAGTTAGCTGCTTCTGCTCTGGGAAAATTGACAGGGCAGCAAAGCAGTTCATGGTGTGCACAGTTCATGGTGTCCTCAAATTTTTCTGTTTATCCTGGAATCCCAAGAGAATGCCCGAGAACACAATACACAGTCTTTTGGGACCAGGTTGAAGTCTGTCCTCCACCTCTTGACCTCAAGCCCAGTTTTCTCCCATCCCCATTGTGATACCTCAACTGGCATCATTTGTGTGCCCCTTCCACATTTACTGCTTCCTACATTCAGTTCTCCACTCTCATCCTATTTCAACTCCTATTCCATACTTAATTCAAACCCATTCTCAAGATCTTCTGGGCACCAACACTAGCCCTCTGCTCCAGGCATCTGAAAGGCACTTAGCCTCCTCCTCTTGCCACTATTGACCTGGACAACAACCACCCATCTCTGCTAATTGGCTGTTACCAGGAGCTAGAAGCAAATGTGAACAAAACCTGCAGACATTTTGAAAATCTTTACTGTAATTTATCACGTTAGCAGAACTGTGGCAGTCCTGGGTAGACATCAAAGGATGCATACAAATGTACACTAAAACAGCTGCTGCTGCAGTCTAGAAGTACACTTGCCTGGTCAGGTGTACATATCCCTAGCCAAGGTCAAGTTGGCTGGTTCTACAGTTTGCACCAGAAGCTGATTAGCTGGTGTCTGTGATGTCATGAGTCCATCTCCTATAGCCCTATTCCTGGGGCAGCTTTGCAACTGAGGATTTAAGAGTTGATAACCCTTTTGTATATAAAATATATTTTTAATTTTATACTATATATAAAATAAAGACCAACTGAATTTTTGATTGTATGAATGTACAAATAGTAACCCAAGGCAACTGCTCCTTTGATGTATGTTTGTACTTACCCAGATTTAGCTTGTAGACTTATCTTGTGGTTCTCCAACACTCATTCCTCAAACCATGGACATGCTGAAATTATAGAAGTGTAGTTAAAACTAATAATCAGCGAGGTTACAAGCCTAAAAAACTTACTAGAGAGTAAATCCCATTGGAGACATCTGATATGTAAATCCCATTACATCTGAGGAAACATGCATAGCAGCCATTTTCAACCACTGTACCATGGCGCACTAGTGTGTTGCAAATGGTCTGCAGGTGTGCAGCAAGAGTTTAGGGGAAGGGCCATTTGTTAATAGGGCCAATGGGGATGTGAGCTCCCCACAAACAGCACAGTGTGCCTTGCCAATTGTCAAAAAACTGATTTTGCCTTGACAATTTTGCCTTGACAAAATTTTGCCTTGACAAAATTGCCTTGACAATTTTAATATCTTGTCAGTATGCCATGAGATGAAAAAGATTGAAAATCACTGATGCATAAGACTGCACTATAAATACATTAGGCAGGAGTAAGGAGGCCAAGATCAGTTGTCTTGTTTATTTCAGGTTCTTCCAGGTTTGAACCCTGTGCAGAGATATTGTTATGCATCTCTGTGTGTGTGTGTGCGCGCGCGCGTGTGTAAATAGATGTATTTGCCAACCTGTCAAGTTTAATGTTTCCTGACATCTATAACACAGATGTGGAGGCATTTTAACATTTGCAGACTGATGCTATGAGTAGAATAAGCAGAGTTTTATAGTCATGGTTGGCCATTCCATAAGGTTGCCTGAGGTCATCACCTCCAAAAGCAGCTTGGCCGGGATACCCATCTTCACCTGTTCGCAGAGTCACTTCACCTATGTTCACTAGGGCATAGTCGGAGGGACAGCTGCCCTTTGTACTTTGCCAAGTGGGGTAACATGACAGCCCTCCAAGCTTTGCCTAGTTAAAGAGGAGGAGCTGGCAGCTTGAAGCAGAGTCTCTGCAGGAGATGGAAGGGGGGCTCAAAGTCACAGCAGTGAGTGCCCTTCCTCTGGGGAGAACCCAGAACTGACTGCCTTCTGATGTAAGCAAGGCAGTGTGATCTGCCCAGAGGAGGAGGTGCTGGCTGCTTTGTGCCCATTGTGGTGGCATTGCAAACACCCCCTCCGCTAGGGAGAACCTGGAAGTGATGTCACTGGACCTGATGTCCTGATGTTCTTGCCCCAGGTACTGGGCAGTGTGTTACACCCCTGCCTGCCCAGGCTCCTCCTGGCTGTTCTTCTTCCTGCCTCCTTGATTGGAAGAACGGGGCAGAGCCCTCCTCCAGCTCTCTCTTTCTTTTCCATCCCAGGGAGTTGGTGTATCACCTGGTTCACCCAGCTGCTTTGAGTGCCCAGCAGGGAAAGTGCAGTATGTATGTATGTATGTATGTATGTATGTATGTATGTATAAATAAATAAATAAATAAATAAATAAATAAGGGGTGGGGCAGCATAGGACACCCCACAGGTGCCAGGCTTTGTGCCAACCCTGATTTTGGCCAGCATGAGGCTCTGAAAGCTGAATGTCTAAACTGAATGCAGTTTGGACTTTTCGTTGGGTTTTCTGCCCCCCCCCCCCAGCCCAAGAAGTATTTAAGACTCCTTCCCTTTGGGAAAAGCCAGTGTGGCACAAACAAGCCCCCCCCCCCCCCGTCATTCAAGGGCTGGCATGGGAGCCAGGCTGAAGCCCAGGGACCTGGCTGCGGGCTGGTGTCTTTGCGAGATAAGGACTTTATTAAAGGTTGGACCCCGACAAAAATCAACCCGGGGGGGCGCAAGAAGCCGGGACTGTTCTTATCAGCGGAGTGCGAGGGAGATAAGGGGCTGGGGGCGCCCCTCTCCGCGGCCACTCTCTGCCTGGGATGCGCTGGGGAGGGAAGGCGAGGCGCCGCTGACATTTCGGCTTCAAAGGAAGGATCGATGGGTCTTTGTTCCCGCCGCCGGCCTCCTTGACCTTCTGGGGCGGCGGAGCAGAAGGGGGGAGTCCGGGGGGGCTCCAAAGAAGCGCTTCGTTGTGTTAATCACCCCCCCCCAGGCGAGATCTCCGCTTTCTGAGCCACACTCACTGGGCAGGGGGGCGTGCCTCGGCCCCCTCTCCTGATCCGCCGCTCCGCCTCATCGCTGCCCCCAGACCCCCTTCTTTCCAGCCGTCAGTCCCTGTATTGACAGGTAAATGTCACCCGGGCTTGATTGACGCCCCAGTGGCTCCGGAAGGAGGGTGACTGAGGAATCAGGCTACAATCCTAACTACACTTTCCTGGGAGTAAGCTCTACTGACTATAATGGAACTTACTTCTAAGTAGTCATGCGTAGGATTGGGCTCTGAGGCTGCAATCCTATCCAGTTTCCTGGGAGTAAGCCCCATTGACTATAAAGGGACTTGCTTCTGAGCAGGCAGGCATAGGATTGGGCTCTGCAATCCCATCCAGTTTCCTGGGAGTAAGCCTTATTGACTATAATGGGTTATAATGGGTCAATTATTATTGACTGTAATGGGTCATTGACTATGACTACTTCTGAGTAGACATGCCTAGGCTTGGCTCTGCTGTAACCCTCCCCACACTTTCCTGGGAGTAAGCCCTATTGACTACAATGGGAGTTACTTCTGAGTAGACACGCATAGGCTTGGGCTCGCTCTCAATTCCCTCTCATGCCGCCTGGCTGGTCCTCCTACTTGGTGCCTGGAAGGTGGGCTGGGCTGCTTCCTGCCCGCGTCCCAGAAGAAGTCCCATTCCAAGTCGGGTTGCCCACGCACCTTGCCCAGGGATGACAGCCCTTCCCCTCCGCCACCGAGGGGAGGGAAGGGAAGGGGGCGAGGCTGTGGAAGGGGGGGAGAGTCAAGCAAGCCCTCCTCCTCTTGGCAAAGACGCACGCTGAAGAGTTCCTTGGCATTTTACCAGTGGCGTAGCCGAAGGGGGGCAAAGTGCTAAGATTCGCCTCCGTTTTGTTCCCTCCGCCCAGAAAGGGGAGGGGCCGCTTGCACGGTGCGCTCAGGCGCCTGCTAAACTTAGCGCTTCGCCCCCCTCTGGCTACGCCACTGCACTGCATAGAAACTTCTGCCCCGCTACTGAGAGAGAGAGAGAGAGAGAGAGAGAGAGAGAGAGATCTGGCCTGTGCTTCAGCCCGGTGCCATTCCGATTGCAAACCGGAGAGACAATCAACTCCAGTCCTCATCATCATCCCAGGGCTGGCCGGCTGGAGGCTGCTGTTTCAAGGAGCTCCGGTTGGGCTGTGGGGTGAATTGCAACTCTGCCCCCCCCTCCAGCCCTTGTGTTAAAAAGTGATATTTCACATGACAGACGGAGGCCGCTGGGGGAACCATTAAACCAGGAGTAGTGGGGGGGGGGGGGTGTTGACCTTTACCTTCTGGATCAGTGATCTGAAGGTTATCCAAAAGGTGTTAAGTGGATCTCTCTCTCTCTCTCTCTCCAGCAAGAAAGCTGTCATCGCTGGGGGGGGGGGCTCAGCAAGGGGGATGCTCACGGTTTCCAAGCTCGGTGAGAAAGTGGGGGGGGGGAGGAGAAAGAGAGGAGGGGGGAGGAAGCAAGAGGGGAGGAAAACATCCCCCCCCCCACTTGTCAGCGAGATGCCAAACTCTCTGAGTGGGCTGCAGGAGCAGCTGCCGGGCTGCGGTGCCAAGGCAGCTCCCCTTTCCCCTGCGCTTTTGGGTGCTTATAAAGGACTCCGGCGCTTTTCCCAGCCTCCTCTTGTCGCGGCAGGTGGCCGTGTGCGCGCTCTGCTCCGGGGAGCTCCAGCTCGAGCGGTGCCTGGCCGGCCGCCCCATCCCCTCCGGCAGCCCATCGCAGCAGAAGCCGCCCGAGGCCGGGAGGGAGGGAGCCTCTCTGCGCGCAGGACTTCCCCAGGAGCCCCCCCGAGGGAGGTCGCGCTCCTTCTCCCGGCGCGGCTGCGGACAGGCGGGAGTGCGAGGAGTGGGGAGGGGGGAGCGCAGCCCCAGCCCCAGAGCCGCGGGCAGCGAGCGGGCAAGTTGATTCGAGCTGGCGCAGGCGGAGAAAAAAAGTCGATCGCCAGCAGCCGCATAAAAGTCTGAGCGGCTCCTCTCCGGGGGAGCAGCGCAGCCACAGGTGCCCCGCACGGGGACGCAGCCGCAGCCGGCTGGGACCTGGCCCAGGACAGCTTCCCAGGCGCGCCTCCCCGCCTGCGGGAGGCAGAGGGCGCGAAGAAGCCCCCGGGGACGCGGGGAGGCCGCCCCGCGGCGATTTCTGCTCCACGAGGTCCCTGCCCCGCCAGCAAGATTCTCTCCAAAAGCAGGCAGGAGGACCGCCCTGCGCTGAGCCGCCTGGTGGGCAGCAGGCGCCGGCTGATCGCGGCCGGGGCGCTGGGGGTGGTGATGGTGCTGCTGCTGGTCATCCTGATCCCGGTGCTGGTCAGCTCGGCGGGCACGTCGGCCCACTACGAGATGCTGGGCACCTGCCGCATGGTCTGCGACCCCTACGGGGGCACCAAGGCGCCCAGCACGGCCGCCACCCCGGACCGGGGCCTGATGCAGTCGCTGCCCACCTTCATCCAGGGGCCCAAGGGAGAGGCGGGCCGGCCGGGGAAGGCTGGCCCGCGCGGGCCCCCCGGGGAGCCCGGGCCGCCGGGGCCGGTGGGACCCCCGGGGGAAAAGGGCGAGCCGGGGCGCCAGGGCCTGCCCGGCCCGCCGGGGGCGCCGGGGCTCAACGCGGCGGGGGCCATCAGCGCGGCCACCTACAGCACCGTGCCCAAGATCGCCTTCTACGCCGGGCTCAAGCGGCAGCACGAGGGCTACGAGGTGCTCAAGTTCGACGACGTGGTCACCAACCTGGGCAACCACTACGACCCCACCACGGGCAAGTTCACCTGCTCCATCCCGGGCATCTACTTCTTCACCTACCACGTGCTCATGCGCGGGGGCGACGGCACCAGCATGTGGGCCGATCTCTGCAAGAACAACCAGGTGGGGGCCGCGGAAGGGTCCGGGAGAGGGCTGGGGTGGGTCGCACGGCTCCAGACCCGGGAGATCGGGAGCTCCCAGAAGGGTTGCCACGTCCCCCCGTACACCCCTGGTGCCCTCATCCCCTCCGCGGCTGCGCCACAGGCTGGCACCCAACAGGTGAAGCACTTGCTCCCGCGTGGGTCCCTGCCAAAAAAGAGATTCACCGGCTGAAATTCTGCCAGCCGGGCAGCGCTGCCAGAACCAGATGGCGACCCGAGCTCTACGGGCGGAACTGAGAGGGGCGCAGCCCTTCCAGGAAGGGATGGGGGCCGAGTAAAAAGGGGTCAGGGCAGAGAGAACTGGGGGAGTCGGAGAGGGTGCCCATTACTGGGGGTTCGTTCCCAAGTCCCAGGCGGCCTCAGCCTTGCCTGGAAGACTGGAGAGCTATTAACGTTAGCGGCGGGGGACGGGTACTCTGCACATGCTCGAGATCCCTGTCTCTTCGTTACTCGGCACGAGATGAGGGCTGACACAGCCTAAGCCTAGCCACGCTTTCCTGGGAGTAAGCTCAATTGCCTCCAATGGAACTTACTTCTGAGTAGACGTGCATAGGATTGGGCTCTCAGGTTGCACTCCTTTCCACACTTTCCTGGGAGTAAGCCCTATTGACTCTTATGGGACTTACTTCATAGTAGACATGCATAGGATTGGGCTCTGAATCTGCACGTAGTTTGGATGCCCGTCAACGGGACTGTAAATAGGTACGGGGCGGATGAGTTGAGGGTTCCTCAACCACCAGGTAGGAATAGAGTGGAAGGAGGGAAGGGCGGGTGAGGGCCAAGGACCTGGGAAACGCAAAGGCAGAGCCAAGAGGTTGCTGTCTACTCAGAAGTAAGCCCCGCTGAGTTCCGTGGGACTTACTCCCAGACACGTGCAGGATGGCAGCCTTACAGCCCAATCCTAGGCACGTCTACTCAGAAGTAAGTCCCACTGTGGTCAATGAGGCTTACTCCCAGGGAAGTATGGCTAGGATCGCAGCCTGAGTTCCTCTCCAACCGACTCGTGCTGCCAAAGCGGGGCCTCTTCCCCGCCTCTCACTACAGGCCGGCGGGGCCAGAGGCGATCCTATTATTGGGGTCCCTAATAGTCCAGCTCCCTGCACAGGCGGAGTGTCCTTCTGCGAGGGTTCCACGGGGCGCGCGGGGAGCAGCGCGGCTGAGTCGCGGCACTCCGGTCTCCAAGTGGAAGCTGAGCTGGTGCCTGCCTGGTTGGGAACGAGGCCTCCGCGAGGGCCCGGGGGAAGCAGCAACCCCGTGCCCCAGAACGGAAGCGCCCTCCGCACGTTCCCAGAAGTCAGGGCGGGGGCAGAAGAAGAAGGGGGGGGGTCTGGCCCACAGTATGGTGGCTTCCCCGGGGAACTCAAGAGCCCGACCCTAGGCATGTCTACTCAGAAGTCAGACCCATTAGAGTCCATGGGGCTTCCTCCCAGGTAAGTGTGGGCAGGATCGCAGTCGGAGAGCCCAACCCTATGCACGTCTCCCCAGAAGTCAATCTCATTAGTCCATGGGGCTTACTCCCAGGTAATTGTGGGAGATCGGAAGCTAAGCAGGGTCAGGCCTGGTTAGTACTTGGATGGGAGACCGCCTGGGAATACTGGGTGCTGTAGTCTTTCGAGACTGAAGGTTGCCGACCATTACCATGCAGCCTAAGAGCCCAGTCTGTCTACTCAGAAGTCAGTCCCATTAGAGTCCGTGGGGCTTACTCCCAGGTAAGTGTGGGTAGGATTTTTGCAGCCTCGGGTGCGATCCTACCCACACCGATCTGGGAGTCAGCTCCATGGACGAGAATGGGACTGACTTCTGAGTAGACAGGCCTAGGGCTGGGCTCAGTCCCCTGCTCCGAAAGCGCTTGCAACAAGCGGGCGTTCCTTCGGGGTCATCACCTCCCAAGGCAACCCCTCCGCCCGGCTTGGGGGTGTCGCTGCTCAGCTGGAGGGCACGGCGGGCAGCACCGCTGCAGCTCGCAGGCAGGATCAGCGGGTCAGGCAAGGGGGGCAGCCCAGGGCAGACCTGCGCGCCCCGCCTGGAAGCAGCCACAGTCCCCCCCTGGTGGCGGAACTGCTTGCAACTTCGGGAGGAAAGGGAGGGACAGTGAGACTGGAATGGCTTCCTGGTGGCCAGGCACTTCCCAAGCCTCCAGCTGCCTTGGGTGACCAGATCCACTGGAGGGCAGAGCGCCTGTGCCTGAGGGAATGTGGGCAGGTGCAGCTTTTTCAACCCTTCCATGTTGGGCTGCACCAGCCCACATTCCCTCTTCTATACAGTGGTTAAAGGTATAGGTACTCTGTCCTCCACTGGATCTGGCCACCCTGCCTTGGAAGACAAGTGCAGTCGAAGCCATTGCTGCCCAGCGTTGCATATACGCAACAGGGGTCAAATGTGTAGGCTGGACAAAAATGGGTTAAGGAGGGGGATGGGGGTCACAGGACATCTTGCTGCTCAGTGACTATGTTGAGGGATGGAGCAGGCCTGGAGCAGCTGAAGAATCCACTCTTGAATAGGTTGACCAGGTACCAATGGGGACAAAGTGCCCACACCTTTAACCATGTTATAGAAGAGGGAATGTGGGCAGGTGCAGCTTTTTCAACCCTTCCATGCTGAGCTGCACCTGCCCACATTCCCTCTTCTGTAACATGGTTAAAGGTGTGGGCACTTTCTCCCCATTGGTACCTGGTCACCCTACTCAAGAGTGGATTCTTCAGCTTCTTTGAATCTGTTCAGCCTACTCATAAGTAATCACACAAGAGAGAAAATGGCCAGGGAAGGGAAGCAGCCCAGGGTGTCAGGGCTTCTTCAGACCTTTCCCCTCATCAGGCACCCTTTGGTGATCACGCCTGCTGAACATGGCTTCTTGGGCTTTTACACTGAACAATACCCTTGCATTTAATGCAACAGATATATGGAATGTAATGAATATGGCGGAAGTCGAGAGGAATGGCAAGCGAAATATTGTCCCCAGAATGAAACAGTTTAGCTAGTGATACTTTGAGAGGATGGGATATTATGAGTATGACTATGCACAGGTCGATGCACTGAAAACGGATTCTTGCAGTGTCCTACTATGCATATTTGCCCAGAAGTAAGCCCCACTGAGACTTACTCCTTGGTAAGTGTTTATAGTATTTCAGGCTGCAATCCTATACATGCTTTCTGGGAGTAAGGCCCACTGAAGACACTGAGACTTACTTCTTAGTTGATGTGCATAGGATTGAATTGTTAATCTGTTGCAAAATGCACTGGTTTAAGGAGATGCCATCCTACTTTTGGGGCTGACGTTTTGACTGCAGGAGAGGGGTAATTAACCATGTTTCCATACACTTACCACACTACTTAAAAAAAAAGTGCTTTTGTGCTCCTTCCAAATTGTGGGCAGAGAAAAACAAAGGGAGGCAGCCTTTCCCCATCCCCATTTTTTTTACTAGGCCAATCATTAAAAGACCACTAGAATCTATAGAGTGAAAGACATAGAAGTCATCCATTTTAATTAGTCTAAATGGTGTTACAACTGCCTGCTGGCTCTGGCTCCAAAATAGCCTCCAGAGATCTGGCCTCCATAAATCTGGCCCTCTTTAGATATAGTTAGCACATCTGTATAAATGTTTGCACTCATTATTGTCTGAGTAAGCAAGATTGATAATTGCATTGGGTAAGAAAAATTAGTCAGAATTTAGCCTAGAAGGGCTTTCTTGCTTCAAAACTCCTGTTGAATGTTATGGATGAAAATAGAGAACAAAGAACATTTATGCACACATAATCAAATATAAACATTTAATTCCATATAAATGGAAGTCAACAAGTGATTTGACCAAGGGTGTCACATGTTGTAAGATCAGAAAATTAAATAAAAGAAGTTTGCAATACAAATCTTTACCATGAACCATTACAGAGTTACTCATTTATTTGCAAATATTTATTTTGTACAAATAGTGTGCTAGGTGCTGTGCAGAAAACAGAAAACACACACACACGCAGAGAGAGAAGGCTTGCTGGTGTTTGCTTTAACGCTTCTAGGAACTGCCCTAAATATCAGAGAGCTACTTTTTAATACGTAGTTGCTTTTTAATTTATGAATGTACACTGTGATGTTAAGTAGGACAGTGAGGGTGGTTTGCTGTAGTCCGATCAAGATTGCACAAAGCTGAAATATGGGATTCCATGTTGGTATAAAATATTTGCAATTGAAGGGATTTTTTTTCTGAAAGGCAGAATAATGAAGCTGAAATTGCTGAACACTGGGTACTGGGGAATACCAGTGTACCGTAACCAGATGAGAGCCCTTTCAGTCACATCAGCTTTGTGTTGAACGCAGGATCACAGATGGGAGCGTCAAAGGCTGGTAAATTAATCTGATATGCCACTTAACCTTTTGTTTATGGTTTCTCACAAGTACTGTAAAAATGAAATTATGGGGACATCAGTAGTAATTAATCAAATTAGCAAATGCCTAGCATAAATAGTGCCTCTAAAAATGAGTCCACGTTGTGAAGCATTAAATACAGCATAGGCAATTGTCATGTCTCACACGTTTATGTATCTGATTTCCAAAGAAAACCCAACAACTTTAATTTTGGTTATTAAAAAGCATTATTTCTCTTTTTAACACTTGATGGAAGTAAAAATAGAACACACTTCAGTGCATGGCATATTTTGATGATCATAAATATTAAAATAGGCCTGAAGATAAAGTACATAATCCCAGACATTTATAAATTGCTTAATTTAGTCACTATACAAACAGAACAGACAAATATTGATCATGCAGTACTGAACTCAGTTTATATTTATGCAGCCATAAGAAATCCTTAAGCCTATTTTTTTATATTAGTGAGTAGTTTTAATTCATTGATATTTTCCAATGTGATTTGATCTTAGAAGGTTGACAGCTAATGAACTGTTTCATTTGTATGAAAAGTATTGTGGTGGGCATTACATTGTAAAAGAAAGCAAAATGTACATATTTCTTCTAATGTAGGAAAACATTACTATGCTGGAAGTATATATGACCTGGTTGGTGTGGTGGTGGTAGAATCATTCAAAGCAATGTACAGTACATTGAATATCTCAAGGGCTCCCATGTAACACATTGTCTTCCGTAATAGTTAGACTGCTTAAATATAGAAGTGCTGAGACTATAACATAGTTGATTTGTTTGCAATTTCAATGTCCCTGTATACCTCTATAACCAGATGAAGTGAACAATCATGAAACTTATGTAATGTGTACCACATTCATTGCTTAATTTTGAGATACCTTTAACACATGGACAACAATACACTTAGAATCCTTCTGAGACTATTCTCATAGGCTTTAAAAAGAAATTACATTGTCTTCTACGAACAACAAAAGAGGCAGAGACCATAAAGGTAGCATATTGGTATGGGATCGAGGTTAATGCATTCAGAAGGCACTGTAGCCGTACACAAAATGACTGCAATCCGCAAAGTATTTTTAGGAGCCCAATCGATAAATCATTCTTTTAGTGCAGACAATGTCCATTGCTCTGGAGTGTGTCCACTATCTTTTATAGTGTTCCTAATGATATATGAAGCACATTTAATGCTAAAGCCAATAGCACCAACAGAGTTCATGCTACTATGTGCCAGGAAAAAAATTCATAGCAGCTGTAACATAAAATTTGGTATAAATTCAATATACAGCACAAATGGAATCTGAGTAATAATTTAAGCAATCACATTTAATAAAATGCTGGTGTCAGTTCCGCTCATTCTGTGATACAGTCAAACAAACCCAAGTAAATCTTGTTTCTCTTTACTATCTGTAACATGAGAACCAGGTAATTTCTAAGAATGACTATTTCTGGGATTAATGGTCTGAAGTCACCAGCTCCTCCCAGTTTGTTGTTAATCCTTAGGAAATACAATGTTCTTTGATAACTTATTGCTTTAAGTGGTAAAGACAGATACTTCAATAAACTGTGTCATATATTTGATACAATGAATCCAAGGCAAGACTGCCTAGGATATTATTATACAGTGTGTCAGCTTAAATTAGAACATTTGTTAAGCAATTACAAATCTTTTAAGCCTTTCTGAACCTTGCTATATAATGCAGAAGAGGTTTTTTTCCTGCTTCTGTGGTTTCTAAGCTTTCTAATACCCTATGAGATCCAGCATGGTAAAAAACCTTATCCATTGTTAACATTTCTGTATTAATGTGGGATCATATCACATGAAAATTTAATTTGAAAACCCATCATTTATACTTTTGAAAGGCATGCATGGAAATTTTCTGACTTATTGTGCATTTCTTCAATTCCAAAAAGACAAAACATCCAGCATCTTGTATGCCAAGTCATGCATTATTTCTCAGTTCAAGTTTGCAAAACCACTAAATCTCCAACAACTCCGTATAACTGTTGAGATAGGAACAGGCAACAAAGCAGATGATATGTTGTCCTAACATAAATCCTGAACAAATAAAGTTTAAATATTTTACCAGGGGAACCAAATTTTATATAATGGTTTGAAGGATTGCATTCTATTGGACTGGACAGTGTGCAGTTCTGAATTAATTACCAACATCCATCAATGTGTTAATTATATCCAATTCAATGAGAAGGCATATTTTAAAAGGCAAACAAATTTTTGAGTTTAATGACTTCTAAAGCATTGTCGAGTAAGAACTCAAGATTATATATAATAATCATAAATCAGAAAATACAGATATGATATACGTGTTCCTAGCATTAATTTAATAGATGGCTTTTAAACCTCATACATTAACTGAGATTAATAGAGATAGCTGGTTTTGTGAAGATCACCCTGTTAATGTAGCATCCTCTTCATTTAAATTCTATTTTTAGAAGGATGTAAAGTTCGTAGATTCAAAGGCATCAACTTGTACTGTCCACATTTCCATTTAAATCATTTCATATCCATTTTCTTGTAACAGGTCCAATGCTGATCTTGAACTAGTAGAACTCAAATGAAATGCTAGACTGATATGAATCCAGATTCTGATCAGGATCATGGCCAGGTTCCAAAGAGCTGTTCAGTTTAGTTCATGCAGTGGCTGGTTCTAAGTGGAATATTTTGCCTCTTTTTTCCCCTTTTGCACTTCCATACATCAAGCTACTTTTGAATCTCCTCTTTGTTTCCAAAGTAGTTTGTCAAGGGGATCCAACAGTTCAAGAAATACAGGTCTGGAGCCACCTTGGGCTCATAGAAATGCGCACACAGTTTTATATAGCCTGGCCTAAGTCTATCATACCAGTGTGGTATAGTAACTACAGTGTGTGGATGGGCAATTCTGATTTTTAGTCCCTGCCCATCTTTAAATCTCATCATGGAATTCTCTCCCTAAAAAGTCTTGCTTGGCACCTAGTCTTCTGTGTTTTCAGCATCATACAAAGACCTTTTCTTTTCCCAAGCCTTTTAACATGTCAGTTGAGTTGGTTTTGTTACCTGCTTTATCTTACTTGCTGTTGTACTTCTTTTTTAACTGTGTTGTTTCTACTTTTATTTACTGTTTGTGTTTATGATTTCTAGACACCCTAAAAGCTATGCTGATAGATAGGGTGGGGCATACATTCTGTTTAAAAAGAAAATAATCAAATAAAGTTATGTCCCTATGTATGCTACCTAGAGCTTCTTAGAGAGAGGGTTGGACATAAAAGTGAAAAATAAATGCATGAAACCATAGTGTGATAAATAAGTAGAAGGATTAATTCACTTTAAGGCCCAATCTTGTCCAACTGTCCAGCACTGATGCAGCCACAATGCAGCCCCAAGGTAAGGGAACAAATCTTCCCTTATCTTGAGAAGGGACTCAAGGTAAGGACTCTGTGATTGCCCCCCCACCACTAGTTGCAGTGCATGCCACAATGGCACAGCTGCATTAGTGCTGGAAATCTGGATAGGATTGGGCCTTCAGACAGGTTAGGGGCATGTGGTAGAGGAAGGGGAAAATAGTTTTTGATTAGATTACTCAGGCAAACAAACAAATTATGGTGTTTGAGTTTAGATGTTAACTATGGCTTAGTCTACTGCAATTCTGTGATATGTTGATGACTGCAATGATAAGAAAAAAATATTTTCACGTGGGATTTAGTCATAAGAGGGTATTGGAACACACCACGCATTGCTGTTTCATCCCCCAATGCTGCTGGAAAATATCAAAGTTGTTAATCAAGTTTCTTGGTGTGTTTTATTTCACTTAGGTTCGAGCTAGCGCAATTGCTCAGGATGCAGATCAAAACTACGATTATGCCAGCAACAGCGTAGTTCTACATTTGGAGCCGGGAGATGAGGTCTACATAAAGTTAGATGGTGGAAAAGCACATGGAGGAAACAACAACAAATACAGCACATTTTCTGGATTTATAATTTATGCTGACTGATAATGAATCAAAAACTAAATCACATTCTTCTGAGCCTAAGTGATGGATTCACGTGGCGAAAGTCAATGAATCAAGAATCCCGGAGGATACTGGCCGTGGGACACCTCAGTAATGGGGCAAAATGCTACCTGACTCACATCTGCACAACCTTGAGAAAGAGTGTGTTAAAAAAAAATATAGAGCAAGTTAAACAGATGTGTGATCCACTATCGCCAAAGCAAAATACTCCTTGTTGTTAGTGTCCATGTGAATGAAATCCTATATAGATCACAATTTTTATAGAGAAAAAAAAAACTTTAAGGCCCTGAATATATGATACACAGCGTATATGATACTTTTGGTGTGCTATGATCTTGCTGCTTTTATCCATCCATCAGCTTTGGTGCTTGTGACTTACCTGCTAACTATGATGCGTGTGGAGCCAACTCATAGTATGTGGTGAGGAATGATTTTACAATAAAAGGAAGATGTAACTGATTTCTGCGTATTCCCTCCAAAGGAATCATTTGCTTCATACTTGCATTCCCTTCCTACCTAGACATGTTTTAAGTTCTGCTTTTACTGTACAAGTCAGGGTTTTAATAAGACTTCAAAACCACTGTGTCTAGTCCCTGATTTTGTTCTCTTGCTGCCATCCAACTCCCTTAAGAGTTCCTTTCAGGTGTACGCAAACAGCTCCAAGGGTTTTCCCATTCATTTCAACCCTGGGAGAAAATTCATATGTAAGTTCCTTTTGTGCATGCAGAATTGTTGCTTCTGTTGAAATGAATGGTTGGCCTGCATAAATAAGACTCCCATAGACCCACTGAAGCCAGTGCTCTGAAGCCAGAGGCAGTGCTCTGATTTGGTATGGTTATCATAAAATAAAGGCAAGAGAGAGAATCTGCTCTGTGAAAATAATACGTAGCAACATACCATTAGAGTTGCTAGATATACTTGTAGTATTTTGTGGTGTTTGTTATGATCTAATTTATTAGAACTTAATTTTTACCTAACTTTGTGGTCAGAGTAATTCCCCCCCCCCCCATGATGTTGCTCCTTGAGCAAGGCCAGACTCCCTCCTCCATTACCATGTGCATGTCCTCATCTTACCATGAAAGCTCAAGTTTCTTAGTGGTGGTAGGGAAGCTCCTTCCTCAAAATGTTACCAATTGCAGTCTGTTTACTTTTCCCCATACCTTTTCATCCCAGCACATAATGGGAGCAATTGGTAATTGAGGTCAATTCCATTTGTGTTCCATTTCTTATGCCTCCTCCAAACTTTTTTCCCCATGGTGCCCTTGGGTGCCCTTCGGGGAGAAAGGCGGAATACAAATCCAATCAATCAATCAATAAACGGTGCTCT
The DNA here is from genome assembly GCF_035046505.1 of Tiliqua scincoides. NCBI lineage: Eukaryota > Metazoa > Chordata > Lepidosauria > Squamata > Scincidae > Tiliqua > Tiliqua scincoides. The sequence goes on from NC_089825.1 coordinate 23,383,454, forward strand.
CCAAAGCAGCTTCAGTATGTAAATACTGTACAACCAAATAGCAAGAGTTGAGCTACATGGGTTATCTTGCCCAGTTACCACCTAGTAGGGTGGGGAATGCATAGGAAAGACCCACCCAGTCAACTCCACCCATGTGGTTGTAGTATTCTCACACTCACAGAAGTTTAGCATTACAGGAAAGCGGCTCCTTTCATGTGTACATTCATGCATGCTTGAAGGGGGCCCTGGTCAAGCTAGACTGTGACAGAAGCAATGTTGAGTTTCCAGCCTTTGTTTGGGATGGGATCTTTGGATAAGTAGTGGCACCACTGTAAAGTCAGCAAAACATGTTGTTATACCAACTCTCAGGTATATAATTAAGTTTAGGATTGTATTTTCATGTGCAGAGTGCTTTTTCAATCCTCACCTCATTACCTCTATAATAATCTAGTAATTTAGGCCAGTCTTACACCTGTGAAATTAAAGATTATTTGCCCAAAGCTACCTATAGTAGGAACAGGCAGAAGTTAGACAAGGATCTCCTGGTAAAGGTTTTGCTGGACTTGCAGTAGATCCTCACATACATTTTCTGACCCCCGACAGTTTAACAGCAACAAGGAAAAGGTTTTCTTCCCAACTTCTAAATTAGACTGCTGAAATGGGGGGAAAAAAGCTGTGGGGGTGAAAAACAGGAGTGGATTTTTGCATAAAAGGACTGTAAACTCAGCGGTTTATATCCTAGCATGCAGAAATAAGATAGTTTTTGTGTGTGACACATTGTGCAATGTATTGAGCACATACAAAGTTGGAATTTCATCTGGATTTCAGTACAGTATGACATTCTTGTGCATAATCATCTTTGTGTGTAAAAGTCCCTTTATCCTAGCTGAAGCCTAACTTAGGATATTACCCAATTCCACTACTGAAAACAAATTCCCGGGTTTATAGCATGTGCTTTAGGGCGCTGTGTTCTTAATTTTAAGTCTACCAATATAAACCACTATTTTGCACCTGGCTGAAATTGGTAGACTTCTGGGCTATAGTAAAACCAGTGTAGAGCTTGCAAGCCTGAAACCTATTCACCTCTAACTTACAAAATCCATAAGTGAGTCCCTGAATAATCAGAGCGGCTAATTTTAAGCCCAAGTCCAATACTTCATTCATCACACCATTTACTACCAGCTCTTTTTTCTTTAAAATATATTTATATATCTAGGCAATTTAAAACACCTCATCTTGATGGATTATATAGGCTGCAGTCCCATACACAGTTCCCTGAGTGTAAGCCCCATTGAAATCAGTGGGACTTACTTCTGAGTAGACATGCATAGGATTGCATGGTAAGTCCAGCTAGAATGAGTGCTTTAAGCCATCTCTGCCCAACCTTGCATATATGCAACAGGGACCAAACAGTTATAACCTGTGGGCCACACAAAAATTAGTTAAAGCATACTTGTATATATATTTTTGGTTAGTTTTTATTTTAACATAAATGTTTAGAATTTGTAAATTAAAATGTTTTTCTGGAACTTTTACTTAGGAGGGTATGAGAATACGAGGGTGCTAAATTGGTGTACATGTGATCAGTCTCACCACTACTCTGGTTCAAGTCCACTTCGTTTTGTCCTGTGAAGGAAGCCTTTACAGAGTGCCAGATGGTGGAGTAAATTGTGGAACTGTGAGATATATGCAGATTATTAAAGATAAAAAATTATGCAAAGAACACATTTGCACAAGTGAAAGATCATACTTGTTTAAGCATTCTTTATATCAAATGAGGCTCACAGAAGATCATAAAAATATCCACTGGCACAATTACTATTTATATAAATAAGATTCTTTGAAACAAATTATAATGTATAGAAGAGATTTTAGTATATCGTTAACTGTATGGGGGCAAGCCTAGTAATGCCTGTTGCTTTCTGCTCCTAAGTGTATTTAAATGGCACAATACCCCCTAAAACCAAACCACTTTTAAGCTACAGTTCTATACTCACTTACCTGAGAGCCATTTCTATTACATTGACTGGGACATTTCTGGGATATGCATAGAATTACACTGTTAGTATCTTCGTGTTAGTGGGTATCCAAAGTGAAATGAACCTCACTTGTGGAAACCTGTAGAGTAAGCCTATGCATATCTATTCAAAGCGCCACTGAGTTTAGTGCTTACTTACTCAGCCTTATTTATGTTTATCAGGTTAAAGCATAGCAGGTCATGCATTTAGTTTGATCAATAGAATCTGCCACGAACAAATCAACCTGTTTGAAAAATACAGTAGGCTTATCCTATATGTTTAAGTAGTCAAAGTTTTCCTTCTTTCATAATCCAGGTTTTTATTTTAAATGTTTGAAAATCAACTGTTAAAATGGTTTTTTAAAAATCCACTCTCTAAAGCAACCATTAAATTATTTCCTTCTCTTTCTCTTTTTGAAAGGCATTCAGCTCATGAATGCTGTTCCACCATTTATATGGTATGAGTGTCTCCCACAGCATATCAATATAGCTCAAAAGATGAAAGCCTTTCATTTGATCAATCAATTCTGGCTAAATTCTCTTATTACTGATTGTAATGACACCGCTTTATAAATTGGAAGTGAATATTTTGTTAGTTCAGTATAAGCATACAGTATCTTTTGGATGGAAGTATCTGGCTTGGAGTGCAATCCTACGCATGTCTATTCAGAAGTAAGTCCCATTGTGTTCAATGGGGCTTACCACCAGAAAAATGCAGAAGGGTTGCACCCTTAAACGATTTGTATCACAATTGTGTTTTGTGGAAGAGGATCCTACATTGGATTGATAGCCAAACTTTGGAGATGTCCTCAAGTGTCCTTGAGGAGATGTCCTCAATAGCATGTTTTAGGCACAAGAGAAGAGTCATGTTCCAGAGAAGCAGAGCTGTGCAAGCAGAGGGTAGGAACTCTCTTTGCTTTTGAAATTCAGGGAAGCTTTGGTTGTAATTTGTGACGCTACCTAGAACAAGTGTATAGTGTTCAATTGGTTGTACATGCACCATGGAGCTGACTTATTTGTGGGCACTACCTAGACAAAGGTAGTCAATATGAAATAATAATTCAAGGGACTTTATTGCCACAGGATATGTTACCCTGCACATGCCCAATATCGGAAGCTAAGCAGGGTCAGGACTGGTTAGTACTTGGATGGGGACCGTCTGGGAACACCGGGTGCTGTAGGCTTATACCATAGTCTTTTGAGACTGAAAGTTGCCAACCAACCATCTAAAGCTGGACAAATTTATTTCAAATTCTTGATATCAGACTGTCATTTTAAAACATTACATTTTCTTTCAATAAATGAGCTTCTTTCTCTGCTTAGGACCACAGAAAAGAACAAGAAAAAAAAAGAACAGGCTCTCCCCCCTTTTTAAAAAAATTATATCTTAACAATGATTTGTAAATCATAGGCTTTATTATAATATAGCTCACTGCGGGCACAATCCTAACCCCTTATGTCAGTGCTTTCCAATGGCAGTACAGCTCTGAGGTAAGGGAACAAACATTCCCTTACTTTGAGGAGGCCTCTGTGAGTGACACCCAACTGCAGGATGCAGCACACGTCCCATTGGCACCGCTACACCAGCGCTGGAAAGCACTGACATAAGGGATTAGGATTGCACCCTAAACTCCATTACTTTTATTTTTTTTACTTTTGGTATGCTCTCTTTACAATAATTTGTGATATGAACATTTATGAAAGCGTAAGAATGAATCCAGCTCCATTGTTTTAGTCATAAAAATGTTTTGTTCACCATTCCCTGATAATATGTTCAAGTTCTGACTTGCCTTTGGTTTATACAGAGGTCATTAAAAAAATCTATCCAGCTATTCCTTATTTAATGCATAGTTGTTGTTTTTTTTTTAAAAAAAGCATCACAATTGCTGGATAATTAGTCAGAGCATCAGTATTACAATGAATATGATTTCAGAAGATGACAATTTTAGATGGAAATATTAACAGTCAAACCAGCGGTGTTCCTGGTCACTGTGACACCCGGGGGCACACCTCCAGGGACAGCACACCCCCTTGAAGTGCCAACCCAATGCCTGTTGCCTCCCCCAGAGGCACTCTGAGGGTGCAGCCTCACCAGTCCTCAGAATGCTTCCGGGGGTAGTCAGTGGGCTCAGGTGGCTTGGCTGAGCCGCCTGGAGTCACTTTTATCCATGGGACCCCCCCCCCCAAGCCAGGAATGCCACTGAGTCAAACCAAACATTTAATGCAATTGTAACATGGCCCTGTTGTTGTTTGGCATGTGTGACATTCCAGTGTGCCTGGAATGCCAAAACAGGGCAAAACCTCAATGGGTTTAGCACTTTGTCCCTACCGTCGCTGTATCATGTGTCGCTGTTCATGTGTTGCTATTATTGGAAAAAATTCCTTCCATTGGTTTTCAGTTGAAGACTTTTTCCAATAAAAGCAGCACACACAGAGTGCTAATGCCCCTCTACCCCCTTGCTGTGTTTTCACCCTGTTTTGGTCCAGTTCACAATACTATTTACAAAAAAAACCTCAAACATCTTCAAGACATTTTTATATATCTGTAGGATGAAGTTCACTAAAAAGTGCCGCCTCAACATTTACTTGCAACTCCAGCCCTGTGAGCATCTGTTCATTCTCAGAACTGAATGCAGACTTCTGTGCATGTACGCTGGACTTTTCAGCCCCTTTCCTGCTTTCCCCAGCAGCTCCTCATAAAGATCAAGGGACACTCTAGAGCAGTGATTCCTAAATTTTATTATTATTATTATTATTATTATTATTATTTTGGCTCAAAGACCCCTTTGAGAATCTGATAAAATGTATGGACTCCTTCCCCAGAAAAATACAAACACATACTTTTTTTGCATGCAATTCACAGCCCCCTGAAGCCCATCAATTGACCCCATTAGGGACTATGGACTTCAGGTTAAATAACCCATGCTCTAACTAGAGCAAGGATAGGCAGAAAGTAGATCAGGATATCCTAATAGGTTGCTGGGAGATCTGCAGTAAATCAATAAAGATTCTGATTCCCACTTAAAAAAAACAACACAAAACCAACAAAAGGCTCCCCCCCCCCCCATTAAGCTACACTGGTAGCAACAAAGATAGAAAGAAAACAATAGAAAGGCGGTATATAAATACCTGTTATTATTATTAATTCTAGTATAAGGTTCATGAAGTGCAGTAGATAGTTGCCACTACAGGTGGAGCCTATTTTTCCTCCTTAGTTCCGTTCCTCTAATGCCTTGTGCTAAATTCCATAGTTAGCCTGCAGCCTGACACTTCCAGATGGAAGGAAACTAAGGCAGCTGTTATCAATCCCCTCCCCTCCACCGTACTCAGCCCTCCCTTTGCCAGCTGTCCGGCTTCTTTCACAGGTGGGATGCTGAGATTTTATGAGTCCAGTCCTATGCCTGCCTACTCAGAAGTAAGCCCCATTATAGTCAATGGGGCTTACTCCCAGGAAAGTGTGGATCGTTTTGTTTGTGTTGGCTGGAGCAGGAGAGCCTGCACCATGGGGGGGGGGATTGGGCAAACACTCCCTGGTTTTTTTAAAAGCAATTCCCTCTCTTGCTACCGCTCCTGCTCCTGCTCCTGCTCCTGCTGTGTGTGTGTGTGTGTGAGTGAGAGAGTGCTCCATTTTGCTGCACTGTGCTCTGGTGCAGAGATTTTCCACCTGCCCCCTTCCCCTCTTCAGCTTCTTTGCTGGCTCAGGCACTCCAGGAGTCTTATTGTTCCTTCGAAAGGGGAACCTGTTCCATGGCTCCAGGGCTATTTTCCTGCCTGTGCCAGGTGGAGCCTTTTTGCAGTGTTTTGGGCTGCCTGGAAAAGGACTGAGATGCCAGCAAAGGAGGCAAAGGTGTGTGTGACTTTCGGTTCCTCCCACCCCATTGCTTGAGACAAATCCAAAGATAAAAAATCCGTGGATAAATAGGCTGCACCTGTATTTTGCTCCTCTCCAAATGATGGACTTTGCAGTTCTAGGAAGGGAAAAAAACAGTAGATCCTACAAGCCTCAAGTCTGCTCAATGTCTGTTCTAGAGCAGTACTTGACACAAGGGGCAGTTGTTGAATGTTTAAAAAGGAAAAGCTCATGTGCATGCACAAAAATGTTTTAAGTATGCTCATGAAGTCAATGAGATTCCCAAATCTTGGGTGTATGGCTTTCAACAATGATGCTGGAACTCAAGTCTGGGTGTCGGCATCCATCATCACAATTGCTATACAGACCCTGGCCTTGCACAGCGTGAAGCTGTTATGAAGACTGACTGGAGAGTCCTCAGGAGCTCTGTATGAATTCATATTTTCGAGCAGCTATGATGATTTCAGACATAGTTACTAGTATGTAGAGCAGAGCTACCCATCTACCCTGATTGCTAAACAAAGACTGCCATGGTTACAATTAACTCTTTTAGAAATGAACTGTTTTAAATTGTCTCCTTGATCAGAATGTCTGGAGATGGACATGGAAAGAATACATGCTATTGCCTGTTCTACTCTAAAAGAGAGCTACTTGCTGGATTTGTAGGAGCCTGATTAATATTCCAGTTTTCTTCCAAGGACTTAAGTGTCAAATTATCACTTTTGCAAAAGCAAGTCTGATCTCATAAAGCTTCAAATGCCAATACTTAACATTTTCTTACTTAAAAGTAAGCCACTGCTTGGGATTCGCTATTAACAATTTATCAATTTTGTTTTGGGATATGCCTCGAACTAGCATTTTGGGGACGATGTTTTCCAGAATATGAGAATATCCATGACCCCCATATTTCTTCAATCTATTCTTTGTGTGTACGTCATGAGCAACTACAACTCTGTCTTCATAACCTTCGTCAATCAGCATCCGAACTCTGAAAAATACAGACAAGGCATATCTGTCAACGTACAATTCAGATTGTGGTGGTAATGTAGAATATAACCCTTGGATACAGATTTAAACTGTAGAATTAATGAGTTGACCAACTCTGATGTGTTTAAAAGAGATACAAATTATATCTATAAACAGATTAAAAAAGCAAACCAACCCTTGGTTATTATCTGCCTGAGTGATAACTATTGGCTGGGCTGCTGTGATATAATACAATACGCATGAGCATTCTACATGTTCACAGGGGAAACTGCTCAATCAGTGATAGAGCGATATAGTATCAATGAGGAAAATGTCACTTTGTGAAATGCAATGTCACTTTGGCTGGGAAAAACTTGGGTACAAGAGGAGCTGTATGCAATTGAGAGCTGATAGCTGAATAGAAAGGTGAGCAGGAGGCAGGAAATCTAATACAACCTTGCTGCATGAATCTGGCACATGGATGGTTAATCCAAGAGCATACTGGTAAACATCCTGCAAAGCAAATGCACAGATGTGGAGAAGAGATAGTCTCTGATGTATCTAACCTCTATTCATATGAGAAATTTTGCTCCTTGAACCTCAGTGTATGCGATGAAAGATATGGTTTGGCTATGATTGCTACGGCCAGCAAATCCTATTAACTCAAATGCCTAGTTCAGAAAAAACTGGAGTGCCATGGACAGATCACTATCGCTAAACATGAGGGATCTGAATTCAAATTCCTGTTGAGTCAGAGACTCACTGGGTGGTTTTGGGCAATCCAGTTTCTGTCACATCAGCATGAAAACAACCACATGGTAGGAAGCACCCAGATTATGTGGTCAAGAACAAGACAGATTTGACCATGTTGCATCAAGGCCACTGAGTTCCATATGATCACTGTAACCACAAGTGAGTTAATGAGAATAAAAAATGTATGTAATATTATTTGAGGGCAGTGGTTTGAATCACATTCAATTTCCTTGGAAGAGATTGCATATAAAGGAAATTGATAAATAAATAGGCCAACAAGCTCCAACAACTTTTCACATAATCTCATCATAATAGAATCCTAAAATGAATTTGTACATGTTTGTAGAATCTTATGCTATCTTGAGAGCCAAATTAAAAAATGTGTGTGCATTCAGATATTTACAAATCTTTAACTCTACATTGGTGGAGATGAGCATGAACACGTCTGAAAAATATTGCCTGTCTCCAAATGCTTATGTAATAGACACAGGGGTCAATTTGATTTATATGACTATGATGAATACAAGTCAAACATGAGCCGACGAGGAATTAGTGCCAGCTTGCCAATTGTCACAGTACGTTCAAGCAACAAAAAGCTGAAAGCATGAGAAGTGGTGTAATGGCATTTCCAGCATAAATGCACTTGCAATTCAAGGGGAAAGATAATCTTGTATCCCAATAAAAACCTGCTGGCACTTTTGTTCAATGCCAGGTTGAGGAAGGAATTATGGAGGAATTGTTGTAGCTGGGTAAGAGAAACACTGCATTGTGAATTGGACAGGGCTACTGCCACAATCAACAATAGAAGCATTACTGATAATAGCCCTTCTCCCAGCATAACTTCCAATCACATCTGTCTAAAGAGGACTTTCAGTTGTTCCCAAACTGAATCTAGATCAGCCAAGCAGTAAGAGGTTCTATGAATGATTTTGTCATGTGTTAATCAGAGGAACTCTGTGACAGGTTGACAAGGGGAAGCTGAAAAATGGTTTGCCCCTTCACTTGTATCTAGTTAAAAAGTCACATTTGATTAGAATTAAGAAAGATCTTATTGCCCTGGGTTCGACAATTGTGACCAAACTACCTTGCTTTGAAAGTGCCCACACACATGTAGAATTAAATAGGATGCTTCTGTAAACAGTCAGGTAACAGGTGTTATGTACCAATAACTGTGCTACTATTTTGTTGCTTAACAGGACAGTTTATTTTTGGATAATATGTAAAACGAATATAATATGTACTCTTGTCTCTTTACATTGCATAATGTTGGGAATAAGGGTTTGGTAGGATTTGATGAGGCATCAGCTTTCTAAAATAAGAAGAGGAGATGTAATTTGATGAGGGTGGGTTGCAGAATCACATACTCCTTCAACTATTCCCTTCCTCCTGTGTTCAAATGCCCCCACCATTTACCTAATAGCATTAAACAGAGTTAAGGATTATGTCTTTAACATCCTTGTCCATGATTTATGCCAGCAGTCTCCAAAGTTGGAACCATTGCACACTGGAAAAACGTTCCCCTGCACAACCAGAGCTTACTGTTCCATGGGGAAGCCTGCTATCATCACCTCCAATCTCCTCCAAAGTTTGTGCCATCCAGCCGCATCTGCCCAGAAATCTGGACACACAGCCGGTTTGGGGGGGGGGCAGAATGTGGAAGTGGATGGGTTGTGCAAACTTTGGGGGAGAGCAGAGGCAATGATAGCAGGCTCCCCCTCAGAATGGTAAGCTCCATGCATGTGGGGAAGAGGTTTGCACAGGCACCAGATCTGGCCCGTGGCCCGAGGTTTGGCACCCACTGATTTATGCCAACAAGGGTTCCACTGTAATCAGGATTTGAAATGAAAAGCCTGAGGCTGGTTTAAGAGGGAACCTGGTTAGTATTATAATTTTAGTCATGCAATCAAATTAGATATTATAGAGCTGTATTATTCAGCCAGTAGTACTTATAGCATTGGTGGTACTTGAGATGGTGTCTGGTGGTACTGCAAGACCCCCAGAGTCCCATGGCTTAGCAGCAAGACCGGCAATGCAACATGACAAGCAGCAGTACTACTTCCAGTGGTAATTCCAACAGGCAGACCATGCGAAGTTATACAGCAGGAGACAAACAATGAGAACTTCTGTTATAGTTATGATCCAAAAGGCACCTTCCAAAGTGATGTTCTCTTACATTTATCATGGGGAGAGCAATTTCCCCTCCCCACTGGGCGTCTTTCCCAGTGTCTGTTGCTGGTGTCACTTTTGCATCATTTTCAGATGGAGCCATTTGGGGACAGGGAATCATTTATTTATTGGTTAATCTATGTCTGTATCATCCTTAGCAGTTTACTCGTGAACTACTTTTTGCTGAAAAACAGTACAGCAGTACCTGGACTTTCATAGCTTTGCTCTTTCAGCCATTTTCAATTATAACTACATTTCAAATTTTGTCCACCTGATTTCCTCTTTCATTCAATTTCATCCAACCTTCCACAATGTTCATCAAAGTTCTTATGTTTATTTTATGTGTATTTAATTTTTGCACACAATGACATGTGTGACATAGTTATTTACATTTGTTTGGTTGGCAACCTTCAGTCTCGAAAGACTATGGTATAAGCCTACAGCACCCAGTATTCCCAGGCGGTCTCCCATCCAAGTACTAACCAGGCCTGACCCTGCTTAGCTTCTAAGATCAGACGATATCAGGCATGTGCAGGATAACAGTTGCTGCACGCATTTGTCGCCAGCAAAATTTGCAAGCTAAATAAAGCTATGCTTTGTCATTCATCCATTTTTGACTTTCATCCATGCTCTTGTCCCTACAAAATGCAAGATACTGCTATATATAAATTTTCTTAGCAACAACAGAGCATGGAGAAGAGCGAGTAGAAACGGTGTTGAGTCTTTCCTTGTCCACTCTTTCCTCCCAAACTTCTTCCCTAGTGGAGGTTACTTCTGGTCTTGGAACCCCATTAGGGAGAAGCTGTCTCAGGAGGGGGAATTTTAGTTAGCAGAGAGGTTCAGCCCCCACTTTCCGTCAGGGTTGCATAAATACTCACATAAATACATAGGAAATTAGCACAACACTTATTGTAACAGAGGGACAATGCCACCATAATGTCTGACTTGCCTCATAGTTAAGATTGTTAGGGAAAGGGCAGGGGGAGTTCACTCATGAAAGGGGAGGGTCTCCCTGTTTCCTTCATCTTAACCATGATAAGAGACTGAGTATACGACATCAGCACTGAACCTTTGTTATTAAAGGATAAGACGTCAAGCAAACATGTTGCATCAACCACAGAAAGCCAGCATAGTACAGCATCCTAATGATTCAGGTGAAAAGCAGGTTCAGTCTGGGCACTTTTTAAACTTTGCTGCCAGCAACACTATTAGTTTCAGCATAAGTTTCTACATATGTAACCATGTTGCAATGTGTACCTTAAAATTCTTTCATTGTCACTTGGCATGTCAATGTCAGGATTCATCTGGTAGATAATGAATTCTGTCCCGAAGAGGTCATACTCTAAGTAGCATCCAAGCTGAGCAAATTCCAGCAGCTTCTTCTCATCAAATATAGTTCTGTGAAGATCACAAAATACAGAGTTAACATGCTTAAAGCAGCGTTGCCTCCTAGTTGATGAATGAAGCATTTCCACCTCGTTTGATGCCAAATTTAACCAATACTCTTTTGTGATGGATTCATTCATCAGAAATGAGCTCAGATTAAACTACAGAGATTCTGACCCAACCATGTTTAGAGATTTTGCTATTTTCTGTAAATCAACAGATTGCCCGGCCATCATAGTTTAAATTCTTTTTAAATTCCTTCTGCCCTTCAGATACACGGGGTTCTGTCAATGAACAAAGAACTTTTAAATAATCCATCTTTTAAATAATCCTGATGCACCCACTCTTCTCACTCTCTCCACCCCTCCCTCCCCTCAATTTTAAAGTATATTTAGAATATTGGCACTACCTGGCATCGGGGTAAGAATAATTAGTACAGAGGTGCTAAATAAACAAACTTCTGTACGCAGGTGGTAGGTCTGAAGGTAAACTGCAACTATCAACTATCATCCAGACTTTGTGAACATAAATGTACTATCCAATTACTGAATGACTGTTATTACTTCAGGTTCTGTTACTAGTAGTAGTAGTACTACTACTTGGTTTTGAAGCTGTGTGCTAGCCATTGAGGGCAGATTCAAGCTGGTATTGTTCTTGCTTTTTGCCTATGATAAAGTGTTGGACTTATTCCAGTGCATCTTGGCCAAGAAATCAGAGATAGATTTCTCCACCAAGGAAAATCTATTTGAATAATGGAGCATAATTTTGCTATATGGCAGTAATATGTTCCTCTGGTAGATGAAACCTATTTAGAACACTAATACCTTTCAACCACTTTCTTTTAATTAACTTTTAGAACAAACTTGCATTACTGATAAATTGAGTGATGGTTTTTTAACAATCACAAATATATTGTACTAACCACTTAGGATGCAATCCTATCCATACTTACCTGGAAGTAAGCCCCATTGACTATAACTTACTTCTGAGTAGACATGCATAGGATTCGGCTGTTATTCAGTATATTTTACATTAATTGGTATAATTCAGTATACTAAACGTACTGGTATTTGAAATAACTCTAACCCAAGACATAAAGGGTGCACTCACAAAAAAAAAAACAACTTTGACTCCCATGAAATCCCCTCACCAGTTTGGTAATTGTTCTGAAAACCCTTCTGAATGGAACCAAAACATTCATTCACAGCAAGGGCAGGAAGAATTGCTTTTGCTTTGATTTGACTTGTCACATGCCATCATGGGGTGAAACATGATTGCCTTATGATATGATGTCAACACGCTGCTTATGTGAGCCATGAATGGCTGGGTTCACCTCATAAAGAAACCAAAGGTGGTTGTTTTTTAAATGGTGTCAGGGAAAAAAGCACCTGTAGACGTGTCAAAACAGCATACGAAAAACGTAAACAAGAAGAGAAGGATTGTTAAACTTTTTGCCACCAGATTCTCCCCCCCCTCCCAATAAATGTATGGGTGATAACTGGGTGCAGTCCAGTGGGTAAAATAATTTTCACCCACACTACTTAGGAGTTCCTTCTGGTTAATGCCACAAAGGCATTAGAGTTCATTAAATTGCATCATAGTCTGTTACCACGGAAATGACTGATGTCACAAACTCAATATTATGACTTAACAGCAGGATCAAGTAGGAGGAACAGATGGGATGAGTGAGAGAAAACCCTTGTTCAAACACAACTGTCATCAGCAGGAGTCTCATTATTGCCAACTGTAATTAATAAAATCCTTATTTTTATATAATCTTCACAGTTTACACAGGATGAGAGACTTCTAATAAATGTGCTTTCAAAATGCTTTGCAAAAATGGGTGTGGCTTTCACTTACAATGTACAAATATACTTTCATTTACAAGTACAGCTTTAACACAATCTATAAGAACTAGGTTTTATGCATATGGATACCCATGCTTCAATAAAATAGATTTAAAAAATGGATCACAACTCATAGGACTTTATATCATAGCTCATCTAGGTTTCTAACAAAAGGAATTTATTTAACTCAAACTTGTCAATAATCACGATACTGGTCACCTATAGGAACCAAGAATAATTTCTAGTCAACCAGACAGAGAAGCCTTTGCAATTTGGAAGAACATTGTTTTGTTGTTGTTTCAGGATTCCAATGTGACACCAAGGATCAAATGTGAATGAATATGTGTGCTAGTAACATTTGTAGACTCGCAAGCAAGGCCAATTTATCTTGTACATGTTTGAAAAAGAGAGTATATTGGGTTTTGTTTTTTTAGAAAGAGCGTATATATCACACATACAGAGGCCAACTGTATATACAGATTTTTTCTGTGAAAAATCAGTACCACATAGACTATACAGAAACCCCCAACAATTCAATTGATGGCAGTCATATGACCACAAATGGCCTCCAGCATTCAACAGAGTTGCTAATCAACATTTGGCCATTTGCCAAGTACTCCTAACCACACAAGGTCATATCAAGCCTAGCCAAACTGATCATGTCTCTCAACTAATGTGATATAAAGCATTCATTTTTCTGCTCTCTATGGGTGTGTTGTGGCTTTTGTTTTCAGAGGGATCAACGCCTTGGTTTTGTAGCAGCCGATGATCCATCTAAAGCAGCTTATTTAAAACTTACTGTTTTTATTTAGCCTTCCAAATTTAGTTTGGAAGACTACAATCCAGCATTTTCCTACAACATACTGTTTGGCATTCTCATCCTTGAGTTATTTCAAGCCATTCACTTTGGCTCTATACTTCTGTAATGCACCTGTTCTTTTCTTGCAGAAAATATAGCCAGAGCTGTTTGGGTCACACATTGGGGACAGGGAAGGTGGTTAGTTAGATGGACCTCCCACTGTGCACGCAGGCTGGGCAAGCTGATCTGTAATATCTACCAATTCCAGGAATCTTTACAGGAACATAGGCCTGTGTTTCCACCAAGTGTTTCAGGTAAACTGTATGCAGACAGTGGCATCTCCCATAGCCCTCTGCATGTTTATCAGAGCATACCTCACTGAACTCAAAAGGCCTTGCTTCCAAATGACCACACATAGGATTAGTCTGACTCAAGATCTGCATTTCAGCATCCCAGTGCAAAATTGCCCATTCATCCAGTGTCTCATAAAATGTATTATTTTTGCCATACAAGATCATTACAAAGCCTAAGAAGTTAAATATTTAGACAAGCACGAAGGAACCAAATATATTTACATGCTGTAGATGTGACTGAATGCGACTATAGTATATGCCCAATGAAAAGCATTGTTAATGTCTTTCTGGCAATAAGCATGCACACTGTCAAGGTTTGTGAACTTCCAGCACATTTGTTGTGCCTTCACTGGACCACTGGAGAAGAAAATGGAGTCTCTATTCTCTAACTCAGGGGTGTCAGACATAAGGCCTGGGGGCCGGATGCGCCCTGTGAAAGCTTTTTATCCACCCCTCGGGCTCTCAGCTGCTGAGTAGTACTGCAAGGACAACCCACGTGAAAATTGGGATCTCTTATATCTTGAAATATGATCAAGATTTGTGTATTTTCTCTTCTGTCATTTGCAGCTAATGAGTTCCTAAGTGAGAAAAAGTGCTTATTTTTTGTTATGACATGTTTAATGTCATCACTTCCTGTCTAATGACATCACTTCTGGCCCTCAGCAGGCATCATGAATGCTGTTCCCTCTGTATGAAACAAGTTTGACACCCCTGCTCGAACTGCTATGGTCCAAGCAAGTTGGAGAGGACTCATCACAGAGATACAAGATGCAGGAGTCAAGGAGTGCCACAGCGTTTGTTTAAGGACTTGATGGGGTGGGGGGAATTGGAGACAAGGGAAGCAGCAGCAAAAAAAGTGTGCAAGAGCCTAACGGGCACAATCAATAAGGTTTTGGGGGATGATGGGTGGCATACATGATCCAATAAGTTTAGAAGGGGTATATGTAGCTTTATAGGGTTTGAAAGATATTGATGGTAGTTGCTGTGTCTCAGTGAAGTGATCCATTTGAGTTATGGTGCTCAGCAGTTTCTTGACATAAATGGGGCTTGATAAATGCAAAGCAGACATGAAAAACGTGATCATTTATTTAGGTGCCCAGGCAGGAACCGGGAAGCATAAACAGACGTTTGTATTTTAATGAGCAGTGTGGTGCACAAACTATTTTGGCTGGTATGTTTGCACTTAAGCTTTCTTGACTTCAGGAGGACTAAACAGTCTTGCGCAAGTATGGCTGCTTGAGTGATTTGAGGATTGTTGGTGACTTAGCTGAAAATTTGATCACACAGTACATAAGCATTATAGTATCTCTAGAGTACCACAGTTTAATTAAGCACTTCAGTTAGCTCAATGTAATGACATACCAGCACAATGGATTAAACTTGGTTGAGCACAAACTGCTGTGAGATTGCTAGAATGTCCACTCCAAGATGGAAAGTTTTTCAAAAACCCCAACAACGTCAAAGTAGCCTGTTTACCTGTCCATGTGAGACATGACGGTTTTTGAGACATCTGCTCCAGCTTCCTGCATAATTCGAATGATTTGGAAAGGTGAGTCACTACTTCTGCCAGGATGGATGATGACAGGGCAGCCGAGCTGTGACTGTGCATGAGCTGTCGCCTGAAGTACTTTGTTTTCACTCTCTGTCAGAGGCCAAGAGCAGCCAATTTCTCCTATTACACCACACTTGATGTTGGTTCCATCGGCTCCTTGGAGAACTTCATTAACAATAACCTCTGTCAGCTAGAGAGAATAAACGTTCTTTTGGTAACGGCCCTTTTTTGTGAGTATCAGAGTTTAAGTGAATCAGTATCATTTGGGAAGAGAAGGAACAAAAATGATATTCCCCGCCACCACTAGTCCCATGAATTTTCAAAACCAAAGGCAAAGGTACTGAGCTCGAATCTACTACAACTACAGGTAAATGGGCCATCCATTAATATGTCATGCTTCAAGGGATATGAAGGAACAGCAATTCTTAAAAAGAGGGATATATTTATTTAAATACCCTCTAACTGGCTCTCATATTTAGCAGGGGGAGAGCAATTGTCCCTATTCATCTCAGTGAAGCATTTTTCTCAGTGACTGTGGCTCATGTCTCCCTTGTGAGAGTCCTTTTGAAATATGGAACCATCTTCCTGTTTCTTTTGCTATATCAAATCCTTTGAGAATTTTTTATTTTTTGCTGAAAAGTGAGGCAAACAATAATGAGTGATTGGTGGAAGTGCTGTTAAAAAGTTTATTGTTGTGATAATGTTTAGGGACAGTCCCAAAGTAGTTCGATAATATTTATCTTGGAATATATTTAGTCAATTTGCTTAAAAGCAATTTCCCCTCTGAAATTTGTAGTTTTTTTCCCTTTTTTCCCTGGGTCCCTTTAGGGAGAAGGGCGGGATATAAATAAAGTTTATTATTATTATTTTCCCCTGAAATTGCATGTCTATCTCTAGATACAAGTAAGCACCCAAAATATGTGGATGCCAATTTTAATTTTTTTCTTTCATTACTGTTTCCTCAAAAAACAAGACAAGTAACCTACTATAAGTTGAACTATACAGCAAGTCCTCAAACTTGTTGATAGGTTCTTGGACACTGCAACCTTAAGCAAAATGACATATAACAAATTTTACGTAGGCTAATACAACCAATTTTACTGTAGGCTAACTGATATATGTAAACAAGAGTTACATTCATACAGCATAGTTCTGGTCATAAAAACATCACCAAACTTCTAAATAAAGATCCCAAATACTTCTAATATTAAACACTGAAATAAATGTGAACTTTCTGGGCTGTTTCTTCTCACAATTTGGCAGGATAATAAGGACAACTAAGTGGTTAAACCTACAGTCTGGTGAATTACCATTTGGAAAATGGCCACCTATATTTATCCAATGCTCTAACCGTTTTTCCAAAAGGGAACAGGCTACTTGAAATGATTTTCCAATCTGACTGATTTAGGGCAAGATAAGTTCTGAATAATTGGGCTTAATGGTTGGCTATTGTACAAATTGTTGTGTCTGTGTGACCTCAACCCTCTTTTGTGGTACCAGATCCTGACTTTTTCCACTGCCATATAGCCATCAGCATTTTTTCCCCATTAAATTTTGTTTTAGAAACTACAGAAGGATCCTAATGACTGGGTATAATAAAATACAATCTACCCACTTGGTCAGAGTAATTTATTCTTAAGTACTTCACTTTCAAACTATGTTGATCACTACATCACAGGACCGTCAACTGATTCTGTATTCAGTTGTCAATTTATTTTGATACCCACCTGCTCCACAGTCATAGCTCGTGTCTCAGCAGAATGAGTGGCATCCACATAAAAACCAGCTCCTGCGACAATATGGACCCCAGTTTCTTCTGCAAGTCGCTTTAGGGTCTTCACATCTCGTTTGATCCCTGTGGTTGTATTTTCTACTATGGTTCTACCGCCTGAAGCCTTGTAATGCAATAGCTCTTCCTTCACAGCCTCGATCTCTTGACACAGAAGAAGATTCTCTTTGTGGCTGTAAGGATTCTGCTTAAGCCAAAACAAGTTCTTCATCTCAATGGGCTGAGTAGATAGTGCTTCTTGACCTGAAGGAGGTGGGTAGTAGCAGCAACTATAGTTCATTGTCAAGTGCTCATGGGTCATGGTGCAACCAAGCTGGCTAGGCTCTATAAGACCCAATACAGTCTGAACTTTACCCTTCAGCGAAGACATTTTCCTTATCTTTATCCTTAGAAGATATATGCTGGGAAAAAAAGCATGCAAAAAGTTTTGTTCCTCTTATTAAAAAGCAAACTGCCAAAAGACTCAACAGAGATCACTTCAGAGGGAAATAAAAATCTGGGGGCACAGATTCCTTTTCCTTCCATACACTGGTGTTTAACACCATACAAAACACATTGGATGACTCTTTCAAAAGTAAAGAGATTTAGGGCCAAATCCTGTCAGGCATCAGGCCCAGCACTGCAGCCCAGCGCTGGTGCTGGGTGTCGCAGACCAGCTGTAAGGCATGTTTACACCACTTGGAGAGGGAATAGCACCAGTGGGTAGGCACCGGTGGGTAGGCATGCGCTGCCCCATCAACTCCACTGCTGGAGCCCTGGTCACAGGCAGTGAGAAGGTGAGCATGGGGGAGTGGGGAGGAGTGGGGAGGTTGGAGAGAGGATGTGGGGCAAGTGTTCTTGGGACGGGGAGGGCCAGCCCAGGAGGGAGGTGCAAACATGTCTTATGGCACGTTTGCAATACTCAGCACTGGTCCTGGGCTGCAGTGCTGGGTATTGCAAACGTGCCATAAGACATGTTTGACACGATTGGGCTGCAGCCACACAGACTTGAGAAGCCCGATTGCGGAGGCTGGGGCTTTACTCAGGGTAAGGGGATGAATGTCCCTTTTCCCCAAGGAGACCTCTGGAGGCTTCTCTAGCCCTGCAGGATACAGTGGAAATAGGAAATAATAACTGAAATAAAACGCACATACATATATATACTTGTGGGGCATGAATAGTTTGAAATTCTCTTGGGGGCACACAAGGCGCAAAGCTTAAGAACCTGGTTCAGAATATTTTGCAACAGCCCTTGGAGTACGTGGAAAAGTAAAAAGCAAACAATATTAGAAAAAGGACAAGATTAGTTGCTAATAAATGAAACCTAGGTAAACTGAACACTTCTTTCACCAGTATGGCTTCTCTTTCATGCTGATACACAAAGTGTTTGCTGGCTGTTTCTGTTGTATAAATGGACGAATAACAAGGATAACCAAAGCCATTTTTCGCTTTCTCTGTAGCATGCAAACAATGAGAGTTTAATTCTGCTGAAGAGCAGCAGAAATAGCAATGGTAAAATATTTGCTTTCTTAATTGCTGTGCTGCTTGCTTCAAATTCAAAGCCTTTGGGAATGCGCATTGGACTACAGTTGTACAATCAAGAAAACTGTGGGTCGTTAAAGATTCAGGAAGGCCTAAGTGGTTGCTTTGTAACGGCAGGAGTGCCAAAGTGGGGAGGGGAGAGAACCACAGGAGAGAGAAACTGGGGGAAAAAAGTATGGATGCCAGACCATTAGAAACCCTCAGTCCTGAACAAAGAAAGGAATACACTAGAAGTATCATTACGTTAAACCAGCTGCCACAAAGGATGAGGAGGGAAGAACTGTGGACAGTGGAAAACAAAATGGACAATAACGACCAAGGGGAGGACGAACTCGTAGAACATTCAGCAAGAGAAAGCCAAATGCTCTGCATTTTCCTCCATGCAGCTCTTGCAAGCCAGATGTTGCTGGTTTTAGGACACAACTCAGCTACATACATAGATACAAAGCGAATCTTGGAAGCACAATAAATTATAGAAAAGAAGGGACGATATGCAGATTTGTTTAACTTGCCTAAACCATTCTGACAGCCGAGTACAGAACTCCCTTAGCATGTGGATCGCCTTTCATTAGAATCGCCTCAGAAGATTAATACACATTCTTAGAAAATATTAATACTAAACATTGCTCTTTACCCCAGACCTTTATAAAGACAAATGCTTTTTTTTTTTTTTAATAAACAGCACTAATTCTATATTTCTCTTCAGCTGTTAATTAAATTATCTTTCAAAGCTATAAACTGAAAAAGTTGAATTCTTTCCTATTGCCTATTAACAGCCTCCACCACAGTCTGATTCTATGTATGTTTACTGGGAAGTAAGTTCCACTGACTTCCATGAAAAGTACTCCCACTTTAGTGCGCCTAAGATTGCAGCCTAAACATCCCCTTTTGTCATCCGCTATTGTCAGACCATGTTCAAAGGCACGAGGTCAGCTTCTGTAAGTCCCAAATATCCACCATTTATAATTAACTCCAACTCTCACTTATTTTTAAGTTTACTTCTCATATTAACACTAAACATAGCTGACTGCCTTGTTCAATCTGGATCTGCTTGATGGTCGACGCAAAGGCTCGGGGATATGTAGTTATAATCTTCAGTCAGCCAAAATCATCAGTTATGAAACAAAATACATGTTTAATGATGTCCAGAGGATAGGACTAACTGGAGCATACATTATTGATTAAACAGAAGCCCTTCTATGTCTGCCTTTTAGCGCTTAATCCCATAAACATTGGTTTGTTACTGGTAAAAAGCCCTCAAAGCAGATTTTCTGTGTTTCCTTCCCCCCCCCCCCCCATTAATGCAACAGATAAGCTAGAGTCAAGAGGGCAAAGCGCCCAAGAGGTTCATTCTTCCACTGGTCCATTTTTAGAGCTGAAGAGGGTAACAAAATATCAAGCTGGCACCCTTTCATAGTGCCAGAGGATGACCTACCCACAACATGCTGTAATAAAAATAAAAGCACCAGGAAAGAATCAAAGACAGTTGGTGTCATGGAGTGGTCAATGACTCACTAATCTGCTTTGTGAAGCTAATGACACAAAAGAAATAAAGAACACTTTCTGATTTGTCACCAACAGTGGTATCTTTCCTAGAACCATATAATAATGTATGGAAATCAAAGCTGGAAAAGACTGCTTTGTTGTGGAATGAAAGGGCAACTCTAGGCAGATGTGGCTAACCTCCTCCAAAGAGAAACATCACTAGAGGGTAGCAACAATAATGGGATTACAGTATGTGGGTCAAAGTGTTGACTTGTTTACTGAAAGTAAAGTCATATTCATTTTGCTAGAGCAGACTCTATTAACACTGGTGAAGTCACTCAACAATGCTACAGTACATAAGGTTTCTGAAGGGATTTATCTAGAGCAGATCATTAAAAGCAAATACCTTTCTTTTGCAGCCACAGTTCATTTTGATTAAATTCAAGTTGTCCGACTCTGTTATTAATTGACTATTTTTGATGGGCTCTAATGTTGTCAGATCACTGAAGCTTTCCTAGAACTGTAGGTTGCTCTGACTCATACTTCTAGTCAAGGCAAAGGAGAGAGACACTAATATGACTGCATAAAATGGACTGGGTTTTTTTCATTTTAAAAAGATGTGCTTATATTCAAACAAGTGCTGAGCAGATCACTCCTGATATTTAACAGCCCAATCCAGCGCAGGATTGGGGCTGGCAGCAGTGCAACCATGGACAAGAGGAATCAACCCCCCTTCCCCCGGGGTAACATGGCAGTGGCCCGAATGGGCTACTCAGATCTGCGCCACTAAAGAGGGGGTGCAGATCCAAGGAGCCTGGCACTAGGCTGGGCCACCTGAAGTGGGGTTAGGATCCAGTGTAAGTGCTGGATCCTGGCTCCACTCATGGCCCATCTGCACCCACCTCAGTATACACAGACCCAGCACTTTTGGTTTTCGTAAAAATCATGCATGGCCTCTATGGGGCTCAGAAAGGCTCCCCAATGAAACTGGAGAACATTTCCGGTTGCATCCAGGAACTCAGGTTCCAGCTTTGGGTTTGGAACCCACAAATGGGATAGTTAAAACTACTTGTCCCAAATCTGTGTATACTGAGGTGTATACTGCTTGGCAAACACAACAGGAAAAAAAAACAATTTAAACAGTGCAGGCGATTCTGCCTGCCTACCACTTACTTAATACATGCCCTAGGGCACTATTTCTCAAACTGTGGGTCAGGACCCACTAGGTGGGTTGTGAGCCAATTTCAGGTGGGTTCCCATTCATTTCAATATTTTTTTTAATCTATTAGATTTGATGCTACCATGGTATGTGACTGCTTTTGGAAATGTGACAGATCTGTACTTTTAACAGGTTACTATGAGTACACTTTTAACAATGATAGTAAATGGGAATTACTCACACTGGGTAAGTGTGGGCAGGATTGTTAAAAAATTTCCTGCTTGAAGATGTTACTTCCAGTCACGACATCACTTCTGGTGGATCCTGACCATTTGGCATTATAAAAAGGGGGTCCCAGTGCTAAAAGTTTGAGAACCACTACCCTAGAGTAAATCTGAGGTTGGAGAATGAAACCAGTGTTCAGGCTTAATTCCTACATGCGTCTCTTTAAAGAGACAACATGCATTTTTCAGATGATAGGGATTTTCAGGCTAATTTTGAGTACAGGTCCAACTTTGTTATACACGGATTTTTTATACACGGATTTGATTCAACACAAATGCCCCCTTGCAAATGAGAAGAAATGTGCTGATCTTTGGAGAAGGGGAAAAAATGCACCCCTTTAAAATCACAGTTTAAAAAACTGCTTTTTACTGTTGCAGAGAGACAGTCATGCAAGTGATTACAAGTATAACCTAATTATCCACAGATTCCACAGACTTTTGTATCTCAAAGCTGATGAAAAGAGCCCCTTAAATTAAAGGAAAACAGTTCTTTAATAATGCCAGAGAGGGCAGCCCGCTGACAATCCATCAATCATTCTCTCTGCAGGCTTCACTCCTCCCTTTCCCCTGAGCACATGAAAGAAGGCATCGATTATCACCTTCTCCATTCCTTCCCCCTTGCTGGGGCTCCTGGTAAAGGGAGGGATTGCTTCCTCCTAGTGAAGCCTAAGCACCCGGAGAGAGACTGATTGCCTCTGTGTGCATTTTAAAAGGTCAGCAAGGCTGTTTTTAAATCACCAGAGCAGAGAGACTTTGTTTTTTAAATTGCTTTAGTGCGTTTTTTGCCATTCACGTGAGTTCTTGGAACAGAACCCTCACAAATAATGAGTCTCAACCTGTTAATGTGATTTTAGCTTTACATGCTACCTGGGAATGTAACCCTCACATAAGAGCAGGCCAACAGTACATGCGTTTGGATGTGTGGCCAGAGCTTATATGAGTACAGCAGAAAGCATAAAATGTCTTTCTCTTGCTAAAGGTGAGTAGCATTTTCCAAATGTTACCATGTTTCCAATAACTAGTAACAACATGCCAGTACAGCAAACACAAATTAAGGCAAATCTAACCTGGAGAAACATTAAAAACTAGTTAAATGCTTGGAAATGCATTCTGATGGAAGAACTATTACTTACTACTGTGAAATAATCACTACAGTTTTCCCCAAGGGCTTGGTGCTGCTACACTGTAAATATATTCTTTACAACAGATGAACTCTGTAAAATACTTGTGTAATTTACTGGTTTCTGTGATGCCAACATCTACCCTAAGCAGTTTCAATTTGGGACAATTTGCCTTTGGCTATTGGTGTGTGCATTTAACAGCTCATGCTCCTTGAATAAACAGTGTAACACATGAGGACATATTGAGCGCTGATTTCTGGCTTTGGATTGCACCTTAATCTATTGTGCAATTGAACGTGTTCCCTTCTCACATGTTATGCCAATCATGTGAGTAGATCATTTGTACAAGCTGTTAAATGAACATATCCAAGCATATACCAACATAATAAAATGTGAACCAGTCTAAGTAAGAAACAAAATGCATCTAAATTCTACATTCCTGATTTAGGTAAAGTATCCTTCTAATTCTATGAATTTTTTAAATTGAAAAATTATGTTCCCAGAAAAAAAGGTACTTCTGCAGTGACTCAGGAGCAGGCTGGTTCAGTTGAAGGATGTATGCCAGCCTGCTTCCACCAGATCCTGTGGCAGAGGGGGTAAGGAAGCACCAGCTTGGAGAGGCTGGCGCAGGTATTGGAGAGGGTGTTTCAGGGCGGGGGAGGGTGGAATGGGCCTGGATGTGGAAGTGAGACTGGCCTCCAGCACTTAGGCCACATCTTAACCTCCCTTGCAAGCAACTCGGTGTTAAACTAGGCTGCTCGGATTTGCGACAGTGATTTCACTGGTGCAGATCCAAGTAGCCCCATTGAGGTGGCTGTGGCAAAAACATAGTTATACTGAATCAGATTTATGCCAGTAAAACAGTTCGGATATCAAATCCAGAGTCATTAAAATGCTTTTCGTAAGGAGTACTCTCCCTAGGCTTGCTTCCGATGGCAATCTCTTATTGCTACACAATATAATAATTGCATAGCCTCTGTGTGCTTGCACTGCAGTCATTTTGATTTGGTAAGCACATTTTAATGCTATTAGCACAGACTCTCTATAGATGTGCATTTAAAAAATGCAATTTTTGTTCTCAACACAACACAGAATTATAACAATGCTAAATCCAGATTGCCATGACCCAAAATGTTGAGTTGCAGGCATTTCTCAATAGCTATTTGTCACATTTTAGAAAAAAAAATGTGTATTATCCCTTCTTGCTCTTTGGAAAAATGTGTTGCCCTCTATTCACTATGCAGTACATTCACAGAGTTATTTATACAGTTATACAAAAAGTAGCATGTACAAAATATTGCATTTTGGTTAAGAGTTTTTATTCTGAGACATAGTGGTAAATACCTCAATGGCAAAGCACTCCCTCACTAACATTAAAATAAGACCTACAAAAACTGAACTGTCTGCAGATATAGCACCATACAGACTGAAACAGGAGGAAAAGTGTGAAAAGCAGGCTGCAGACTGAAAAGTGGTATTGCGAGAAGTCACTTTTAATCACATAATGTGCCTCTCTTTAGGTTTTTTTAAAACACATACAAATTTGAGGACTTGTAGAGAAGTCAGTCTTTAGAACCATTGGCAGAGGCTTCAATGGTTGCCTGACAAATCTCAGTAGCCCAAGTTCTGCAGAAACTGCACAATAATTTAAGAGCTCAAGCCAAGTCTTTGCTCTCGTGCATAAAATAATGGTTGGTTAATCTTACAAACATTGTGGCATCTCCAAAATTGCCAGTCTTACAATAGCATTTAAGGGTCACAGTCCTTAAGCAACCCCCTTTTATACCAGGCCGGCCCTTCCTTGAGGCCAGCTGAGGTAGCTGCCTCAGGCAGCAGATTGGTGAAGGGGGGAGGGCGCCCATCTCTGCCTGCCTGCTTGCCTTCACTGCTCCTCCTCCTCCTTCCACTTTCTGGATTGGAAAAGAGCAGCACAGAGAGAAAGAGAAGAATGCTGACCTAGGAGAATGAGAAGAGCAGAAGCTAGCACATCATTGGGTAAGGTGGGAGGAAGCATTTGCCATGACACCTCAGGCATCAAGAGGACCTGGGCCACCCCTGCTTTTATATTAACCAGAAAAAGTGATGACGCCAGTGACATTTTGTAGGAAACATTTTCCTGCACCATAAAATTCCATATTGAGCAAAACAAATTATTTTTACACACACACACACACACACACACACACACACACACTTATACAAAGTTGAAAAATTTAACTTGAAGTAAGTCACCTTGCAATGATGCAAACGTCACACAGCCATTGTACTCTATGGAGCAGCCGGCCCAGCAGAAATGGCCATAGGCTCCGCACGCACACCAGAACTACCCAAAAAATCTGCCGGTAAGATGGTGCAGGTAAGGTGATGGAGGGGGTGAGGTGGGGTGACAGGCTGAACCAGGAGAGGTGGCTCAAAGGGGAGAAAGGCAGGATCAAGGCAGTCATGTGTGACAGATCTTATCCCCCTTTTCCAGCCCAGACCCATCCCTTCCTCTCCTTGGATTTACATCAGCAAAACAGCTGGTGTATATCAGAGGAGATCCATTGGCAATTAGGCAGTCTATCGGCAAATAGGCAGTCTCTGGCTGGCAGTCTGATCACCCCCTTCCATAGCATGCAGGACATGCTCTGTCAGTGGCTGCTGCATGCTATGGACTGCCGAGGGATAGAATTGTGCTGTTAAATATTTTGGTTGTCAATACGCCTGACACCATCAACACATAGTATAGAAATTACGAAAACTAACATTTTAACACCTCACAATTTTATGAATATACAACAGTTTTTGTTTAGACTGGGAAGGCAAAACTCCAGACGTTTCAGTGCATTTTTGATAGATTCTAAATGTGGAAATGGAAAAAGTGGAGGGATAGGTGGGGGGGACTTGAGCAGGTAAAAGCATAACTTCAAAGGAAAGTAGTTAAAATGCTGTCAATCAGTTATTTCTTACCTTGTCTTTTGAAATGCGTCCATCTTATACCTCTCACCACATAGACGCTCGGTTCAAAATTGGGACAAATTAGTTTGATTTTACATTCCCATTTTTAGTAGGACTGTAACACCCAAAGCTGTGGAGTAGCTAAGGAAGAGCAGAGGGGTTCATGCCCCAGGTGTCTCGCCTTTGAGAGGGAGCAACCCATACCCCTGATGGCAGGCCCAAGGCCTTCGAAAGACACTTTCTGAGAAGTATCTGGCACCTGGGGGTAGTCTTAAAATGAAGAGGGTGTTAAAAATTTTGTGCCCCTGGGTGTCAGGTGCCTTAGCTCCACAAGGTATCCAAGTATCCAAGTCTAAATGGATTGTGGTTTTCCAGCAGAAACAGCAAAGGAGAAAATGGTAATCTCTTCACAGTTTCAGTTAATACCCAGTTGTCAAGAGTGAAAAGAAAGCAAAGCAACCATCAAAGCGACTAGGTTTTTTTGAGACACAACTTAGAAATATCCCCTTTTCTCTAAATTCTCAGTACAACAAGGACTTTGGAGCACAGTTGACCCACCCAGGCAGCAACCTGGTGTAGGCTGCAAGGGGTCCAAGGATGTGACGTATTTTGGGGTGCTTTCACTCCAATTCTGCCACCGTATCCTTATAACCTGCCACCATTGCAAGCTGCAATAATTCACTTCCTACTCACTCAAGTGAGAAGCAAATTGTTCTCTTCCTTTCCACACTCCTCATGCGCTGCTGTCAAACCCAGAAGTCCTGCAATTTCAGATTTGATGGCAGCACACGAGGGGCACAATAAGGGTTTGGGGCTCCCCCCCCTCCCCAAAGCACAGATCCAAGACAGCACCAGGCAGCGTTCTGGGTCATGCCGCCCCTGCCTAGCTGTTCTGTTTGAGTGAATTACACCTGCCTTTTTAGCTTCCAAAAGGGCTTCCAAGGTGGTTTACGCTTATCAATAACATCATAATCCAAAAATAATAAAAACAGTATCTATGTAAACAAAAACAAGAATTTTAAACATTACTAACATCAGTGGGAATAACTAATACAGGGTTGTATCATTCTGGGACTTTGTCATAACTGCCTTCCTTAGTCACGACTAACAACATATAAGCAACGACATTAGAATTATGTGCTTGTCAGCCTTGGTTCTTTGGCCTGGGCACGGCTGGAGGTTTGGCTCCTGCGCAGAACTACCTACCCCACCCTGGATGGCTTTCTTCACTGTTGGCCAGCTTCCTCTTCAAGGAGGCCCTGCTGCCGCTGCCAACCCTCAGCTACACTCTCCACCTCCTTGGCACTTTGAGACTCTCTTGAGACCTGTCTCTCTTATCAGGCCGCACCATCCCAGTCAGCTGGGGCAGGGCTTGCTGCCAAAATCCTGCCAGCTTGCTGGGTGTTGCTATAGGCTAGGCAGAGGCAGTCCTGGGCTTTTCCCCACCTGGAGCCACCTCTGTCTTTGCCGTCCCCCGTCCCTGACTCAGAAGTAATTGCGGTGACATCACTGTCACCGTAACTACTTCTGTGCGGCTGCCTCCTCTGCTCTCCCTTTTAAACAAAGGGGAAGGAAGGAGGCAGCCCAAACTCCGATGGAGAATTTCGCGCAGCTTCTAAGTGTCGCAAAAGGCTCCATTCCAGTGTTTTGGTGTCGCCGGAAGCGGCGCCCAGGAGTCGTGCACCTCCCATCTCCTGGAAGCGGCACTTGCCTCCGTGGGTACTTCTGAAAGTGAAGGAATATAGGAATGAACAATTCTTTGATCAGGTTTACAGAACTAAGTATCAAAACATTTTGCCTGACTTACAGTAACTGCTCACTATTTAGGGCACCCAATCAGTTTTCCAAAGAATTAGCATGGAATTCTCATAAACATAAACTAGAGATAACATGACTATGGAGTAATCTCAAAGAGTTTCAAAGGAATCAGATCATTCAACACAGGGGAAAGAAACAGATTTTTAATTCATTCCCCTTTTAGCACAGATGTGCCCAAAGTTTTTGCATTTCTAATAGTTGTTGGCATCCTTCAGTCTCGGAAGACTATGGTATCGCGCTCTGAATGGTGGTTCTGGAACCGAGTGTCCTCTCCAGTGTGCGAAGCCTGGGTAAAGTAGATATGGAGGATAGACTGTTTCCCATGCAGCAAATCCCCCCTCTCCACGTCGCTGAAATGGTCCAATGGAAAGGTAGATGCCAATACAGTTGGTTTCAGCGGCGTCGCAGGAGTTGCCAGAATGTGACTGTGTTCAGCCACGAACTGCCTTAGGGACTCTGGCTCCGGATTGTGCCTTGAGGTTGACTCTTGAAGCCTTTTCCATAACTGGATGTAGCCACAAGGCAGTGGAGGTTTGGGATCAGAGTTTTCCTTCTCTCAGATGAGCTGCCTTCCCAGGCTAATGTCCCATCTACCTGGTGGGCTATTTCTAATAGCCTTTGTGAATTCCCCTAATTTGGTTTCCAACTATGATCAGGAGCAATCCTCTTTGTCTACGCTGTATTAGCCTCTAATTTTATCAGTAACTTCTGGTCACCTTTACCAAATGTAATTAAACATCTGAATGTCACTGTTGCCATCTCCAATTATAACAGCTGAAGTGATTGTGACAACAGTGACACAACGGAGAACATTATGTCCGTTAAACCTCCTAATGAAGGAAAGGCGTTAGTAACAATAACTGACATTTATATAGTGTTTTTTAATACAACAGTCCCAAAATACCTGACAGGAAAATGCAAATGCACATATTACAGGGATCACTTCACCCAGCCACCCAAAACACGTCCACCTAATCAGTGGGGGAGAAAAAGCAACCTTTAAAGAATGATAGACAATGAAAAAGATGAGGCAATGTCTGGGACTTTTTCAGGTGAAGGGAAAGGAACCGCACAGCAGAATTTCAGTTATGTCTATCATGGTTTCTAAGATGCCAACGCTACAGGAGGACAGCCAGCCTCACAGCTTCTACCAGAGCTGACTAACCAGACCAGCAGACATCAGAACCCTGTTGGCCAGTGTCCAGGAACCCCGACAGCACAGCCTCATAAAGGACAACCAGAGCCACCTGGTATTGCTGTTTCTATGCTCCCCCTTCCCTTAGTGAGTGAGGTAACCAGGGAAGGGGATGCACATTAAATAAATAGTAGTTTGCCTCTGTTTGCTACCTGTGGCTGTGGTCTTTGGGTCCTGGGTGATGTCTACCAGCGACCCATTCGACTCTCCTTCCCCCATGGGGAGAAGCAGCAACCCAGGTAGAGGACATGATGCACACACACACATAAATGATAGTATAATAAGAGTTAAAGCCTTCAATGCAAATGAAAAATCCCGACCTTAAATTATAGAATTTAGAAGCATTATATACCACTACTTTGGCTATACAACAGTGTTTCTCAACCAGTGGTACAGGTACCACCTGTGGTACTCAACATGGTGCCTTGTGGCACTCACAGGATGCCGAGAGACCTCCCATCCACCCTGAGCCTCTCACTGGTGTTTGTTGTGTTGCATCTGGCTTCCCAACCCAGAAGTAACTGGCGATGATGTCATTGCAAGGTACTTCTGGTGGTACTTGAAATAGGTGGACCATGTGAAGTGGTACAGCAGAGGATAAACGCTGAGAAACACTGCTATAGATTACTGCTATGTGGACATCTCCAAGTATCATATAAACCAGGAGCGACCAAACTTGCTTAACTTAAGAGCTACATAAGATCATCTTCAGATGTTTGAGAACTGCAATATTTAAGCAGCATTTAAATTCTTAAATAAATTTATTCACCATGAAGATTAAACTTATGTTTTAATTCAGTGGACTCTCAGTTTATACCCAGTAAATAATTAAAAAACTTGAACGTTTACCTTTTATACTAATTGTGATGCAATAAGGAGTTCAGCCAACATATTTCCGAGAGGCACACATCACATGTCAAAGAGCTGCATGTGGCTTGTGCGCCACAGTTTGGACATCCCTGAGATAAACAATAAATGCCTCAGGTCAAACTATTGCAGCAGGAGGAGGTAGCTATGAGTTTTACTACCTACTATAACTTTAGGCACAATGATAAATTATAATGATTTATCATTGTTAGTTGTCAGTGGCAGTGAAGAAGGCCAATTCTACGCTTGGGATCATTAGAAAAGGTATTGAGAACAAAACGGCTAATATTATAATGCCATTGTACAAATCGATGGTAAGGCCACACTTGGAATACTGTGTCCAGTTATGGTCGCCGCATCTCAAAAAGGATGGAGTGGAAAAGGAAAAGGTGCAAAAGCGCACAACTAAGATGATTGCTGGGCTGGGGCACCTTCCTTATGAAGAAAGGCTACGGCGTTTGGGCCACTTCAGCCTAGAAAAGAGGCGTCTGAGGGGGGACATGATTGAGACATACAAAATTATGCATGGGAAGCATAAAGTGGGTAGAGAGATGCTCTTTACACTCTCACATAACACCAGAACCAGGGGACATCCACTCAAATTGAGTGTTGGGAGAGTTAGGGCAGACAAAAGAAAACATTTCTTTACTCAGCGTGCGGTCGGTCTGTGGAACTCCTTTACACAGGATGTGGTGACGGCATCTGGCCTGGATGCCTTTAAAAGGGGATTGGACAAGTTTCTGGAGGAAAAATCCATTACGGGTTACAAGCCATGATGTGTATGTGCAACCTCCTGATTTTAGAAATGGGCTATGTCAGATGCAAGGGAGGGCACCAGGATGCAGGTCTCTTGTTATCAGGTGTGCTCCCTGGGGCATTTGGTAGGACCGCTGTGAGATACAGGAAGCTGGACTAGATGGACCTATGGCCTAATCCAGTGGGGTGTTCTTATGTTCTTATGTATATTTTAATCTGAGACTGTCCAATAAGCCCAGGGTAGTTGGTTTCTATTCCTTGATTTTGGTTGGCCTATATGGTTTTCAAATAGAGCTACTGCATTAATATGAGCTGCGCTGGGCACTCCAGTCAACAAGATGCAGGTCTGCCTACTTACTTACTTACTGTGGGTCGTGATCTGATTTTTGGTGGGTCCCCAAAGGGTGATGGAAACATCAGTTAATGCCTTAAAACCAGAGGCTATTCAAAAACCAGATACTGTAGCAGCTAATTATCCTGCAGAGAGCTCAGCTCCTGCAATTTGCATGTTATAAATAGAGGAAGATAAATTTTTGAGGGTCTTTTTCTGGTTATTATTACTTATAAACCAATAGTTCTTTCTAGATAAGAACATAAGAACAGCCCTGCTGGATCAGGCCATAGGCCCATCTAGTCCAGCTTCCTGTATCTCACAGCCGCCCACCAAATGCCCCAGGGAGCACACCAGATAACAAGAGACCTCATCCTGGTGCTCTCCCTTGCATCTGGCCTTCTAACATAGCCCATTTCTAAAATCAGGAGGTTGCACATACACATCATGGCTTGTAACCCGTAATGGATTTTTCCTCCAGAAACTTGTCCAATCCCCTTTTAAAGGCATCCAGGCCAGAAAATACCTTTTCTAATGATCCCAAGCATAGAATTGGCCTTCTTTACTGCCGCCGCACATTGGGTCGACACTTTTTTTAGAGTGTCTCCTTTAAAGTTTAAAAGATCTCCTTTTTTTAAAGTCTGGAAAACCTAGGTGGGTCCTGATAGAATTTCATTTTAAAGAGTGGGTCCCGGTGCTAAAAAGTTTGGGAACCACTGCTCTAGAAAGTTCTCACAACCTTTACTGACTTTTTTTCCAGAATGACTCACATGGATTATATACGAAGAACACGACTACGGCAATACATGGATTTTCAATTTCAACATTTTTCTACAACATTTTTCTAGGGGAATCATACCAAAAGCACTCTTATAGAAGAAAATGTGGCATCAGATCAGTTCTTAATCTTAAAGCAAAAGATTGATATTGACATATTGGTGCTATAGTTATAGCCCTTATGTATTTATAAATAACAATGCCAGATATCTAGTCCACTCAGAGCACCTGTTTTCCCAAAGTTATCTGCAAGGGCAGAATTCAATCAAGAAGTCAATGCTGCAGCTTTTCAATTTATTTGCATCTCTAACTCTCATGGTGCCTAAAAGTGAAGAAGAGCTAGCTAGAATGGAAGCATTTGGTCTTGGCACATAACCCGTTGTTGACATATGAGTATGTACTTACTAAGTCATTAATAACGGTAAGCAGCTTTGTTCATTTTGCTGCCATCCATCTTCAACTGACTCAAGTTCAACCATAATTCAGCTACCAGATCTTGCATTTGGTGACAATGCCGCTTATCATGCCAACGTCATCGCTTCCCAGGGCAAAAAAAGTTGTCATCTATTCTAAGCCAACCATGATGCTAAAGTTAATGATGTCTACAGCTTGTCAAATCCCATCTGTTTTGTTGGACTATGAAGTTATTCCAGTACATCATGTCCAGTGAATGTTCTGCTTCTCTAGACAATCCCAAAGCCTACATGCATATATGTAAATAACAGCAACACCATATAGTGCCAGCTGTGCCCATCTTCGACTTGGGCAGATCTGGGCTATGGTGGTTCATGCCTGAAAGCCCAATTCACTCAGTGTCTACTCAGAAGTAAGGACAATTATAGTCAATGGGGCTTATTCCCAGGTAAGTGTGGCTAGGATTGCAGCCTCAGGGCCCAATCCTATCCAACATTTCAGTGCCAGTTCAGCTGCAATGCAGCCCTGAGGTACGGGAACAAACATTCCCTTACCTTGTGGAGGCTTCTGTAACTACCCTCCCATCACTGGCTATAGCACACACCCCATTGACACTGCTACACCAGGGCTGGAAAAGTGGTTAGGATTTGGCCCTAGGTCAGCTCACATTTGGATTACCACAACATACTCTATGTGGGGCTGCCCTTAAAGATCATCTAGCAGTGGTTCTCAAACTTTTTAGAGGCCCTAGAGCAGGGGTGGGCCGAATAGCATTCATGATGCCTGATGAGGGTCAAAAGAGATGTCATTAGTGACATCATTAAGCAGGAAGTGATATTAAGCAGGTTATGATCAGAAGTAAGCGGTTCTTCTCACTTAGGAGCTCATTAGCTGACAAAAAATAAAATATGCAAATCTTGATCATATTTTCAAGGTATGAAAGAGCCCAATTAATCATACAGGCTGCCCTTTCAGCAGTGACACCTCAGCACAGTTCAGCAGCTGAGAGCAGCTGTTAGTGATGCTGGCAGAGCCTGAGGGCCATATAAAGAGCTTCTGTGGGCTGCATCTGGCCTTGCCAGTCTTATGCTTGACACCGCTACCCTAGAGGCTGCTACCTGATTTATAAATGCCAAAGGGTATGGCTATATTGGGCAGCAGTGCCTCTGAAGTGGCAGCTAGTTTAATCCTTTATGCACATAGCCTAGTCTACCTTGTCAGTTTCACAAGCCACCAAAAATTGGGTCACAACCCACTGGTGGGTCCTGGACCCACAGTTTGAGAACCTCTCAGCTAGAGGCTACATTTGGTATAAAATTAAGCTCCAAGATTGTTAACAGGACCACAATATTCCACTCATGTTACACTTTTGCTGTTCCACTGCTTGTTAGTTTGCTTCTGGGCATAATGCAAGATGCTGGTTATGACCTTTTAAGTCCTAAACAGCTAGGGAGCAGTTGTACATGAAGGCTCCTTCCAACATATAAATCGCTACGGTCTGCTCATTTTTGAACATGCCACCTTTGTCCAAGATGAGATCAGAAGGGGTTCATAAAAGTGCTTTTTCAGTGGTGTCCCTCTTTGTATTAAATTCCCTCTTCCTGGATGCTAATTGTTCTCCCTCCCTTTTTTGTTTTGTTACTCTCTGAAAGAGTATCTATTCATTCAGGTTTTCCTAGATTATGTTTAAGTTCAAGTTTTGCTCTTGCTCCTCTGCTGTGTTGTTTTGTTTCATTTTTGTTTCATGTTTGTGTTAATGCTTTATTTAAAATATGCTGTTAGCTGCCTTCAGCTTCTTTGAGAATCTTTCAAAATACATACAGTACGTACATACAGCAGCTATTCAAACTACAATCACTGTCCTGCTGAACATAAGAAGAGCAAAATATGATGATAGAATCATAGAGCAGGAAGAAATCCAATGGATCATGGTAGAGGTGTTTGTTTCCAGTGAGTAAGATAGGATTACAGACTACGTTTTACTAAATACAATGGGTTTACTTCTGAGTAAAATAAAACAATACCTCAAACACCTCTAATCATGAGAGATTATTCAACCTGCCCAGTCAATTTAGGGTCCAATCTATTCAATTTTTCAGCACTGATGCAGTCGTCCCAGCTGAGTATGCACTGCATCCTGTGGTGGAAGGGCAGTCACTGGAGCCTTCTTAAGGTATGGAAACATGTGTTCCCTTACCATGGGGTTGCATTGTGGCTACACCAGAGCTGGAAAGTTAGATATGATCAGGCCCTTAGTCACCTATTGATAACAGTACTGTAATCATCTACACAGTACTGTAGCTTCATTTAGAGAGAATACATTTTTCAGAAAACTTAGAAAAGTGAAAAAAGTATCATAGTCCAGTCCTCCACCTGAGAATCCTGCAAGAATGTATGGTGTGGTACAAGCCAAGAAGATAAAGTTGCATCATTTATATAATGCAATATTACTACTGATGACTCAATACCATTGGGCCTCACCACCAGCAGAACCTGTGTTCCACTGCTGATGACTGCTGTAAAGCAAGCTTTGGCAGTATAAGAACATAAGAACATAAGAACATCCCCACTGGATCAGGCCATAGGCCCATCTAGTCCAGCTTCCTGTATCTCACAGCGGCCCACCAAATGCCCCAGGGAGCACACCAGATAACAAGAGACCTCATCCTGGTGCCCTCCCTTGCATCTGGCATTCTGACATAACCCATTTCTAAAATCAGGAGGTTGCGCATACACATCATGGCTTGTACCCCATAATGGATTTTTCCTCCAGAAACTTGTCCAATCCCCTTTTAAAGGCGTCTAGGCTAGACGCCAGCACCACATCCTGTGGCAAGGAGTTCCACAGACCGACCACAAGCTGAGTAAAGAAATGTTTTCTTTTGTCTGTTCTAACCCGCCCAACACTCAATTTTAGTGGATGTCCCCTGGTTCTGGTATTATGTGAGAGTGTAAAGAGCATCTCCCTATCCACTGTCCATCCCCTGCATAATTTTGTATGTCTCAATCATGTCCCCCCTCAGGCGTCTCTTTTCTAGGCTGAAGAGGCCCAAACGCCGTAGCCTTTCCTCATAAGGAAGGTGCCCCAGCCCTGTAATCATCTTAGTCGCTCTCTTTTGCACCTTTTCCATTTCCACTATGTCTTTTTTGTATGCTGAATATGCTGAGTAGTGTGTTGCTGAAGTGCCAGCAAGAAGGCTAAAGCCTTTCCATGCATATCAATGGAGTGCCAGCTGCCCACTGAGAAAGGTAAGTTGGTGAGGGTTGGGGGTGAGCGGGTTGGGGATGGGGGTGAGCGGGTTGAGGATGGGGGTGATGACACACACTGGATCCTGTCCCCTCCAGTAGCAGTCACTTCAGCCCCTTTCTTTCCTTGGACCCAAGCCAGCAACTTTGCTGGTGTAGATCCAAGGTGATCCATTTTGAGGCTGGAGATTTACAGAACGGAAAAGGGATACAGCATATGCCTTTTTGGAGCAGCTACACGGGGGGGGGGGGAATAGAACTGGGCTGCAAGTAACAGAGAAAAGATAAGCACTCAATAGAAGCATCTGCATTAATATTGTGTGTATTACAATGGGGGAATAACAGGGATCAAAAATAATCTGTATGTGTCACTGGGTAAGTACAGGTGATAGTTTGCCAAGCACAACATGCCTTTAATAGCCATTTAGTAAACTGTTTATCCATATGGACTTGCCAGCTGGAGAATCCTAAGAAATCAAGAGAATCAGTGGGGTTGTAAAGTAGTTTCATCACTTGAAAGTATGCTAGACAATATGGTGGTAACGTTTGGCATATGGTCATATATGTATATTTACCTGCTGTACTGTTCTAATCCTAGTGCAGATGAACTATCTATGCAATACACACACAAGTAAACTTCAACCACTTTTGTGGGCCAGACAGTGAGGATGATAAAAAAAAAGTTGGTGCCTCCCCCACAGTACTTCAAAATAACCAACATGTTTAATGCAGATTCTAACAACCACCTTCCAAATTATTCCCAAAGCATTAAGTTATTTAATTTCTTAAACCAGAGCACATAATAAGGTGTGATGATATGGGACTTTTTTTTTTTAAAGTTATGTGGAAAACTTTAAATTGTGAGTGCATAGGATACCAGCTTAAATATTACACCAGTGGTTCTCAGACCTTTAGCACTGGGAGCCAGTTTTTAGAATGACAATCTGTAAGAGCCACCAGAAAAGATTGGAAGGGACATCATCAAGCAGGAACATTTTTAACAATCCTAGGCTGTAATCCTACTCACGCTTACCCAGGAGTAAGTTCCATTTACTATCATTGTTAAAAGATGATGATGATGATGATTAATTTATATCCCACCTTTATGCCCAAAGGGCACACAAGGCGGCTTTCAGCAATTAAAAATACAACATTAAAAACAATAATTAAAACAATTTACAAATAATTAAAAATACATAGGAGCTTGTTAAAAGTACAGGTCTGTTACATTTCCCCCAATGCAGTCATGTTCCATGGGAGCATCAAGTCTAATAGATTAAAAATAAAATATTGAAATGAATGGGGACCCACCTGAAATTAGCTTGTGACCCACCTAGTGGGTCCTGACCCACGGTTTGAGAAACACTGTTAATTAAGATTTTGTTTCTTGGAAAGCATAACTTAACTCAGTGGCATCACCAGAGGAGGTACAAAGAGACAGTGCATAGCTAGAAGGGGGGGGGCAAAGCACTAAGTTTTGCAGGGAGTCTCACAGCAGCATGCAAGTGCCTCGTCCCCCTCAGGGCCAGTCCAGACAGGAGGGAGCAAGACGGAGGCTTAGGCCACTTGGAAGAGCTCCAAAGGGGAGGGGCCGCCTAGACCCTACAAAACTTAGGCTGCGATCCTAACCACTTTCCTGAGAGTAAGCCCCATTGAACAAAATAGGACTTACTTCTGAGTAGACCCAGTTAGGATTGTGCCCTTAGTGGTTTGCCCCCCCCGCTAGCTATGCCACGGACTGCGCTCTGGGCAAGGCACCCTGTGCTGAAGCGTCCCTGTGCCCGCGCTCCAGGCCCTTCAGGGGCGCTTGCAATCTGGCAACAGTTGCAGGCCTGAACTTTGTATCCTCCCCCGCAGTCACGGGGCAGAGGCGCCGCAGAGCCGTCCTGCTGCTGCTGCTCCCTCCAGGGATTCCCCGGGGTTCCCCACACTGCGCGCGCGCGCGGGAACCCCAGCAAGAGTGGCGGGAGCGCAACTGGCCGAGCTCTCCGCTCTGCGCCTCAGCGCGCGGGAAGGGGCGCTCCTGGCCCTGAGCGCAACGTGGGGCTCTGCCTGCCCTCCCCTGGCCCGTGGGGTCGCTCACCCTTCAGGGGAGGCCTCACGTTGCTCCCTTCCCTACCTGGACTGCAGACCCTCGCAGGAGGCGCTCAGCTAGCCCCACTGTTGCTTTCCATTTATAAACTCCTCCCCCCCTCTTTATTAACTGCGTCTCCACCTCCCAGGGCAGGTCGCAGCCTGGCCTTGGAAGTGGAGAGGCCCCGCCTTCCAGCTTGGCCAATAGCAGTCAGGCGGTGTGAAGGAGAGGGGGCAAAAGGGGGGGAGGTGCCTGACTGACTGACTGCCTGCCTGCAGTCTACCAGGGCTTATCCTCAAATAAACCAGTTTGCCTTCCAGGTGCTGCAGGCTTAGGGTAACCAGGCAGACAAAAGAAAATATTTTTCTACCCAAGGTGTCATTAGTCTGTAGAACTCCTTGCCACAGGATATGGTGATGGCATCTGGCCTAGATGCTTTTAAAAGGACACATTTCTGGAGGCAAAGTCCATCACGGGTGACAGGCCGTGATGGGTATGTACAACCTCCTGATTTTAGAAGTGGGCTGCCTCAGAATGCCAGATGCAGGGGAGGCCACCAGGATGTAGGTCTATTGATAACACTATAAAATTTGCAGATGATGCTACAGTGGTGGGGCTTGTTAGCGGGAATGATGAGTCTGCTTATAGGAAGGAGGTACAGGAGTTGTTATTGGGGTGCAAAGAAAATAATCTCTCACT
The DNA here is from genome assembly GCF_035046505.1 of Tiliqua scincoides. NCBI lineage: Eukaryota > Metazoa > Chordata > Lepidosauria > Squamata > Scincidae > Tiliqua > Tiliqua scincoides. Next base: position 23,421,595 of record NC_089825.1, read on the forward strand.
TAACATCAAAAAAACTAAAGAACTTATAATTGACTTCCGGAAAAAGAGGGATGTACACACACCATTATACATAAATGGTGAGGAGGTGGAGAGGGTCGCCAGTTTCAAATTCCTAGGTATTTACATCACAGAGGATCTCTCATGGACTATTAACACCAGCATGTTGATAAAAAAGGCACAAAAGTGGTTATATTTTCTGAGGAAGCTTGGGAGGTTAAATTTGTCACAGCAGCTGCTTGTGTCTTACTGTTGTTGCACCATTGAGAGTGCCCTAACCTATGATATCTTGGTGTGGTATGGAAATTGCTCTGCAGGGGACAAAAAAGCTCTGCAGAGAATTATTGAGATCGTGCAGCACATCATCAACCTTCATCTACCAGCTTTGGAGGACATCTATACATCTCGCTGTCTGCAGAAGTTACATAGTATTCTGAGAGACCCCTTCCATCCCGCTCATAAGTTCATTGAACTGTTGCCTTTGGGTAGACGAGACAGAACTATTAAAGCAGCACCACACGATTCCTGAACAGTTTTTATCCCACAGCCATAATTACATTGAATAAGGTGATATAGTTGTTACCATGCTCCTGGGCATTATGGTCTGTTATAATGTTTTTATATTATGCATGTTGTATAGAATGTGTGGGTGAGTGTGTAGAGTGTGATTGTTGGAATTGTAGTATATATTTATGCTTGTATCTCAAAGGTGCATAAATTTTGTTGTATTATAGCACTAGGACAATAAAGTTACTACTACTACTACTACTACTTGATGTCTTGTGTGCTCCCTGAGGCATGTGGTGGGCCACTGTGAGATAAGCAAAGCTGGACTAGATGGGCCTTTGGCCTGATCCAGTAGGGCTCTTCCTATGTTCTTATGACATGTCCTCATGTGCTGGAAAAGAACTTAAATGTTCTCCTTTTCCCTGTGAGCGGGCCCCTGAAAGCAGTGCAGAGCCTTCTGGTAATTAATAAATAATATGTAATAAATATGTAAAAGTTTTTGAATTTAATAATAAGTAACATAGTGTTTAAATTAACCAAATGAAATCAATAGATGAGTGTTTTCAGCTTTTATTTTGTAGTGTCCTACATTTTTCTTGGATGTCCTACATTTGGGGTGCCTTGTCCTCTTTTGTGGTTATGACATCTGGTCACCCTGGGCAGATTGCAGGAGTCTTTGTTGACCGCAGGGTGGGTGAAGAACATAAGAACAGCCCCACTATGGCCCAATCCAGTGGGGCTGTTCTTATGTTCGCTGCATTTGCTTCCATAAAGCCAGAGTGGTGGCACATTCATTTTGAAGTCTGGCTGCTCAGTAAGGATTTCCAGGCCAATCCTCTCCATGTTTATTCCAAAGTAAGCCCCGCTGATTTCAGTGGAGCTTACTTTCAGAGCAAGCATGCACAAGATTGCAGCCTTCAGGCCCAATCCTATCCAGCTTTCCAACACTGAGGCAACTGTGCCAATGGGGTATGTGCTACATCTTGGGGGGTTGGCAGTGGTGTCACTAGGCTTTGTGTCACACAGTGTGGGAAGCCACACCCATTACCTCTATGATGGACCTCTTCCCAATGCCCTGGGTGGCGGGTATGGTGCTATAGCATTGCCCCACCCCTGCTGGTTTTTTTGCTTAACTTATTATTGAAAAGAGATATTTCAACGCGGTTTGTTTCATTACATTCTGTATGAAATTACACATTGAATGATATATGATGTTGTTATTTGAAAATACCAAGATTTAAAAAATTTTGGGAAGTAGTGGTGTCACCCACTGTGCGCATGACCCTGTGTGGCCTGCACCCCCAGCATCTCCCTAGCAATGCCACTGGGGGGGGGGAGGGTAACGGAGACCTCCTCAAGGTAAAGGAATGTTTGTTCCCTTATCTCAGGGCTGCATTGCAGCTGCAATAGGGGCTGGAAAGTTGGATAGGATTGGGTCCTTTCCTCCTAATAAGCACGCATAGGAGTGTAGCCTTAAGGCCTGACTTTTTTATTTCTTGCTGTTTCTCCCAGGGATGAGCTCAAACTCACAGCCTACAGCCGTAGCTGCTAGATTATAATGCATGTATCCTAAACTCAGTGGAATCTCTGTAATTTAGGTGGGAGAAGAGTACCTAAATTACCCTTCTGCTGCCTAAAAATGCATTGCAGTTTGCAAGACATCGGCTGCAATCCTATCCACCTTTTCCTGGGGGTAAGCCCTATGGAACACAACAGAATTTACTTTTGACTAGACATGCATAGGATTGTGCCCATCATGCACCTGGAAAATCTGAGAAAGAGGAGGAAGAAGCTACGATAAACTGCTCTTAGAGACCAGTTTTTATGGAGCTGTGTTGAAGAATCCAATTCTTGTGGAGTTCTTCAGTTACAGCCTATAACGTGCTCCTGTCAGAGATTAAAACAGGGATAACAACCCACAGCAAATGTGTTGCTAGTGGCATATGGACACTTTCTAAGTGGCACATGCCAAATCACCACATATATAATTTTTTTTTTTAATTGAGTAAAGATATGGGTAAAGGAACCAAATATACATGGGTTAAAGGTAATACAAAGGGGGAAACATTGGGAATTCACAGAACTGCAGTTATTACCATTTTAAATCACCATCAAAAAAAATTAATTACTGCTTTCCTCCATTCTATAATGTCAATACAAATTTAACAAAAATTTAACAAAAATTCAATCTAATCTTGTCTATAATTGTCATAAACATTAATACGTTTACTTTTGTCAATTTCAATTTTACTTAATTGACTCTTAAATCATTTGTCTATCCATCTATAAAGCAGGTTCCATAATTGCTGTATTGTTTCTATTTTGCCATCCTTCAATCTTTCAGTTACAACATCCATTTCAATAATCTCATATAATTTCTTAATCCACATATCTATAATGGGAATTTCTGAGCTCTTCCACATCTGAGCATAGATTAATCTTGCTGCAATAGTTGTATACAACAAAATATGTCTTGTATCATTATTACAGCTTTCGGGGAAAATATTCAGTAAGAATATCTCTGGTTCAAAAGGTATAACACATCTGAAAATATTTTGAATATTTATATGTACTTTTCTCCAGAATTCTTTTGCCTTAGGACAGAGCCACCACATATGGTAAAAAGATCCTTTCACCTCCTTACATTTCCAGCATTTTTTGCATATGCCAGGGTACATTTTTGCAAGTCTATCCGGAGATAGATACCATATATATAATTTTAATGTCAGGGAGCTGGCATAGGGGAGTCACTCTTGTGGGATGCTGCCAAGTCAGCAGGGCCACTTTCAGTAGTCCTTGTGCAAGGCCTGCTGGAGTGTTACCAAGCGGCACACCAGCTGTACTTCTGGGTGCACCAAGTCACAGTGAACTGGCACCCCACCACTGGTGTGTGGCACATTCAAGATTTTTTACATAAAAACTGACATGTGGTGTGCTGCGGGTTGATCACCCCTGGATTAGAAGCTAAACAAAGCTGTGGCATGTACTTTATTGATATCTGTAAATAATATACTGTCTTGTCCATGGTGGAAAAAGTGGTCTAATATTAAACCAACTGAAATTTACTCAGCCTTCAAGCTAGTACCTTTAATTATTCCAGGGCACTTGTGTGAGTCCTTTATAACACTGTACTTTGTCCTTACGTAACCTAATCTAAGGGGACAGGCAAAGTTAAAATTTCATTAACAGAAGGTTTGCTTGGGGATCAGGTAGGGTAGGTTGGGAAATAGCATGACTAAGCACAGCTTGGGATGTTCATTTAACAGAATGAAGTTTGATGTTTTGAGTATGTATAGTAGGGAGAAGCAGTTACTTCAAAATGTTCTGTTTAAAAGAGCATAACCTCAAAAATGAGGAGCCCACCTGCCTGCTCCCTCCGTGAACATGAAGTCATCGTTCATCAGTGTTGGATTTCAAGGAGTTATGGGAAAGCAGTGAAGGAGTATCCTGAAATGCCTCCGGTTTCACTAAACATGATCAAACTTTGGGGGGAAATGTTGCAGATGTACTCCTGTATGTAGAAGTGTGCAAACTGCACAGAAGTAAAGAACAACTGAATGTAACCCTAACCAGTTAATACTTGCTGAAACATACTACAGCGGGCCCTCTGTATGCAGTGGGCCCTCGGTTCCATGACCCCGCCGCAGATATAAAAATCTGCTGATGCTGAAATCTGGAGGGAAGGCAGGGTCACGGTGCTGCAATATCTTACCTGGAGGTTGTGCCAGGCCGTCTGGAGGTTGCACTGGCCTCCCAGCCTCCTCAGAAGGCCTCATGGACATGACCAGAAGTAGCTTCTGGTTCACATCAGCTACTTCCAGCTGTGTACAGGATGTGTTCTGAGGTGCAGGGAGGCTAATGCATGAGCCCCCTGTGCCTAAGAACACCGCTCAGGTACAACCGGAAGTCATTATTGCAAATCAGAAGTGGCTTCCCGGTTGCGTCCAAGAGGCCATCTGCAGGTGCAGGCTCAGCATCCGCAGATGCCAAGCTGGTAGATAACAAGGGCCCACCATAATTTTTAAGAGGATTGCCTTGTGCATAGCAAACTCCCAGTATCACACACTGGCAGAAAATGAAGTAGGAGGAGGAAGATAGAAATGAAAAGGGCATTGTAGTACATGTCTTTGATGTTTCCATGAAGCTTACACTATGAAAATCAAAAATTTATCGGGGGGGGGGGGGAATGAGATGCATAATGACAATATTTGGTAGGGACCTCAACAACATATGGATAACTCAGAGTCAGTTAAAAAAAATAGATTTAATGTACAGTATTAGCATTTCAAGTTGATGATGTCATTTCTACACATGCTTGCTTGAGAGTAAATCCCATAGAATTTAACGTGGCTTCTGAGTGTATATTTCTAGGACTGGGCTTACATTTTGGTCATGAATATCTCAGAGCAAATACACGGATACTGTCAATATATGCTAATCAATTTGACAGCAAAAAGAAGTTGTTATACGTATGATGCTTTATCCTTCAATTGTTTTTAATTAATTGAGAGTTTTTGTTTGTTTGTTTTTCCTGTGTGTGGAAATAGAAGTTCTAACCTGATTATTTAGTCAGTTCTTAGGTTCCTGTCGTGACAAGGAAAGCAAGGTCTATTTTCTTTTAATTGAAAACAATCACCCATTTTGGCTGCTGCATTTCTTTGATTTATTGCCTACTGAGGTCCCTTGGGCAACAAAGAGAGTCAGATTTTGCATTGTTTTCATCCTCATTGTGATGCTGTTTCTTCTTTCTTGATAATGGATAAATAAAATCTATTACGTTTTAAGGGTGAAATCTGTACTGTGCTGCTCTACATATTAGATTATTTCAGTCAGACAAACTATGTTAGGGAGCAGGTGGCTGAATCTTCACAAGGAAACTGGCAGCTTGATCAGAATAGAGAAGTATGTATCCTCTAGGGCTCAGCTACCAGTCTGGAATAAACTTTGCACAGCACTATGCGAGAAAGATACCAGAAGAAGGAACATGCTGTGTTTTTGCTGTGAACCTTATGTAGCAAATACCAGCCAATAAGGAGTGAGCTAGGTGAAGCTTATCAGAAAGGCTTTATGCAACATGTTGACCAATAGGAAGTTGGACTTTGAAAATAATAGATGGATAATATACATTTCTAATCAGCAATCCATTTTTAAGAAGGGCCAAGTTTTCAACTCAGCAAGGACCGAGTATCAGTAATATACCAGCTGAAATCCTAACCACACTTTCCTGAGAGCAAGCCCCATTTAATGAAATATGACTTACTTCTGATTAGACCTGGTTAGGATTGTGCCCTCAGCAGCCACTGAGCTGGTGGAGAGGCTAATTTGGATTGCGTTCTGAAATGCATAAGGTCTAGAAAGGTCTTTCCAGAGACTCTGTTCCCCTCATTCTACAGAAGGGGCCGGGGAGAAGAATCCTTTTCCTATGTCTCAGCTTGGGAAACTGAGACCAGGAGTATCAAAACGCTTGTGTATGTGATAGGACCCTGAAGTCAAGGGCCATTTTACAGGCCAAGTGGGAAACCTTTGGAAATAGATTTGACTTCAGGCCTCCAGCATGCTTGTCTGTAGTTCAGACAGTAGTCCTAGTTCTAGTTCATGGTGGAAAACAGGGAACTATGGTGCCAATAGGTGCCAACCTTGCTTTTTTTAAAAAAGCAATAGCCCTAAGGTGGAGATCTTGAAAAATAAGCTGGTAGGGCATAATGTTTCCTGGTTAGAAGCTGCTGCCTGTCTCAACAGCGCTGGAAGTTGTTGCAAGGCAGCAGTAGTGAGTAAGCGGGTGGTCTACCAACATCAGGTTTACCTGAGGTTCACTAGAACTTGGCAGCTGATGCTGACATGAGAAAGGGCAGGGACAGTCATGCCATCACAACAGGAAGCATTTGTTGATTGCAGCCAAAGCATTTAAATCACAGTTGACATCCAAGCAGGATATGTCATTTATTTCATCAGCATGCAGTACTGTGTGTCATTAATACTTTTGGGGAAGTTCACTCAGACAAAAATTGCTGCTCAGCAACTGCCTCTGGTATGTCCAATTTTTCAAAACCAAAAGAACGCTATTAATCTGTGAGCATAACACACCATGATATCTGCAAATAGATGTGGATGCCAAGGGAGTTCATAGATCCTCAAAGGCAAATATCTACTACAAAAATTGGAGGAACCTTATAATTAACCGGATTATAGTAAGATGAATAACAGAGGGAAGAGAACAATCTGGAAACACTTAAATAAAATGAAAACCAGGATAGCAGTATAAAGAAGACTGACACGTTCCTAGTGAGTTAAAAACTGTATAATCAGTAATATGAAAGCAGCAGGACAATCTATCAAAACCGAAATGGGAATGCATTGTACAACTCTCATACTCCTATCCAGTGTTTTTTTTGTAAATAAAAAGGTGCAGGAACTCACAACTTGTTAATCTTTTATTTATTTATTTATTTATAAACCATTTTTTATTGGAGAAATGAAATATTTTTTATGTGTTTCCCCCTAAAGATGAACTTACTTCTGAGTAGACATGCATAAGATTGGGCTGTAAATCTCCACATTCCCTTCCCCCTAGCTACTTTTTCTACACATGGGGGAAAAATACTGTACAGGTGCACTTGTAGCGTGTAGTATGTAGTGTGGCACTACTTCGAGGAGAGCAAGCAGTGAATGGATTCCGAAAAATGGCTTACATGAGTTCCATGTAGTAAAATTACTCTAAGCAACTGTGGGAGTAAGAACAAAAAAGGAATTCTTACATGAGAGGGGTCCTTAGGTGCACATAGAAACAGCTACGTTTGCAAACAAGCGATTAAATACGGTTTAATTCAGGTATCAGAATACTCTGTGTCTTTGGGAAGGCGCTTGGCATGCAATTGCATGTTCTCTGCTGTCCTGAGCAGCTGCTGTGCATTGCTGGAGAGGAGCTGCAAACGCTGGCTGGCGGAGGTCATGCTTGTGGGGGAAGGATGAGGAGGATCTCTGGCAAGGCAGGACAGCACGTTGTACACACATAGAATCCCTTTTCACCTGCCCTTAGCATGTGAAAACTCCGTCCTCCTCCTCGGTGTCGGCGCGTGTCACCCGCGCCCTCCACTGGCTTGGAAGCTGCGCTGGGAGGTAGAGTGCAGGAGGGGGAGGGGAGGCGGGCTGGGCTCAGGCGAGAGCTTGGAGATGGGGGCAGGAGGGGGTCGTTGTGTGGTCAGGCAGGGGCCAGGGGTCCGCCCACCCTGCTCCCCCCAGCACCCACCCAGCAAATGCCTCTATTTTGCTACCCCCCTCCTGGAATGCCTCCAAAGGGGAGGGGCCCCTGCAAAAAGGTGCCGGAACTCCGTCCCCCGCGTTCCATTAGAAAAAAAGCCCTGCTCCTATCCACACTCTCTTAGAAAGGCCCTATTATGTCAAGGTAAATTGTACCAAGTGTCTTAAAGTAGTGCCTGTCTCTTCTAATTTTATTGATCGAGCAAGCAGAAGCCCTGTGTAATAGTGATTGTACCGGCCTATTAAGGATGCAACTGATACCAAAATGCAATTATAATGTGCACACACAGAGAGGACTTATTATTTCGATACCAGTGCCACAGAAATATGTATATATTTCATATCTTTACTGTTATCTGCAAAAATAGCGCCAGCACCATTGTTTTCCAATAACACAAAGCCCAGGCAAGCTTATCGCTAAATTTAAATGGGGTTCCTTTCAGAATGCCTTTGTCCATCTGCAAACACTACCAGAATAAATTAGTTTTGTTTAGTGCACCACTCTGACAACCACTTTTCAATGGTGCTGAAAATAGAGTCACTTCCCCGGTTTTATTAGTTTATTACAGCTCTGTACAACTCGACATCATTTCATGAAAGCAGGCTAGGTATTTTTCCTTTTTGCTTCTTTATGGTGTGAATTTAGTTTTCATGAAAAGTGTCAGATTAACAGCCCCAGAGATTTAACTCTATTTATCTCCAGAGCAGCTACAGTATGACCAGTGGCAGGCCAGTGTTCAGCAGTTTGCAGGAGCAATTGCATGTAACATTGATGCGAACAAATGAACTGCCATTGTGTGTCACATCAAAGGGCCATCTAGCATTGTCTCACATAATGGCCGGTAATGGATGCATCGGAAGAAGAGTACAAACTTCCATTGTGCAATAACAGCACCACCAGATGTTTGCTCCTCTCACCTAGCAAATGGAAGGGTTGGGATTATTTGACCACTGCTTTTTGAGCCATTGGTGACTGATGGGCTGAACCTCTCAAAATCTGCAGCATAATCATAGGCATATCTAGAATCATAGAATCTTAGAGTTGGAAATGACCTAAAAGGTCATCTAGTCCAACCCCCTGCCTAAGCAGGAAACCTTCCAAAAAGTGCTTGTCAAACCTCTGCTTGAAGATCTCCAGTGAGGGAGAGTCCACCACTTCTCCCCTCGGCAATTTGTTCCACTGCCGAACCACTCTTACCATCAGGAATTGTTTCCTGATGTCCAATTGGAATCTCTTGCAGTTTGTACCATTGGCTCTGGTTCTACTTTGACAGCCCATACGGCAGCCCTTCAGGTTGAGCGCTATCATATCCCCTTTCAGCCTTCTCTTCTCCCAGCTGAACATACCAAGTTTCCTCACCCTTCCCTCGTAGGTCTTGTTCTCCAGCCCTCTGATCATCCTTGTTGCTCTCCTCTGAACCTGCTGCAGTTTGGCTGCATCTTTCTTAAAGTGAGGTGCCCAGGACACAGTACTCCAGGTGAGGTCTAACCAATGCAGAGTAAAGTGGAACCATGACTTCTCATGACTTGGAAGCCAGGGTTCTATTAGTGCAGGCTAAAACTGCATATGCCTTCTTTGCAGCCGCTCCTACTCAGAAGCAAGTTCCAATGTATTCAGTAGGGTTTCAAAATTATTATTTCAAAAGGAAGAGTTGAATGGTGACTCTTAAAAGAGACAACTAATTTTCCTTCCACTTATTTTTGTCCTCTGATTTTCCAGAACTACATTTCTTTTACTTCCCTTTTTTAAGTTTTAAGCCCAGAATCATTTTTCAGTGTCACTCCATAATCAATTTTTTAAAGGCTTTGAATGTCCTTTTTTAAGGTTAAAATTAGATTTTTATTATATCTCGAGCAGTACTATTTAAATGTTGAACAGGTTCTTTGTGAAGTAGTTGTTTATGCTTGTTACTTTTAATAACAATCTGAGTTTCTGCTCCTGAGTGTCTTTCATGGAATTCCAACTCTGTTACTCCTCCCATAACAAAAAAAAAAAAAAATTGACAGTCTTTTTGGTGAAATCTGTGATCAGACTTCAACCTTTCAAATAGGTTTAGAATGTACTTAGAAACAGTTTTATAATATTTTAGAGTTGCATGTTATTAACTGTGCAGCTTAAAAATTTAAAAACACTGCCTTTGAGGGGATTCGGTGAAGACACTGCCGGTCCATCTACAAGGCCACCTGATGCATTAGTGGCAGATTACAAGGTGTCCAAGGGGTGGCAAATTAGAGGTGTCTTTCACTTCAAGTCTACCTCTACCTCTACCACCTCTACCAACCTCTACCACCTCAAGTCTACCTCTACCACCTTAATCCAACCTACCACCAATGCAAGCCTTGAGGTTTCTCACTTTTTGGACGAGAAGCAGATCATTCCTATCCTTACCGCTCTCTTCACATGCTCTTTCCACATTTCCAGATTTCATGACAGCACGTGAGGAGCACATAAGGGGAGGGTTGCGCAGAGTAGTGGACCTGAAATGGCATCAGGCACCATTGAGTTACATAAGCCCAAGTGAAGATCTTGTGGGGCTGGAACTGCAAGCAGTCAGTTGAACATGTGACCAGAGACGAGTATGCAGTCCTGGTCAGGGTGAAATCAAAGTCCAGTGAATGAAGGTCAGAGGCAGGTACATAATGTCATACAGCTGCTCACGTTCCAGGAGAGGACAGCAGATGAAATGAGTTGCTAAGAATGAGAAACCAAGCCTGAACCAACAGATATACAAAGTCAGGCAGGCCTTGATTGTCTGGTCTTCTGGCTATAGTACCCTCTTGGACTATTATCTGGGTGATGCTGCAGTGTAGCAGAGACCAAATAGACAGATCCATTTGCCTGAAATCAACTTGGTAACAGATTGCCTGGATTTTTGAACCCCTTGATCATATAATGTACAGGTTGAATATCCCTTATCCAGATTGCTTAGAACAGGAAGGTCTCTGGATTTTGGAAAAATTGCATAAATATAATGAAAAATGCTTCCTGCTCTTCTCATTGTGACCCATACGGTGTCTCAGTGGCATCAAGTGGGGAGGGGGCGTGCGGGCCACAATGGGTGACGCGCACGGGGTGGGGTGACACTGCTAGTGACCAAAATCGCTAAAATAGCAGTTTGTAGGAATACCATCATGCTATATACCATTCGATGTGTAATTTACAGCAGAGTGCAATGAAAAAACCAAAGTGAAATATCTCCATTCTGTCAAAAGTTACGGCCAAAAACCAAGAAAACAAAAATGCAATTGTCTCATGTAACAAAAAAGTACATTTCCTTAATTTAGAACGGATCAGTGAGACTGACTGTTTGAAGAGCCAATGAGATATTATTATGACACAGCATGGAACCAATCAGGTGTTAGTAAAGTGACACCCTGGGGGGGGAGAAGAGAGTGACACCACTAGTGACCAAAATCACTAAAATCATGGTTAGTAGGAATAATACAATCATGTTGTATTCCATCCAATGCGTAATTTGCAGCAGAATGCAATGAAACAAACCATGTTGAACTATCTATGTTCCATCAAAAAGTATAGCCAAAAAATAATGGGGGTGGGGCAATGGTACATCACCACTCCCACCACCCAGGGCGTTGCGCACTAAACCAAAAGAGGTCCATCATGGGGTAATGCGCTGGCCTCCCGCACCAGGTGACGCAAAGCCTAGTTGACATCACTGGAGTGTCTGCTGGCCTCTTTCACATTTATCAGCAATGTCTGTACAGATACATGCCACAGAGTAGAGAATGGAACGCACAGCCTGTACCTGCTCTGTACATGGGAATAAGCACAATACCTAGCATTCAAACTACAGAAAGTTTTTTTTAAAAAAATGTCTGGATTTCTGAATAGTCTGGATTAGGGGTAATTTACCTGTATTGGATTTCCATACTTCAGTAGCAAAAATCTAAGATTTTGGATTTAACATCTTTCTCAGAATCATAACTTAGCTTCAGCTGGTGCAACTGGTATTAACAGAGGCAACTCACTGGGAGCACATAATACCTGTTCTCCATAGGGGTTGCACTGGCATTCTGTACACCTCCGGGCTCAAATCAAGGTGCTGGTTCTGACCTTTAGAGCCTCCACAACTTGGGACTAAGTACTTGAAGGACCATTTCTTCTTGTATGTGTCTCCTCTTATATTCAGATCATCATTTAAGAGCCTGCGTCAGGTGCCCTGGTTTTCCAAGCAGGGCCTTCTTAGTAACAGTACCGTCTCTTTGGATGGTCACACCACATAGGCACCAACATGATACACCTTTAGGTGTTTGAGCAAGACATGACTCTTTGATGCTGATTGCTGTCCGTTATATTGGATTCTCTTGTCTACTCTCACCTGATTTTCTTCTTGTCAGTTGGTTGCTGCCTAGAATTTGGTTGTTTTATAGTGATTTTTCTTACAGTTCTTGTTTGCATCTTTTGTTGTAAATTGTCCCAGATCCTATGAATAAAAGGTGAAAAATAAATGTTTTAAAATACAGTATAAATAATGTAGGGTTTCTCTCCTAGAATTCCAAGTACAAGTCTAAACCGTAAACTTTACCAGTGCAACTCGTGTTGCCTATCAATATTCAAGTTGTGTTTTTTTCAACCTAAATAATAATCACAGACGTTTGAAGGTGTTTCTGATTTACATTTCAGTTTCATTTCCACACTCAGGTTAAAGTAGTCATGGATTTTGTTTAAAAAAAAAAAAATTATGCATCTCTGAATGCATCACTAGGACCAGAGGATTCAGTTTGCTTTGCCATCAACTCTGATTGGGTATCTGCCTCAGCAGTCTGCTGTTTCAGTGAAATGATGCCTTCCATTCAGATGAGCTAATTATTATTGTTCCTGTGAATACCAAAGCAATTAATAATGATTAATTGCTTAAGTTAAATGTCACCATCTATATTTGATTTCTGAAAGGATCTCTGATGGCAACTCTGCTTGGAGACTATAGCCATGCCTTTGGGAAAATATATCAAATGAATACTTAACATATTTAGGAAATTGGGGGGGGGGGAGTGTCAAAAGGCCAGGAACAAAAAAGTGAGCTCTAGCATTTGCCAATGTGTTTGTGGAGAGCACTGAAGGTGTGTGCTTTCCCAGAATGCTTCTTGCTCAAAGATTATGAACAGAGGGCAACAGATTTCAGATTAGGAAACTGACATGCATTCAATTCTATTAAAAAATATATATATAACACAAAGACTTAGGTTTGCTACATCAGACACATCCAAAGTGCTGAAATGTTTGAAATTGGAACAGGTGATGTTACAAGACTACAACCCCTGAAAAATAGTGTGTGTGTGGTGGGCAAAGTTGGGAATCAGTAACCTTATCCCTGAGGAAACCTTTGGCTCAGTTCCCTTATCCTGTGTTGAAGCTGGCAGCTGGGTATATACCTGGCAGCTAATATACGGATATATACAGAGGTGCATCAGCTATTTAGCTGACACAGAAACAAGGGGACCTGTGTTGGGCTCTGAGGCCTGAGGGGTGTGGGGGGATAGGATTCAGCAGCAGTCGAGGTTGCTGTTCCTGCCCTCCTCCCAGACCTCAACCATTCCCGCTCTCCCCCAACCCAGTTTCACTCCCTCCCTGCCTTCTTTTCACCCTCCCCACCCTCCTTATTATACATATTAAAGGTTGTTTTTAATGTTCAAGGGTATTTTAATGGTATATTGTAAAATTATTTGTATTTTAATGGTATTTTGTAAAGATTATTTTAAATAAGGTGTGTGTATGTCTTTCGCCTTCTCTTTTTCTGTAAGTGGCTTTGGGTGCTCTATGGGGGGAAAAACAGGATAAAAAATTGGGTGGGTAAATAAATAAATTATGTAAATTACACACAAACGTCAAACCTTTATAAGAACATAAGAACAGCCCCACTGGATCAGGCCATAGGCCCATCTAGTCCAGCTTCCTGTATCTCACAGCGGCCCACCAAATGCCCCAGGGAGCACACCAGATAACAAAAGACCTGCAAGGCTTCCTGGGAATTGTAGTTAAGAACATGAGAACAGCCCCACTGGCTCAGGCCACAGGCCCGTCTAGTCCAGCTTCCTGTATCTCACAGCGGCCCACCAAATGCCCCAGGGAGCACACCAGATAACAAGAGACCTCATCCTGGTGCCCTCCCTCCCTATAACACTAGCATTCTAGAGAGACTGCTAAGCTAGACCTAGATGCAGCCAGGAGCTACGTGGAGTGATTCCTGTGGTCATGACAGCAGGAAATAACAGTCTACACTTGAAAAAAAAAATTGCCATTGGTTACTACAGATTGTATGTATTTACAGTATGATTTAAAGTCTTGATTTTCCCCATCGTTTAATGCACTGGGGTACTTAGGAAGGCTCTCATGAGATAGGACAGTGGCGCTGCCTATGTGAAACATACTTTTGAGTAACTGTCCTCTAGACCAGCGGAACTCAAACTTTTCCGGCCAGTGGCTCCCTTGACCCCCGTGGCTGTTGGCCATGACTCCCCATCATGTTCCTGAGGGCTGGAAGTGACATCATGAAACAGGAAGTGATCAGAAATATTAACTATATTAACTATAATATTATAATATTATATTTATTATAATATAATATTAAATATTAAATATATATTAACTATATTAATATTAATTATACTAATCATATCATTAATTAAATGCAGATCTTAAAAATATATGCTCAGTGTTTCTGGATCACAGACAGCCGCTCCATGAGAATATCTATGTTTGGGACCCATGAATTCTGGTATATTAAACAGAGTGACCATGCAATACTAACTGTCAGATAGGCTGGCAGCCCAAGAGTGTTGCAAACATGCCATAAAGCACATTTGTGCCTCCTTATGAGCAGGCCGGAGCAATGACATGCACCATTTACCCCACACCAGATCTGGACCAGAAGAGGGCACGTTTGTGCCAGCCAAGGGAGGCCAGCGGGGAGGAGGGGTAGGAGAGGATGGTGGGAGGTTGGATCTCAGGCAGGGAGGGGGTTTTTTGGATGGGAGGAGGGTGGAATACTGGGCAGATTGGTCCTGGGAGGGGGTGGGACCAGCTGTAGCAACACAGGCTATATCCTAAACCCCTCCCGACCAGCCCTCTGTTACACTGAGCTGCTTGGATTTATGCCAGCAATTTCACTGGTGCAAGTAGCCATGGGGTGGCTGGGGCATGGGGTGGCTGGGGCATGACATAAGCCATGGGGTGGCTGGGGCATGGGGTGGCTGGGGCATGACATAAGGTAAGGCAAGAAATATCCCCTTAATCCAAGTTGCAGTTTGTCTGGCAACTGTCTTGTACTGGATACAGCACAGGTCACATAGCCTGCCTGTTCCAGAGCAAATTAGAAGTGGGCTGCCTGACACTTATAAAGCTAGATCAGGACCAAAGTCTTCACTTCTGTCACCAGGTTTGTGTCACCTTGTGCGAGAGCTCACAGCATGATGATGATGAGCTCACCCCCATGATGAACCTCCTCCCATAACAGACCATATAGAATAAATTACAATATCATATGCACAATCTAAACACAGTGAGGTTGGTGTCATCCACTCACCCCATTAACTTTATAAATAAAAGGAAGATCTTAGGCTCACCGTGCAAACATTACAAAGACCTTTCAGTAGCATGGTTTTTTTCATGTAGAAATTGCTAACAGAATCCTAACTGGCTTCGCAAGGAAAAGTCCAGAGTAGGACTTGAGAAGTAGGCTACCTCAGCAGGTCAGATGCAAGGGAGTAGAAACAGGATGCAAGAATCTTGTTGTCTTGTGTGCTTCCTGAGGCATCTGGGGGGCCACTGTGAGATACAGGAAGCTGGACTAAGCAGGCCTTTGGCCTGATCCAGCAGGGCTCTTCTTATGTCCAACAATTCTGCTGTATAAAGTATCACTAAAGGTGCAACATGCTGCAATTGGGTCTAGCACAAAATTCTTGAAGCTGCGCAGTTACTTAGCAATAAGACTACATATTACTGGAGGAACAAGGTAATCACCAAAATGGCATCCTCTCTTCCTGTAACATCAAATAAAACTCATTCTCTGGCATGATATCATCATGAAAAAATTAAACCAAAGGAGAACAAGCCTTGCAGGCTTTCTTTCAATCCTACTCCTGCACTGTGGCAAAAAGAATCATACATCCAGACTGGTTTCATTTTGATCACTTTCCCAGCAACCTCAAGCAACAATTCAAAATTGTTATCTGCGGAATGAATCTCTCTTCAGTATTGTACTTCAAAACACAGGAAGGCCCTCACACCAGCGCTTGAATTCTGAGGGGAAAGGCCAGAACCCTTAATGAAATCCAAAAACCCCTATCCCCACCACTCAGTTCCAAACCCAATTCATGCCGCCTCCTTCAGCTTTCAAAGGACAGTTGCTAAAGGCCCAGATCCAATCTGGTGGAGGGGAGAGGCACTCAGATTCCAGCACTGCCAAACTCTCTCCCCAAAGAGAATATTCAAGAAAGATAAATATCCCATAAGAATGGGCCACTGAGAGATACAGGAAGCTGGACTAGATGGGCGTATGGCCTGATCCAGGGGCTCAGAGCCTCTGAGAGAAATTTTATCAGGGGGTACAAAGTTCCTCCCCCTCCGAAAGGGGAGGGGGAAATGGGGCAGGCAGAATGGGGAGTAAAATAGGGCAGGGGGAAGGTTCTGACAGCCAGATGGTCTTTGGAGCCCAGGTCTATGAGGCTTCTTGATGTGGAGCCCAGGTCTACCTGACCAAGTGGCACTGGCATATAGATAAAGTAATATGGAAAATGAAACACATTCAAGCGGTCCATCTTTGTCTTCCTAGATCTTTAATTTGTGAGCCTTGCTCGGTAATTTTAGCTATTAATGGTGAATGAGAGCTTTGAATGGAAGAGGGAGCACTGACACTTTCTCCTCACTGTGGTACGCAAATTGTTAAAAACCAATCAGGTCGCATTTAAGCTTCGTGCAAGTGGGAAATAAGCTTCAGGCATTTATTTCCCTCCAATGTGATGCCCTGCTCTGCAGTCGTTACTCAAAGGTGTGTTACTATGGCACTGCAACATGGCTTGGATTTATTTGTTGTTAAATCCATATTATTAACTTTCCTTTCTTGAGAGGAACCCTGACATGAGCGCACATGAATTTTTAACAGGTACATTGGCAGCAATTCCATCCCAGTAGAGAAGACACGCTCTGTTTTCATATAGTTTTGTACAAATTATATCAGTCGGCTGAATGAGCACCATTCCCTCTACCTTTTCTGCAATTTGTTTTCTGAAAAGTGATGCATATATTCCAGCAGCAGTCCACAGTGGGGCCTCAAGATGTTTATAGCTGGCAAGTAACAAAGTATCTGCCTTCAGGCTAAACACAAGCATATGTGGCTGGGATACTGAAACATCACCTCTGTTTAGATGTCCTCCTGCCCCTTTCCACCCTGTGGAGCACATTCATATTCCCAGTGCAGGAGCCACCCCCACAGGTGACTTGAGTCTGTGGGTGCTTGTGAAAATGTAAATGACACTTCAGTAATAAAGGCAAATTGCTTGCTTGGGTGCTTTGTAGTCTGGAGCCTGTTTCCAGAAATCCGGACTGCGTGGTTCATAAGGATGCAGGTTGGGTGATTCGTAGAAACAAATAAATACATAGCGAGTGATCTCTTGTGTATCCAGACCTGAGACTTAGTATGATTTAATATTTATGGGGCAATCAATGTACATGGTACTTTGCAGAGGAACAGAAGCACAAAAAAAAGAGGTCCTTGCCTTTGTGGAGTTTTCCATTTAAATCTTGAGGCAGTACCTGGAGGGAGGGAGGGGCAAGAGTAACAGGAGCTGAATACTAAGTAGCATATGGTTGGCCTTGTTTAATTGGGAGGCAGACTAAGCCAAGGCTTCGCAGCAACGATGATGGTTTTAAGGAGGTTTTTAAAGGAAGAGATCACATTTCAGGGGTGTTCTACATAGGAATTTTAGTCATACTTTCTAGACCTAATAGTCTCCTTATCAGGAGTGTCAAATATAAGGCCTGCAAGCTGGATGCAGCCCCCAGAATCAATTTATTCCCCCCCCATTATAATTGAGCTTTTCCAACACGATAATTGGGCTCACATCTTGAAATTATGAACAAGATTTGCACATTTTCTCTTCTGTCTTTTGCAGCTAATGAGTTTCAGTGTGAGAACAAAGTGCTTAATGATGTCAGTTCCTGCTTAATGATGTCACTTCTGGCCCTCAGCAGCAGGGCCTCTGAGAGGAATTTTATCAGGGGGTACAATGTTTCTTTTGGGCCCCTTCCCAAAGAGGGAGGGGGTGTAACAGAGTGGGGGGTGGCAATGGGGGTGGGCAGAATGGGGGCAAAACAGTCAGGGGGAAAATGGCAACAGCCGGAATAATCTTTGGAGCCTAGGTCTACCTCTCTTCCCAATGCAGACCTCAGGTCTAGCTGCCTTCCTGGCACTGGCAGCTGGATACATAAAATGGAAAACCAAACACACCCCTGAGTCTCCCTAAAATCTTTCAAATATAGAACATCATTGCAAATACATATCATTGTATTTAGGCTCACACTAGAATGGAAAACGTCCAGTGTACACCAAAACTGACTTCTGTAGCAGCCACAGTCCTGCAGCTGTGTTGCTGAGCTCCTCTACACTCTTTCATGGTTAGTGGATCCACAAGCCAAAGAGCTTCTTTAGCAGGTCAGTTTCCTCCCAGATGTGACACTGTTAAGAAATGTGTGCATTAATGAACCTGGTGTGAATAGTTTGTGACAGTAGTCACCGCCATGTGCCCAAAGTAATGCCCCCAGCATCCTGCATGGGCAGTGAGTCTGGGTGAGATTGGAAAATGTAGCATCCTAGGAAATTTCTGGGGCCCCTCCTTTGGCTTCTGGGCCCCCTTTCTGACCCTGGGCCCGGGTACAAATTACCCGCTTTACCCCCCTCTCCTAGGCCCTGCTCAGCAGGCACTGTGAATACAATTCGGCTAAATATATAAAATGAGTTTGACACCCCTGCTCTATATCATGCATTGCACTGGCTTTTCAAAGGTCTGTCCATCACAGTTATGCCGTTGCCATTCATGGACTGGAGGAGGGGGGAATCATAGGCTCACTTCCATAGTGGCCACCCCTTATGGTGCATTGGGTAGTACTGTTGGCTTCAAAGATTGGCTTACAGAGGTGGAGCCTCTGATGGACATGGGGCCCACCATCTGTGCCCCATCTGACCCCTGCCTACACCACCATGTTCCAGTCCCTAACACTCCTGCAGATGCTGAAGGAGACCTTATCTGTGCAGGTTTCTTTTTCTGAAACAGAAGCATGGGAGGAAGCAAAGATAAGAAAGTTCATTTGTATCTCACATCATTTTATGGACCCAATAAAGTTTTGTCATCAGTGTCTCAGATGAGAGGTCAGGAGATAAATGTCTGTCCACAAGAGAGCTCTCTACTTATTAGTAAATCTCTCAGATCACTGCTAAAATGTATTGCCTGGCTTTTTGAAGGCCTGACCATCACAGTAATTCCAGTATCATTCACAGAAGTCGAAGGAAATGGATGGTGAAATCACTGTTGAGTGGTCCCCTCCGTTATATCTAGGCACAAGCTTCCTGAAATCCTGTTCTTTTCTTCCCACATGATGAAAGCTGAGGAAGGGCCATGCAATCGGTGAACTTATAATAAGATTCAGTAGTTCTGGTCAATGTAAATTATTTATCATTCGCTGCCTGTTTTATGGGGTAGACGGTATTAAGAATTCTATTACCAAGCATTACAGCCTGTTGCCAGCTGAAGATGCAAGGACGCAAAATGTAGCAGATGACTGAGAGGGTGCTGAACAAATAGACAGATGAAACAATTGCATAATTAAATCTTGCCACTTGCTGCCAAGTGACCTGCTTGCATCTGAGGGATGTAAGCTAAGTGATGCTAATCCTTCATGAATGAGATAGCAGCGTGATTGGTTAGCCATAATGAAATGATGCAAGCCAAAAGGGCAATCTGACTCAAGATTTGCTTGTCTTCCACAGCAACCTAATGGAGCCTTGAAGTGGCTCGAATTAGAGGCTGTTTGCTAAATGGACTTCAGAGTGAGTCATTTTACAGTGGTTTCTGCTTGGGATTAACTGATTGGCAGCTAGAAAACCAAAGTTCAGTCTGAACGCTTTAATAAAAAGCTAGATATTTCTGATGCATCTCCTGCTGTATGACAACCGTGTTTCACTTGGAGCCAATGGATCTTGGTTCTCTTTACCTGGATAGCATTGCACGGAGAACGTATCCCTGCATCCATGGACACTTTTTGAAGGATCCACTGTGAAATGGTGACATGCACATATGAATGAGCTTCGAAGATCAAATTCCTTGGATGGCACTTTCAGATCACTTCACAGCCTCAGGGCTTCTCAAGGAAGTTGATTCAACTCATCAAACTGACAGTCACCAAGTGCTGCATAATTGTACGCATATATCTGTGGTCCTCCTGCTTCCTCATCCTATCTCCACTGTGTTGTCTCTCAGTTTTCTACTGCCATTTGACCAGTGCAAGGGCCCTGTGCAGCACAGCTGTACCAATTAATACATTTCAATAGTCATAGTAAATTGCAATATGATTGTGATTGGGGCCTAATAGTAGAGGCTTGGGGGGACTAATCATAATTAACACTTGCCTAGCACTTTGAGTGTGCAGAGCACTTCACATATAGCCTCTTATAGTAGTCCTTACAACAACTCTGCAAGGTAAGGAAGTCTTATTACAGACATCCCCTGTTTATTCAATGGGTTAGGGCAGTGGTTTTCAATCTTTTTCATCTCACGGCACACTGACAAGGTACTAAAATGGTCAAGGCACACCATGCTGTCAATGGGGGGCTCACATCCCCCATTGACCCTACTAATAAATGACCCTCTCCCAAATTCCCATGGCACACCTGGGAACCATTCATGGCACACCAGTGTGCCACAGCACAGTGGTTGAAAATGGTTGGGTTAGGGACTGGAGCACTGTTGAAAACCCAAAATCGTCAAAAAGCAGAAACTGTTGGGTTGCATGTATCATAGAATGGAGGCAGGGGTTGCGCTACTTCTCTGGGGGGCATTTGCCTCCCTCTGGCACTACCCCTCCCAGTCCCAAATGCACATGATTTCTCAGTCAATTGCTAATGAGCCGCGCGACTGAGAAATGAAGTGTTGTGGTTGCTGTGCACCATGGGAAAAAGAGTTATCTCCAGAGCATCATCCTGTGGTAAAAAG
This sequence comes from Tiliqua scincoides, assembly GCF_035046505.1. Classification (NCBI taxonomy): domain Eukaryota; kingdom Metazoa; phylum Chordata; class Lepidosauria; order Squamata; family Scincidae; genus Tiliqua; species Tiliqua scincoides. The sequence continues at coordinate 23,442,580 of NC_089825.1, forward strand.
TGAAGAGCATGACAGTGATTTGTGCAACCCAAAAGTATAAATGTAATAAATGACACTACATCTCCCATGAGCAGAGATGGGAGAAAACTGTGATAACAGAATAAAAACACAAAACACTGCTTTCTGCAAGTCTCATTTTTGTAAAACAAACAAAAACCCCAAAACAAAACCTGTGAAAAATGAAACCATTTTATTTGGTTTGTATTGATTATTTAATGGGGGAGGCAGAGTAAATGAGTAGACCGTGGCTCATTCGCTGACACTGTACTACATATATCACCTACTTAGTACACTTTTAAAGCAATTATAATTTATAATTACAATATAAATTTTGAATTATAAAGTATAACGCCGCTTTCTGCACTTCTAACTTTGGAAAACACTGAAATCTGTGAAAAAATAAAACCATTTTCTTCCACCTCTACCCATGAGGCACTGCAGTGGCACATCAACCAAACTGCCCTTTGGCATGATGGGCGATTGAGTAGGCTTGTACTGTAATGGTTGCAGTGAGTACCCCGTCCTTTTTATATAAAGGACTTGAGTATCTGCGGCATTGAAAGAGCAGATTACCAAAAAGCAGACCATCAAAAAGTGGGGGTACCTGTTTCCCCATTTTGCAGCAATGAAGTTAACAAACCAAGAGGAAGTGATTTGCCTAAGGCTACCTACTGAGTTTTTGACTAAGGTCTGGCTCCAATTGGTGAAGTCTGGATTCACTGCTAAGTCTCTTAACCGCTACATGACACCAGCTCTGTACCACTTCTGATCATGCCTACTTTCTGCCTTGATCTCCTTAGCGCAAGGCAGGGCGAACAGAGGACTAAAAGATGAACAGAGGATTTAAAGATGAACAATCACTAGCATGACTGCGACATCCTGCCTTGGACTCCACTGACATTGGTCTGCCTTTCATTTGTCTAGTAGAGGCTTTTGACTCTTTGCTTCCCAGAAGCAGTCCCTGCTGCGCAATGAAATGTCACTCAATAGTGTGCCATTTATTGTACTCATTTGCACTGTCAGCCCTAGAATTTGCACACACAAATGGCCATTTCTCCACATGAATCATCCAGCTGGCTGACTGCACTGCGCCTTCATTTATACCCTTGCTAGCAAGTAGTGATTGGGAAATGGAATGAATCATTTTGGAGGCTGATTGGTTCTCTTTGTTGGTGTTGTGAGGGGTTCCTGAACAATGTCTACACACAAGCCTATAAGTGGAGCATGGAACACTCTAGTTCCTCCGTGTGAATTGGACTCATGATACTTTTGGCCTACAAGACTGTAAATGGTTGGCAACACAGTCCTGGAACGTGCTGGAATCCCTAGCATGTATGCACTGCTGAAACAGAGACGCCTGCATTGGCTTGGTCATGTCGTGAGAATGGATGATGGCCGGATCCCAAAGGATCTCCTATAAGGAGAACTCGTGCAAGGAAAGCCCCCTACAGGTAGACCACAGCTGCGATACAAGGACATCTGCAAGAGGGATCTAAAGGCCTTAGGAGTGGACCTCAACAAGTGGGAAACCCTGGCCTCTGAGCGGCCCGCTTGGAGTCAGGCTGTGCAGCATGGCCTTTCCCAGTTTGAAGAGACACTTGGCCAACAGACTGAGGCAAAGAGGCAAAGAAGGAAGGCCCATAGCAGGGACAGACTGCACTTGCTCCCAGTGTGGAAGGGATTGTCACTCCCGAATTGGCCTTTTCAGCCACACCAGACGCTGTTCCAGAACCACATAAGAACATAAGAACAGCCCCACTGGATCAGGCCATAGGCCCATCTAGTCCAGCTTCCTGTATCTCACAGCAGCCCACCAAATGCCCCAGGGAGCACACCAGATAACAAGAGACCTCATCCTGGTACCTTCCCTTGCATCTGGCATTCTGACATAACCCATTTCTAAAATCAGGAGGTTGCGCATACAAATCATGGCTTGTACCCCATAATGGATTTTTCCTCCAGAAACTTGTCCAATCCCCTTTTAAAGGCGTCTAGGCTAGACGCCAGCACCACATCCTGTGGCAAGGAGTTCCACAGACAGACCACACGCTGAGTAAAGAAATATTTTCTTTTGTCTGTCCTAACCCGCCCAACACTCAATTTTAGTGGATGTCCCCTGGTTCTGGTATTATGTGAGAGTGTAAAGAGCATCTCCCTATCCACTCTGTCCATCCCCTGCATAATTTTGTATGTCTCAATCATGTCCCCCCTGAGGCGTCTCTTTTCTAGGCTGAAGAGGCCCAAACGCCGTAGCCTTTCCTCATAAGGAAGGTGCCCCAGCCCAGCAATCATCTTAGTCATGTGCTTTTGCACCTTTTCCTTTTCCACTCCATCCTTTTTGAGATGTGGCAACCATAACTGGACACAGTATTCCAGGTTTGGCCTTACCATCGATTTGTACAATGGCATTATAATACTAGCCGTTTTGTTCTCAATACCCTTCCTAATGATCCCAAGCATAGAATTGGCCTTCTTCACTTCTGCCACAGATTGGGTCGACACTTTCATCGACCTGTCCACCACCACCCCAAGATCTCTCTCCTGATCTGTCACAGACAGCTCAGAACCCATCAGCCTATATCTAAAGTTTTGATTTTTTGCCCCAATGTGCATGACTTTACACTTACTGACATTGAAGCGCATCTGCCATTTTGCTGCCCATTCTGCCAGTCTGGAGAGATCCTTCTAGAGCTCCTCACAATCACTTCTGGTCTTCACCACTCGGAAAAGTTTGGTGTCGTCTGCAAAGTTAGCCACTTCACTGCTCAACCCTGTCTCCAGGTCATTTATGAAGAGGTTGAAAAGCACTGGTCCCAGGACAGATCCTTGGGGCACACCGCTTTTCACCTCTCTCCATTGTGAAAATTGCCCATTGACACCCACTGTCTGCTTCCTGGCCTCCAACCAGTTCTCAATCCACGAGAGGACCTGTCCTCTAATTCCCTGACTGTGGAGTTTTTTCAGTAGCCTTTGGTGAGGGACCGTGTCAAACGCCTTCTGAAAGTCCAGATATATAATGTCCACGGTTCTCCCGCATCCACATGCCTGTTGACCTTTTCAAAGAATTCTATAAGGTTCGTGAGGCAAGACTTACCCTTACAGAATCTTCTGGCACCATGGCCGTTTTGAGGGCCAAGTTGCATACCTTAGTCAAGAGGTCTGCAACTTCATTCTTCAATTCCTTAATAACCTTTCAGAGCGCGATACCATAGTCTTTCAAGACTGAAGGTTGCCAACTGAACAAGACTGTATGACTTGGATAGGGCCCAATCCTATCCAACTTTCCAGCCTGATGCACCCATGCCAATGTAGCATGTGCTGCATCCTGAGGTGGGGAGAAAGTCATGGAAACTTCTTCAGGATTGCATTGTGGTGCTGGAATAGGATTGGGCCCTTAGACTGCAATCTGAATTGCTTTTAATTCAAAGTAAATACTCTATGGCAGTGTTTCTCAAACCGTGGGTCGGGACCCACTAGGTGGGTCGTGAGCCAATTTCAGGTGGGTCCCCGTTCTTTTCAATATTTTATTTTTAATATTTTAGACTTGATGCTACCATGGTATGTGACTGCATTTGGGGAGATGTTATAGACTTGTACTTTTAACAAACTACTATAAATATTGTTTTAACAATGATAGTAAATGGGACTTACTCTTGGGTAAGTGTGAGAAGGATTGCAGCCTAGGATTGTCAAAAATTTTCCTGCTTGATGATGTCACTTCCAGTCATGACATCACTTCCGGTGGGTCCTGACAGATTCTGACAGATAAAAAATGGGTCCCGGTGCTAAATGTGTGAGAACCACTACCCTATGGAGTTAAATGAACTTGCACATGAGTTAACTTGCTTAAGAAGGGGAAAAATTTCCTCTCTTGCTATGTTTTCTACTGTTGGGGCAGAGTAGAGCATGTCCGACAACAGACCAGACCAGGGAAGGTCAAATATTGTCTTCTTAACTGTTCAGCAGTGGCTCAAAAGGCAATGAAGGTGCCTGTGCATTCTGGGGCTCCTGACATCTTTCCCAAGGCTCCAAGGGACAAGGCAAGAACTGCTGTTGGCAGCCATTCATATTGCAGGTGCCGCAAAGAGCAGAGAAAGCATCTGGCAATCCAGAAACAATGGAGGTAGTGACTGAAGAGATGTGGATGGCACACAGGCAAGAGGAGGAGGAGGAGGACCTGAAGAAACATGGAAGGAGACTAGACAGAAGCAGCTGTCTAAGAGGCATGGAAGAGACAGTTGGCTGGCAGCCAAAGTCTGAACAGTATGGAGAGAAAAGAGAGAGCACACACACACAAACGCAAGCCAAGGACAGAGAAAAACGAGGAGGCTACCAACACAAAGAGAAGGGGAAGTCAGTCTTACGTTGCCCCCTTCTGTGTCCATCTGGCAGGAATTAGAGCCTGAATATGGAGCTTTCTCCTCCTTTCTTTTCCACCCATGCTTTACAGACCTCACCAAAGAAGGGGGTGCCCTGAATCTGGCCCCTGCAAGCCTTTTCTTTTTTCACAAAGCATCATACCAGGAGGGGAGGATTAATCATTACACATTCCTCACACCTTTCCCTCTCTACCTAGGCTCTGCAGGTTTCACCTAAGAACCAGGGGGAAGAAGATCCTTCATTTGCCCCCATCAAGGCAGAATTGTCTAGTAACACTTGTTCATGATGCTCAACAAGGACTGCGTGTGATAAACTTGTGGAAGCGACATCTCAGACATCTCACCACCCTGCAGTGCAACCTCTCCAACCCATGCTGGAGCTTTCAGTAACATCCAGTTCCAGATCTAGAGCCCTGATGGATTAGGCCAAAGGTCCATCTAGTCCAGCTTCCTACATCTCACAGGAAGTATCTTTGGGAGTACACAAGACAACAAGATATCTGTATCTTGTTGCCACTCCCTTGGTGTTCAGAGATAGGATACCTCGAAAATTCAGAGGTTGCATACAGACATCAAAATTCTTTCTAATGCTAAATGCCCAGTCTAAGTGTCCTGCTGCACCATCAGAACTCATGTTCCGGCAGCACAGTGTGCTTTACGTTGGTTGCAAAAGGTAACCCACCATTCTGTGCAGTCAGGCCATGGCCGCAAGCAGTGCGTGGGTGCAGCTGTGCGCCAGCGCCCTGTAAATAAGTTCCAGCACCAATAAGTCAGCGCAGGTGGTGGGCAGGGGTAGTCTTAATGATTATTAAAGGACGTTTTCTATTATGTCTGTCTCCCTTATTATTCTGGGCTTTGTAGTTGATGGGGAGGGCCTTTACACCACAGCACTTCTTTCAGCTAGATTTTGTTAACCATAAGTATAGCAAGCACATTAATTAATGCTCAATTATAGCTGCCATCTGGGGACTTTTGTGTTAGATCCATAATTAGGCCAAATTAATGCATGATGTGCTTAGGAAATTATGCAACACCAAATTAATTAATAATGATTAGAGGCTTTTTAAGACGTGTACCTGTCAATTAATTATTATTTCCTCTGACCCCCCCATAAATAAATAAATAAATAAATAAATAAATAAAGCAAATTAGTGCATATACCGCCAAAAAGGAGAATTAAGGAGGTCCTATGAATACTAAAAATAAAACGTGTGACAATATGCAAGAGAACCTGACATTTCCAGCTCCTAATTGTGGAATTGCTGCAGGTTTGAATTTTGCGAGCTTCACAGTAAGCTCATTACGGCTGTGTAAAGGACTGTCTCTCCAAGCAAAACTGATTGTGTGAACTTCCCAAGAGAGGCAATCTGACTGCCAGCCCGTGTCCTGACTGTCATACAGGTCCATCAGTCATCTATTGACCTTACCAAGGGGTAGACTCTCAATGAGAATGACGAAATGATTTTTCTCTCTTGATTGTCTTTGGAGGTTAAAAAAAAAAAATTTTTTTTTGCTAGATTGCTTTCTTATGCATGCAGATCAGTCATTAGAGAGGGATCAGGAGGGAAAGCCTAGCAAGCCCAAAAGGGGCCATTTGAAACTGTATGTAGTGGGTCTTTTAGCATGGCAATATCCTATATATTAAGGGTTTCAAACTATGTTTTTTTTTATTTTATACAGGTATTTATATACCGCCTTTCCTTGGTCGTCAGATTTCTCCTTAGACTTTTAATCCAAGGCAGTTTACACAGGCAGGCTGTTCTAAACCCCCGTATGGATTTTTACAATGGAATAGTTCTAGTCTTTCATAGAACTCCTCGTTCCAACCTGGATTCCTTCCCAGTCTGGCCTCTCTCTGGCCCTTTGCCTCTCATGCTCCACTTGACGGCAACTCCTCTCTGCCACCGAGGGTCAGCTCATCAGTACATCAGCGTGTCGTCAGTTCTTGGATACTTCCAGCTGGGTAAGAGTGAGCAGGGCAGATGCCAGGAGTGGTGACCAGATACAAGGGAGGGCACCAGGATGCAAGTCTGTTGTTATCTTGAGTGTTCCCTGAGGCATCTGGTGGGCCACTGTGGGATACAAGGAGTTGGACTAGATGAGTCTTTGGCCTGATCCAGCAGGCCTCTTCTTATGTTCTTACAACCACTCAGGACCCTGACGCCACCAGGTCCTATTAAATAGGACCTGTAAATAAACTTTGGAAGACATTCTGCTTTCTCATGAACAAGTGCAATTTGTCTAGCTTCAGGCAGACACAGTAGTGTAGCTAGAGGGGTGCAAAATCGACCACAGGCTCCCAAGCGCAAGTGTAAGCAGCCCCTCCCACTTGCTCTCGGTCCCATTCAGGCAGCAAAAGCTTTGCCTTGCTTGTTGCTACCTGAATGGTTCCACAGGTGAGTGGGAGGGGCTGCTTATACTTATGGTTAGGGGCCCACACATATGATTTTTCACCCCTCTAGCTATGCTACTGGAAGACAGGACTAATATAGATGCCAGCTCATGCGATCTCATTGCTTATTATTCTTAAAGAATAACCCAAAGTTGATGATGTCACTTCTGGCAATGACATCACTTCCAGGTTAATGACATCACTTCCAGTGGATCCCAATAGACTGTCATTCTAAAAAGTGGGTGTCAGTGCTAAAAAGTTTGAGAACCACTAATTGACACCATTTGTGATCCTGACGTGCACTTTGGAAATAGACAAGTGTATTCATGCTCATTTGCACCTACAAGTTTCATTCTTGCATACAGTTAGTCAATTAGAATGAAGTAGGATGGTTCTGTTTGTTGTTGTTTTGTGAATAGACCTGTGCTTTGGTGAAGAACTATTTAGTATGTGAAGCGTTCTCTGGCTAAAGTGATATGAAAAGCATCATGTGCTGAAGCCAAACTGCTGTGCCTGAAAAAACAGTTGGCCACTCACAACTCTCAAGGATATACAGTAGATAGACTTGCATAATTTTTCATATAGGATCCTGGCTGAAGATATTGTGTACCACAATTGTGTGCATGTTTACTCAGAGGTAGGTTCAACTGAATTCAATGGGGCTTACTCCCAAGTAAGGGAGCAATCCTATCCAACTTTCCAGCACTGATGCAGCCATGCCAGTAGGGCGTGTGCTGCATTATAAGAATGGGAGGCAGTCACGGAGGCCTTCTCAAGGTAAGGGAAAGTTTGTTCTCTTAACTTGGTGCTGGATTGTAGCTGCATCAGAGCTGAAAAGTTGGATAGGATTGGGCTCTAAGTGTGCATAAGATTGCTTCCTTAATTGTAGCCCAGATTTCTTTGTTTTATTCTTCTTGTTCAGGCGCTTCCCCACCAACTTTTCTCAGTGCCACCTCCTGTTACCTCATTCTGCCTCTTCATGCCTATTCTGATTCACCTCCTCTGTATTTCCTGCTGAAAGCTTTTGAGGGGGAAAAAAAATGATCTAAGCAACAACCTCCAATCCTTTCTGTTCATCCTGTTTGCCACAGCAAACAAAAGGCTCCTGAGCCAAAGAATTCTGACTCCTTTCCAGCTGGACAAACCAGAGGGGTTAATTTTCATTCATACTTCTCTCCAGCAAGTGCTGGCAATTTTTTCCTCCTGCCCCCCCCCCCCCCACATGACAAGAGGGATCATTTCACAGAACCATGCAACCAAAAATAACAGTGACAGTCCTGATGCTGCATGAGGAATGTGCCCATGAATATAAACAGAATTTTCAGGATCAGCCTGGCATTTGTTTTTTGCTTTGCTTTTGTCTATAAGGATTATGCTCATCATAAGATTGCCGGCAATTTTCCTGCAGAAGTCCCCGAGCGTTTAAAGTCTCGGGTCACTTTGACTTGGAAATAAGTCAGGTCTGTGCTCCCAAATTGGGAAATAATTCAGCTTACTTCTGAGCCCATCCAGATTTGATTTGCCTGCCCATCTTCCTACCAAACTAGCTACAATTCCCTGATGTTGAGAGCTGGCTTCTCTTTGCTGTAGGGTCATTGTCTCCATGTCAGTGGGGGGCAGGGCAGAGAGGAAGTGGGAAGGAAGGGAATTCTTCTCTGGCTGAGATAAAAACTAGTACTAGGGAAATAGTAAAAGGTTGTAATGCTTACACTGTTTTTGTGTAATCTCCATGTTTAGGGGCAGCATACCTCTAAATACAGTAGGTGTTGGACAGCAGCAGTCAGGGAGGGCTGTTCCTTTCATACTCACCTTGGGTCACTATGAGAAAAAGGGTGCTGCATTTGGTGAATCCAGGGCCCATGAGAGTGGGGTGCAGAAGGTAAATTGTACCCATAAGAGGGAGGTGCAGGGACAGGGGCATATCTGCCCTTGAGGCAAGACAAAGCAAGTATCCTGGGAACCAGTTGAAGGGGGCACCAGCACATGCGCTCTGATCACTCCCCCAGTCACTTCCCCATGGTGCCACAACCTTGCAGCTCTGGCCACCAATTGGAGGGGATGCCAGCGCATGCACTTCAGTTAACTTCCCCATGATGTCACAACGTTGCTGCCATGGGTGCCAATCGAAGGGGATACAAGCACATGCACTCCAGTTGCTTCCCCAGTCGTTCCCCATGATGTCATGATGTTGTTACTCTGGGCGCCACAGGCCCTCAGTACCCCTTTGTGCTGGGGATGTACGGTACCTAAGCCTGAGGCCAAAAAGGGGGCCTGGGAGCCAAAGGATGGGAGCCAGAAATTTTTGGGATCTCCTGGAGCTGGAAATGTCTGCAATTGCTATCAATATTTCTCATGCTTTCAGGGAATTTGGAACATGCAAAGCCATACCTCTTTGAATGCCTGTGGTGTGCTCCATAGATTTTGTGGCCTCATGGGGGGGGGGGGAGGGCAGTCACAGAGGTGAATTCCAAGTAAGGGCACTTTTGTAAGCATTCACTGCCCTGCTTCATCTACTCAGACCTGGGCCAGTGATTTTGCTGGTGAGAATCCAAGTGGACCCAGGAAGGCAGATCAAGGCCAGGAAGCGGGACAGGATATTGGCAGTGCTGCTGCCACTGATACCATCCCCTTCCTGGCGTTGAACTCTCCCCATCCCTGCTCCAGTATCTGCCCCATTCCTCCCCTTCCCAGAGGTCATTGGTTAGTTGCTGGTGCACAACCATGGCTTACACTCTAATAAGCATGTTTAGGATTGTAGCTCTAGCATATGTGTGTGTCAGGGCAGCTGCACCCATGAGGCGAAGCACTTTGGGGTGCAGTTTCCAACAGGAAAATGTCATAGAGGCCAAAGTTAAAGCCCCTCCCACCTGAGCTGGATCCAGATTCTGCTCTACCACCCCCCACAGCTACTTTTTTAAAAGAAACACACACACACACACACACACACACACACACACACGCACGCACGCACGCACACGCGCGCGCGCAGGAGACAGTGACTTCTTCAACATTTTGCCTAGTTTGGTCCTCAAGAGCACAGGTGCTTGCACAGGAGAGTTTCCCTGCCGAATCTGTCTCTGCATACTCATATTGTTTAATAGCCAAATTAAACCTTAACACAGTTTATAAATAAACATATTTGGTACAGATTGCGAGTTACCTTGTTTGCCAACTTTATCAACCAATAAAATTTGCTACTGCTGGTCTATGTGAGCTGCTTGTGCAACACCTACCCAATAAACAAGCTGTCCAAAAAGACAGCTGCCTTGGCTGTTTGCTTTTGTCTTCTACTGGCCTCACACACAGAAGCTGCCCCGAGAGATGAATGTGCCAGGATAAGTTATCTGGGGCTCATAAAATCTTTTTTAGAAGATTGAAATAAAGTCAGTGCTTGCAGAAGACAAATCAATTGTGACATTTCTGAATAGAGTGCGATGCATTTAATTAGCACAAGACATACTGGCAAATGCTGAATTACCCAATAAATCACTGGATGTTGGAACCCATACAGAGCTGGGAATCAGCTGTCTTGTGAGATGTACAGCAAGTGCTAGTAGGGCGATCTGGCCGCTTCTCCCCCATTTTCTGCTAAATTTCTTTCATTTTGACATTTGCACACCAGGTCTGTATAATTATTTCAAAGCATCAAGCACTGAAGCTTCTCCAGGTGTAATTTAGGATGGGAGTGGGGTGTGTGCGTACTTGCTATATATATGTGCACGTGTATGTGTGTTTAAATCATAGCATCAAAAGCCTGCTTTTGCTTTTAAGATTCTCAGGTCTGCAATTTGGTTTGCCCTTGTTTGAGGTGGACTCTTGGGGACTTGGCTGGAATCCTAACAGCATGGACAATTTATAGGCTTGGGAAGCTTAATAGGTATACTCCCTAGTGGAAGATTGAAAACATTGGCACTTAGGACAGCAGCTGATATTGGCCTTGACTCTGCCGTTTTTTCCACAGTGTACTATACCAAGCAGAAGTTTGTTGTGCTCAGGTGGGCATGTACAAGAAGGAGATTGTGCCATGGTTCATGCTGCAGTAATGCACATGCAGTTAATTCTTAAGCATCTAGATCCTTTTATTTATATAGGGTAGAGCCTCCGTTTGCCTGAAGATAACATCCGCAGGTCGCCAGTTCGAGGCCACCGGCACCATGCAACCTTGAAGCAGCTGACAGGCTGAGCCGGGTTATTCCATCTGCTCTGAGCGTGGGAGGATGGAGGCCAGAATGTGAAGCCAGATCAGAAAGAAACATCTGAAATGTTGTGGTTCTTGAAAGATAGAACCTTCTTTCAATTGTAAAAATCCCAACGGGGATTTAAATAGCTTGCCTATGTAAACCGCCTTGAATAAAGTCTGAGGAGAAATCTGATGACCAAGAAAGGCGGTATATAAATACCTGTACTACTACTACTACTACTACTACTACTACTACTATTATTATTATTATTATTATTATTATTATTATTATTATTATTATTATTATTATTATTATATGGCAGTAGGAATGTTTTAAAAAGCTTATATTGCACCCATGTCCAGATCGGTTGAGGATTGCTTGTGATCTTTAATGTGCATCTAACAATTGACTTACCGTATTTTTCGCTCCATAAGACGCACTTCCCCCCCCCCCCAAAAAAAAGTGGGGGGAAAAGTGTGTGCGTCTTATGGAGCGAATACTGCAAAAAAAACAAAAAAAAAACCTCCGGCCCGTCCCCTGCCCGCTCTGCTCACCTTCCCAGGAAAGTGTGGGTGGGATGGCAGTCTTGCTGAGCAAGCTCTCCTGTCTACTCAGAAGTAAGTCTCAGAGTCACTGGGGCTCACTCCCAGGAAAGCGTGGGTGGGGTGGCAGTCTTGCTGAGCAAGCCCATGTGTCTACTCAGAAGTAAGTCTCAGAGTCACTGGGGCTCACTCCCAGGAAAGCGTGGGTGGGGTGGCAGTCTTGCTGAGCAAGCCCGCGTGTCTACTCAGAAGTAAGTCTCAGTGTCACTGGGGCTCACTCCCAGGAAAGTGTGGGTGGGGTGGCAGTCTTGCTGAGCAAGCCCGCGTGTCTACTCAGAAGTAAGTCTCAGAGTCACTGGGGCTCACTCCCAGGAAAGTGTGGGTGGGGTGGCAGTCTTGCTGAGCAAGCACCTAGAGCAGGGGTGCTCATTATGTCAATTGAGAGCTACCAGTCGATCTCCAGGCGAAATGAGTCAATCGCAGGCTTCTCTCCCGTCCAAGCATCCCTAGGAGTGAGCCCCTGGCAGGCTTGTGAGCCCAGGGAGGGAGCCTAGGGAGTGAGTCCAGGGAGCCCAGGGAGCCCAGGGAGTGAGCATCTGATGGTTCTGTGTGGTTCTGTGTGCAAGGGGTTTTGCACTGGTCTTGCTGTGATGTCTATACAGAGATCTTCCCTTCCCCACACCTTTCCCCTGCTTTTGAAACTGGTATGTATGGAGATCTGCCCCGCCCCCCCACTTCCATCTGTTGGTTCTGTGTGGTTCTGTGTGCAAGGGGTTTTGCACTGGTCTTGCTGTGATGTCTATACAGAGATCTTCCCTTCCCCACACCTTTCCCCTGCTTTTGCACTGGTATGTATGGAGATCTGCCCCGCCCCCCCACTTCCATCTGTTGGTTCTGTGTGCAAGGGGTTTTGCACTGGTCTTGCTGTGATGTCTATACAGAGATCTTCCCTTCCCCACACCTTTCCCCTGCTTTTGAAACTGGTATGTATGGAGATCTGCCCCCCCCCCCACTTCCATCTGTTGGTTCTGTGTGCAAGGGGTTTTGCACTGGTCTTGCTGTGATGTCTATACAGAGATCTTCCCTTCCCCACACCTTTCCCCTGCTTTTGAAACTGGTATGTATGGAGATCTGCCCCCCCCCACTTCCATCTGTTGGTTCTGAGTGCAAGGGGTTTTGCACTGGTCTTGCTGTGATGTCTATACAGAGATCTTCCCTTCCCCACACCTTTCCCCTGCTTTTGCACTGGTATGTATGGAGATCTGCGCCCCCCCCCCTTGTATTGGAATCCAGGAAGATCTGGTGAGGAGGTAGATGTGGTGTCAGCAGTGGCCCCTTTAAGGGTAAGGCCTGGGCATCCAGCAGAGTGTGCTGCACAGCTGCAGCCACTGGAAGGCAATAGGGCCCTCAGGGATATAAGGAGTACCAGAGGCAGAAAGGGTTTGTGGGTTTTGAAGGAGTGCAGGTTGGAGGTAGGAGAGGAGACTGACTGGGTTTATTGAATTTGGAATCTGACTGTGGATTGTGACTGGACTTGGATACCCTGATGGATTTGACTGACCTACCTGGAACCTGACCTTGGACTGTATTTTGGCTTATTGGCTCTGGACTCTGATTTGGTAACTCTGATTGATGGGACTGATTTACTTGGCATCTGTGGACTGGAACTGGACTCACTTTTGCTTGCTGCACTGGTGAGTTGCACAAGGGGGACTGATCAGCCTTAAGCGGGCACGAGGCCCAGTGGTTTGGAATTTGGCAGAACATCATTGTAGCAGAAAGATAATGTGATCCCCTATTTGAGTGCACCTGCTTTTGTGAGCTTCATAAATTCTGACTCTAGCGATGATGAGTTCTTGGGGTTTCCAGAAAACTAGAGTACTCAAACCTTTAAGTCTCTCCATTTGTTAATGACAGTGATAATGGTTCTTAATGCCACTGTTGACTGCTGTTCACTTTACATAGTTCAAATGTTGTTCTGTTATAGTTTATTAAATATTTTATTACACTATTTGGTTCAGAATATTTTTTTCCTTGTTTTCCTCCTCTAAAAACTAGGTGCGTCTTATGGTCAGGTGCGTCTTATGGAGCGAAAAATACGGTACTTCAAGGTGACCAGATTCGAAATATAACAAGTGCTGCTTTTTTCTTATTGCAATTTCAAATTCATCCATGCAAATGCAGTTTGTTTGCAACACAAATATGATTATACTGTTTTTCAGTCTAATATATGTGTTCATTTATGTGTACAAAATGAGAACAAGAGATGAGCATTTGTAACCATCTAGTTATATTTCACTAACATTGTGCTTCCCATGGGGGTTGCCATGTTGGCTTCATCCAGAAACCTCACATTTCTGAGGGAGGGCATGATGATGATGATGATGAATATTTGTCCAGGTCTGCAGTGTCTGGTACCCTCCTGATTCAACTTGATGGAAACAATGACAACGTGAGAACTGTCTCTCAGGCAGCCCAAGAAAATCTGTGAGAACTATGGCAGGCATCAAGGAGCAACCCTGGCCTTCTCACAAAGAGTGACCCTGGCTTAGGGCCCAATCCTATCCAACTTTGCAGCACTAGTGCTGCTGCAATACAGCCCCAAGGTAAGGGAACAAATGTTCCCATATTTTGAGGAGTCCTCTGTGACTGCCTCCCTACTGCAGGATGCAGTGCATGCCCCATTGGCACAGCTGCACCGGCACTGAAAAACTGGATAGGATTGGGCCCTTACTCAAGAGATAGCTTGTTCCCATCTCTCCCTGCTTGCCAGGACAGCTACAAAGCAGGAAGGAGAATCATCAAGACAGGAAGGGTGGGGAACTGAGCACAACCAGCAGTGGGGAGGTATAAAAGACAAGCCATTAACATGACAGGAAGGCTAGCATCTGATTGTGCCTTGGAGTGCATAGGGAATGGAGGTTCTGTGAAGCTGCCTTGCAGAGAGGATGAGGGTGATTCACCTCTCTTGGGGAAGCTGGGACACTAAGGAGGGACTTCACCAGCGACCACAACCAAAGGGTCCAGCAGAAAGTCCCACATTTTCCCCTTCTAGTCCCTTGGTTAAAGAAGCCAACCCTTCTCCCCAAGCTGGGCAGAGACCGAATAAAGGAACTGGCATACAAGGCTTTTCAACAAAAAAAAGTTTACGAATTGGTTTAGTTCACTAAGATCCTATCCCCCCTCCCAGCCGCCCAGGATGCAGTGTGAGCTTCGCTGGCATGCCTGCATTGGGGGGGGGGGAGAGAGAAATTAGGTAGGATAGGGCTCCCTTTAAGTATGTAAATGGCTCCCTATCCTCACAGAGCCTTACAATCTAAAAAAAATGCAGTAGCAAACAGCCATTAGAAAAGATGCCAAGTTGGGGTGAATAGGGACCTGGTGATGTAACAAGACTGCCCACCCTTGAAAAATAGAGGAAGGTAAGGGAAAGCTGAAGCACGGCAGAGCCCCCAAATGACTTGAGAGTAACTTTTGTTGCCTATCCTCCTGAGCAAAAGAGCAAAAATCTGGAGAGCAGGGTGATGTGGGACAAACTAGCAAATCTATGTCCCCACTTGGAGCCACGTCTATTCCAATCACAGGAAGAATCTGAACAACAAGTGATAGTTCTCATTGGGTCACATTCCAGATTCATACAAACTTTGCATTTGGGCAAATTTCACTGGTAGCCTTTACAACTTGAGTACTTGTGAGGTTTTAAAATATTCATGTCTTGTTAGATTTTTTTTTCTCCCAAGAATTCAAGCTGTTTCAAGTGTCGAAACTGATCCAGACAAATTAAACGTTGTTTATGACAATATGCACTGAAAAGATTCATAGAAGTTGGTTTCTTGTCCCAGTATTAATTTTACATTTTTTGATTATAAAATGACATAAACAAGATGATTTTTTTTAAAAAAAATTCTTTCTTCATTAATACTAAAATTGTTGCATAATACATAATGCAATCAATGCACAATTAGTCAGAAATAAATCCCACTGAGTTCAATAGGAGTTCCTCCCAAGTAGGTTTGTGGAGGCTTGCACCCTTACAGTGCAATCCTAAGCGTGTTTATTCAGGATAAGTTTGTCCGAGTTCAACAAAAAAAGGAAAAGATTTTAAAATTGCTTCAAAATCCCTCCAAGAGCAGAGGAGAGGTGAGTATGTGATGATGACGCAAGCACCAACCAATCAGAGCTGTGCTCAACTGGCTTCTCCTGTGAACAGATATGACTGGTTTCCCCTCAACTCAATGCAGAAATGAGGACAAAATTTCTGTAGATGTGGTAAGAGCATTACCACAACAACTCAACCATGCACATCTGTGGTAAATGATAGTGTTAAGAGATTGGTGTGTATGGGAATGAAAGCTAGCCTGTGGCTCACACATCAATTCAGGCCATACCATTATGTGTTTTCCCTGTACAGTTTTGAATATTTGATTTGACATATTCATCTTCAGAATCTCTTGCAGGTGGTTTCATCAAAGTCGTTACAATACAAAAGCATGTTTGTAAAAGATGTACATTTTGCAAAAAGCATGTTTTTTTTGTAAAAAAAAGAAAATGTGTGTGTGAGGAGCAACTAGATGCAGTTGTCTGGTGCACACTTTTGTACTGAAAAAATGTTCTCAAGATTTGGGGAATAATTCCTAATGGCCTTCTATGGTGTTGAGAGCTGCAGTCTTACACCCTGTATGTTACTGGGCCGATAACTTGTCTTTGCAGCGCAGGAGTAAACATGTTGGTCTTTCATCCATTTTGTGTAGAGTATAGGAGGTGACATATATTTGCTTATTCATGAAGTACAGAAGAGCTGCACAATTCAAAAGAGATATCGTCTGTGTTGGTATTCACAATCTGTTCCTGCAGTTTCCAACCAGAAGACTGATAAACCTGGCCGTTTCAAAATACCCATGAGGCCCTTCTTTCAAGTGGGAAGCACTTGAGGATACATTTGAAGAAACAGGGTTTCCAAATAAGAAACGTGCATGTCAATGGTTTACCTGCTACCTGGTGCAGCAGCCTTTGCTGCAGCCATCCACTGTAAACCAAATATTAAACACCTCTTTTGTGAACCAGAATCCACCTCGTTCAGTGGCACTTCCCACACTCTGTGACTCTGATTAGTTGTTTTGCCATATTGGGGCTCTGTGATGTTTATTAATTATGCCTAAGGCTGCAATCCTAACCACACTTTCCTGAGAGTAAGCCCCATTGAATAAAATAGGACTTACTTCTGAGTAGACCTGGTTAGCACTGACCTTTCCAGCACTGACATAAGGGCAATGCAGCTCTGAGGTAAGGGAACAAACATTCCCTGACTTTGAGAAGGCCTCCGTGAGTGACACCCAACTGCAGGATGCAGCACACGTCCCATTGGCACCGCTATGCCAGTGCTGGAAAGCACTGACATAAGAGGTTAGGATTGTGCCCTAAGTGAATCTTCAGTTAGGTTTCACATAGCTGCCTGTTATGCTGAATCTCCTGTTCTGGTGTATCTACTCATTTTACATACTATGTTGTTACTCAGTAGAACATGGTTATGAACCTAGGCTTGCTTGGTTCCTTGTATGCAGTCCTTGGCTATTGGTATGATTTCCAGCAAATATGGTCTCCATTCCTTCAGCTGCTAGCTCAGACCCTCTGCTAACCCTTGAGCACCCACTGCCCATTTTGTCTCTCTTCCTTCCAGGGAGCCCTATGATAATATGAAGCTGACTCAGACCATGTCGCTCAGTCTTGTCCACACAGACTGGCAGTGGCTCTTTAGTTTCTCAGACAGGGCTTTCTCATTCCTACTTGGAAACACGAGGGACTGAACTTGAGGCGATCTATGTGCAAATCATGTGCTCTACTGCTGCTTTAGGGCCCTGCCCTCAGTTTACTTCCCAACAGGGAATACCTTCAATACCCAACCATGCTCACCTACCCCTGTCTCAGCCCTGGCTGACCTTGGACAGCTGACCAAAGCTACCTCAAGGTGGGCCCGGACCTGCATGCATCCCACTTGCCCTGTGACTAACAGTGAAAATCTCATGTCTGCAGAACAGTTCACAAGCCTTCTTCTGTGCTTCAATCTGTATTTGAAATCTGACAATTTATTACAGCCAGGAGAACTGCAAAAGACATTTTTTCCCTTACAAATTCAAGTGAAGTTTGACATTTTTGAGAGTATATATATATATGTGTGTGTGTGTGTATGTATGTTTTGGCAGAGAGGAGAGTATGTTAAGAGGCTGATGGCATTTTAATTATTTTATTGCGCTGGCATGAGTTCAGATCGCTTGTTGAAATTTCCGAATGCACGTTGGACTTAAATCTTACTTTGTAAACTGAGCCCAAGAGGCAGGCTAATTAGAACCATGACTCAAAGCTATAAACGGGTACTTATTGATTCTGCTCATGAAAAGACTAGGAGGATCAAAAGCAAACATCCATCTCTCTTTTCATCTGGGGTTCAGGAGGTTAAGTATGATTTGTTTTGGATCCCTGGCATTAGTTCTATCCTGGTAACATGGAAGGGAACACAATTCACATTCTAGAACCTCTCCACTCTAGTATGCATAAATTATTTGGAAGAATAATTTTCTTGTAACCTTTTTATTTATATTTATATCCTGCACTTCCTCCAAGGAGTTTAAGGCAGTGTGTGTGGTTCTCCTTTCATTTTATATGCACAACAACCCTGTGAGGTTGCTTTGGCAGAGAGACACAGAGTGACTATCCTGAAGTCACCAAGTCAGCTTCATTACTGAGTGGAGATTTGAACCTGGGTCTCCCAAATCCTAACCCAGCATGCAAAACAAGGGTGATGTTGGGGTCTACTAAATTGGGCATTGGTCAAGGGCCCACACTCATCAGAGGCCAACCTGTCTGGGCCAACCCTTGAACACTCAGTTCTGTTGACCGTGGTAGTACCGGTAGTACCACAGGTGACCATAGTAAATGAGCCAGCAGGGGGCAGTGCAGTACCTTGTACCTGGATTTGAAAAGGAAGGAAGAAGAGAACAGAAAGTGCTAGGAGAGGAGAGTAGTGAGCTAGAACAGCTCTAGTATCACCACTCTGCTACGTGCTCCTTCCACTCGATTTGCCACTTTGACTTCAGGAAGTGGAAACAGGAGAAGGAACAGCTGAGGCTCATGTATCGGTGCGTAAGGGGTGGGGAGGACAGCATTTGGCAAGCTGCAGATCATGCTGAATGAGCTTGGGCTGATCCTGGGTCGGCAAACCCTTATCAAATTACAGCCACAGATTAGGATTTTCAGTTATTTTTAGCATAGTAGGGAGTATAACTAGATCCCAGAGTGTATACAGTAGCCCTAAATCTCACTGATCATTGACAAAACAGGCATTTTGAGGTATGCTTATTGTCTCAAATCAAATTCCTTTTCATGATTTAAGCATTGCTCTTTATCATTAATTTCTTTTCCTGTTTTTTAACATTAAGAATGTTACTATTTGGGCCCAGAATATGTGTGAGACAGCCATGTAGACAGACTCTCATGTGTTCGGTTTACATGCGTGTGAACTGAAAATGATATTGGAGTCCAGTAACAAGCTGTGGGAAGCTGATTTTTTTTAGAGTAACATTAAGAAATGCTTCCTACAGTGCTCTGTGCCAAAACATTCATTTCCAAGAGCTGGAAATATTCACACCTTCCCACGCTCAAAAAAGTTCTGCATTCCAGAGTTACTAATTCTGTTAGATGTACAAAAATTGAGTGACTCTCTGCAAATGTCCCCTCTAGATCCTTAATTCAAATGCCTCTTAACTAAAAACCTACTACTAATTTCCATTTCGAAAATCCTCCCTACTTTTGATTAAGCAGTAGAGCTGAGAGCACAGGTCCTTGGGCTTGAGGCTCTTGGAGAGCCCCTGCAGGCCAGGGTGGTGCACTGTGCCTCTTTAGACTGACCTCTGGCTTTACCTCTGGGGAAAAGAGTATGTGATTAAAGTCTGTTACATGCAGTAAGGTTCAGGGACTAGGTGCCAAAGGTTTCATAGAAAAGTAGATTTAAAGTATCATACCAACGGCTGTTTGATGATGATCCGTACGGTGCATAGTCTATTTGTCCATCTTTTCCAGACAAAGCTTTGAATATTGCCCATAAAATCTGTAAGGCATTTAGCCAGGCTGTGTCCCTAAGGCACTTGTGACCCCCAAAATGGGCACTACTTGAAAAATTATGAGCCCGGCAGCGCAATCCTAACTTGCACTGGAACAGGCAGGCTGCTGGGTATCCAGCACAAGTTTGGGGCTGGCTGAGGCCCGGCCCAAGGCAAGGGGAAGAAATTCCCCTTGTCCCTGCGAGAGCCGCAAAGCCCCAATGGGTCTCCTCAGATCTATGCCACCAACTCAGCTGTTACCGCCACCACAGAGGCTGGATCTAGCCTTCGCGGGCTAGTGCACCTCCTTGCGCCAGCGCAGCTTACTCCAAGGGAGATGCAAATGTGATTTATGGCATGTTTGCAACCCTCCAAGGTCAGTGCAAGGGACTCGCGCTGGCCGAGCACATCTTTAGGATTGCACTTTTAGGGCCCAATCCTAAATAACTCAAGGCACAGGCTCCTCTGTATCCTAAGGGCAGTTGGAGACCATGTGGGGATGGAGAGGTAAGTAAAAGATTTATTTACACTACTCCATGCCTGCATGGCCTCTAATGGGTCTGCTTGGATCTGCACCAGCTATTTTGCTGATGCAAGTCCAAGCAGACTCAAAGGAGTGTGTCCAGTAGCGGACCTGTCATTATCTGAACGGGGCAAATGCCCTGAACCTCGTGCGCCTCTAGGACCGCGTGGAAACCTTACTGAGGCTCCCAACTTGGTCGGAAACTATGCTTCCAGTTTGCCAGAAGCACAGTTTAAGACCTCAGGGAAGGCTCAGATAGCTTCTCCGGTTGCTCTTGGAGTTGCGCGGGGCTCCATTTCGCTCCAGGTGAGTGGAGGGGGGGTGGATTCACATGTGGGGGAGCCACAGCATCTCACAGTGGGCACCATCACAGATCTTTGCCCAGGTGCAGGGCTGGGGAAGTCCGCCACTCAGTGTGTCAAGGGCAAAATTGTGAGGATATTGGCGGAGAATGCTACACAAATACCCGCTCATCACCTGCCTATGACATGCTCCTTGAGGCCTCCATTCTTTCCCTCAATCCATCCCCCCATCTCATTCCAACCAGTTCCCCCCCCCATTGGTGCTGTACTGTTTGTAGTGGGCACAATGGGATGCAGTGCCAAAGCTGTGGTGCTGCCACCATTTGCAACAGTGAATACAAAATGGCCACCAATGGAGAGCTGCATGCGCTTCTGGCAGCTATTTTACGACACTGTCTGCTGTTATAGACACCTCTGTGCACCACTTATCTACACATTACACAGAATGAGTTGATAGACTGACAACCAAGCTAGCTGATATACCTATGCATGACTGGTACTGCATGCTTAATTTCTCAAGAGTAAAGAGCAGTCAAGTAGGGCCCCAGTCCAATTGGGACTGTGGGGGGAAGGGTTAAAGGGAGCTTAGTGATTGATCATTTTCAGTCCAGAATTCTATCACCTCCGTCAGCCCTCTCCTTCCACATAGCGTGTCAACTGGGTTCTTGGAAGTTCTGAGCATCCTCCTTTCTGAAGTGCTACATTTTCTCACTTTGCAAAAGAAATTTAGAAATTGACAAACAGATGAACTGCGAACATTACCGGATGACAAACTGAAAGTTAAGCTTGCCGTGGGAATATGGGAAGATATTACTAACTCAAATGGCACAAGTTTTCCAGGGATGAATTGATGCCAAGTGAGTGGGTGACAAATGGAGGTTCAGACGCCTGCAGAAATTATTAATGTTAATATTACTTTGTGTTAATTACCAAAAATTTTATCTTGTGTTCCACATTTAATCTTACACCATTAATTGATTTTTTCCCCCCATTCCAAATACATTTGGCAGTGAGATATGAATGCACTGGGTCGAACCATGTATATGAATCATTGGGCCATATGGACCATTCTCTCCAGCTTCGCCAAGCAGTATTGTATCATCTCCAATTCTATAGTGTATGGCCATTGCAGAAGGAAGACTCTAATGGCCCAATTCTATACTCACCGGTCACTGGTGGTGCTCTTCTTTTGCTGGCATAGACTGCCGTAAAGCAGTCAGTGCCAGTTGTAAAAAGGGCTCTGGGATTGTGTGAAGCAGTGCATTGCTGGAACACTAGCGGGAAGGCCAGGGCCTTCCTGCACACTCAGGAGAAGCATGAAGATTATGATGATGGAGGTAAGTTGGCAGGGAGATGGAAGAGGGGTGGGGGATGGTGGAATGGTGGCATGACAGGGATGGGGAGGGAGGGGACAGCAATGAAGACATGGGATGGGTGGACCCCTATGTGATAGGAAAGGGGCAGGTTTGGCGGCAGTAGCAGCAACAGAAAGCAAATCCTAATCCCCTTCCCAGAAATAATCCCATGGCCTGGGTCCATGCAGACCTGAGCCAGTTATTTAGCTAGCGTAGATCTGAGTAGACACCCTGCACTGCAGAGGCTTACTCCCAGGTAAGGAAACAATTGTTCCCTTACCCAGAGGAGACTTCCTAGACTGCCCTCCCCCCCATCACAAGATGCAGCGGTGCCATTTTAGTGTTGCTGCTTTGGTGGAAAGGGAACAATAGGGTTGGGCTCCTTTCCTATGAAATAGGTTGATTTTCTGCCCAACCCTCTCTGGCTCTTGTACTGAAGGAACTTGGATTCCATCAGCGCAAGGCCTGGGCCACTGATGCAGCAGCTGCAGTGATGGCACTTGGACCATGGTTGCCAGTTTAAATCACTCCCAGCCCCAGGAGCACACCAGTGGAGTGTCCAGTCACCAATGCTGGTAAGTCAGAGGAAGAGGTGTTCTATGGCATACTAGGGAAAGACTGGGATGGGGATTGGGGCTGGCTGAGGATGTGTCAAGGGAGGGCTGGGGGTGGATACTGGCAGCAGCAGATCCACTGATATCCTATGCCCCCCGCCTGGCCTCAACATACTCCCTTAGATCCATGCAGATTTACATCAGCCAAAGAGCTGGCACAGATCCAAGTAAGACCATTGGGGACCATGGCACAGTTGCATAGGTAAATAAAACAAGTTTTTAACTTACCTCTTCATTGTGTCATGGTCTCTGGCCTGTCCATAGCCTGCACTGGAGGTGTTATGGGGTGGGGGGAGGGTGGGGGAAGGACAGTTCCGGGGGTTGGGAGGGCGGGGAGTGGGAGGCGGGACTGGGATCCGGCTGTTATGCCGAATTCCAACCCCAGTTCCTGAGCAGCGCAGAGCGACTTCAAGCTGCTCCGCTTTCCTCTGACTTGTGCCATCTCCTGACATGGCACAAGTCTGAGGAGACCCATAGGGGCTGCAGCGGTTTACCCAGGGGTAAGGGGAAGAGTTTCCCCTTAACTCTGGCTGAGCCACTTTGGTGTCCTATCTTGACCTGAATCCAGCGCAAGCTTTCTGGCTTACTTGTTCCAGCACAAGATAGGATTGCATTGGAAGATGACTAGCTGTGAAAGAAAAGCACAGCAGGATGATAATTAAAAAAAAAAAATGAAAACACGCTGATTATCCTGTGAACAGAAAGCATTTCCAGATACTCTAAACACATCCTCTGATGCTTGGAGGATATGATATTAAAACATCTGATGAGCTCTGAACTTGGCCGCTTGTTTACAGTGAGAAGCAAACCAGGCCCATATTGTATGTGCTAACAGGGGCAATAGAGAGTGTTCCTGGGTGTGCTTCTAATTTCTAGGCCTATTTACCCAACTCCTATTACAAGGGATGACAGAACAGACCTCTTTGAACTGCAAAGAGTATCATCAGTGCCAAAAGGAAACAAATAAAAAACAGGAAAGAACTATAGCAGCTTGATGAGTCACCAGTAAAAATATGTGTGGAATCTGCTTTCTTTTTTGTTCAGGGAAGACAACAGTTCAAAAGCCTGGTCTTCTGCTTAGACAGACAGCGCATTTTCTATGTTGGGCTAAGTTATTAAAAGCACAGCACTCCACCTCCTGGCCATATAAAAGAGGATCATCAGATCAGGTGTCTCTCAAATGATGTGAGCTTTTCACACTCTCACTTTCCCAGCAACATCAGTGCTGAAAGTAATTCAGGGATAGCTCATGTCTTTGTATGCTGAAAATCCAAGCCTGGTTTCTCTAGTAAAAGGATATCAGGGGGGAGAGGTGCCTGAATTGAAAGTAACATCATTTCTTTGTCTATAGAAGAGGAGATGCACCTGTTGAAATTCCCTCCTCCATGTAGCTAGTAAAGTACACAAGCAATGTTTATTACACAGGTCTACACACATTTTGTTGTCTTAAAAGTTAAACGTATTCTCAGGTACATTTAGGTGCTGAATCCAAAATTGGCATTGAGTTTGCCCGATTGGATCTAGTTTTGGGGGTACGGCATAGCCACCTTATATGCTGATTCATGAGGAAGCCATGGTGTTGGCTTCGCGTTGTTCACACCGCCCAGAAAGGCTCTGGTGGCAAGGGAGATCTGGGAAAGCATGTTGCTTAATGTTATTCATGAACGCTTAATGTGTGTATGGTGCTTCTGCTTTGTGAGTGTGCAAAGAGCTCCACCTATGTTGTCCTTACAATGACCCTGTAAGATAATTAAATATTATTTTCTCCATATTGGATCTAGGGAGCTGAGGCTGAGAAAGAGTGGATTGCCAAAAGAATCAGAAGTGGGGCATTCAGGGAAGGTGAACCAATTTTACCATGTTGGGCCCCTTTCTCTTGTAAAAATGCAGGTGCCAAAATAAATCACCCTTGAGCAGAGGAAAATATCCTCTGCGGTCTTACTTTCCCCAGTCTCTTTTCCCAAATGTCCTTCCCCAACTCCTATGATGTGGCCCATATGTGTGAAACAGGACTGACAGCAGGGCAGGAGGGGGGCAGTGCACTCACAACATCACACATCCCTTTTGCTTTTTTGTGCTAAATAGTGCACCAAAAGGGAACGGAAATGGCATGAATCCATGGTGGACAATGGGGGCGGGGATTAACCCCCACCACAATTCCCACTCTGAACATGTCTCCCATTGTAAATAATCACTTCAACTGAAAATCAAATAGTATGTGTGGGAGGGTATGAGAGTGGGGTAGGAACCACAAGGGAAGAGAGTGAAAGTCTCTTTGTTCCCTGCAGTGTCTCACACTATTTCAAACCCACTCAGGTTTGCTATTTAGAAAAATTAAACAAAGGGTCACATTACACACTTGTGGTTATGTTGTTATTGGCCCTTGGCCACTATGCCACTCTTCACCATCATCATGCACATGATGAAGTAAGGAGCCCATTCTTCTTCCCTTAAACATCACAGGGTAACATCTTTGCCCATATGATGCAATTTGATGGAGAGGAATATACTGTACCATCTATGCAGAATTTTTATGGTATTTTCCTAGATTTGAGAAAATATATATTTTCAAGGCTTTGGCTACCTTAGTTCACTACAGTCTTTTGAGGATATTTTTCCAGATCTTTCTCCTGGACAACATGCAGACCATCGGACAACTGCTGCATTACGTAGGTCAGCATGATGATCTCCCTACTGCAAACAGAAGCACTGCCAGTAATCTGTATCAATGGTTTGTAAATCCTGAGTAGATGAGGTGCTACTAGATAAATCTAAAAACGCATGTTTTAAATACTACTGTTATCTTTTGATTCATATACAACACCATCAGTGACTATTCTTGTTGCCCCAGTAAGTATGCATATTTATTCAATTGTATAGTGCATGTCAGCTTATGCGCAGGCATGGCTGAGCCTTGTTTCAAGTGTGCACAGCAATGCTATGCAACAGATTATCATGTTCACACATGCCTGTCAATACAGATTGCCCATTTTGTCAGATCTTTCTTTTTTCCGATTATTGGGTGCATTCATCCAAGCAACCCATAGCTGATTTCAGAAGAGGTTCCAGAAGAAAGTTGCAGGATATATAGGAATTGGCAGGCAGATGCTATGCAGTTTATAATTGGAGTGTTTCAAAGGCAAGGGGAGTTGGGAACAGTTGCCAAGGACTTTAAAAAATCTGTGTACCGCTTGCTAGTGCCTGAAACATCTGGGTGAACTACAAGCAGAAACCAACAACTGAGAATCTGTGGCAAGCTAGAAATATTAGGTGCTAAGATGTTCATGTTGACAATCACTAAGATATGGAAAGTCTGGTTTTGCCATTATTTGGATGGAAGTCTTCACATGCAGTAAGCTATGCCATATCTAGGCCAATAGTAAAGACACAATTCACGACTAAGTGAAGGAGCGGCAGGTACAATTATTCATGATTCTTCATCTCCAGTATCTGTAATTGACAAAAAATGACCTTGCCTATAGAATGTATATCAAAGCAAAGGTACTCATGACATTATATGATTAATATTTTAGAGGTAGAACTGCTGTTGACAGCAGGTTGTAGGTTCAAATGCGACCTTTCCCCAGCATACTTTTTTCTTTCTACAAAAAAGTAGTTAACCCTGGACATGTACATCTTCGGCCCCTATGGTGTCAGCAGCCTGTTGTTCAAGGCACACAGAGTTTACACATGAATGAACATGCACGATTCCTATACTGCATTCCAAATACACATAGGATCACTATTTTTTTAATTGCATCTTATCAGTAAACATAACTGCTGAAATGGGGTTAGCTTACCATCAAAGTGTCAATTATAAGTGAGCATTAATTATACCTGGAGCAAGACACTTCTGTGTAATTAATGACTTGTTTTTCATTTATGTGTCACATTATTTGATTCCTGTTAAGCATATATAATTAAACTGTTGAATGTCCTACAGAATATTTGTGCTAGGAAACTGTTTCCACAATAAGCACAATTCCAGGTCAGGCTCCTACCAGGTCTGAAACATCATGTTGAGCCCTTTATGGCCCAATCCTACATCCCCCCCCCTCCCCACTGCTGGTGGAACTAGCATTCTGACACACTTTCCAGCCATCACAAACAGCCTTCTGAAAGTGTGTGGAAATATGTACTTCCAGAAAGCTGCCAGCAAGGCAAGAGCAGTCCTGTGCATGGCTACTTGGAGGCCACCATCAAAGGTAAGTCAGCAGGGAAGGTGAAATGGGGCAAGGGAGGTGATAAGGGCAGATCAGATCCAGAAAGGGGGTGGGTTTTGACAGCAGAGGTGGCACAACCCCTTTCTGTGGGGGTTGTGAAAGGACCCAGTTCTGTGGTCTGGGTCCATGCAGACCAGTGCCTGCAATTTCACTGGTGCAGATCCCTACACATTGTGGAGGCTTACCCCAGGTAAGGAATCAAATGTTCCCTTTGGGACTGTCCCTCTTGCAGGATGCAGTGTGAGCCATTTTGGTGCAGCTGCATCAATAGGAGGAAGCATGGGATTAGGCTGTTAATCTAATGTAGGTAGGATATCAGTGGGAGACTTGTAGATTCATATTCTGAGCCATTTTCTGCAGCTTTGGGGAATGACTTAAAAGAGAGTTTCCTTGCTGCATTCAGGAAGCGTGCAGAGCAGGGAGCCAGAGAGTGCTGGCTAGTCACATCCCTTAAATCAGTGCACTCCAAGGCTACACTCCCCACTATCTCCCTATTCAATACTATTTGGAGAGGCAAGTTCTGAACACATGGGTGTTCAGGAAATAGGCTGGCACAAGGGTGGGCTGATCCACATGCTGATCCTTCATAGAAAATTAATGCTTGAATAGGGCTTATGACTGAAGTCTACACAAGACTCCTTTGGGAGCATACTGGGGCAGTTATATATTCTAAGGGCCAAAGTACACACTGCATTAAATACATGTTCTGCCCAATTGTTTGTTTTCATTATTTAGCATTTACAGGGATGCCCAAAATGGACTGAACTACCATGGGGACAGGGGCTTCAGCACTTGGATCCCACTGCAGTTCTAATCACCATCATGCATCCCTTTACACACTCTTTATTTAAAAAGCTTCCATCAAAAGCCAATAGAAGCTTTTTATGTAATTTAAACAGCGTGCTTAGATCAGAAGTTTGTTCAAATCCCCCCTCTCATCCCTGGATATTGGTTTCGCCCTTTTCAGGCATCTCCAGTGGTATTTTGGAACAAAGAAGAAGACAAAGCACACATATTGAACATAAATGTTCTCTAGCCCTAACGAAGAATGCAATCTGCAAGTTGGAGAAATGACATCGTGGGATGCCTTGGGTGGCCTTTTGTAAAACGTTTTGGACTGAAGCGTTTTAAAAACAAACAAACAAACATGTACCCAGAAAGGAAGTTGGAGTCAGAAAAATGGTGGCCTAATAAAATCAGATGTCTATGATTACTTCTTCAGATTGGTCTGGTCTGGTTATCCCTGTATCCCAGTCTCTTCTGCTCTCCAGTGCAACTGGGCTATAATTTAACTTTCCTGGTGCCTGATAATTTCACAGGTGTTGATGGATTTTCATTGTTGTGATAGTCACAAGCAGTCAATATTCTTGTTTTCCATGGCATATGGGAAACCGAAACATGATACATCTTTTTCTTGATTTTCAAGGTTTTATCCCAACCATTTCTGCGACAAGAAAAAGGTTAAACCTTTTTTTAAAAAGTACCAGTGCAATTATTTCCTTCCTTTCTGCTCACCTGTTCCCCTCTAAAGTTAATTGATTTAAGTGTCGCAGCCAAAATTCTGTGAAAATCTCACTGCTGTTTTTAACATCTGCATGAGAATTTGTGTCTTCCATTCATTGGGGTTTTAAAAAGGTATCATAGTAAACATTCCCTTATCAAAACAGCAGCTCCACAGCTGGAGTAGCCAGATGCTCAGCCCTCCCCATTCCACCAAGGGTGTTGCTTGCTGCTTTGATGTTTGACAAAGACTCAGTATAGCCATCTGAGAATATTATGAATCCATGCCTGTAGTACAGCTGTACAAACTAATTCTTCCAAATGATTTAAAACATTATTAGGAATGCTGTTATTTATAAGCAATGACACATCGTAAGAGGTGGAGCGGCTATATTCTGAGCCGGGCCATTGGTCCACCAAATTCAGGATTATCCACTGTCAGCCCAGTGCTATCCAGAATTGGGCCATTATGCAAAGAGGGTTTTAAATAACGGAACACAGTTCTGCCGTCATAAAATGACCTTCCTGATGGCTCAGACAGAGATCTTGCATAGGGCTGCTATTGGAGATCTTTTAATTGGAGATATCAATGATTACAACATGATATCTTTAGCACAAAGATCTTGTGAGAATGGATGATGGCCGGATCCCAAAGGATCTCCTCTATGGAGAACTCGTGCAAGGAAAGCGCCCTACAGGTAGACCACAGCTGCGATACATCTGCAAGAGGGATCTGAAGGCCTTAGGAGTGGACCTCAACAGGTGGGAAACCCTGGCCTCTGAGTGGCCTGCTTGGAGGCAGGCTGTGCAGCATGGCCTTTCCCAGTTTGAAGAGACACTTGGTCAACAGTCTGAGGCCAAGAGGCAAAGAAGAAAGGCCCATAGCCAGGGAGACAGACCAGGGACAGACTGCACTTGCTCCCAGTGTGGAAGGGATTGTCACTCCCGAATCGGCCTTTTCAGCCACACTAGACGCTGTTCCAGAACCACCATTCAGAGCGTGATATCATAGTCTTTCGAGACTGAAGGTTGCCAACACAGGAATGATTATCATTGGACCTGAAGCCTCATTCATGCAAAGGGTACATTCTACCACTGAGTGACTGTTCAACCACTATAATGCAATTGAATCTTGTTGCAAAGTTGACAGTGGTTTCCAAACTTCTCTTTCCCAGTAATCATGAAGTAATCATGAAGTAATCATGAATCTTATAACTTGCCCTTTTCCTTCAATACAAGAATATATCTCCTTGAATTTCTGTTTCTTTCTCCCCAGTGGTCCTTATCTCCAGAATGCTGGTATCCGTTGCTGTAATGTAATTGCTGCATGAAATATGCTTACAAGAGTGCTATAAGTGCCACTGCTTTCAAGTACAGCTTGAGTTTCAAGCAGGGATCAAAATAAATGTTCTCCCACATTCCAAGATCTCAGTTCTGTTACTATAATACCTTTTATCTGTCTAGCTGGTTTTAAATGTTGGCAAATACAATAAAATGTGACCCATGGATGACCCAATGAAGGAATCCTTTGCCCATCCAATCTGTCAGAGCATTATCATTTTAATGAAAATGTGCATTATTCACTCTGTCATTAAACTCTGTGGTTTAAAAAGAACCCCTCACACACACTCCATTAGTCCTTCCGTGCACTGAAGATAGCACTATGAGTTTCACTAATATTTAATGGCAGCATTTTTTTGTTCATACACTTTCATCACAGAGCTGTCAAGTAACCATTGATAACCAGGGTTTCATACATCCTGTTGAACTTGAATGTATAGGCTCAGGAAGAATGATTGTCTGGGCAGTAATGGCTGTAGCTCATCTAATTATAGTAATCCATGGGTATAAGTATCAAATTGTTCCTTTTTTCCAATTTGCGTACCTTATAGCCAAAGTTGAAAGCAGGGAAGCTCTCTGTGTCTAGCTGTAACTAGTGGTAATTACTCCACTATTCACAACAGAGGTCTTCAGCAGGTGGGTTGGGACTCAAAAGGGAGTCTTTACTTGACCTCAGGTGGTCAGTGCTGCCACCACCATTTTGTTTTGAGGCTCAGGTCTACAAAGTTTGAACAGCGGCTAGGACTAAGGGTCCTAGATAAGGAAAATCATGCAGATTTTGAATCTGTGAGTGCACCTTGACCAAGCTCCCAATCTTCAGTGGCCCCACTCAATCTCAAGCACCTATTCTACCTCAGTTCTTTGCCTTGCCTTGCTTACTTTCTTTCCTGCATTTCAAAATGGAATGCTTGTGATTGCCATGTCACTCTCTGCCTCTCCTCTACTTCCAATTGGCCTGGAAAAAAAGAAGGGGAAGAGTGACGAAGTAGTACCACATGTTTATTGACTGCCACTGGGTGGGAAAAGAAGAGGAACTGTATCTACTCACTTGCCCACCCCTGGGCTCTTGAGGGTAGATTCCATATTACAGGTTGGGGTATGAGCAGGGTCCATGAGAGAGAGGTGCATGGGATACATTGTACCTGGGCTTAGGGTCAAAAAAGAGGGCCCAGGAGCCAAAGGAGTGGAACTGGAAATTTCCTGGGAACTCAGAAAATGTTATTGCATATATTGTGTGAAGACAAGTGTTTGCTTTCACATTCATTGGCTACAAGCTAAGGACACAAGAGCAGTGGCGTAGCTAATGATCATGTAGCCCGCTGCCAAGCTCAAAATGTTGCCCCGGAAGTGATGTCACAACCAGAAGTGACGTC
Source organism: Tiliqua scincoides (assembly GCF_035046505.1). Classification (NCBI taxonomy): domain Eukaryota; kingdom Metazoa; phylum Chordata; class Lepidosauria; order Squamata; family Scincidae; genus Tiliqua; species Tiliqua scincoides. The sequence goes on from NC_089825.1 coordinate 23,473,398, forward strand.
ACACCCAGGCTTTTTAAAAAGTGAAAATTGGGAGGAACCCACCTCCTCCACCCAGCAGCTCACCACCCACTTGCTCTGCAGTGGATGGCATAGCTAAGGCATCTATCTACAACCTGGGGTCAAAGAACATTTTGTAGCCCCCTTTACATGACAAAAATCAAATTTAATTAATTAAATAAATAAAAAGTTATTGGTTCCATGCTGTATCATAATAACATCTCAATGGCACTCAGAACAAACTGTCTCATAGGTCAGTTTGGAGTGCAGCAAATCCACTTTTTGTTCCACAAGGCAGTTGTGTTTTCATTTTCTGGTTAATTGGCCATAACCTTTGATAGAAAACAGATATTCCAGTGCAGTTTGTTTCACTGCATTCTGCATTAAATTACCTTTCCAGTGATTTATAACATGATGGTATTATTTATATATACCAAGATTTTCACAATTTTGGTCGCTATTGTCAAGGTCAGTTTGTTCCCCCCCCCCAAAGCTTGATGCCTGGTGCAACTGCTACCCCCTGCACCCCCTTAGCTACGCCACTGCACAAGAGTACATTCAAAGTGCTGGGGTGGGGGCAGAGCTGTAAGTGCCACATGGCTCAGAAAGTCACCATGTAAGCTGTCCCTCCCACTCACTCTTGGAGCTTGTCTGCGGGCAAAAGCAACGTAGAGGAGATGCCTCCATGTTACTTTTGCTCTTCAGAATGGGGGGGCAGCTTACATGGCAAGTTTCTGAGCCATGTGGCACTTACAACTCTGCCCCCCCTTTGGCTCTGCCACTGTGTGAGATTGCTCAGACTTGCTCCAGCTAAGTAGCTGGCACAGATCTGAATAGCCCCATTGGGCAGGCTGAGGCATTGCTTATATCCCCTTACCCTGAGGAGACCTCCAGCCTGCTCCTAAGCTGCGCTTGATACAGTGGAGGCCATGCAGGCCTGCTGCACCAGCACAGCTTAGGACTGCACTGTGAGTTGGTTAGACTTGTCCCCAACACTTCTTTCTGTATGGAAAGATCCAGCTCCCGTTATTCTTTAGGGGTATTTATTTTAAGCAATGAAATGTATAACATGAATGGGGTTCCAAAAACAAACCCATTTGTACCCATTTGTTGTACATCATATTCATTTTGGAATGCATGGACAAGGGGCCTTATTCAATTTGGTTTCCATTTGTTCTGAAAACTAATAGACACCCCTAGTTCTGCCATGCCACACCTAGCTTTCGCTATAAAATAGTTTTGAATAGCACCATTCCTGCTTATTCCAAATCCATTCTTCTGCGACTCTTTTCATAGCCTTCTGTTTATGCAACCTCTGAGCAATCCCATCCATCCCTTTCTGTTCTACGGTTACGCAACTGTCATTATGCAATCTGAAATGCTGACCTAGTTTGCTTGTGCCCATGATGCAGCAAGCAGATATTGTTCCTTTGAACTGATTATGGTTGCCAGTCTCAAGTCAGAGCCAGACACACTCCCATTTAAGATGGAGCTGAGATTAGTCCTAATTTGTACAGTATCTCCAGAGCAGCTGCTGCCCTGGAAAAAGCCAATTCATCACTAAAGACTCCCAAGTGAATCAACTGCCTTGCAAAGAAGAGGCAAATCCATCACTTGATACTCCAAATGTTCTGAGTGACAGAATGACTTTTCCCAGCAAGACAGGAACGAGTGGCTCTCAGACTATACAGATGAGTGCCTTTGCAAGTCGGCTATCTCACAGGTCATCACAAATGGTGGTTCTCAAGCTCATGTGGATGGAAATTTTTTTAATCCTCCAGTGTTGGCCCCTTTGTTTGTCCTTGATCACATGATATAATTGAACCACACGCAGAATAGATATAGTTTTGGGATATGTAACAGAAAGGGCTCTTGGATAAATTGTGGTGAGAAATGTCCTGCTTGCTGAATGGGAGGATGTGTACACCCAAAGCAATAGAAACTGCAAAACTGTCCAAGATACATCTTCACTGTGCTGCATCCATCTGCAGGTGTCAAAGGCTCTAGTTTTTATAGATATTGGTTTTTAAATGGCCTGCATGGGTCAAGCAAGACATTTTGCTAGAAGTTTCTGTTTATATAATTTTTTTTCTAATAGTAGCCAGGGAGAGAGGGGAAGTCTCAGGCAAGATTGGGACCTGGGCTCACAGATAGAAGATAACCCTTTCCCTTCATGCATGGTCCTGATGAAACCCCCCCTTCTCCAGCTGCTATTAGTCTTGGGAGAGAATTCTCATTGCCACCATGATATGGCATGAAGCTCTGCTCACAAAGGAAAAAAAAACTTGCACATCCCTCATAAGGGAAGGACTGATGCCCTTGGGCATGATTAAATTAGTTCTTTGGATAGCATATTCACTATGTGGATGGCAGGGGGTGGACATGGGAGTGATGTCCTTAGAATAATGGAGAAAGAAGGCATACTAATAAAAATGGGTGGGACCATTAAAGCCATTTCTGCCCAACTTTGCATATATACAACAGGGATCAAATGTATACACCTGTGTGCTGGGCAGAAATCGGGTAAGCAAGAAGAGAGAAAGAGCAAACAAGTTGGCATTACCCAGCCATGTGGTTTAAGGGGGAAAAAAACACCAGAGGGATGAGAAAGCAACTGAGTTTAAGAAGGATTGCAAATATAAATGTTTGAATATAATACAGTTTGCAGAATACTGTTTGCAAAAACAAATCCTTGACCTGGAGCGGCAATGTATTTTTTGAATCCTTGATAGAGAGTGATTCTGGATGAGAGCAAAGGGGACAAAAATAGACCAGATTTAAGAGGATTTGAAAAGACATCAGCTGAAAATACAGCGAGGTTGCATGAAAGGCAAAGGTAGGAGGACAGCTGAGAATGTGCTCAACAAGATAGACTGTTCATTCATTAATAGGAAACACTGATACTTTGAATGGCAGGAAGGGAGAGAGTTACACACACGAAAAGAGATCTAACATAGGGTGTTACTACCCAAGGTAAAAATATGTCTAAACTGATGGCAGGTTAGTGAGCTTATTTTGTTGCTGCTTTTAAAAAACAACAACAAAAAACAGTGTAGATGGCTTAATGTGTACGGCCTAGTCGTGAAATGCAACAGATTGTTTTAAGGAGCGTGTAGCAGGGGGTGCTGAGTAAATGAAGCAAACAATGTGTTACTAAAAGAAGAATGTCTCTTTTGCATAAGCCATATGAAGTCCATATTTATCCATGCTGTAACATTTAAAATCTTCACTTAGATGGTACTGTTAAGTTGCTGAAAATGGGAACATCAGAAAAGTCCTGAGGCATCAAATCAAAAAGGTCTATCTTGGCCAACATACGTTTTCTAACAGGTGCAACCCAGATATTCTCCCTCCCCCCCCCCAAAAAAAAAAATGGTTCAGGTGGTGGGGAGGACATTTCTATCCAACATTTTTCCAAAGTGAAGAGAGATCCAAGGACTTCATTCAGGTGACCCTTGACTTAAAACAGTGACCCTTAATTTGACCCAGCCCAAGATGTAAGTGGCGTTGATTCACTCCAAAACCACGATCGCAATGCAATCAAATTCACAATATATGCATGCAGAAAAGCTCCTCAGAAAGCCCAACATGATTTCATTGCATTCCAAACGAGGAAGTTGTTCCGAAATGAGAGTATTACTTCAAAAGAAGAATCAGAAAAATCAGATTTTTGCTGGAGGTTTGAAGCTTGTTTAGAAACATAATAGGCAACTTCACCTCAGGCAGAAAAGATAAGGCATAGTGCAAAGAAAGTCCAGAACAGGGGTGTCAAACATAAGGCCCATAGGCCAGATACAGCCCCAGGAAGCTTTTTATCCTGCCCTCATGATAATTGGGCTCTCCCAGCACCACCATCAATTACTCTCAGCTGCTGAGCTGCAAAGCAATGCCTTGGAAGAAGCAGCGCTGCTGCCTGCATGATAATTGGGCAATCCCGTATCTTGAAAATATTATCAAGGTTTGCATATTTTCTTTTCCATCATTTGCAACTAATAAGTTCCTAAGTGAGAACAAAATGCTCATCTCTAGTCCAGTGGGTCTCACACTGGTGGGTTGTAACCCACCAGTTTGTGTAAAGGTTCCCCATCCCTTTAAGGGGAGAGGCAGCAGCCGAGAAGGTGCAGGGAGCCTCACGCAGCCCTCCTCAGGCCTCCTCAATGCTCGGAACATTGCAAAATAAGTGGACACAAAGCATTTCCTCTTTGTGTTGCAACCACAAAAGTGCTTTGCGCTTGCTTATTTCTCAATGTTCCAAGTATCCTGGAGCCTCCAGCAGTTTGGAATTAGTGAAAGTATGTGAAAGCACACACCCCCTTGCCCCCCTTAGCGATGTGATCCTGGGGGTCATGTCACTGCCCTTGCCCTTTCCTGTAAAAACTTACTTAGGGAGTGAATCTCCCTAAAAGTTTGAGAACCACTGTTCTAGTCATCATCTATTTAAAGATGTCACTTCCTGCTTAATGACATCACTTCTGGCCCTCAGGAGACACTATGAATGCTGTTCAGCCCACTGTATGAAACAAGTTTGACATCCCTGGTCTAGAACAATGCAAGTGTGGAATGACGCGGAAGAGCAGAGCATGCAAGGAGGCTTCTCCGGAGGCAGCCAAAGTGGAAAGTGGAGAGAAGGATAGGGAGTGGGGGCTCCACTTCTTCTCCTGGCCCACTTGGCTGCTTTTCTAAGCAGGCAGGAAGGAAGGAGGAGAGGTGGTAGCAACTGCAGCAGGCTTATCCCCTCTTCTTCCTTCCAGCTGCTGCTCCTTGAATCCTTTTCCTATTCTCTTTGAGCAAACTGGAGGAGTGTCAGTGTGGACTGGAGAACCTACATTGGCAGTGAACTGGAGAGGGCTGTGTTCTGCCAAATCCCAATCCACTGGGCCTCGTGCCCGCTTAAGGCTGATTAGTTTCCCTTGTGAAATTCACCAGTGCAGCAAGCAAAAGTCAGAGTCCAGTTCCAGTCCACAGGTTCCAAGTAAACCAGTCCAATCAATGAGAGTTGCCAAATCAGAGTCCAGAGCCAATAAGCCAAGTTACAGTCAGAGGTCAGTTTCCAGGTAAGTCAGTCAGATCAGTCAGGGTATCCAAGTCAAAGTCCAAAGTCAATATGCCAAGTCCCAGTCCAAGGTCAGATGCCAAAGTTCATAAACCCAGTCAGTCTCCTCTCCTGCCTCCAACCTGCACTCCATCTACAACACCCCCACCCCAACCTTTCCTGCCTCAGGTGCTCCTTATATCCCTGAGGGCCCTATGGCCTTCAAGTGGCTGCAGCTGTGCAGCATCCTCTGCTGGATGCCCAGGCCTTACCCTTAAAGGGGCCACTGCTGACACCACACCTACCTCCTCCCCAGATCTTCCGCTATTCCACTACAGGCAGTGAGAAGATGTGGGCTGGGGGGCCTTTATCTTCATTTTGCCCCTCCCCCAACTCAGCCCAATACCTTTGGTCAGCATCATCAGTGAGCTGGCCCTGATTCAGCCTGAAATTCTAGAGTTCAGGGAAAGCTTCAGCCCTTGATACTGTCACATGTCAAAACTGGCACCAGGGTATTTGAAACCCGTGTCTGGTGATGCCGGGTGCAGAGTTATGCTGTGTTTTCAGTGTCGTATTTGGATGGATAATAAATTATTTCCTGTTAATTATTCATCGTGACTTCAAACTGGTTTGCAACTTTGAAAATAAACATCTTGGTTTTGCCTTGGCACGTTGTTTAAGCACATTGCTTAACTCCCAACTGCAATGCTGGGGGGAAAAATGAAACGTAAAAAAAATCTGTAGGCAAATGTTGGAGTTGAATATCTGCTCTGGCCCTGAAGGATACATTATATGCCTACAGATTTTGCTTTCTGCTGTATGATTCAGTTTCCAACAAATGCTTCAGTTTTTCATTGACATTTATCTTTTTTGTAGCAAAGCCACAGTATAGAATCCCTTTGGAATCACTCTTTAGAGCCTGCTGTAGAAAACTTTTTGACAGAGACCTTATTAGGTCAATGGACAATATAACTCCGATAAAACAGTGCCACAGAAGGAAGCCTGAAAGAAATCAGATGCTGTTTACACTGTTGACGTTTCAATATTGTCATGTAGATTTTGAATAAGACCCAAACAGCAGTGCCTCACTTCTCCCCAAACCAGGAAAGCAAATTGTGTTTTCAGTCTTCAACTGATGGGTATCCTTCTTTCTCATAATGAAATTGGCTCCAGGTCAGCCCAAATGGGAGGCTCTTAGACCTGATATATTGGCAGGCGTTGGCTGGAAATGAAAGACAAGGGGGCAATAGAATTAAAGGGTGGTAATAAATGGCATTTGGACTGGAACCCCTGAAACATTCCACCTTGTATGAAAATCTCCTCCTTAGCAACTTATACTTTGCTGACAAAACTAAGCCCTTTAGCAAATTACTACTTTAATAAGGCATTAGATATAATCTTAGATTAACCATTTGACCACCAGTAGAAAATACTTGGTGAACATAACAGAGAACCGCGCTGAAGATCCTTCCCAGAGCAAGTGATAAATGGCAAATTAAGACTCAGTTCCCTTGGCACACCAAGGTAACACAACAGGATATCACAAGGTCTGCCTCCTCTCATAAAATGCTCCCTGTGTCTTCTTTTTTAAATTATTTATTTTTTTATTAACACACACAGACATACAAACATATAACATACATTTAGGAGTGCTAAATACCACATACCATTACTAATTAATCATACTACATCTCCTAATCTACTTACTCTTTCTACCTCTTATTGATGTATCCATTTATTTATATAATATACAATAAATTTTCCCTAATGCCCTATACTATATTTTCTAAATATTCACTTTCTACCAAGCATAAACTAACTTCAATTGCTCATTAATATTAAAACAAAATAATCTAATTACCAAAATTATCACCTCAGCTATTTCAACTCTAATCTAATTCTCCAATCTTAATTACACTTTTTTTCCTTTGACATAATAACCACATATAAAACAATTCTTCCACATGTTTACATTTCCAGCTATATTTTTTAATACATTCTAATTCATATTTATCAATTTCATACGTATTCTTTTTTTTTCTCTTCAAATAAATTTGGGCCATTGTTATTAGCTGAATAAATCCTCCAATTTTCTTTAACCCTCAGATTATCCCTCAGGGTTCTTTTTCTTTCTTACTTTCCATTTTTTCTCCTGTAATATCTTTAATAATTTATCACTATAACGGAATCTGATAAATCCACACTTTCTTATATAGGGTGTTCTCATTCTTCCAGTGAACTGGGATATATTTTCTCCTTCTTGTTCCAACAAATTTTGTGATTTGTGCACTCCTGTTACTCTGCCCATCATATCTTTCTTGATCTCCATCAGTGCCTCTTCTTCATCCTGTTGATCATCATGTTGATTTTCCTCCTTGTCCGCTTTTTCACTCTCTTGTTTATCTTCTGCTTGTTTCTTCACATCTTCCAATTGTTCCTTACAGACATCTATCTGTTGGAAAAGAGTTTCCAGACTGGCTTGAATCTGCGAGGACCAGTTCAGCTGTTGCTGCTCCATAACAAGCAATCTCTCCGTATTAATCAAGATTTTCTGTATCCACATTTCTGGAACAGAGTCCATTTTGCAATTTCTCTCTAGTCCACTAGGTGTCCACAACATATTATTCTCCTCACTTCCATCTTGTCATTACTACTCTGCCATCCGCATTCCTTACATACCTCTTGCAGATAACAGTCCAGTGCGGTTAACAGAGAGAAAAACAAAATGAAATAAAACATTCTCACCATCTCTGGTGCAGAGAAAACAAGCTCTTTCAAATCTAATGAGAATTATATTTATATCCAATTATGTCCAAGAATAATTCTGGATTTTAGTTCACACCCAAGTTATACTTGTAATTATAATCCACCACCAATTTATTCCATGACAGAGAAAAAGAGCACTTTCAACCTCCTTAAAAAGTCTCTCGTTAACGCCTCCAATATATCCAGGGCTTTTAGCCAAATCAGTCAATCAGAGCCGGGGACAATATTAACACTTGCTTATCTTAAATTTCCAGCTTAAACTTTACACTTCACGCTTTTATTTTTCCTCCATATGGCATCTCAGCACGAAGCCAGCAGCTTGATTGCAGATCACTGCACCTCCCCCAATACTGTCACAAATGGTTAGATTCCTCTGAGAAGAAAGCCCCCCCTGGGGGTCAGGCTTTCAGTTTCCCAGACACCTGCACCAATTAAGATCTTGTCTCTCCTAACAAAGATCTTCAGGTCCTCTTCAGACCTGCAATATTTGGGGGAAAACAAACTGTCTCCCAGGAGCTCCTGGGGACATGTCTGTTCATCCACTGTTGGCTCCTCTCCTCCCCAATGCTCCCTGTGTCTTGAGGTCAGCTGGTGGGGCTCTCTTCCAGATCCTTCCTCCTACTGCAGTCAGGTAGGTGGGGAATGTATTTTTTAATGGTATCTTCTTGTTTTTGTTGTTGTTATACAATTGGAGGATGTGGATAGAGCTCTCTAGAGTGTGAGTCTATCTGCATATCCTCTTGACCCTTGCCCAGCATGGCTTGTTCAAGCTGCCAGGGGAAGTCTGTCTGAATGGGTGGGGAGTCAATATTTCTTTAATGGAGGGTGTACTGCCAACTATCTTGAAGATGACACTTATTCTTCAGGCCCCCTCCTGAAGAAAATCCTCCCTTAATTCCACCGTGTTGGATAATTTTCAGTGGTGGTGGTGTCTCAACCCCTGAGAGTTTTAGACGAAGCTGATTATCTGAATCTCTCAGTCTGGCTACCTTGCCACTTGGCCTGGCTGTTCCAGTGCAAGTTAGGAATTGGCTGTTTCAGCACAATCCTAAGCATGTCTACTCAGAAATAAATTCTACTTATTCCAGTGGGACTTACTCCCAGGCAAGTGTGCATACAACTGCAGCCTTATTTAACCATGCCTAACTAAATCAGGATACAACCCAAAACCAACATGTACGAGTTCCATTAGATTTGGTTATGGTTGTCTAGATATGACAAAATCAGGGCATTAAACAACAAATAATTCCCTTAACTGAAACAAAGTGAGATCTGCATCAGCGTTCCACATTTTACTCCCAGTTACACAACAAATCTGGATAGCAAGGAAATGATTTCACAAGATGTGTAAACTTGTCTAGTTTCCGAAGAATCCATTTCATTAAACTGTCCATACTTTGCTTCATGTCTTTATGAAGACCTACGAAAAATGAATCTCTGCTCAAACTACTTTACCTCTCTCCTAAGTGGTTAATTATAGCACAAGCTCTGACTGAAATAGGTGGGGGAGGGGGTAAAGACCCTCAGAGACATATTTAATCATTTGAATCTAGTAGGACTGTGTTTATTCATTCCTTTTTAGTCTATTAGAGAGCAAATTAGATTTGATTCGCTTGCTCTGATTGGCTTAATTGCACCAGTTACAGCTAAAGTACAAATAAAATTATAATAAATTGAGCAGATGTTAAACCTACTCCACCAAGATCTTTAATAGTCAGCTCCAATTGCAATTTACATTCAGCAATTTAACAAGACCCCAAGGAAGCATATTTGATTTTCAAAGCAAGCTGTTTGTTTCAGTGTATTAAAGAAAGAACACAGTAGTGTCAGATTATGGGGTGGATATTTAATTTTAAAGAACATGGCTTTCGGGGGAACATGTTGTCTTCTGTTTTGCTTCCTTAGACAACAGGGCAATCTAAAACAAGTTTACTCTGGAGTAAGTCCCATGGAACTCAATGGCGCTTACTGCCTTGTAAGTGTGCTTACGATTGCACTACATAATCCATATATCCAGCATCTTTTTTCCTGTTGCTGTATGGATCATGCTTAATTATAAACAAGATGGAAGAAAGTCTACTTAAGTGTAACTTAACAGTGAATCCAAGGGGACTTATCTCTTCTTTTAATCAGTCTCTTGAGAACACTATGAGTAGGCCCTCTCTGAGGTTCAGAGAGGTCCACATAAGTGGCTTTGCCATTGCAGGTGCCACCCGGGGTGGATGTCACTCCTTGTACCATGTGACACCCCCTTACTCACTTGAAGCTGCACGCAGTATCTGAAGTAGTTTGGCAATGACATGATGTCATCACACCACCGCTAAAGTGCTTCCAGGGGCCGCCTATGGGGCTGTTTGAAGTCTAGGGATGGGAGGGCCCATCCGCCACCAAAGTGGAACAGGCCTCCACTCAGCGGGGGCTTAGGTGGCATACCTGTCACTCCCCCACCCAGGCACTGCACCCAGGGCAGACTGCCCCACCCCCACTTACTACGTTACTGGCCCAGACCACTTTCAGCTTCTTGAGGCTTCTAGCCATAATATACATTTAAAATGTCTTAATCATATCACATCATTTATTTGCTTAAATTTGCAGCTCCAAACCGAGAGAACTTATCACATTTTGGTCCAAAAGGGATGTGCATTGAAAAAAAAAAAAGAAAGCTGTGAAATTTATCAAATGCCACAAAATTAACACGTTTCTAAATTTGCCGTTTCCTTTGAATTTAAGGTCAAGGTCGAATGGCCCTCCTGGTTCCCCTCCTGATTGGTGTTGGCCATGTGTGTCTACATGGATCATATGGTGCTGTCTGTATTCTGTTTTGCAACCAGCTTTCGTCACAGAATTATAAGATGACTTTTTGAAAACCTTTCATGTGAACGAAGACTGTTGCCTTGTACTGATGCCTGGGGAACTGAGGATGATGAACTTCTGTTGGGTTCAGTGCATGCAATTATTACACACTGGAATAAGAATATTCACACAGGTATTTACATAACTATGCCTTTGCTGATGGCTTTTTTTAGATATTACAGAAAATGACAAATGTCTGAAGAATGGCAAATACAAACAGCAAAGTAGCAGCACAGCCTCAATATGGCAGTGGCGTCACTATGGTTTGTGCCACCCAGTGCAGGAGACCTGCATGTCACCCCCTTGATGGACCTCCTTCCATGCAGAGCAACACCCTGGGCGGTGGGCATGGTGGTGTACCATTGCCCCGCCCCTGCTGACTTTTCGGCTATAACTTTTGATAGAATAGAGATATTTCAATGTGGTTTGTTTCATTGCATTCTGCATGAAACTACAAATCAACCAATATATAACATGATGGTATTATTCAAAAATACCAAGATTTTCACAATTTTGGCCAGTAGTGGTGTCAACCCCCCCCCGCACGTCATCCGGTGAAGCCTGCACCCCCCCAGCGATGCCACTGAATATGGTAAGTATAAATGGGACCCATGACAATATATAACAAATATTGTAAAAAAAAATAGGATAATTATTATGAGGCAAGTACATCTGACCACAAGGACTCCTGGCTCTTGATAATTAATGTGTCCAGCAGACCATTCCTTGTTAGCATGTGATAAGTGTAAACTTTTGTGGTATAAGTGACCCAGAACAAACAAGACGGCCAGCAGCACACATTAACTTTGTAAGCTTGTCTATGTGCTAATCTCCATAGCTTTTTTTTCACTCTCTGTGAGGCCAGCTGAGATCCCAGGAAATTTCTGGCTCCTCTTCTTTGGCTCCCAGGTCCCTTTTTGACCCTGGGCTCAGGTACAATGTAACCCCTGCACCCCTTTTCAGAGGCCCTGTTTTGAAGGTGTACATGCCTACCATAGGCAAAAAATATAACTGATGACTTCTTAACATAATGTGCATGAATCCTCCAGCCCATCCTAGCTTTGGATGCTCTACAAATGGTGAAAGTTTCCACAGGGCATCCAGCAGAAGTTGTTGTTTTTAAATCTACTGCATATTCTGTACACTTTGTATAAACATCCTCTAGCATAATTTACAAATTAACTTGGAGCTGAACCTGGACTCCCAGACCCTGGTGTACTCATGGCCCCCTCCTCCTACAGCTGATCTTGGGGCTGGTCCATGGGGATCAATCTGTTTGAACTGTATATATAATTGAAGGTAGTGAAGGAACATTCACTGTACATTCACATATCTTTCTGTTATCTGCAATGTTATGGTAAAGCCAAACTGGGGACTGTCATACAATTGCTTCCTCAGTGCTTATGCATTTCTCTACAGAAAATTGTTCAAGATATATTGTTCAAGGCAGGAGGTCTGGTCTAGAGGGTAGAGCCTCCGTTTGCCTGAAGATAACATCCGCAGGTCGCCAGTTCGAGGCCACCGGCACCGTGCAACCTTGAAGCAGCTGACAAGCTGAGCCAAGTTATTCCATCTGCTCTGAGCGTGGGAGGATGGAGGCCAGAATGTGAAACCAGATCAGAAAGAAACATCCGAATTGTTGTGGTTCTTGAAAGATAGAACCTTCTTTCAATTGTAAAAATCCCTACAGGGATTTAGATAGCCTGCCTATGTAAACTGCCTTGAATAAAGTCTGAGGAGAAATCTGACGACCAAGAAAGGCGGTATATAAATACCTGTAGTATTAGTAGTAGTAGTAGTATATCATCTCAGAGACAGTCAACAAGCATTCAACTTTAATTTGAAATATGTTTGAAGTGAATCAGACCAACAGAAATCCAGTTGTGCGTGTTTCTAAGTTCATATTACTCAGAGCAAAAATCAAATACGGTGTTCCAAAATGATAGCCTCTTCCACTTTAATTCTGCAGACTTTGAATATGTTGATCTAGACCTCTTTATGAATACAAAAACCCATGTACAATTTTCGTTACAATTAGTTTGAGGCTTGCCATTTTTTCCCCCCTTCATGAAATGACTTGCCTATATCTATGGATAATTTCTAGCGGCCAGGGGAGTGAGGAGGAATTTATATGAAAACATGAATCATTTGCTCTAACAAGCTTTCCCAGGCTCTTTCCTGTTCTTGAAATAACAAAGAATATTTCCAGCTGATCCCAATAATAGAGGGAATCTGCTTTCCCTGTATGAATCTCCAATTTTCCATTGACAGCTTCATTCAATGTATGCATTTGATCTCTGTCGTTTGATAGAGCTCACTCCCCTTAGCCTTGAATTATGCCCCCGTCACTTGAATTATATTTATTAGCCTCAGATGAAAAGAAAGATATATACCCGATGTTCACATTTTCATCTTTGTCTGTGTTAGCCATCAGTTTCTTGCTACTGCAACATTTGGTACTGGGTCAAGGTGGTACACATGGAAAACCCAGGATTAAATTCCTGTTTAGCTCTGAAGCTCACTGGATGGACTTGGGCAAGTTTCTGTTACTCAGTCAAACTTTCCCTTAGGGTCTTGGGGCCATGAGTTTTACAAGCCCAATCCTATCGAAATCCTGGACACTGGAGCACATGCTGCAGCCTGCAGGAAGGATGGGACAGTTCTGGAAGTCTCTTCCTGGTAAGGGAACACTTGTTTCCTTGCACTGGGTTAAGCCTCTGCTGCCCTGATGGGTGTACTCAGACTTTTGCTACTAATAGCTCAAACCAGGTAGGCAGTTCAAGGTTGGAAGGGGGATAGCATATTAGCGGAGCTACTGCCACTGATAGTTGTTCCCTCCCCACCAACACCCCCTTCCTTGCTCTGGTCATGGTCCCATTCCACCCACCCTGCCCTGTTATAATTATGTGTATATTTATGAGAGGGCCCATTTGGAAGAAGACAGTTCCCTGACCTACAAAACCTGCCACATGCCCTGAGCTTTTGCATGCTCTAAGACAGCATTTCTCAATGTTTGCTCCATAAGAAGAGCCCCACTGGATCAGGCCAAGACCTATCTAGTCCAGCTTCCTGTGTCTCACAGTGGCCCACCAGTTGATTCAGGGAGCACACAAGGCAACAAGAGACCTGCATTCTGGTGTCCTGCCATACCACCTATTTGAAGTACCACCAGAAGTAACTGGTGATTATGTCATCGCCAATTACTTCTGGATTGGGAGGCTAGACATGATGGAATAAATACCCATAAGAGGCTCAGGGCAGATGGAAGGGCTTTTTCAAGTGCACACAAAGCACATGCTGGAGCTCTGCCCATTGAGTTGAGCCTCCTACTGCTGTTTGTCATGTTGCATTGCTGGTGTCGCTGTCAGGCGGCAGCGGTCTGGGGGTTCCGTGTATACCACTGGACACCATCTCAAGTACCATTGGTGGTATAAATACCACAGTTGAGAAACACTGCTCTGAGAGTTTTACAAGCACCAAGAAGCATATTGCTGGTTGGATGCTGCCCAGTAGCGTATCACATTGCACCAAATCTTTCAAGTTTAAAAAAGATAAACATTCATTTTCAAGTGCCCTGTACAGTATCACTTGAAAAAAATACACAATACTTCATTAAAGCAAAGCTCATTACACAGGGGAAACAAAATGAAAAGCTGTGATCCGAGATGACAGTTGGTTTACTCTTACCAGTTGATCACAAAATTTCTGTGCCATCTGCAGGAAGCCACACAGGCAAATGTGTCATCACATCTAATAATGAAAAGAAGAAACAGACAGAACGTGCTGTAGAAACAGACTCCTTTAATTACTCCAATGCCCTATACTTTTTTTCAAAATTCCCAAGCAAGGACTGTTCAATGAAACTGATAATTCAAATGAAAATGCTGTGAACACTGAAAATGAGTTGGGGGAAGAGGCCACTAAGTTTTGACCTCGGGAATTAACCTTACCTTGTAGGATATGCAGAGCACATACAAAATTACAGTTAACATCTGACATTCTAAAGCAGCAGAAAGTAAACCTAAGGCAAAATACGTAGTTTACAATGTTCAAATATTTCAACTTTGCAAAAAGGGCACTTGGAGCTTTTTAAACATGGCCTGGAGAGGGCCAAAAATGCTGAATGGAGGTGGTCTGGAGGTGGGCTTATCACATTTAAAACAATGCAATATCTCAGAAGGTCATGGGAGAACTTGCTGCTGTTGGTGCCCTATTTATGTTCCAGGACATAGTGGAAATGGAAAACGTGTAACTAAGATGATTACTGGGCTGGGGCACCTTCTTTATGAGAAAAGGCTACGGCGTTTGGGCCTCTTCAGCCTAGAAAAGAGGCGCTTCAGGGGGGACATGATTGAGACATACAAAATTATGCAGGGGATGGACAGGGTGGATGGAGAGATGCTCTTTACACTCTCACATAACACCAGAACCAGGGGACATCCATTAAAATTGAGTGTTGGGAGAGTTAGGACAGACAAAAGAAAATATTTCTTTATTCAGCATGTGGTTGGTCTGTGGAACTCCTTGCCGCAGGATGTGGTGATGGCATCTGGCCTAGACACATTTAAAAGAGGATTGGACAAATTTCTGGAGGAAAAATCCATTATAGGTTACAAGCCATGATGTGTATGTGCAACCTCCTGATTTTAGAAATGGGCTATGTCAGAATGCTAGATGCAAGGGAGAGCACCAGGATGCAGTTCTCTTGTTATCAGGTGTGCTCCCTGGGGCATTTGGTGGGCCACTGTGAGATACAGGAAGCTGGACTAGATGGGCCTATGGCCTGATCCAGTGGGGCTGTTCTTATGTTCTAACTTGGGCTCGTTTCACATGAGGAAACATTTTGTTCCTCTGGTTCAGATGATATCCCAAAACATTCTCTGAAGTGCCAGAGTGAGAAGTGTGGATATACATCTCAATGTTTTAATGTGGTTTAATATTTAAACTATGCATTGAGGGGCTGTTTGGCAACCTTCTGTATTATTAGGCCCTAGTGCACTGGGTGAGGGGGAAACATGCACCAAGCTTCTCTCCTGCATATTTCAGAAAATCGACTGAACTGCTTCCACCCTTTCACATCAGCAGACTGAGCTCTGCATGGGGTGCCTTCTGTTCATGAGATCAGAGATTTCCAAAGTTCCCACTTTTTGGGCTCACCAAAAGTAACCTGACTTCTCTTGACCTTTTCTTTCCCACCCAGAAACAACACAAGTCTGGTGGCCACACAGATGCAAAACCCATGGTTAAGAAAGAGAGAGGGATTTTTCTCCCTTTTCCTTTCCTCTGCTCATTTGTTCTCTCTGACCAGTCTGGACACAAACATCTTTCAATGAAATGCCAGCAGTCCTGTAGAGCTCAATTATGTTGATGTGCAGAAAGGTATATTGTTTGTCCTTTGTTCATTGTATTTCTGTCACATTTATCATTTTTACAGATAGCTTAAAGTATGTAAGCTCCATTTTCTTACAGGTCTGTGTACTAAACATTATATTCCTCGGCAGTATGGTTGTATGGGGGAAAACCACCAAAAACACAGGCCCTGTGATCCTGCCATAGCTGGGAAAATTGGTGTCACTAGGGGTGTGTGTGGGGGGGTGAGCCACAGCAGTGACACCACTACTGGCCAACATTTTTAAGATGTTGATACTTTTGAATAATACAATCATGTTATATATCATTCGATGTGTAACTTCATGCAGAATGCAGTGAAACAAACCACACTGAAATATCTCTATTCTATCAAAAGGTATAGCCAAAAAAACAGTGGGGCGGGCAATGGTGCATCACTACGCCTGCTGGCCACTGCATGGGAAGATGTCCATCATGGGGCTGATGTGCTGACCTCCTGCATCGGATGACACAAACCCTGGTGTTGCCACAAGCTGAGAAACATGTCCCCAGTAAAAAAGATAACCCAACTAATCAATTTCTCTTCACAAGAGGAGAATAATGCACACCTGGGAGATCTTTAATATGGATCTCTCTCTCTCTCTCTCTCTCTCTCTCTCTCTCTCTCTCTCTCTCTCTCTGTGTGTGTGTGTGTGTGTGTGTGTGTGTGTGTGTGTGTGTGGCTGTGAGAACCTTGTCCACACATTGGGATGTGAAGGCATGAGACAGGAGAATAAGCATGAGTTTGGCCTTGGTGGTGCTGAGAAGGGAGGGAGATGGCAGCTGAATTTTTTTGGTGTTGCTGATTCTTTTTCTTGACTCACTCTTCTTAACTGCAGACAGACAGCATAGCAGCATAGTAGACAGGCATTCAACAGGTGTTTCCTCATGTTAGGCTTTCTCTAAGCTAGGAAAAATATGCATCCATTGGCCTAAAATTGTCACAGGAGGCTTTGCAGAGGGTTACAAAGAGCATTTGTACATTGCATTTGCTCTTTTCTACAGTGAGAAGTATATGGAAGTGGTTGACCAGTAAACTTCATGAATACTGTAAAGCTCTTCTGCAGTGGCGTAGCTAATGATCATGTAGCCTGGTGCCAAGCTCTAAACGTTGCCCCTGAAGTGATGTCACAGCAGGAAGTGACATCATACCCAGGCTTTTAAAAAGTGAAACTTGGGAGGAACTCACCTCCTCCCCCCAGCAGCTCACCACCCACTTGCTCTGCTGCCTCTCCCCAGTCAGTGGCATAGCTAAGTGATCTATCTGCTACCTGGGGTCAAAGAAGATTTGCAGCTCCCCCCAGACAAAATCGAATTTCATTAAGTAAATAAATAAAAAGTATGCCCCTTATTGGTCAGAGACACTGTGCAGGGGTGAAGAGGGATGGTTATTCTCCCCTTGCTAAATATAAGAGGGATACTACTTGAAAATGTGCCTTTTTACCCAGTTAGCAGGAGTAATTGTATTATGATACATGGAAATGATAGCTGACTCATATTAACACCTTATTGGTTTCATACTGTATCATAATAACATGTCACTGCCTCTCAGAACAATCCTTCATCGGTCAGTTTTGAGTTAAGTAAATTCACTTTTTGTTCCATAAGGCAATTGTGTTTTAATTTTTTGGTTAACTGGCCATAACTTTTGCTATAATGCAGATATTTCAGTGTAGTTTGTTTCATTGCATTCAGCATAAAATTACCTTTCCAATGATATATAACATGATGGTATTATTCATACATGCCAAGATTTTCACAATTTTGGTCACTAGTGTCAAGCTCAGCTTGTTGCCCCCCCTAAAGCTTGAAGACCGGTGCAACTGCTACCCCCTGCACTTCCTTAGCTATGCCACTGCATAGAGTATATTGAGTATATTGGAAGCACTTGTTTCCACACCCCCATAGAATATCAGGAAGAAATAAAATTATCATCAAGCAACTGCTACCCCCTGCACCCTATTAGCTACGCCACTGCTCTTCTGAATGTTAGCTTCAGACCATATTTGCTGTTTTCCTTTTGTTAGGCATACACAACTCCAAAGTAAAAGAAATCTTTGGTAAAAATCCTTTTCCATACCTGTATGCCACATTTTTCTCCAATAACGGCAAAATTCTTTACCCCCCAAAAGTGATTTGTGTATGTGATTTTTATCTCTGGTTGAAATTCAGCTCTTTTGTACACATCTGTTGCCAGAACTTCCTTTGATGAATCAATTTCTACTCCTTAAACTGAAGCAGGCAGATGTTAACAGAATGTTTCTATGGTGCTTAATTCTAAATAATGTAAAGAGAACTTTCTGAATTCAGATGCTGCCGAGAGGTATAGTTGGGTCTCTAAACAAATCAACAAATGCCAGAAGGTAGAATCTTCTTCCAAATGAGATGGAAGCCAATGGGATTGAGCCGCGTGCATTCCTGACAAGAGACTTTGTGCTTTTAATGAAGAACTTCAATAGCTACAGCTGTCCCCATTACTGCACTTCATAGTGGGAACAGATGCACCTATTGAAGTGCTAGTCCTTGAGAAATGAGCATTGCACATAGGAAGATACATTTGTTGGAGAAATTCAATTGGTTGATTGATCTCCCGCTCTATCCCATTGGCTCAGAGCAGCACATACAGTACAGTATGTTAATAGCCTTGTCCCAAAGTTCCATCACAATGGGGGGGGGGGGCGGAAATTAATCGTTTGGGGAAGAAAAGAGGCCAAATGAAATCAAAATAAATATGTTTATTAAGCATGAATAACATTTTAAAAAATGAAAGCGCGAGAGATATATTCCAATTCCACCTGTGGTGTCTCTAAAGAGAGTCAGGTTGGTATAGTGCCTCAGGATTTAGACCTGGAAGATCCAGGTTCAAACCCCTGCTCAGCCATGAAGCCTCCTGGGTGACCTCAGGCCATTCACTATCTCTCAGCCTCACCTACCTCACAGGGCTGTTGTGAGAACAGAAGGAGGGAAGGACCCATGTACACCACCCTGAGCTGCTTGGAGGAAGGGTGGTATAAAAATGTGAAAATAAAATAAAATAGAGCTTGGCTGGGGTGGCATGCAGAGAGGGATAGAATTTAGAGGCCAGCCAGATTGGGTACTCACTAACAGTCCATAACGATCAGGGGGCCCACCTGGTTGAGTAGCATGCCCCCTTAGCCCTAGGTGCTGTTGGCAGTAGTAACATGTCATAATAGGGTGGGTGGGTGAGTGGGATGCCATGGAGGGGTCATCACAGGGCTTTGCATGGGGGGCCAGAAGCTTGTGCCAACATTGTGAAGCAGATGTCAACTCACTGGTCCCAGATTGCATTCCCTTTCCAATAAATAGCACCTTCACTAACTAAAGGCAATTGCTGGGAAGTGGAGCTTATAAACAGTGAGATATGGTTAGTTAGCAGAAGCAGCCCACCCACGAGGCAGGTGAAATGGCTGCTTCCAGAAAGAGGCTACGGCTTCAGCTACTGCTCTCTCTCCTTCCCTTACACCTCTCTCTCTTCTCACTCCTCCCTGTTTCCAGCTTGGCTTCCAGCTGAGAGTCAGCATTGACATCAGCTGTTACTCTGCAGGCCAGCGGATTGGAGGCACCTCTTTCTCCTTTCAATGGTCAGAGATCACAATAGTCCTGCAGTCTTCCCATAATTCTATTAAACTTCTTTGGATGTCCTATACGTTGCACCAGTAAAGATCAGGGAAAACTGAGAAAATACCCTTTTGTAAGAACTGGAAGGGTTTGATTTCACTGTTGTGTTAAATCATTATTTGTAAGTCCCCTTGGAACATCAGTATGTGTGAAAAGCTGGGATATAAATTGTTTAAATAAATACTTCCATGTAACAACTCACTCCTATAACAGCATTAGGTGTGCCTAAGCCCATTTTGACCACAGTGGAGTAAAATATATCTAACTGCACAAATCAGGCTGCAAGTAGCTTCAGTAGCCCCCAGTTCAAAACCTGATGTAGCCATGCAAATCTCTGGGAGATCTTGATAAAACAATGATCTCTTTGCTAACCTACTTTGCAGGGTTGGTTGTAGGGAAAGCACACTGCATGTGAGAAAATACATGCAGTGAACTGGCAAAGGAGGCCCATATCCAAACAGAAGAGGAATCACTGGTCAAAAGTTTTCAGATGATAATTTGTCACCATCTGATACATTCACATTGGTGCATGAAAATGTTCTATTTTCCAGCTCAATTTTGATTTCCAAGACCCTAGAAGCAAAAAATGATTTCTCTTTCAAATGAAGTAACATAAAAAGATGGACTTGATTTATTAAAACAACACCACATAAACTTTCATCTGAAAAAGAAATACAGACACATTTGACCAACGACGCTGACAACAACATCCTGATGTTTAAAAAACTGCAGCATAAATTCCACCTTCTCTTGAACAACAGATTGGAAATTGACAAAGACAGTATGATTTCTGAGAAATCTGAGATGGGGTAAAACCATATGGCTCTGTAATTAAAAGCAATGTGGAATAAATGTTTGATGCGCTTTAATGCCCACTTGTGAGTTGCTCACAGCCACCAACAGTTTTGCTTTCTAAAAAAGGACATTCTTGAATTACTCCTTCCTCTTCCCCTTTCTGTGTCTGTGTGACCCTGACTCCAAGTATTAGCAAAATGAAATCTGGTCCAGTTCACTGCTTGGATTACTAAACTAGGCCTCTTCTTGTATTATGTCAATGCATTCAAGGTGATGTATCATTTAAAATACAAAAGCAATAGAAGACTGAAGTGCCTGCAGCAGCAAACTGCCTACAAATCACTCCCATTGCCATCTTACCTGCTCTGGCACAGAAGTGGTGGACCTCACCAGCCCGTGCCCCAGGGCAAAGGTCTGCGATGGTGCCCCCAGTGGGATGTCACTGCCCCCTGGGCAAATCCGCCCCCCCCCCCCACTTACCTAGAGCTCACAGAGCCTCGTGCGACTCCGGAACATGTTGGGGAAGCCTCTCTGAGGTTCCCAGATGCTTTAAACTCTGCTTCCGGGAAACTGGAAGCATAGTTTCCAACCCCATTGTGAGCCTCAGAGAGGCTTCCGTGGGGTCCTAAAGGCACATAAGGCTCCGGGCCTGAGGCATTTGCCCCATCAACTAAATGGGAGCTCCACCACTGTGGCACAGCCTGGATGAACCACTAGCATGCATGCACAGCCTCCAGCCATTTGCTCTGGTGGTCCCGCAGTGCAAAACAATGGTGCAACTTTGGTGGCGCTGCTGACTTACCACCTTCAAAGGTGAACCAAGTGTGTCCTCCTGTAATGAACTGACCTGATCCTGAGGTGTATGGTGTGTGTGTGAGGTGTGTTGTGGTGGCCCCACCCAAAGAGGATGCTAATCTCTATTACATCTGCCTCCATTTGCAGGATTTGTTTTTTCAGGTTATATCTGGGACCGCTGGAAAATTATGGTCGCCAACATGAACGGGCAGCCAAATCTTACACATTAGTGTAAGTGACAACAGGTAGTGACAACAGGTGCATCCAACCAAATTTCCAGAGGCTGGTGTTTACCACGTGAAGGCAGTTCCTATGGCAACCATGTGCTCAGAAGTTCATGTGACTAGATCCTAAGTACAGGGAATTTCTGAGGGAATGTGACGAAGATTATGGCTGTTCTTCATAGATAAATAGCATGTTGCTTGGGGAAGTAATCTGAAATATATTCCCTGAATAAAGAACTGCACAAACTATGTTTAAAATGTCACTTTTCTAGCAGCCTTTTAATTATAGGGGCAGCTATAATTAAGACCCAACAAACAACTACCTTTTAAATATGCAATTCTCTAATAAGGAGTCTGCCAATTAATAAAATGAATGCTTTCAGTTTCAACAGGACTTGCCTATCAGACCTTTAAAAAATCATTTTAAGGAACGAGAACAGCTACGTAGTGCGGGAACAGCTGGGCCCTCTTCATACATTACGTTTTTGGGCCCATTTGCGTGAAGGTGACAAACAGAAACTTAAAAACACAAATGTTGCACAGATATGCTTGCGAGGGGTAAAACTTTCTGTGACTCCCAGTTGAATGGATATATAGGGACCAACCTGGATTTGTAGCTCAGCCATGTGTGAAACTGCACTGGTAAGTTTCTGCATGGATCAGGTTTGGACAAGACTGGCCCAAGACCTTCTGAGATGGCACGCCAAATGCTGCTCCCCCCTTCCCCAATGATGTGTCAGCCTCTCCTCCTCCCATTCCCCAATGTTCCAGCAACACTCTTCTTCCCTTTGAATTTCCTCCTCCTCATTCTCCCCCTCTTCCTTTTCCAATCCAGACAGTGGAGTCAAGTAGACAGATAGAGATGGGCACCCCCTCCCCATAAATCTGCTGCTTGAGGCAACTGCATCAGTTGTCCTCATGGATGGACCAGCCCTCAGGCAAGACATTCCCTTTCATATTGAACTGAAAACAGTTTTTCAGGCTGGGTGCTGTGGTCTAGCTCTTTTACCTAATGAGCCTAAACCAGGGGTGCCCAAACCCCGGCCCTGGGGCCACTTGCGGCCCTTGAGGACTCCCAATCCGGCCCTCAGGGAGACCCCAGTCTCCAATGAGCCTCTGGCCCTCCAGAGACTGGCTGGAGCCTGTGCTGGCCTGATGCAATTGCTTTCAGTGTGACGGCCAACTGACCTCTTGCATGAGCTGTGGGATGAGGGCTCCCTCCTCTACTTTTTGTTTCATGTCTGTGATCCAGCAGCAGCAGCAGTGAAGGAAAGGCTGGTCTTGCTTTGTGCAAGGACTTTTATTGACCTTGAGCTATTGCAAGACCTTCATTCATTCATATAAGTTCCATCTCCAATATATTCAATTATGTAAATTTATTCAAATTTATTACCCATTGCGGTGCTGCTTACCTTACCCGGGGGAAGGGGACAAAAGTCCCCTTCTCCCAAGGTGCCTCCTGAGGTAGCCCAGGGCATGCAGGATCTGGAGGTAGCCATTCTCAGTGCTGCTGAGCCTGGGCACCCCGGGCAGCTCAGGATTGGGCTGTGAGTATTCTGCAATTGCTGAGTCTTTTCAATTTGTTTTAAGCCAGGTAGGGCTAACAGCTGACAACAATGTTCCCTAATTCAATGGGCGATCAGTTACAACCTGTATGAGGACAGCACCAAGTTCTAGTGCCTGAGGAGAACTGTGGCCTCTGAGGGAGCTTACTAAAGCTGTGGGTGAAATGGCAGGTTTCAGTTTTTAGCTTCTTGCTCCAGTCTTTTTAGTTCTAGTTTTTACTGATGTTTAGTTTTCTGTTTTAATCCTTAGTTATTTTAGCTTCAAGTGTACTTTAGGTTTTTAGCTTGGTTTTTAGTTTTAGCTTTTTAGGCTGAGTTTTAGTAGTTGTTTTTAACTTGGTTTTAGTGTGGTCATAGTTAGCTCCCTGCTCAGGATTGGTTTAGGTTTACATGGTTCTTATAAAGATTACATCAAGATAATCACACTTAGAACATGATACATAGATGATTCTATTATTACAAAAGTTCTTACCTGTGATTGTCCATTTACACAAGCATGCAATCTCTTAATGGCGATGAACCAGCCCTCAATATTTTGGTTCTCCAAAGTGTAAGACAGTCAGTTTTAATACCTTTTTTTGTTCAGTGGCCTTTGAGAGTCAGGTCTATTGAGCCAAAGAATATACTACAATGAATTACAATCCCTCAGTTTAGCTTAACAGATCAACACGAAATGCTGACTGCAGGACAATTCTCTTTTCTACCAATAGAAATTATAGAGCTCCTGCTGCCTATTTACCTAAATGGGAAGTTATGAGCTTCTTGCTTTCCTGCCAGAGGCTCAGCAAATGTTGCAGGGTCAACCCTGTATTTCTGATTTATTGTCCATGCCTAGGAGGCGTCTCTATAAAAATCATTGTTTATGCCCAGGCTTGCTTCATTTTATTCATGGATTATACTGTGCAACTATAAGACTGGCAGTTAAAATAAATGTATATCATGGCTATGATGTGAATTACATTTTAATTCTCCACACTCTGTTTCACTGGAATCATTCCACAGAGCATCCTGAGCAATCATGTGAATTTTAGCACTCCCAAGAGAACTTGAAAGAGCAGTACATGGAACTCACATTGACACCCAAGCCTAGCTGTGGTTCACAAGTTGTGGCTTTGCATTTTATTAAATCAGGGTGCTTTGGCTTAATTAGCAGTGCTCATGATGGAATTTCTGCATGCCCCATCACTTACCATTCCATGAGACAAACCACATATTACATGGGGAAAATGTAATGAAGTTTCAGCTTTATTTTAATGAAAAGCTGTGTCAGGAAGCTGCATACTTGAGCATTGGAATATAACAGAGAGGAGGAGATGATTGACCTTTTCATTTCCTTTTCCTTTCCCCCATCTACCAACCCCACATACCACTTTTGGAAGTGGATTTTGAGCAGGGAAACAGCTATTATTTCCTTGACTGCTGCGGCAAGAGAAGTGACATCTCCTTTGTTGCATCAGCCTGGCTGGGACTCTCTTCCATTGGCCTCCCCCCCCCCCCCAGAATTCTCTTGCAGTCACCATAAAACCTGGCCACTGCTGGCCCATCCATACAGCCACCTGACTGCAAAGGGTTCAAGGGGGTAGCGTGTGAGGGATGCTTTACATCCTGAATCCGCTATGGTGGCCTCCCAACCTTCCCTTCAAAGGGGAGCCACTACAGGAGAAGGAATGGGAGTTGTGAAGACACCAACACCTCCTCCTCTGGGGACAACCTGGAAATGACATCACGATGTCACATGATGTCGTGATGTCACTGACCTGGGCGCCAGGGCTTCTAGTTACGCCTTTGATTGGAAGTCCCACACTTCTTGGAAGTCCTTCTGTGTTGCATGGCAGTGCGCAAAGAGCAAGGTATGTGTTTGGGGGCTTTTTTGTAGCACAGAAGTGGTGGGCCCAAGACAGCACCAGGCAGTTTTTGGGTCATACTGCCCCTGCACCTGTTCATTATGAAACAGTATGAAAGAGATGGCAATTCATTGCTTTCCTTCCCATTCCTTCTTATTTGCGTCTCATGTCTCTTAGGTTGTGAGCCATTATTTTAAACTGCTAGCTGCTGAGAGTTCTTTGGCAGAAAGACAAGTTTCAATGTAGTAAATAAAAGGACACCATTAGGCATAATGCAAGAAAAGCGGAGTCCCATTGTTTGCAGTGGGAGAGTGAAGTGTGTGCTTAATTTCTCTCATGGAAATAAATGGGACTTCCAAGTGCTTAACTTCTGTTGGATTCTTTTATTGGCAGAAATCATGAATAAAACAATGACCGACTGTGAGATATTTACCTCTTTCCCGCCTGCCTTTTTCAATGACCACATTATTTTCATGCTCAACAGCTGACGAGAGCAAGTGGGTACAGCCTACCAGTCATGAGCATCGGTGTTTTAAGACAGGAAGCATGTGGTATTTCTTGCTAATATTTCACTCTTCATAGGAACACAAACTGCAAATATTAGTTCCCTGAATCACTGACGCTGGATCAATGCTTTGGATTTTCCCAGCGTAAGTTTCATATCCTGTCTCATGATATGACAAGCCAACTCAGTCTGATGGAACTTTTTGCAAGCATGTCAGCAAACAGGAAGAACCTTCTCTCCCCCCACCCCCACATTTGCTACTATATTGGTGTGACCTATGAAAGATAGTTTTTCCCCCTTTTTCTCTCAAGAACACTAAATAATATTTCTCTATATTTTTTGTTAGAAAGGGAACAATGCTATTAATTTGTTTTCTTCAAAATGGGAACCCAATTAGAAAATAAAGCCTTTCCCTCTCATTAGTTTGCAGTTCTCTGCTGCGGCCTTCTAAACTAGAGAGAAGCTGTTCTCACACTCTTGGCTTCCCCCCTTTTCTTCTCAGATTTGCAATTTAACTCCTGTAAAGGCAGAGGCTGTAATTTGTTGTCACTTGATTAAAAAAAGCCAAAAACCACCCAACAAATGCAGAGGTGTTAGAAATATTATCACAGTTCGCCAAAGCAGCCCCCGTCAGCATTTCCAGAAGGAGAGGGAAACAGCAGGCGCTCTTCAAATGAGGCTTTAATTACAGAAGTGAAGAAACTCAGCACAGGCAAAGGGTATTGGTGCTCCCCACACCTGCCAAGTGGAAGTTGGCATCTCCTTAAACTTTGTGTCTAATAAGCCACTTCGGTCCCGGAAGATGCTCAACCTTCTGCTTCCCTCTTAATCCGTTCAACCTTGACTGGAACAGCTGAAGCATGCACCAAACAACTCTGAAATGAGAAACTTTTTGTGACGAAAGAAGAGTGGTGCAAGGCTTGCAGGGCCTAGGAGAGGGGGTAAAGGGGGTAATTTGTACCCGGGCCCAGGGTCAGAAAGGGGGCCGAGGAGTCAAAGGAGGGGGCCCAGAAAGTTCCTGGAATCTGACATTTTCCTACCTCACCTGAACTCACTACCTACACATGATGCTGGGGCATGATGCAAGCCATGTACACCAGGCCCAGGAATGCATCCATGATCCTCCTTAATGAAATGTCAAATCTGGGAAGAAATTTGATCAGTTATAGTACAGTAGCTCTTCAACTTGTGCATCTGATAACCATGAAGGAGTGGGTAGGAGCTCAGGGACCCAGCTGTGGGGCTACAGCTGCTGCAGAAGTTCATTTTGGTGCACACAGGATACTTTCCATCTTAGTGTGAGCCTAAGTACAATGATGCTAATTTTCTGTAATGGATTTTCTATATTTCAAAGGTTTTTGAGAGGCTTGGGAGTGTGCTTGGTTTTCCACATTACTTTATTTAAATGCCAATGCCAAATGGACAGATAGACCTGGGCTCTGCATCAAGAAGCCTAGTACACCTGGGCTCCAAAGATTATTCTGGCTGTCAGCACCCTCCCCCTGCCATATGTTGTCCCCTCTACTGCTTTCCCCCATTGCCCCTCCCCCTTGGGGAAGGTGCCCAAAAGAAACTTTGTACCCCCCCCCATACAAAGGCTGACGATCAGCCTTAAGAAAACACAGGTCATGGTTCAGGATGTGGACTCACCTCCCTGCATTACAATCTCTGCGCGTGAACTGGAGGTTGTCCATGACTTTGTGTACCTTGGCTCAATGATCTCAGACACTCTTTCTCTTGATACCGAGCTAAACAAACGCATCGGTAAAGCAGCTACCACGTTTTCCAGACTCACAAAGAGAGTCTGGTCCAACAAGAAACTGACAGAACATACCAAGATCCAGGTCTACAGAGCTTGCATCCTGAGTTCACTTCTGTACTAAGAACATAAGAACATAAGAACAGCCCCACTGGATCAGGCCATAGGCCCATCTAGTCCAGCTTCCTGTATCTCACAGCGGCCCACCAAGTGCCCCAAGGAGCACACCAGATAACAAGAGACCTGCATCCTGGTGCCCTCCCTTGCATCTGGCATTCTGACATAACCCATTTCTAAAATCAGGAGGTTGCGCATACACATCATGGCTTGTACCCCGTAATGGATTTTTCCTCCAGAAACATGTCCAATCCCCTTTTAAAGGCATCCAGGCCAGTCACCATCACCACATCCTGTGGCAAAGAATTCCACAGACCAACTACTGCAGCGAGTCATGGACTCTTCACTCACAACAGGAGAGGAAACTGAACGCATTCCACATGCGCTGCCTCCGACGCATCCTCGGCATCACCTGGCAGGACAAAGTTCCAAACAACACAGTCCTGGAACGAGCTGGAATCCCTAGCATGTATGCACTGCTGAAACAGAGGTGCCTGCGTTGGCTCGGTCATGTGGTGAGAATGGATGATGGCCGGATCCCAAAGGATCTCCTCTATGGAGAACTCGTGCAAGGAAAGTGCCCTACAGGTAGACCACAGCTGCGATACAAGGACATCTGCAAGAGGGATCTGAAGGCCTTAGGAGTGGAACTCAACAGGTGGGAAACCTTGGCCTCTGAGCAGCCCGCTTGGAAGCAGGCTGTGCAGCATGGCCTTTCTCAGTTTGAAGAGACACTTGGCCAACAGTCTGAGGCCAAGAGGCAAAGAAGGAAGGCCCATAGCCAGGGAGACAGACCAGGGACAGACTGCACTTGCTCCCAGTGTGGAAGGGATTGTCACTCCCGAATTGGCCTTTTCAGCAACACTAGACGCTGTTCCAGGACCACCATTCAGAGCGCAATACCATAGTCTTTGGAGACTGAAGGTTGCCAACTACCCCCTGATAAAATTCCTCTCAGAGGCCCTGAAGTCTTGCTTGGCTTGACAGCCTCCCATTCTGCATCTGAATGTGGGACTTACAGAGTGGCATAGAAAACTGCCACATACCAGTGAGGCCATTTGTCCAGCTCACTCAGATTCTTGCCACTGACTGGCAGTGGCTCTCCAGGGCTCCATATAGGGAGGCCTTCTTAGCCCTACCTGAAGAAATCAGAGGATTGAACCTGGGTCGGTTTACAGGCAAAGCAACAACCTCTGATCCCTCCCCAAGGAGTCTCCCACCCAAGACCCAGGCCTGTGAAACTTGCCTTTCATCTGGTGTCCTGGCTGGGACCAATTTATATAACCATTTGATCAGATGTCAGCCTAAATATTTTCATTCATAGGTTTAAAACTCGGCACTCACTAAATAAGGCTGAAATCCTATCCACACTTACCTGGAAGTGAGCCCCATTGACTATAATGGGACTTACTTCTGCGTAGACATGAATAAATCATGTTTTGTACACTCCAGACTGGGCTTCCGTAGCCTACACAGTGTAACATCAACCTGCAGTGGGCACTCATATTTTTGAGAGCCCCCCTTCCTGTCACTTCTCCAAGTTCCCAGTCACTTCTCTCTCTGCATCTTTTCCACCTCATTTAACTCTCTTCTACCTCCCATCCCGCTCGATTCTCTTAGAGACAAACTAGATATGCTCCTCATTGTGCTGACTTGGTAGGAGTTATCCATCTGATAGGCCCAGAAAAAATCGTATTTGAATTACAAAGGGGATGGGAGGAGGTGTGAAGGTAGGAAGAAGTGAGCAAGATGGTGGATGAGGAAATGAAGATGAGGGCTGCATTGGATGATATATTACTACATGAATCAGTTTCCCTTTATTTATATTGTTTCCATGTTAGAGTTCAAAGCACTATAGATAGAGTTCTTAGGCAGTCACCCATCCAGGTACCAAACAGGCATAAACCTGTTTAGCTTTGGTAAAGGGCTGTATCATATGAGCTCAGATCATGCAATGATTGCATGAGAGCCCCTATTCAAAGCAGAGCTGAAGTTTATTAATTTCTGTGTCTACCTTGGTGCCAGATTCTGACCCAAGTGCATAATGCTTTTGTTCACTGAGTGTAGTACCCAAAGATGTATCAGGAGTTGCATTAACTTTAGATTTCAAGAACCCATTCCTGGTATCCTCCACCCTTTAAATATATTACAAACTTAAATTCTTCTGCATACTTAATAATAGTTGTATTTATCATGTCCTGGATCTCAGGAAATCTTTTGCCATTTAACCTTGATTTTTAAGCCTCAATCGTGATGATCTAAGATGCTTATCACAGTGGCACCACCTTGTGGATCAGAAATGCCCCAAGACTGATTTCTTATCTGGTGCAATGTATTTGCTACATGTGTGATATGAGCTGCACCGAGCCTTTGTCCATGTACATTGTGAATACCTCAGATAAGCATCAGGGTACTGTTTGCTCTGGCATGGTTTGTTTTACATTAAGCCCTGAATTCTTTTGCACAGTTCAGATTATAGTTGAATTCATATGATTGTACTTCAGGACTGGGGAAAACAGCACACCAGAACTTTTCAGGAACTGAATATTCCATATTCCTGATATCAGCACAGAATGTTTAGAATGAAGCATCAGAATGGGTCAAGAAATCATCCACAGGAGGAACTAGAAGCATGGACAAAATTGGTGTTTAAAAGACAGGTGTACATGTGCCTTGGATTGCAATGAAAATAGAGAACAATTTTGGGGTTGTAACTTTCACTTATGTCCCAATCCTAACCTCTGCTGGTGCAGCCAAGCCACATGGCCAGTGCTGTATCCACCACAGGTTAGGAGGCGGCTGGAGGTGTTCTCATGGTAAGGTTTTCCCTTTAGCTTGAGTAACACCCCAACCTGCCTTATGGGCCTTCTCAGATTTCCTCCAGCTATATAGGCTGCCCGACCTGGGAGGGGGTTAGGATAAGGCTGAGGAGGTCTCCACCGATCCTGCCCCTCCCAGGCCCAATCCAGCCCCATTCCACCCTTCCCCAACCAGAAATGCTCCTGCCTCCAAAATGCCCTCCCACCACCCTATCCCAGCCCCTGCGTGGCTGGAAATTTGAATAGGATTGTAACCTCAGTTACTTGGGACAACCATTATGAGCTGCCAGTTTGTATTATCAGTCTGAAAATTACGAGCTTCAGCAGTGTCTCTAGTTATAGGCACTTTCAGAGCTTCACCCGTTTGGAACATATTCCAATATATATTTGGAATATACTCCTCCACACCCAGCTATTTGAGAATACTGCATCTTTACTGATTGGAAAGAACAAATAGCTCTTTTTGTATGCCATATATATATCTCATAGTGCAAGTGGTTACATGAGACATGCAGATGTGCTTCTTTGAGATAATACTATATTGGAAGATGAACTTACGAACACACAGGAAATGGGTCTTTTATATGTGAACTCAGTACTTGCTTGTTGACAGCAACATGTTATGACAGAAGTCTGGGAAATGTCACACCCTAGCAAGAGGCAGGATAAATATGTGACAATTAGTAGCTGATGTCCATAGTTAAATTAACTGTTGTGAAAGTGGTTTGCAAGAGACAGCGACGTCTGGCATCCAAATATGTCTAGCTATCTGGATCTTGGAGATGTTAATGATGACAGACAGGAGATCAGCTCCAAGTCCCTCCCTGGAAACTGAATAAAAACATGACCATGTATCACACCATTTGTGTCAATGGCAGCTTCCCTCCTGCCATGAAACGAAAACCAATACAAAAAACACCATGAGGTGGGATAACATTTCTATTGGTCAAAATCTCCTCCCTTGCTTTTCCTCATGGCTCCCCCTCATGGTTTCTCCCCTTCATGGCTTCTATTTCCAGTGGAACAAAAATAAAACATGCAAGGATAGAATCACATCTTGTTTGCCCCAAGATAACAAAGTCACTAAGGCAAAAATGCAAGCAAAGAGCAAAGGTGATTTAGGGTGCAATCCTAACCAACTTTCCAGCACCAAAGTAAGGGCAATGCAGTTCCGAGGTCCCTTACCTTGAGGAGGCCTCTGTGTCTGCCACCCAACTGCACGATGTAGCACACGTCCCATTGCCACAGCTGTGTCAGCACTGGAAAGTAGGTTAGGATTTGGGCCTTAGAGTGTTGGACTTCGGCCCAAGAGATCAGAGCTTTCAGATCCCCACTCAGTCATGATTCTTAGGGCGCAATCCTACCCTGCGCTAGAAGAGGCAAGCCAAGGCTCGCACTGTATCCAGCGCAGGATAGGGGCCCAATGTGGCTCAGTCAGAGGTAAGGGGAAACCCTAGCCCCTATGGGTCTCCTCGGACTTGCGCTACCTCCAGAGGTTGCACAAGTCCAAGGAGAGTTGAGTGGCTTCAAGCTGCTCTGAACACCCTGGGAACGGGGGTTGGGATCCAGCATAACTGCTGAATCCCAGCCCTTCGCAGCCAATTAGAATTTGCTTACGGTTGATGCATGATTTGTGACTCACTTGGCTTTTTCAGGTAGCAATCAGACAGATGTCTCCTTGCCACCACTGCTTCTCTCCTAAAACAGGCCTGCAGAAATCATGGCCCACCAAGCTGAACACAGACACTAGACAAATAACGTGACTATCTGGATGCTTCATGACAACCCTCATCATTTTGTAATTCCAGATATCAGTAGATAGCAAAAACAGGATATTGTGAATGGGCTGCCATGCACTACTAATGGCTCCACTTGGATAGATAATCAAACTGGGCAAGTTTGGTCAGGCCTGGCCCAAGACCTTCTGACGCCTGAGGCTGCATGTCAAATGCTGCCTCTCTTACCAATGATGTATCGGCCTCTTCTCCTCCCACTCTCTCATGTTCTAGCTCAGCACCTTCCTCTTCCTCTCTGTCTTCCTCTTCCTTTTCCAATCCATGGAATGGAAAGAAGGAGGAGGAGGAGCATCAGAAACAAATGGGTGGATGAAGATGGGCACCCCTACCAATCTGCTGCTTGAGGTGACTACGGGTCCAATCCTATCCAATTTTTCAGTGCTGGTGTAGCTGTTCCAATGGGGCATGCGCTGCATTCTGCAGTGGAGGGCAGTCACGGAGGCCTCTTCAAGGTATGGGAGCATGTGTTTCCTCATCTTACGGCTGCATTGAAGATGCCCCAGTGTTGGAAAGTTGGACAGTGTTGGAAAGTTGGCCTCATGGATGGGCTGGCCCTGGGGTTGCCGGAGGATGTAACTTTGTTGACAGTAATACCTGCTACCTATCTTCTGGATGCCAAAAGGCCTTGCTCTGTCTCATGAAGGTAGGCACAGAACATGGCCTCTGGAGAATTAACAAGGAATTGGCACCTCTTGCATCAATGGCTTGCTTGCATCTCCTTCAGGAACCCTGCCTCATGTTTTGAGAAAGAGGATTGCAAATGAACAGCAGATGGCTAGCAACCCATCTATGTGGGAGAGGCACTGATTTTTTCCCCACACAGAATGATCACAACGCAAAGGAAAGCATATATTAGCAATTACGATCCATTTTGATGGCTAAGATCCAGTCCTGATAGACACCGTCACCAAGCAACACCTCAGACATCAATAAACTGCCAAGATGAGAGCACAGAATGGACAGCTTGCAAATCCTTCATTTGCAAGCAATTTTATGAAGTAGCTTCTTTGAAACTATATGGATGTGTTTTCCTTAGTAAAATAACAACAATGGAATAGCAAATTGACTTTTTCATTTTTTTCTTTCCTGGTAAACATTTTTATTCATATATAATGTTCTCCATGATTTTTCCAGTTGTGAGAAGAATCAAGGCTTGCTCTTAATAATAATACTAATACTTGGTATCTTGGCTTGCATGGGAAGGACAGAGTGGATAGAGAGATGCTCTTTTCCTTCTACACAACACCAGAACCAGGGGACATCCACTAAAATTGAGAGAGTTGGGAGAGTTGGGAGAGTTGGGACAGACAAAAGAAAATATTAACTCAGTGTGTGGTTGGTCTGTGGAACTCCTTGCCACAGGATGTGGTGATGGCATCAGGCCTAGAAGCCTTCAAAAGGGGATTGGACAAATTTCTGGAGGAAATATCCATCACGGGTTACAAGCCGTGATGTGTATGTGCAGCCTCCTGATTATAGAAATGGGCTGAGTCAGAATGGCAGATGCAAGGGAGGGCACCAGGATGCAGATCTCTTGCTGTCTTGTGTGCTCCCTGGGGCATTTGGTGGGCCACTGTGAGATACAAGAAGCTGGACTAGATGGGCCTATGGCCTGATCCAGCTGGGCTGTTCTTATGATCTTATGATACCAAGTATACAATATAATCAGCCCAGCATAAACTGTGATGAAGTATAATAATATTATAACTACTATTATTATTATCATTTTAATTGTACGTATATTTCGGGAGGGAGGTGCAGTACACATTTTCATATAATCTTCATTATGATTCTCCTAATTAACCAATATGCTCCACAGTCAAGTATCAGGTTGTCACCCAAATCATCACTTTTCAGTTATTAATAGATTAAGGAAAGAATGTTAATTTTTTTTTGATTGTTTGTTTCCAAGCTCCATTTCACTTGGTCTCACTTCATGAGCCAGATGGTTGCAGGGCTAGACCTGTCAACAGTTATTGGGAGGAAGAATGCATTCAAGAAAAGCCAAGATGAAGCATGAACAGCATCTCAAAACAAAACAAAAAGCTTTTAAAAACAAAACTAGTGAATTCAGCTCTTGCTGCACAGAAATCACAATCAGGCACACCGAGCGACTCTGCGGAGAACAGAGCAATTGTGAACGGATCTCATTTTCAATTCTTTTTCTCACCGTTCCTTCTGCCTCATCAATATTTACTGAAGTGTATGACTCCAGCTGGGAAACAGGTTTCTCATGCTTTGTAGGTGACCATCTAAGTTGCTGTTTTCTGATTGTTGCTGGATTGTGCCCTAAACGGATCGAGATGATACTACCTTGCAAGAGGCAGGACAGTGCAGATGTTTTCTAGCACATGAACTGAAGAACACAAGAAGAGCCCTGCTGGATCAGGCTATAGGCCCATCTAGTCCAGCTTCTTGTATCTCACAGTGGCCAACCAGATGCCTCGGGGAGCACACAAGACAACAAGAGACCTACATCCTGTTGCCACTCCCTTGCATCTGGCATTCAGAGACAGCTTAACTCAGCCATTTTCAACCACTGTGCCGTGGCATACTAGTTTGCCGCGAATGGTCCGCAGGTGTGCCGCAGGAGTTTGGGGGAGGGTCATTTATTAGTAGGACCATTGGGGGATGTAGCCCCCCCACCAACAGCATGGTGAGTCTTGTCAATTGTCAGAAAACTGAAGGTGTACCTTCACAATTTTAGTACCTTGTCAGTGTGCCGTGAGATGAAAAAGACCCAAATGCAGGTATATAGCTACATGTATGCTGTATCCCAATACATGTATATATATATTAGATAAATATAAGGTTTATTAATTTTAAAAGGTATTTAATTAATTTTTTTTTAAGTCAGTGATTGGGGTGCAAGTAACTCGGACACACACACACAAGAACTGGATCAAATGGCATCCAGGGACGCCAATGACCAGGACATATTTCACTGGGACACAATGATCCTGGATCAATTTGCCTCTTTTGGGTTCCCCACACTGTATTGTTTCTCCAAATCACAAGGAGATTCTCTTTGCCAGTACTAGATAGGAAGCTAGTCCAGCATTAGGCTAGTGCCAACCTTGCACCACACCCTCACTCATAATTTCCTTGCCTTGGAGAGCATTGTCCAAAATGACAGGGTACCACTCTCTACACATGGCAAACTGAGTAGAAGGTGCCCATGGAGTTTTGGTCCCCAGTAGCAACCTAACCACCAGGGCAGGTGAAAAGGGGCCTTCAAAGATGCCCATCATCACAACACATAAGAAACAAGACCTCTTAGTCAGACTTCCAAGACAAAACTGTTATGTAACATTAATAGTGTGAAAAGGAACTTTTTTGTCTCTTCTCCTGACCAACCTCTTTCTCTTCCATCTGCAATTTCTGCCAAAACACTGCTAGGAGATATGAGCTTCTTATGTCGTGTGACCCCGTTAGTTAACCACAAACTGAATCATGCTGTACAGTTCAGCTGAGTAATAAAATATAATATGATCGAGAGGAAGTATTGGAGTGGGGCTCATCACTACCCATTCCTTTCTTAATCCAGTTTAACAAGTTGCTCCTGAGAAGTTATTTATTCTAGCTGTCAACATCCTGTTGTTGGGACGATGGCGATCAAATCTCTTTTAGATCCTAATCTTATTCTTCACATCCCAGCTTGAGATATTTGAAATGCTCATATAACCCATATCTCTTCTCCTGTCAGCAGAGTGATTTGTTTGGCATTGATCATTTGTTCCAAAACCTCAGTGGATTTTTTTTTTTTTAATATTGACAATTATTAGCCCAAAATGAATACAGAATAACAAGGAAGCATTTGTGAGTCAAAGATTGCAGGTAACTAGTAGCAAGGCTGAACATGCTTGTCAGTTGCAAAAAGAAAGGTCCATTTCACAATGTTGAATTCCACCAATATAGCCAGTGTAGTGCAGTGGACTACTACTACTACTATGGCTCGGTCATGTCGTGAGAATGGATGATGGCCGGATCCCAAAGGATCTCCTCTATGGAGAACTCGTGCAAGGAAAGCGCCCTACAGGTAGACCACAGCTGCGATACAAGGACATCTGCAAGAGGGATCTGAAGGCCTTGGGAGTGGACCTCAACAGGTGGGAAACCCTGGCCTCTGAGCGACCCGCTTGGAGGCAGGCTGTGCAGCATGGCCTTTCCCAGTTTGAAGAGACACTTGGCCAACAGCCTGAGGCTAAAAGGCAAAGAAGGAAGGCCCACAGCCCGGGAGACAGACCAGGGACAGACTGCACTTGCTCCCGGTGTGGAAGGGATTGTCACTCCCGAATCCGTCTTTTCAGTCACACTAGACGCTGTTCCAGAACCACCATTCAGAGTGCGATACCATAGTCTTTCAGACTCTAATGGTTGGCAACCTTCAGTCTCGAAAGACTATGGTATAAGCCTACAGCACCCAGTATTCCCAGGTGGTCTCCCATCCAAGTACTAACCAGGCCTGACCCTGCTTAGCTTCCAAGATCAAACAAGATCAGGCACATGCAGGGCAACAGTTGAAGGTTGCCAGCATAGTGCAGTGGATAAATGTGTTGGATCAAAGGGATATGAATTAAAATTCTCACTCAAGACATGAAACTTTCTGAGGCCCAATCATAAGCTGAGCTCCAGCACCAGCGCTGGGTGTTGCAAACATGCGTATGCCAGCGCCGGCCCAGTGCCAGTCAGTCAGAGCTAGTTAAGAGCTCCTGGCAGTGGTGAGGGCCTTGGGGGTGGGTGGGAAGCATTCCAGGGCAGGGGGAGCATGGGGAAGGGGAGGAACCAGGGCAAGAGGTGGGTAGGACCGGCAGAGCTCTGCCAGATCCTGAACTCCATGTCCGACCAGAAGACCCAACATGGAGTCTCTCAAATCTATGCTGGCAACACAGCCGATGCAGAATTGAGAAGCCCCATTGTGGGGGTTGGAGCTTTCCCTGGGGGAAGGCAACAAAAGTCCCCTTTCCCTGCAGAAACCTCCAGCGGCCTCAGTGGGGCCGCTGGATGCAGTGGTAGCCATTTTGACGCCGTTGCACCCAGTGGAGACGCCGTCTTCAGGATTGGGCTGCCCATCACCTCTGTCTACCTAATCTACTTCGCCAGGGCATTGTGACAACAAGACAGAACTGCTTATGTTGTTCCAAACTTCTTAGGGGGCTGGGAAAAGGTCAAGAGCAACTTGATAACTAATAGCCTGATCCCATCCTCTCTCCCCACACACACTGATGCAGGTGAGCCAAAATGCCTTGCACTGCATCCTTTGGGGAAGGAGCAGTCTCTGGGTAAGGGAACATTTTGTCCTCACAAGAACCATGTGAGATAGATTAGACTGAGAGAGAGCATGACAGATCCTGGGTCACTCAGCAAACTTCTTGGTTGAGAAGAGATTTGCTGTCAGGTTTCCCTGGCCCCACTAGGATTTTTCTTGTGTTGCTTCTTAGGCCTTACCTTAGCCATGAACTGAGCTGGTGGCCTTAAATTTTCTCATCCTCCCCATCTGCAATGTGGGGATCATGACACTGACCAACCTTACAGGATCGCTCTAAGGATTTCTGAAATAATGTTTGTGCAGAACTCTGAACACTCCAAACGGCTATACAAACACCAAGTGCTATTATTCATCCTAATGAAACAGATTTTGAAATAGAGTGAAGAGTTCATTGTTGCTCTGTATAGATTCTCCTTTCTTTTCCCCACCAGGTAACTGACAACTTACACAAATGAGCATCATTTTAGAGAGTTTCTGAAACAAACCTGTGTCTGACAGCCATATTTCTTACTGCAAGCTTGATTTGTCAACGTATTGCACTTCCGCAGTTTTTCTGCTTCTCCTGTTTTGCTGTCCCAACACACAATACACACAACACAACACACACACAACACAACACACAACACAACACACAACACACACAACACACACAACACAACACACAATACACACAATGCCTGCCCTTTTGTGTCTAGTTATGCTGATTCAATGCTTTTATTTTGAAATCTCAAATTTAAAAGATTGACTCCACCTAAAAGTAAAATATCTCTTATCCCTATTTGCTAATGTCTGCTCATTCCTTGCCTTTGTTTGTCCTTCCAATGTCTGTTTCCATTCCCCTCCTATGTTGCTCATTAGAGAAAAACAAGACCATGTTTGGGGATATTAATTCCTTCCTTTTCCATAAGGAATCAATACTGGGCCATTCCTATTGATGAGTATTTAAGACTTTGTACAGCAGTAGGCATTGGTGGATCATTCTTCCTTTAAAAGCAACCATTTCCACCTTGCTTGATTCTCTCTTTGAACTTTTGTGATTTTTATTTAATTTAATGAATTCCTATTTAAAGTACCTTGTTTATAAAGCATTTCATTTGTAACCCAATAAATAGGACCCCTGATTTCCCTTCCCATTGGGATACGGGCAGGAGGTCTGGTCTAGAGGGTAGAGCCTCCGTCTGCCTGAAGATAACATCCACAAGGTCGCCAGTTCGAGGCCACCATGTGACCTTGAAGCAGCTGACAAGCTGAAGCCGAGGTATTCCATCTGCTCTGAGCGTGGGAGGATGGAGGCCAGAATGTGAAGCCAGATCGGAATGAAACACCTGAATGTAGTGGCTCTTGAAAGAAAGAACCTTCTTTCAATTGTAAAAATCCCTATTTAATAAGGATTTAAATAAAGCCTGCCTATGTAAATCGCCTTGAATAAAGTCTTGAATAAAGACCAAGAAAGGCGGTATATAAATACCTGTTATTATTATTATTATTATTATTATTATTATTATTATTATTACTTTGGGAGCAACATTAATAAATCTAACCAACTGTAGAAGCCAAGAATTGAAATGCTAAAGTGTAAGTAATGGTCTATCATCATCATCACAGCGCTGGGTGTTGTAGACGTGCCTCAAAGCACATTTACTGCACCCTGTACCCGGTGCCATGTTCCAGCACCGTGGGGACAGCTGGCCAGCACTCCTGCAGCACCGGCCAGAGGTAAGAGGGGAGGCAGGGAGTAGGAGAACGGGAAAGAGGAGGGGAGGATCGATCAGTGGGGGGTGGGACCAATGGAGGAGGCCTCCACCGGATTCAATGCTCCATGTCGGGCTGAAAAGCCTGACATGGAGCTCCTGCTGTCTGCAGTGGCAAAATAGCCAGTGTAGACCAGAGGAGACCCATTGCAGGGCCTGCACCCATTCTCAGGGGAAGGGGATAAATATCCCCTTCCTCCACGGAGACTCCAGCATCTGCTGTGGTACCCACAGGATGCAGCAGTAGCCATTTTGTTGCTGCTGCTCCTCCGGGCTCCGGGCAGCTCAGGATTGGGCTGTTAGCCAGATCCAGCAAGGCTTTTCTTCTACTCTCTCATGTTTTCCATGGCATTTAAGAGCCCCTTTATCTGGTTTTAGCTGCTTTAAAAATGTGTTTGGCTACAATGTTTTAACAGTGTTATGTTTTACACTTTTATTAATGTTTTTATTTTTATGATATTTTATATGTGTATTATTATTATTATTACCTTTTTTGTAACACACATCAATATGCATGACGCTTTGCATCAAGTGGAAAGACAAGTCCGTGCTCAATCTCAGTATGGACTTGAGGGAGACAACAGGGTGGGGAAGGTGGAGTCAGGCAGGGCAAAATGGGTTTGTAAACAGGGTTTGTTTGTAAGCTGCCTTGGGGGTTGATTCAGTGCCGTCACTAGGTCATTTGACATCTGGGGCCCATAAATTTTTGTCACCACCTATATGACATAATTAATTTGTCAGTGGGTAAGGGCTCCCACCAGGATGGGGAGAGAAATTGGGCACCAATCAGAATGGGAGCCCACATCTACCCAGCAGGTTGTCTGAACGGGAAACCAGGTCTACCTGCCTAGGAGAGGTGGCTCCAGAGAACAGTTGGAATGGAAGCCCAGGTATACCCAGCAGGTAGATCTGGGCTCCAAATCTAGGAAGGAGATCAGGCCTACCTACCTAGAAGAGGGCTCTGCAGTCTGAATGGGAGCCCAGGTTTACCCAGCCAGTAGATCTGGGTTCCAAGTCTGGATGGGAGCCCAGGTCTACTCACCCAGCAAACTTTGGCCACAGAGGCTAAAGTTCAACCAGGAGCCCAAGTCTACCCACATGGTTGACCTTAGTTCTGGAGTTAAGGTGGTGCTCATGCCCCCCCAGTATAAACACTGGATCCACCCTTGCTAACATTGGTTCCATGTTGTGTCATTGTAACATCTCATTGGCTCATTGAACAATCAGTCTCATTGGTCCGTTCAAGTTAAGGAAACTTTATTTTTTGTTAACCTGAGTTGCATTTTTTCTGGTTTTTTAGCCATAACTTTTTATAGAATTGAGATATTTCACTCTGGTTTGTTTCATTGCATTCTGTTGTAAATTACACATTGAATGGTATATCACACAATGGCATTATACCTAACTGCAATTTTAGCAATTTTGGTCACTAGTAGTGTCACCCTCTCCTAGGATGGCACCCGGGGTGGACCACCCCACCCCCTATAGCTACACCACTGGGTTGATTCAAGGTTGAAAAGTGGGGTACAAAGAAACAAACATGTAAGGACAGTACATGTTTAAGCTGCCATTCTATACAGCATGTCTATGATTCATTTTCTGAATCATGTAATATTAAGTGTGACTGAGAAGGCAGCACTCCTTGTTGTCTCCAAAAAGAAGAAGAAATCAAGAATATGCTTCTACTCTTTTATGGGCTCCGACTATTAAGTGTGAAATCATACACTTTAATGATCTTTTCATGATCACCACCTTGGGTACCCTTTGGGGAGAAAGGCGAAATATAAATAAATAAATAAAGTCTTTTAAAATGTCAAATTAGAATTTGAGCAAAAGTGTCCACATTTATTGCAACGCCCAGTTGCAAAATATATGATGTGTTTATTGGACAAGACAGTTTGCCCAGGAAAGGCCAATGGATAGAGCAATTCAACCAACAAGTAAGGGCATGATCCAGCCACAGTGAAGCCCTTTTGCCCCACTGATGTTAATGGGGTGGATTTCAGTAAGTGTTTAACTTTCCCCTGTGACATCCCTTGGAGATAGAAGCATTTGCTTTTGGGCCTTATATCTTTTCTTGTGATGCCACATTTAAAGGATTGTGAACTAGGTTCTTACAAGTCTGTAAATGCGTGTTTAAAAACCTTTGAGGCACACCGATATACAGTAATTGGCTAGAATTCCACTAGAGTAAAGAATGCATCAATATAGCTAGTGATGTGACCATAGGTATGCAAAACAAACAAGAGGTTTATTTAATGTAGGTACAGCTGTTTTCCCTATATCTTTTGATTGATTGCTTTGTGGTCACGTTCATTAAACAGTCTAATTTGAACCACAATTAGATTTTATCTTTTTTAAAAGATAAAGCAGATTCCCAAGTCATTAATTAAAAGACTTGACTCAAGGAGGCTGCAAGATGGATGTTACGTTCTTCCACTGATGACCCAGCTCAGCAAAACAGAACACTTTTGCTCTGAGAAGCAAACACTCCCAAACTAATTGAATGCAAACTTTGCTCTGCTTCAAAGCAGAAGGAGGAGGAGGAAGAAGATCTCTTGAAAAGTTCACTTTCATCTTCTAATTCACCCATAAGATCTGCTGCTCTGTGTAGCAGGTTGACCCAACCCTATAAGCTGGATAAAATATAGGGAACTAATTTAGGCTTTGGATTGCTACCCTTGGATGGACAAAATGCACAAGGTCAGATACAGCCTGTGCAATTTTTTTCCTTCAGGTATTAGAAGATCTGCCAATTCAATGGGGAAGTGACTGTCCATTTAGCTGATTGCTAAACATCCAAAACAATTTTCAAGTAGCTTACTGCCTGGTCAGATACCCCTGAGTGTTTGGAAGCATGGAATGAATGAGATAACTAGTTCCTCTTGCTTGCCCCTCAGCATCAGAAGTGTACTGTCTTTTGGGTACATAGAAGCTCAATTTCTTGATTAGGGCTAACAGCCTTTGAAAGACCTACCCTCCATGACTTTGCCCATCAAAGCTAGTGGCCACCTCCAATATTCCTGTTAATGAATTTGATAAATTAATTTGTGAAGAAATACTTCTTCTGCAGCCCAATCCTAACCAAATCCTCACCACCACCACCACAGATGCAACCACACCATGCACTGTATCATGGGCAGGGCAGTCTGGAGGCCTTGACGCAACGGCACTTTTGTTCCCTTATCCTGGGGCAAGCGTCTACTGCCTCAATGGGACTCCTCAGGTCTGCACCAGCTATTTTGATGGCACAAGTCCAAGGAGAGTAAGGGTAAGGGCAGGGACAAACGTGATGTGGTGGGACATCATGTTTGTATTCAGCTTACCATGTGCATCAGCCCAATGAGTGAAACATGGCTACACTAGTACCAATGACCACAGGAGAGTGCAATGCTGATATTCCACACAATTGGGCAGACATGTAAAAAAATTCAGTAAAAAAATATTATGTGGAGAGTCAATTTTCAAGCCCTCTCTCTGCTGCGATCCTCCCAAATGTCTCCCCATGAGAAAAACAGGCGGTAGGGCCCTCACAAAATGACACTGCTCATAAATGTCATACAAACTCCTCACCATGCAAACAGAAGTGGTGCAGTCCTCTCACGAAAATGCATCAAATAAAAAATGAAAGTCTCAAGTCAACTGTATTTGAATATTTAGAAGCTGAATTGGGCAGGCTATAATACAGATATTTCTAAGCTAAGGAATCCATCTGTTTTATTCTTCAACTGCTTTCCCCCCCTTTTTAATATAACACTTGAAGCCATCTTCATCTGGTGTCTCTTTGGATTCGTCTCCTTCTCCATCAATTTGAAATAACGAGCCAGCTCTCAAGAAACTTAAATGCTACGGAAAGGCTGTTTGTTGCCAATGGGGGAAAATATATATTGCTGCACTTGGGGGTGCATTCTTGCAACAATATCCATTGTTTCAGTGTGTAGCTGCAGAGGCATACATAGCTGCAAATGAACTAAAGTAGGCACATGGGATCAAATGTGCACACCTGTGGGCTGGGCAGAAATGAGTTAACTGTTCCTTACTAATAGAATATTTACAGTGAAGAAATGCACCTGATAATCGTGGATCGTGAAGACCTGGCCACGGTGATCCATGCCATAGTGTCATCAAGATTAGACTGCTGTAACACGCTCTATGTGGGGCCGCCCTTGAAGATAGTTCAGAAACTACAATTAGTGCAGAATGCGGCAGCCCATGCTCTTGCTGGAGGGCAGCAGTTTCACTCTGTTGGATCACTGCTCTGGCGGCTGCACTAGCTGCCCATTTGTTTCCAGGCCCAATTCAAGGTGCTGGTTTTGACCTTTAAAGCCCTATACAACTTGGGGCCAGGATATCTGAGAACCCGCCTTCTACCATATAATCCGGTTCATCCTCTCCAATAATTGGAGAGGGCCCTTTTACAGGTACCGCCGCCTAAGGAGGTGGAAGGGGTGGCAGAAAGAGTAGGGCCATCTCTGTTGTGGCACCTACACCATGGAATCCCCTCTCTCTCAGTTTAAGAACTGCTTCCTCCTTGGGACCTAAAAACTTTTCTTTTTACACTCACCTTCTGAGTTTGGGGCTTTTGATATGGATATTTGAGTTTTTATGCTGATTGCTTTTATGGGTTGCATTCTTTTTTATTGTCTGCTGCTGGCTTTTAATATGGTTTTTAGGTTGTATACTGTTTTTAGGTAATTTTAATGTTTATAGTTTTATATTTGTATGACCTGTTGTAAGCTGCTTTGAATGCTCACTTAGGAAATAAAGCAGGATATAAATTTGTAAATAAATAATGCTATTTGGGGTAATAAGGACTAGGGCTTAAACACTATCCAGTTAATCAGGACTAGGTATTTTAAGAAGCATGGCTGAAAACACAGACCAATCTTTCAGAAAATAGCAGACTATGGAAGAAATACACCTGTGTCTCGAACATCCCATCAAGCTGGGGTGGAGAACTTTGTTTTGGAGGGCCTGTGTTCAGTGGGGCTTATCCTGGCAAAAGTGTGCATAGTGTTGCATTGTCAATTACTGTGCAGCAGCAGAAGAAATCCATGTAAGGGCCTCTCCCCCATATCCCCACTCGCTACCTATGTACACTGTTAAGCCCTCACATGTCATTCATATAAACGGAACCTTGGCACACCTCACTTTCTCTGCACTGCACCCATTGGTTGAGTGTTCTTTCTAGTAAACTGTGAAGAAGCTGAGATTGGTAGCCACTTAAATTCAGTGGGGATTTCTTCTTTTTTTGATGTATTGCTGCCTACTTGCTGATTAGACAGACTTACTCCTTCCAATTTATCATTCTAATATTAGATTTGGGACAACAGGCTGGCCCATGAAAGGTACAAATAAATAAATAAACAAAGCTAAATTATACTGACCAGTTCACATTAGTGTGAGTGTAAGCAATTCCGATGCATTT
This sequence comes from Tiliqua scincoides, assembly GCF_035046505.1. Taxonomy (NCBI): domain Eukaryota; kingdom Metazoa; phylum Chordata; class Lepidosauria; order Squamata; family Scincidae; genus Tiliqua; species Tiliqua scincoides. The sequence goes on from NC_089825.1 coordinate 23,517,740, forward strand.
CTATTTATCACCATTTGCCCTAATCGCACGCCATTCATTTCCTTTATCAGCTGATTCCTTTCAATTATTCCTTCTCGAAGAGGAATACAATCAGCATTATTCAGGGGGAATTTTTGCTTGCCTGGAAGCTTTTGCAAAAGCCATTTAAAAAAGAAAACATTGTTGGGTGCGTATGGTGCATGTAGCATTTGTTCCTATGGCGCATATTATTTATTACCGCTTTGCCTTTTAAAATGGTTCATTATCCTTATTGATACAAGGCGGAAGAACATATCTTTTATACTGAAAAATCAGAAAGTATATAATCATAAGAATTCAAACATCTGCTTTTGAAGCCCTGCATGTCTTTTCTTTCCCCCACTGTGTAAAAAAGGGAATTGTAGGTTTTTGGCAATACCACTGCTGCATTCATTTACCCACACACCCCCCAAGAAGAATGTGAGACAGAGGCTTGGGATGATTGTAATTTACTGAATTAAAAAAAATAACATGTAGCAGGGAAAAATTAAGCTAGTGAAAACTCCAAAGAATGTGGGCCACTAAAAGCTTGGGGGGAAATGGCACTAGCTGTTTAACTCCCCTGAGACCCCATGGATGTGACATCCTGACTCCAGGCATCACCCCATCAGAGTCAGGGTTAACCTATCCCAGCCAACCCAAAGGGGTTGAGGCAGCTGGCCAGCACTGACATGCACAGGCTAAGCCATGAGGTGGCCGTTGCTTAAGCAGCCAGGGGGCTTGCCAGCCAGCCTCACCAATCTGGACAAGTGTTGGCAGAGTAGTCCTACCTCACTACCTCAGCATGCTAACCTTGGTTACCTCAGCATGCATGCCACCCTCATTCCTGGCTACCCAGCCAGCACGCCACTGCCCCATTCAGGGAAACCTTTAAATAACTACATCTATAACTCCACGCCCAAATGCCAGTCCAGGGTAGTTGAAAAAACCAATAACCACGGCCAATCGGGTTACCAGCCAAAAACTCCTACCTGGCCCCCACATGGAGTGACCATATACTCTCAGACTGGACATAGGACAGGCAGATGGGGCTTGCTGGAAAGGCGTGGACTGAAGCTGGGGAGACCTTGCTGGCCCCAGCAATAGCCATGCCATGCCCCCAATCGATCTGGCAACCAATGGGTTACCTCAATTTTCTCACGTCTGCCTGGAGCCCATCTGGAGAGGCTGGGCAAACAGTACCAGGGCTCTAGGTGCCCCAGTGCAAATCCCTTGTTGCATCAACCTTCTTATAGTGGGATTTGGGAAAGCCATCAAATGTTAGGAATATTGGCTCAAATGTAGGGAAGGTGCAATCTTTGGATTCATTCACTCTTCCAATCTGCCTAAACGGTTGAATTCCAGTTCCAATTACTATCGGGTGATACTGCCATTTCAGGTTCATTAACTCCCTATGTCCGGGAGCTACCAATGCCAAGTTGTGGGGGGAGCTGGGGTGAAACACCATGGCACCCTCCAGTGATACCTTGGGGACTACTACTGCCACTTCAGGGTCCAGGAGTGGTCTGGTCAAGTGGGCTCTCTGATGGAAGTGGGCCATTGGTCAGTGCCCAACTCAAACTTTTGATCCCACCTTGGCTGCTTAGTATTTCAGAAAGTGACTTGCCTGAGCCCTGCTGCCGCAGTCCCTGACTCAAGACCCGTGGCTGCTTGCACCCGTAGCAGCAGCTTCAGAAAGGGCAACATGAAGCAGTGAACAGAAGCGAATGCTTAAGCCATTTCCCACCTGTTCACTTCTGCTACAAATTGCCACTCCAACTCACTTTGGCCCATGTAAGGTTCTAAACATGGATTTGCCCTTTTCAGCCTGTACAAATTTTCACAATTATGTTTACACCCATGCCAGCTGTTTGCAGGTGTAAGCCCGATGAAGAGGGCAAGGCAGGAAAAACAGGAATATGATACCAGTGCATGCTGTTGCCCTGGTGAACCATCCTCTCCAGCCCCCAAACTGCTCCCTGCCCTTCCCCACCCTGCCTCTAATCTCCCCAAAACTGGCCATAATTTGCCCCTACCACCAACTGACTTGTTCTGCTGTGGGCTGGTACTGTCATTGTCAGGTGCACAGAGCTGGTGGCCATTTGTGCCAATGACTCCAATGTCCTCGGCAACAGTGCACCATGGATGGCTCTGCTTGACCTTTACGACAGTGGGTCACATGGACTGCTGTCGCAAAGGCCCATCGCATTCGGCCATCAGACACCAATTTGTTGCATCCCATATGTCTATAGAAAAATGCATCTTGAAACGTCAGTTCTGCAATTTCTTATCACACCAGCAGCAGTCGTACATCACTTAGCAACAGGGATGTGGACCACACCCCCGTTGCCAAGTGAGGCTTGACATTTTATGAAAGCAACCAGAAGTCACATGTTTTCTTGGCCAAAATGGTCAGATTGAGCTTCATAGAGCCTCTACAAAGCTCAGAAAAATCTCCAGAGATGAGAAGAGCATGGCTCCCCTTGGCTTCAGAGGCTTGGGGGTGAACAGGGACCCACAGTGGCTGTTGCATATGGGGGCTGTCATTGATCAGAATGTCACTAAGCAATGCTAACCTGCATATACTATTTAAATTTGAATTGTTTCACTGATGGGAAAAAGATTTGACAATTTTAGCAAAATTAAGTAGAATAGAAATCAAATAAAACAGTATGAAGTTCAGATGAAACAAAAACAGAGATCTATCCCCAATTTCTTGGGCCTCGAATGAAGAAAGGCATGACCTTCTTTTGTAGAACAGTCTTTTATGACACCTTCTCTTCTATGTGCTCGTTTCAGATTTGAGGAATGAGCTACATTGATCCTAGTTTTGGAGATCAGTCAGAGTAGTAAACAACAAGGTTCTGTGATTTATGACCAGGCTGGTTGATAGTACCTCAGAGATGTCTAACCACCTTCAGCTTAAGAACTGGCTTTAGGAATCTGGAATTTAAGCATTTCAGGTTGAGTTTCTTCAAGCTCCTTGCATCTGTGGAGTGTAAAAGATTTCAAACAAATCAATAAGAAAGGAAGTCATACACTTGGTGATAAGGGATTTACTTATTGGACAAGAGGCAAACACAAATGGGACCCCATCTCACCCATACCAACTTTCCAGGATACAATAAGCTGTTAAAATCTCAGACCAGTTCTCACTTTCTGTCCAGGGAAATAGGAACTGACTAAAAAGCAATTAAAATGGGCCCCCCTTGTAATTAAAAGAGCCTCCTTCACTGTTGCAGCTTATAAGATCAGATGTCATGGGGGAACGGATTCTGTTTAGCCCTCAGGGAGTCCCTGAGGTCTCAACTTCTGCAAGGGGTTGCAAGGGAATCCTGCTCTGCTCCTGCTCTGGAAGTCGCACTGGGTCCAAATTCCAAGCCACAACAGTTCCTAAGATTTACCCAGTTTGAACTGAGATGAGATGATAAAGCAGTTCAAGAGCATAAGCCCAATTTATGGATGAGTCAGTGATAGTGTGGGAGAGGGTATCAAACATAAGGCCCATGGACTGAATACAGCCTGCAGAAGCTCTTTTTCCAGCCCTGATGATAATTGGGCTCTCCCAGCATCACCATCAGCTGCTCTCAGCTGCTGAGCTGCAAAGTGACACTTCAGCAGAAGCAGCACTGCTGAAAGGGCAGCCTGTGTGATAATTGGGCTCTCCCGTATCTTGAAAATATGATCAAATCTGCAGGTTTTCTCTTTGGCCATTTGCTGCTGTTCCTAACTGAGGAACTCGTTTCCTTTCAAACCAGGATCTGAAGGCCAAACCAGGCCTGTGTTATGAGACACAACAATAATGTATGAGGTGATGTCATCAAACTGTACATCTCACTCCAAAGCTTTGCCTGTTAGAGGTGAGGAGACACCCAATGTATTGTCATCACGTCATGCATTGAATTCACACATTATGAGAGAGAGATATGCAAAGTGGCAGCTGCTGGTATCTATAATATGTGGCTTTGCCTTTGAAACCAGGACTGGTACAGCAAATGCAGTGGTACACCAGTCACCACTGCAACTCCTTCTACTCCCTAGAAGTGAAAGGAGGGGGAAAGGAGGGGAATGAGAATAAGGGGAATGGAATGAAATAAAAAGTGGAGAGGAGAGGAGAGTGGTGGGCTAGAGTGTCAGAGACACTCTAACTCACCACTCCTCTCTCCTCCATTCCCCTTTTCCTTTTGGGAAAGGAAGCAGGAGAGCAAGGAGCCAGGAGGGGGAGCAGTGGTAGAGATGAGTGGGCAAGTAGAGAAAATGTCCCTGCCTCCCTGCTGTTTGAGGAATTTTAAACTAAACCCAAAGATAGGTTGTGTGAATCAGTTCAAATTTAATTCCCATCCCAGATACACAGAAAACTCAGTGCTATATTTTGTGAACAGAAATTCTGTACCTGCCAACAATATGTATATAGTAGTAACACACGTTCCAACCTTCATCAGCAGATAATGACAAGAGTGTGATTCATAGCTCACAATAACCCATGAAACTAGACAATTACAGATAATAAAATCAGATTAAACCAAATACTTACACACTCCGATGATTAATTAATAGGCCTGCAACTCAAATAGTTATAAATATTTCACTACATGCATTAGAGAGGAAATTACTCAGAAATGGAAGCACAATTTTTAAAAAAACCAGAATGCAGGAAACGAAAATGGGGGAGAGAAAAAAGGTGAGGAAATGGCTGCCCAACCCTCCAGGATTATCCAGGTGTGTCCTGGAATCTCTTGGAGACAAAGGAGAGCAATCAGGGAGACTTTCAAGCCTCCCCCCCCCCCCGTCCCTGTGAACATAAGAACATAAGAACAGCCCCACTGGATCAGGCCATAGGCCCATCTAGTCCAGCTTCCTGTATCTCACAGTGGCCCACCAAATGCCCCAGGGAGCACACCATATCCACTGGTCCACTCCTGTGGACGCACTGTGTCTACTCCTACTGCTGCATTTCAGTTATGAGTTTCCTTTCATCAGTTTGGGAAGTGGGGAAAGTGCTGCCTGTACATTGATAGCTCTTCCCCCAGCCTCTGGGACGCTAAGCAAACCAGCAGCAGAAATGCAGCAGCAAATGGGAAGGAGATAGTCAGAGACTCATTCACAGGTTGCGGGGAGGAAGTTAAGGGAACAGTAAAAAATGTACCAGGATTTCTCAACTAAGCCAACTGAAACATGCATAAGTTGCTCCATGAAGCCTCTAATGAGCTATAAAAGGTGCATTGAAGCTGTGCCCCACTACACCAAGCCTACCACCCCTTTGTCTTAAAAAATATTGAAAATGTCTGTTTTTGAAAATGCAGATATTTCTGTTGACATGGCAAGAGCCCTCGAGGACCCTTTTTTCCCGATGCACCTCTCAGTAGCACTAGCTACTAGCTCAGTAGCACTAGCTACTACTAATACTAATGATAATACGGGTATTTATATACCGCCTTTCTTGGTCGTCAGATTTCTCCTCAGACTTTAATTCAAGGCGGTTTACATAGGCAGGCTGTTCTAAATCCCAATAGGGATTTTTACAATTGAAGAAGGTTCTGTCTTTCAAGAACCACAACATTGCAGATGGATCTTTTTATGATCTGGTATCACATTCTGACCTCCATTTTCCTCCCACACAGGCTGACAGCGGCTAAAGAGCAGGTGGAATAACTCAGCTCGGCTTGTCAGCTGCTTCAAGGTCTCGCCGTTCACTGTGCCGGTGGCCTCGAACTGGCGACCTTCGGATGTTATCTTCAGGCAAGCAGAGGCTCTACCCTCTAGACCAGACCTCCTGCCCAGGATACTAGCTCAGGATATAGGCCGATTTCCCTTTTTCAAGAGTCAACCATTTTCTAAACTGACCTCCTTTCACAGTAACGTAACTCTGCCTTTAAAACAATCACAAAGCAGAACAGTTTTTTAAATGATATTTTAGTTTCCAGACTTCTGCTTCTTAAATTCTAACACTGGTGGAAGGAAGGAAAGAAAATGTTTGCACCCAGCATGGGGCTTTCCTTTCCTTCCAATCTCGCAAACCTCTAGATCCAAGGCTGGAACAGAAATGATTAAGGAAATTGCTGTGCTTTAATAATGAGCGTGCCTACTGCTTAATATTCTGCAAAAGCTATTCTTTCATGTTCCATATCTGAATGCCCAGTGAAATCCAAAATTGCTTCACCTTTAGTGTATTGTATTTAATATATGCATCTTAAAAAAAAATTAATAAATATCTCTGAATAAATAATACATTGGAATTAAATTATGAATTGCATTATGCATTCATACACTGATAAATATTTATACTGAATTTTCGAGAAATGAAACAAATACATGGCATTTTAAAGACACAGCATTTCCGCAAGAGGCTTCAGCAGGATTGCCCTTAAAATGATTTCTCCAGGTCCCATTCTACATTGAAATCTTTCATGCATTCTTGAAAAATACAGTCAATTCTTGCTATCCAGTGCTGCGTTCCCATGGATTCATTTTTCTGCGGGAACAAGTGTGTAACTAGAGTTGTACCATCTGCTGTCTGTTCTTGGCTAACTGCAGCCATTTACTGCATCCATGGCCATACTGAAGTTCTCCACAGCCATTTTGAAGCCATCCACAGCCATATTTCAGCTCTCCCCAGTCATCCTGAAGACATCCATTGCTGGCATTCCTGAGCAGATTGCCACCCCTCCCCTAACCCCATTGATCCCATAGGATTAATCGTGGTCCATCCCATAGGATCCATTCCATAGGATACCAATGATTTGGTATCTGCTGGGTTTTCCAGGAATCTAATCCCATTGAATAAGAATTGACTGTAGTCTTAAACTAGCCGTGCTAATATGACTGCAGAGGTGGTATGTCTTGCTTCTGCTTGAGCTCTCCCTATCTTTGCATCTCTGTCAAATCTCTTCTCTTTCCCTGCCTCCTTGCTGCTTGTCTCCCCTCTCTCTGATCACAAACTCATCCCATCACTGCTGACCCATTCATGCAGCCACTTAATGAGGGTTGCCTCCTCCCTTCAACACAAGTCGCACTGATCTACTTCCCACTCGCTTGAGCGAGAAGCAGATCATCCTCCCCTCCTTACTATGCTCCTCGCATGCTAGTGTGAAACCCAGAAGTGCAGGACTTCTGGTTTCATTTACAGGCACAGCACATGGAGAGCAGGGAGCACACTTCCTCGGAACCACAGCATCTTAAGCAGTACATTTGATTTTTTTTTCTTCCTGATTGTAGTCTTTAAAAAAATCACGTTTTCCATATTTCTTTTCATATTTCTTTCTTTCATATTTCTTTTTTTCCTTACTTGCAGACCAAAATACACTTTGCATGCAAACACATATGCATGAATGTACTCTGAGAGCCCTTTTTTATCAGCAGAAACTGCTTCGTAAGGGGGCAGTTGGTATTAAACCAGCAGCAGGGGCTTAACCCTTTCCCTGCCCACTGCTCCAGATCACACCTCCAAACTGCAGAATCACTTGTGGGTGGAGTGGGAGGGATTTATAGGAGGGAATAACAGGCAGAGAAAGGGTTAAGTATGCATTCCCCAGTCATTCTACTCACTCTCCAGTTCTAGTTGTCTCCTACTGAGGTGGCTTTTCCTGTTCAAAAAAAGGTCACTAGAGCACATCTTTGCACTTAATTCTAGTTTAGTGCTTGGCCTGGCAATTTTTGGCAGGGACATGCCAATCCACCATGGCAAAACTCAAGTCGAGTTCTGAGTCCCCTCCCCTTTTGACTCGACTTGTGCACAAAGCTAAATGTGCGACCTTTGGGACTTGGCCAGAGCCTTTTGGGGACGCTGACTCAAGTCAGTGTCTTTTTTGATAAACGAGACAGGCACAGCTCCACAGAAAAAACAGACCTGCTGGTGGGGTATGTGCATGTGCATGAGTTCTCATTTAGCACTCCCCTGATGTCCCCATCCCCTCTGTAAACAAAAGCTCTGCTGTTCTTCAAGTGAGTGCAGCAGTGCAGAATTCGCCAACTTTCTGAGTCTCCGTTTGTTCCCGAGAAAGACTCGTGGGTCCGGTATCACTTTTGGTTTCAAAACACATGTCACATGAGTCCACACCAGTCCAGTAAAATGCATGTTTGGCGACTCGAGTCTAAGTCTTATGAGTCGAGTAGCCCATCCCTGTTTTTTAGTGTCTTTTATTGACCCTCTAAAGCAGATGCTAACAGAGCCCTTCATGCTTGAGCAAAGAAGGTTTAGAACTTAGCATAGTAATACTGACTGACATTCGAAAACTCAAAATAGTCAGCGGTTTTATTTATTTTGTTTCTATTGTGTGAACTGTTAAGGACTTGGTGGAACAATCTTGCTAACATATCTTAATTACACAGGCCAACACACATTTTGCTTCCTTAAACGTTACAACAATTCCTGGGTATATTTGGGGTGCCGATTCCAAAAATGGCATCCATTTTGCTTCATCACGTCTAGTTTTGGAGACATGGCATAGCCTCTTTAGTGAATGGTTCAAGCAGCTTTCTCATGAGGAAGACTACACCATGGTTTCCTCATGAGGAAGCTGCTTGAACCATTCACTAAAGAGGCTATACTATATCTCCAAAACTAGACATGATAGGGCAAAACGGATGCCATTTTTGGAATCGGCACCCCAAATTCATATCAAACCACCAAAAAGTTTGGGAAAAACTTTTCTGACCCTCAGTTTTGTAGGCCTGAGTTATCAGTCTAGCAGACAGAGTTTTTAAACACAGAGAATTTTCAAGTTGTGCCCTTTTTCCTATCTGATGATGCAATGAGTGTATTCTCTAATTTGGAGAGCAAAGGTTTTCTTTTTTTCCATGAGCTCTGCAAATAGGAAAATGGATAATCTACTATTTTTATTCCGAGACCATTGTATTTATCCTTTGGTTTTAGTGGAGCTGGCATGCCCATAAATCGCATCTTCCTCTGGCTGTTATTCCTGCTTGGTAAATTATTTTTTTATTCACAAAGCAATAAAAGGTCACTGGAAAGGGAAAATATATATATATACCATTCCATCTCATAAAATAAAGTTAAACAGTATTTAGCATTTATATCTTTCCAGGGTGGTAATCAAAATATGGTTTATTTGACTGAATGAAGACCTATGATCCTGAAAGAGATAAATCTGATGACTGTTCCAACAGAGTAAATAAATCTTCAGCAATGCCATGTGGGCAACTCTCAGTTACATCCAGGGTCACACTATCTGCAGGTCAGGCCAGCATTTAGGTTGCATCCGTGACACAAACGGCAAAGCATGGTGTTTTTTTTCTTGTAACAATGAGAATCCCTTTACAAGAATATGGATTTCTTGGGAACTAAATTAGAACCCCAAAGTTAAAGGCATTTATTTAAAAATAAGGATAAGTGCATATATACTAGGGGTGGCCAAATCCCAGCTCTCGAGCCTTATGCAGCTCTTTGACATGTAAGGTGCAGCTTGTGGAAATACGTATGTTGGCTGCACTCCTTTTTGCATCACAGATAGTGGCTACACATATAGTTGTAGGTGTAAACAACCCTAGTTGTATCTGCCTCTGAACACACAGAGACTGGGGGCATAGCCAGCATATGAAAACGTGCATTCAATGAACACAAATTTGCAGTGTTTCTCAAACTGCGAGTTGGGACCCACTAGATGGGTTACGAGACCATTTCAGGTGGGTCGTATAGCACCTAGCTCAGCCACCATTGAATGTACAGAGCTGAAAATGCAGGGCACAGAGCTGCTGGGTAGGGTTGGCTCCCAGTAGGAGAGAGGCATGGTGCCTTGCCCTGAATACGTGGGAAGATGGAATGCTGGAAAGGGGGCAGGGCTGTGTGGTTGGAGGAGGATCCAAGTGCATTCTGCTTTGACTTCTGAACTGGAATGGTTGAATTCCGAGCTCTGAAAAATAACAGCATAAGTGTGTTGTGTAATGGGACCTTTGGCTGATGGTGGCTTAGGTTTGAAGCCTAAATTAATGATGTCACTTCTGGCTATGACCGCACTTCCAGGTTAATGACATCACTTCTGGTAGATCCTGACAGATTCTCATTTTTAAAAGTGGATGCCAGTGCTAAAAACTTTGAGAACCACTGCAGATCTGCAAGAGAGAACAGAGTTTTGGACGGGGCGAAAGGGGCACTTTCAATAGCAGGAATTCTCCAGGAACAACCATCTGTACCTGCAGAAGGCAAGCTTCGCTTTGAGTATGGAAAATGTCTATTAGAGTACTGTGTAAAGACCGACTGAGACTTGGTAGAACATTCTTTCTGTTTTTCTCTCTTACTGAGTCCATAATCAAATATACTCACTATTACCTGCAGAGTCTTCTGCCTCGGGCACCTTGAATGCTGCCCTATAACTCCATAACTTCCATAAATCAGTATGCAGTCCAAGTGAGGCTTAGATTTCATTTTTTTTTTTCCAGTAACAACTATTGGTCTTTACTTTTTCATGCCTTCTAACACTCCAAGATGGTGAATATATACCAAGTCATTCTCTAACTTTTTAAACTAATGGTTGCATATCACAGTTTGGATTCCCTTTCCATTATTTCAAGAGCATGTTTCCTAGAATTTTTAAGATCTGAACAGCCTTGTGTTTTCCTAGTGACATCATAGTTTTTCACTGCAAGGAATTGAAAAGGCTCTCTTGTACCTGGACCAAATCCTGGTTTCATGCAATGCTTTCTAAACTGAAGTGCCCACATTCCTCCTTTCCTTCCATTAGTGAGGGGAAGAATGATTCTGCTTCTGATCCTAGCTTAGAAGATTCCAGGATCTATGGTAGCACCACTCTCTCCGATGCTTAGTAAGCCCACCAGGACTCACAGCCCAATCCTGAGCTGCCCGGAGCTGCGGGACCCAGAGGCTCCACGGAGGGCTGCCACCGGATCCAGTGCCTCCTGCACTACCATGGGTGGCTCCTCGGGAGAAGGGGATGTTTGTCCCCTTCCCCCGAGTAAGGGAAGCAGCCCCGCAATGGGACTACTCACTTTAGCGGCGACTGTTTGGTCGCCGCTAAAGTAAAGGTACTCGTGTAGGGCGAGCAGCCCTGTCCGAGCGCCTTGGATCCTGTGGAGCTTGGTTCCGCGGATCCGCCTCTCCCCCTCCCCCTGACACGCCTCCCCCACGCCCCAACCATGCCCCCATCTCCCATCCTGCAGCCCGGCGGTCATGGAGACCACCAAGCCGCAGAACCCGGGTGCCCACCGTGCGCTGACTCAGCACCGGCCGGCAGGAGCCCAGCGGTAAGCCCCACAAACATGCCTTACGGGACGTTTGCAACTGTGGTCCGCACCACGGAGGCGCGGCGTGGACTACAGGATCGGGCTCTCACTCATGTAGGGGTTCACCAATTTAGGAAGGAGATGGCACTTTGTCCATGGTTCCTTCAGACCTGAAGCCAGCCCTGTTACATAAACACCTCTGCTAATTCCAGGGAGATTCATTCTCAGCACTAACTAGTGTCTGGAATAAGACCCTGAGGTACCAATCCTGGCCCCCACCACCAGGGCAGATGCAGCCATGCTAAAAAGGTACATGCTGCATCCTATAGTGGGGTGGGGGGAAGGGGACCCAAAGTCAAACAGAAAGTAAGTGAAAATATTTTTTACTTGCCTCCGTGTAAGCCTGGGGTTGCTTATGTATCTCCTCAGACATACGCCATCTATTTTGGTGGCATATGTTCAAAGAGGGGAAAGGGGTGGGGAGACTTTTGAAATTATGAGTGGGGAGTGGGAACAGGATCCTGTCCCCTAAGATCCTGCCTCCTCCCCACTCATGATCTGCCCCCATGCTGGCTTATAGCCCATCCTGTGCTTCCCGGTGCCCACTGGAGCAGTGGCACGGCTACCACTGTATCCAGTGGGTATCAGGAAGCTACCAGGAGTCTCCTCAGGGGAAAGGGACTTTTGTATTCTTCCCCTGAGGAAAGCGCTGGCCCCAGCAATGGGTCTCCTCATGTCTACACCAGCTGTTTTGCTGGCATAGATGCAAAAGCCTCTGTCAGGCCTTCCATTCCAAAAGAGTCCAGGATCCAGTGTAGCAGAGCTCCGTCAATCCCACTCCCTTCCCGCCCCAGTTTATCCCCCCTGCCCTGCCCTCATTCCACCCTCTCCCTTATCCCCCAGAGGCCAGACCAACACCCAGCGGTCTCACTTACCCTCCTCCTGCCAGTGCTGGGCCTGACACCTGACTGGTGCAGGCCTAGCACCAGCATTCCCTACTCTATGGGTGCTTTATGGCACATTTACGGTACCCAGCGCAGGCAGTAGGGCTCAGCACCTGTGCTAGGTAAGTATAGGATTGTGTCCTTAGTTGCTCTGGAGAACTTGTTTGGAGGCAAATGAAGACACTACAGTACAACCATCCATCCCATATTACAATGCATACCATCACAAAGTGTTTATTGATGATTAAACTCTTCAACATTTGGTGATGCCCATTGATCCAAGACCAAAGCTGTGGATCAGACAGGCCTTAATGAGCAACGATGACAAGGCAAAAGAATTGCACGTTGCATCTAATATGCCTTGCGTTTATCTGTCTGAATTCAGACAGACCTTTCAGGAGACGGTGGCTGTCAGTGCCCATGCTGAGTGACACTCTTCACATAACCTTCAAACAATGCAGGAGTTAAGTTCAATCAAAGCCATTTGCGTGAGTCCCAGAGCACCAATAAATGTCTCACCTTCCTCTGTCACAACACAGTGGTTCAAAACCAGTGCCTAGAACCAACCCTCCTCCACAACCCCATAGTAATTTCCTGCTGGTATACATCCTTCCTGCTTAAGAAATGCTGCATTTCTGGAATCACACCAGTACGGGGAGGAAAAAGACTTGAAAGTGTTTTAGCATAGACCATTGAAAATATTCTACAATCCAGATTTTGAAGAATTCCTCATTTTATTGTTCCAAATGCTGAGAATGGGGCAAAACAGTAACTAGGGTTGTGGTTGTTGTTGTTAAGAACCCATAAAAACACAAAACACTGCTTTTTTAGTGTTAAAATATCTGAATAAAAACAGAACACCGCATTTTGATGTTTAAGAAATTAAAAAATTAAAATAGATTACTTTTCAAGCTAGAAATAGTCCTGTGGTTGCATCTGCTGAAACTATATCACCTACCTAGTACATTTTTAAAGCAATTGTAATTTATAATTATAATTTATTAAACTGAATCCTGGGGGAAAAAACACATAATACCACAACTTACTATTTTAATCAAGAAATTTTGGGAAAAAATCTCACCAAAAAAACACACACCTCTAAACTATAACCACAATTCATTTTATCTCCTCGTTTGAATTATATAATGAAGTATTGACAAAATGACACGCCACACTTAAAAAAAATTCTGACATTTTGGGGGGGAATTGAAAACCATGCTTAAAACTGCTGATTTGACTAATGATATATATTAGTGCTTTTTAAAAAAAAAATGGGAGAGAAAAAATCTTATGTAAATAACAGAATTTAATCAAAGAGCACTAGAAGTAAACAAAGTACATAAAAGAAGCAATATCATTTTGTCACTAACATTTGAAGTGGAAGAAAGGAGAGAAAAGAGGGGGAGAATATATAGTGTTGAATGCAGAAACTAAAAGCTGCTAAGGAAAATCTTTAAAGAATTTTCCCTCAACGAGCATTCTGTTTGATCTTCAATGTACACATCAAACCGCTGCACAATTTAGTTCCTCCCTTCACCAGTGGTGAACCTCCCAACCCTGCCCCCTGGGGCAAAGGTCCGCAATGGCGTCCCCTTGTGCGCAAATCTGGAAGCACAGTTTTCGACCCCGTTGGGAGACTCAGAGAGGCTTCCACAGGGTCCTAAAGCTGTGCGAAGCTCTGCTCCCTGGGCATTTGCCCCATCAAATGAATGGGAGATCCGCTACTGCCCTTCATTTCAATGGCAGAGAACAGCTCTGGAGCTATAAAGGGATATCATGGTTAACTGCCTCCACTGGTGGAGTGTCTATGCACAGGGGATAGAGGGAATGTCACATGTACATCCTGAGCAATATTCACTGGCTTGAGGCAAATGTTTTTCATGCATAATTATTTCAAGATATCTCTACTCCCTTATTTATTATTATTGCACTGAGTTTTAATCTAGTGATTCCTAATCCCAACTCTGAAGTGCAAAGATAAATTAATAGCAGGCAAGAAAAAGCTAGCAAGAGAGCACACCATATTATGGAAGTCACTAATTATCTTTTCGATCTAGCCCGGAGGCTTGAATTGTGTCCCGCTTCCTCCCTCAAGACTTCACATATCTAAACTGGATTAATATTAATTACTTCTGAAGTGGCACTTCTTCCTAAGCTTCCACATACCTTGGGTAGGCTATGAAAACAGGGGATGCAGGAGGTGAGCTTGTGTGTGCGTGTATGTAAGGTGAGGTTCAGGGCTTGTGACTGAGAGCCCCCAAATGCTGGGGCTGACCCCAGAAAGAACCGTTCCTCTGGAGCAACCATGTTTGGATGTTATTCAAGATAAAACATCCTCCATTTAGCCAATAGTTTGCAATGCTAAAAAATCTCAGTAGCCCTTGTAGATCTGGCACGGAAAGAAAACAAACAGTACCAGATTTCAAGCAGTGAGAACATGTATACTTCCATTGCCTAATAAATTCTGAAAAAAAAGTTTAGCAGATTTTTAAGAAAAATCTCATTCTTTTGTGATGGAACCAAAAAAACCCACCACCATTTATCTGCAGGATGTGTCCAGTTTCAATTCCAGCTGCATCCCTCAGGAGATGGGGGAAGAATACCAGGCAAATCTCTAACAAAAACCCTTGACTTCCGACGGGCGGACTTCCCTCAAATGAGGAGGCTGGTTAGAAGGAGGTTGAAAGGGAGGGTAAAAAGAGTCCAGTCTCTCCAGAATGCATGGAGGCTGCTTAAAACAACAGTAATAGAGGCCCAGCAGAGGTGTATACCGCAAAGAAAGAAGGGTTCCACTAAATCCAGGAGGGTGCCCGCATGGCTAACCAGCCAAGTTAGAGAGGCTGTGAAGGGCAAGGAAGCTTCCTTCCGTAAATGGAAGTCTTGCCCTAATGAAGAGAATAAAAAGGAACATAAACTGTGGCAAAAGAAATGTAAGAAGGTGATAGGGGAGGCCAAGCGAGGCTATGAGGAACGCATGGCCAGCAACATTAAGGGGAATAATAAAAGCTTCTTCAAATATGTTAGAAGCAGGAAACCCGCCAGAGAAGCGGTTGGCCCTCTGGATGGTGAGGGAGGGAAAGGGGAGATAAAAGGAGACTTAGAGATGGCAGAGAAATTAAATGAGTTCTTTGCATCTGTCTTCACGGCAGAAGACCTCGGGCAGATACCGCTACCCGAACGGCCCCTCCTGACCGAGGAGTTAAGTCAGATAGAGGTTAAAAGAGAAGATGTTTCAGACCTCATTGATAAATTAAAGATCAATAAGTCACCGGGCCCTGATGGCATACACCCAAGGGTTATTAAGGAATTGAAGAATGAAGTTGCAGATCTCTTGACTAAGGTATGCAACTTGTCCCTCAAAACGGCCACAGTGCCAGAAGATTGGAGGATAGCAAATGTCACGCCTATTTTTAAAAAGGGAAAGAGGGGGGACCCGGGAAACTATAGGCCGGTCAGCCTAACATCCATACCGGGTAAGATGGTGGAATGCCTCATCAAAGATAGGATCTCAAAACACATAGACGAACAGGCCTTGCTGAGGGAGAGTCAGCATGGCTTCTGTAAGGGTAAGTCTTGCCTCACGAACCTTATAGAATTCTTTGAAAAGGTCAACAGGCATGTGGATGCGGGAGAACCCGTGGACATTATATATCTGGACTTTCAGAAGGCGTTTGACACGGTCCCTCACCAAAGGCTACTGAAAAAACTCCACAGTCAGGGAATTAGAGGACAGGTCCTCTCGTGGATTGAGAACTGGTTGGAGGCCAGGAAGCAGACAGTGGGTGTCAATGGGCAATTTTCACAATGGAGAGAGGTGAAAAGCGGTGTGCCCCAAGGATCTGTCCTGGGACCGGTGCTTTTCAACCTCTTCATAAATGACCTGGAGACAGGGTTGAGCAGTGAAGTGGCTAAGTTTGCAGACGACACCAAACTTTTCCGAGTGGTAAAGACCAGAAGTGATTGTGAGGAGCTCCAGAAGGATCTCTCCAGACTGGCAGAATGGGCAGCAAAATGGCAGATGCGCTTCAATGTCAGTAAGTGTAAAGTCATGCACATTGGGGCAAAAAATCAAAACTTTAGATATAGGCTGATGGGTTCTGAGCTGTCTGTGACAGATCAGGAGAGAGATCTTGGGGTGGTGGTGGACAGGTCGATGAAAGTGTCGACCCAATGTGCGGTGGCAGTGAAGAAGGCCAATTCTATGCTTGGGATCATTAGGAAGGGTATTGAGAACAAAACGGTTAGTATTATAATGCCGTTGTACAAATCTATGGTAAGGCCACACCTGGAGTATTGTGTCCAGTTCTGGTCGCCGCATCTCAAAAAAGACATAGTGGAAATGGAAAAGGTGCAAAAGAGAGCGACTAAGATGATTACGGGGCTGGGGCACCTTCCTTATGAGGAAAGGCTACGGCGTTTGGGCCTCTTCAGCCTAGAAAAGAGACGCTTGAGGGGGGACATGATTGAGACATACAAAATTATGCAGGGGATGGACAGAGTGGATAGGGAGATGCTCTTTACACTCTCACATAACACCAGAACCAGGGGACATCCACTAAAATTGAATGTTGGGAGAGTTAGGACAGACAAAAGAAAATATTTCTTTACTCAGCATGTGGTCGGTCTGTGGAACTCCTTGCCACAGGATGTGGTGCTGGTGTCTAGCCTAGACGCCTTTAAAAGGGGATTGGACGAGTTTCTGGAGGAAAAATCCATTATGGGGTACAAGCCATGATGTGTATGCGCAACCTCCTGATTTTAGGAATGGGTTAAGTCAGAATGCCAGATGTAGGGGAGAGCACCAGGATGAGGTCTCTTGTTATCTGGTGTGCTCCCTGGGGCATTTGGTGGGCCGCTGTGAGATACAGGAAGCTGGACTAGATGGGCCTATGGCCTGATCCAGTGGGGCTGTTCTTATGTTCTTGTGTTCTTATGAGATCATACAGGCCCAACCATTTACATAGCTGCAAAATTGAAACTGGACACTTGAATTCCATGAATCGAATAGAATTCCATGAGAGGCCTTGTAAAAGGATCCTGTTCCCAATTACAGAGCTCCAGTCTTTCACGTTTGTGTCTCCACCCTTGGCTTCTATTACTTGATATGATGCTAGAACATGATAGGAATGGGCAGCCCATCTAACCTGTGTCACAGGATTGCTGTAAGGATAAAATTGGGATGGAACAATACATGTTGTTCTGAGCTCCTGGGCAGAATGGTGGGGTAAAAATTAATAATCTTAAAACCGATCTATTATGAAATCACTGGATAACAAGATCAATACTGTGATCAGACACCTAAAACTGCTACTTCCCTCTGTAGTCTTGTTTCCCTAGTTTAATCCCTTCTTTTGATATTCAGAAGAAAATTGCAATTGTATTCAGAAGCTTCTCATTTTTCTCTGTCTAAATTCTTCTGGCAGCTTCACACTGCTGAATTAGACGACACAAAGACTCTTCCATCAGAATTTCACAACTGATTAATGGGGAACCCACACCAGGTAACATAGTTATTCTGTAACGGAAGGTGCTTAGAATCCAATTTTGTGTCTAGTGCTGTACATACATGACTCTATGTATCTGAAATGCATCTTGCAATGCTGTTTCATAAAAATGATTTTAAAGGCTTTCTGCTTAGAAAGGGGAAAGGGAAAGAAAGTACAAGTGCTTTTCTTAAACATGCTCAACCAGAAGTCTGACTTCTAGCCTGTTGTGATTTCAAAGAAGTTTGCTGGCAACTAAAAGGAATTTTCCTCCTTATCTAGACTAAATGAGGACAAAAGGGAGGATTGTCCAGAGTGCAAACGATGACCTATAAGATTAAAAAGAAGTCTCTCTGTTGGAATTTTATCATCACTTGTATGTGACAAAGCACCAAAAGACAGATTTATGGCAGGAGCAATATATTTTCTTCAGGGCAGTAAAATCATCAGCAAGGTGTCTGTATGTGTGTAGCACTGCTTGAATATGAAAGCAATTTTCTGAAGCCAGGGTGGCTTAATTCTATTGTTTTCGTCAAGAACGAATATTCTGGATCCCACTTTTCAGTGACTGATAGTAATGAGCGCAGGCTGGGAAAATGGATGAGCCAGCTCCCTGAATGATTGCTGGACTCGGCTCCAATACCATTGACAGCAATATTTGCATCTATCTAAAAAGAGATTAAATGTTAACAGGGCTTCAGTACATTTGTCTGCCTGGCACCCTGTGCCTGGCTTTCCTATTAAATTAAAACAGTAGAAAGGGCACAAAGGAAAGGGAATGAAAAAAGTAGATCGGGGAAAGAGAGACAGTTAAACTCTAAAACCCCACTCTCTGCTTAGTGTAGGAATACCTGCAAGAGAGCAAAAAGAACAGTTGTTTAGATTATGCATACCTAATAAAAACGCCTGTTACTACTCAAGCTGCTGGAGGGATAGTCATGTAAGTCTATCGTAGTCAAAATAGCAGAGAATCCTGTAACTCCTCTAACAAATACATTGCTAAGTAAGCAACATGTTTCATGTTATACTGTTCATGTTTTTCTGCCAAAACCTAACACTCTGGCAAGATCTACACAGCAGAAGCAAGTTCTGGAGTAGAGGCTTAGTTGAGCAGATGAAGTGTCCAGCAGGATTCATGCAGTCAGAGCAGGCTCTAGGATGGAAAGCCTGGACCAGCAAGGGGAACTGTCCAGCAGGACAAGAGCTGCAGGAATGGGGGTCACAGAGCGAGATGAAAGAACTGCCCTCACAGAACTTTTGCAATGATCAGGTAGTGACTGAGATTGTATAGCAGACCTCGAAGCCTTCCTAAATCTCAATGGGAGAATGGGCTAGTGCTTTTCTTCTCTTCCTAAGGAGAAGGGAAGGCCTCAGGATGCCAAGTGGTGTTAAGAACATAAAAACATAAGAACAGCCCCACTGGATCAGGCCATAGGCCCATCTAGTCCAGCTTCCTGTATCTCACAGCGGCCCACCAAATACTCCAGGGAGCACACCAGATAACAAGAGACCTCATCCTGGTGCCCTCCCTTGCATCTGGCATTCTGACTTAACCCATTCCTAAAATCAGGAGGTTGCGCATACACATCATGGCTTGTACCTCGTAATGGATTTTTCCTCCAGAAACTCGTCCAATCCCCTTTTAAAGGCATCTAGGCTAGACGCCAGCCCCACATCCTGCGGCAAGGAGTTCCATAGACCGACCACATGCTGAGTAAAGAAATATTTTCTTTTGTCTGTCCTAACTCTCCCAACATTCAATTTTAGTGGATGTCCCCTGGTTCTGGTGTTATGTGAGAGTGTAAAGAGCATCTCCCTATCCACTCTGTCCATCCCCTGCATAATTTTGTATGTCTCAATCATGTCCCCCCTCAGGCATCTCTTTTCTAGGCTGAAGAGGCCCAAACGCTGTAGCCTTTCCTCATAAGGAAGGTGCCCCAGCCCCGTAATCATCGTAGTCACTCTCTTTTGCACCTTTTCCATTTCCACTATATCTTTTTTGAGATGCGGCGACCAGAACTGGACACAATACTCCAGGTGTGGCCTTACCATAGATTTGTACAACGGCATTATAATATTAGCCGTTTTGTTCTCAATACCCTTCCTAATGATCCCAAGCATGGAATTGGCCTTCTTCACTGCCGCCGCACATTGGGTCGACACTTTCATCGACCTGTCCACCACCACCCCAAGATCTCTCTCCTGATCTGTCACAGACAGCTCAGAACCCATCAGCCTATATCTAAAGTTTTGATTTTTTGCCCCAATGTGCATGACTTTACACTTACTGACATTGAAGCGCATCAGTTAATGTAAGTTACTGATCAGTAAGTGTAACCTCCTTCTAACCAGCCTCCTCATTTGAGGGAAGTCCGCCCGTCGGAAGTCAAGGGTTTTTGTTAGAGATTTGCCTGGTATTCTTCCCCCAACGTGCATGTCAAAACGGATCGCAGCATGATCACTGTTCCCCAATGGCTCAGTAACGTTTACATCTCTAACCAGGTCCTGTGTACCGCACAATATTAAATCCAGAGTCACCTGTCCCCTGGTGGGCTTCGTGACTAGCTGCTCTAAGCCACAGTCATTTAGCACGTCAAGAAATCTGGTCTCCTTATCGTGACCAGAACACAAATTGACCCAGTCAATATGAAGATAATTGAAGTCCCCCATGATTATAACCCTGTCCCTCCTTGTCACCTCCCTGATCTGTTTCCTCATTTCAAGGTCCCCATCTGATTTCTGGTCTGGAGGACGATAGCACGCTCCCAGTATTACATCGCTGCACAAGCCTGGTAATTTAACCCACAGAGATTCTACGGTGGAGTCGGACCCACCTTCATTCTCTACTTTGCTGGATTCTATCCCTTCCTTAACATAAACGGCCACCCCACCTCCAACACGCCCCTGCCTGTCCCTCCTATAGAGTTTATAGCCCGGGATTGCGGTATCCCACTGATTCTCCGCATTCCACCAGGTTTCCGTTATGCCCACTATGTCAATGTTTTCCCTTGTCACCAGACATTCCAGTTCTCCCACCTTTGCTCGTAGACTTCAGGCATTCGCATAAAAGCATTTGTACACGGAATGCCCCAGGATGGGCTACTTATTCACTCCTTTGTCCCCACATCCTCTCATTGTGCCAAACCGTTTATCACATCCCATCACGCTACCTTTCCCAATTTCTTCTCCTACTCTGCCTTTGTCTTGTTGTTCTCTAACCTCCCCATCCTCATCCCATAGGGATGAGGAGTCCCGAACCGGATGCCCCTCGGCTCCTGTCGGCCTTCCCCCAGGGATCAGTTTAAAAGCTGCTCTGCCACCTTTTTAATGTTATGCGCCAGCAGTCTGGTTCCATTCTGGTTCAAGTGGAGCCCGTCCCTCTTGTACAGGCCCCACTTGTCCTAAAACAAGCTGGATTCTGGGATCCAGCATGGATCATCATTACTTCTGCTTCTGAAATTCTGGGAGTGATAAATAATAATAATAATAACTTTATTTTTACCCCGCCTTTCTCCCCGAAGGGACTCAAGGTGGCTTACAACATATTAAAAAACATAATTTAAAAACAAATAAAAACATATTAACACATCATAAAAAACAGCAGTCAGAGTAAAAAATAGGTAAAAAGAGCATAGAGCAGCAGCAAGTCATAAAAGAATCAGGCCTGTAAAAAATATTAAAAGATGTTAAAAAGATGTTAAAAGGCTGAGAACTCAGAAGGCTTGTTTAAACAGAAGGGTCTTCAGGCCTCGCCGAAAGGTCTCAAGAGAGGGAGCCATTCTTAAGTCAAGAGGAAGGGAGTTCCATAGAGTGATGGCAGATGGCTGTCCCATTGGCTGTCCCATTGGCTGTCCCTGACATGATGACCTCTTTGTTGGGGCTTCATCTTAGTGGTGACCTTAGGCTGTCCATCAGAGAATGTTGATTCCCCATAGGCCTCATCTTGCTTCTCCTCTGGAGGCCTTCATGGTTTAGAAATCCAGGTACAGGTGGGCCCTTACTGTACTAGGCTGGAATTCTAAAGACCATTTACACACTTGCAGTCTCTGTGAGGTCCCACTTACTGGTCAGGACTTCAATAAGCTTTGAGAAATGCAATAAACTACAATAATGAATTTGACTTCTTTAGCCTCCAGCTATCATTGTCTTTTTAGAATATTCAAAACTTCGGAGAAATAGGTGATTTTTTTTTCTTATTTTACAAATGGAAACTAAGGTGGGGAGGGAGAGAGAGAGAGAGAGAGAGAGAGAGAGAGAGAGAGAGAGAGAGAGAGACAGAGAGACAGAGAGACAGAGAGACGACCATGGCCAAAAATGTTTTACATAAGAACATAAGAACAGCCCCACTGGATCAGGCCATAGGCCCATCTAGTCCAGTTTCCTGTATCTCACAGCGGCCCACCAAATGCCCCAGGGAGCACACCAGATAACAAGAGACCTCATCCTGGTGCCCTCCCTTGCATCTGGCATTCTGACATAACCCATTTCTAAAATCAGGAGGTTGCGCATACATATCATGGCTTGTACCTCGTAATGGATTTTTCCTCCAGAAACTTGTCCAATCCCCTTTTAAAGGCGTCCAGGCTAGACGCCATCACCAGGCATCTAGCCTGGCGCTTTAAAGCAAGGGCTTAGAATCAGTGGACAACATTTGCTCTCAGTAAAATTAGCATCACAGGGCACTACGAATGCAAATTAATTAAGATAAATGAGAACCACTTGCCAGTCTCCCAGTTCATTAGGTGCACTGCAAAGAAGCTGAGCACTCAGAAAGAAAACACAACAGCAGACCAGTTTACTCTCTGTTTCTTTTTTATTTAATGAGGAAGAGGCTGAAACTCCATTGTAGAGCATCCACTATGTATACAGAAGGTCTTGGGTTCAATCCCTGATTCTTCCAGGTGAGCAAAAGATTTCTTCTGAAACCCTGGAGAGCTTCTGCTTATCTAGATATAAATGGCCTGACTCAGTATAAGTCTTCTCTGACCCCTCCCAGCAGGGAATTTTCCATCAGATCTGATTTGCCCAGCAAAAAGATGGCATATCTTAGTAATGCAACAACAAATTATGTCTGCCTCATGTTCATGACCATGTGAGTT
Organism: Tiliqua scincoides; assembly: GCF_035046505.1. Taxonomy (NCBI): domain Eukaryota; kingdom Metazoa; phylum Chordata; class Lepidosauria; order Squamata; family Scincidae; genus Tiliqua; species Tiliqua scincoides. The sequence goes on from NC_089825.1 coordinate 23,540,459, forward strand.
TGGACTGCATTAGACCCTGGTAATCTGCAGGCATTTTTCCCCCCACTTCTTTTTTGCCTTTCATGTTTTCTTGCCCTGGATTGCTCTATGAAGTTATACGTTTAAGTCAGAGTCCAAAACGCATTACTGGATCATCCACTCCAGTCTCATTAGAACGAGGAGTTTGAGGATGAAAGTCCAGAAAGATCAAACTATAAACAAGAAAAATAAGTCCATTCTTCACCGAGATATTGGCATTCTGTCTCTTCCTTCTACAACTCAAAGAACGGCACATGAAAATTACAGGACTGAAAATATACTGTATCAGAGCTGCCACGTAAGATCTATGAACAATTTGTCCCCCCTGTCATTGTAAAAAAACAAAACAAAACCCTCACTAGAGATTCAGAAAAATGCTTAAAAAAAAAAAAAAAAAAGACTTACATGGTCTCAGTGAAACCAAGAGTTATTTCAACTCATAATAAATCTACATATTATACATTCTAAAATTTGACCATAAAAAAGACCTATAATCCTCCGCAGTCTGGTTTCATTCTCATCAGTAGCTCCTAATGAGTTTCCTTTCCCACGATGACCCCTATGACTCCTGCTTTTCAACTTCTTGTAGAACCTGAATGTCATGTGGACCTTCAAAATCCATGCTCAGCATTTGCTGTTCACATCTCCTTTTCTGCCTCATCCCCCTGAATGAATCAGGTTTCAGATACATTTAGAGACAAGCTGTGTGGTTCAGGTCAGGTTCTGAAGCTGGTAGACAAGGACTTGGATGGCCAGAGCAAAAAAATCAGTCATGTTCAGGCCGTTCTGTTGTTAAATGGCCTCCAGTGGCAGGCGCAACATGTCACTGGTGGCCAATTTAGGAGAGCTGCTGCAAACAGTGGCAGTGTGGAACACCCCTGGACCCAGGAAGGTATGTTGGATGGCAGAGGATGGAATGGGGCGGGAAGGGGGCAGTATCAGTAGCAGCAATGGTTCAATTATTCTATCCCCCTTCTGGGCCTTGATTCAGCTACCCAGGTCCACTCAGCCTTGTGCCAGCAAAGTAGCTAGCGCAGGTCTGAGTAGACCCATCAGGGCAGTAGAGGCTTGCATGGGTGAAAAGGAAAACATGTTCCCTTACCTCAAGAAGGCCTCCAGTTCCCAAATCTCCCCGAGGGATGCAGCATGTGCCCTGCTGGTGTGGTGCTTTTGGCATGGGGGTGGGTGGATTACATAGAATTGAGCTGAAGGTCAAACAAACAGTTGGGTTCCCAAAGTTGCAGTCCAAAACCACTGGGATGGCCCAGGTGAGGTCGAGTGTATGACTATCCACAGCAATGAGTTGCTCAGATTGAGGAACAAAGTCTGAAGTAGTGGTTATATATGACCAGCCAGAACCCTATTGGAATCACAGATCACATAGTTGGGCTGCAATACCCTTTCTGGCCAGCATCCTGATGGCACTACAGTGCAGCAAAGATTCATTAATAAAATAAATAAAGATAAATTATGTGTGGGCCCTTGTTTCATTTTCTTTCTTATATTGTGCCCGATACTTAATAAAACTTATCTGCTCTACTATACAGAGGCATAGCGGACTGAAAACTTGTGGGGCAGAGCAACTAGTGATGGCAATGGTTTCATGCAGAAGGTCCCAGTGACTTTCCTTGCTTCTCTACCTAGAAAGACCCTTTCCTGAAATCCTGGGCTACTTCCAGCCAGTAAAAGATAATACTGGATAGACCAATAACTCAGTACAAGGCAGTTTCATCTATTCAAGAGCCCAAGAGGAGCTTTACTGCTGCATCAAGTGACCAGGCCAGGATCCTTGTAGCTAGATGACAACAAAGGGAAGTTCAGTTGTCCTGTTCTGGAGAATCAGCAGGCCAGCTGGGAACTGGGACACCAGACGGGTTTGGAATTTCAGAAACTGGTGTGTGTCTGTTTACTTCAGTAGATAACCCCAGTCAGCATCAGCTGAAGGTCTGATCCCCAAATGACATATGGCTGAAATGTACCTGTACACACCATCAACTCATTTGAAATATACTCTTTAATTCTCAGGGGGGAAAAAATGCCCTGTATGAGGTTGTTAGCTGCAGGAGTGATGGCTAGGGAGACAACTGGAAAGGAAAGGAAACAGAACAGGCAGGGAAATGGAGAGAAGATTTCTTTTTAAAAGCATAACTTGTCTCTGTTTTTAAAACTGACATTGATCTGCAGCCTCCGAGAAACGGCTTTCCGTCCACTGTAAACTCCAGTGGCCGGGGGTCACCTTTGCCGGGCATTTGCAAATGGCAATCTCGGCAAATTACAGAGGGTGTGTTATTTAAGAGGATGTCATGATTCCCGAGTTCCAAAGTGCGTCTGCACCTTTCAATCTGCTTCTTAATACCCATGTCAGGGCTCTTGCTGAGACAGAGGCTTAGTGTCACTGTCCTCAATCAGTGTCCCTTCATTCCCTTTCATTAAGAACCATGTTTTCCTGACAAAGGATAACAAATGGACACCACTAGTCCCTAATGCGCCTTTTGACTACAGAGCCTGTTCCATTCGCCTGCAAAGCAATTGCAATTATTTGTCATTTTAATACGACTTGGCAAGGAGATCCAAAAACTGAAGGCCATTATTCATCAAAACGTATACCCTTTTTTTTTTCCTCCTTGCATTAATATTAGAATATCATTATTATTACCCTGATGTTGTATGGGCTGGATAGAATGACATCATGCAAAACCAAAAAACAAGGAAAACAAGGAGGTTAAATTATATGTTCAGCTGGCCTCAAACACCAAGGCAGAACCAATTTCAAGAACTCTGCCATTTCTGTTTGGGATGCCGCCATTTATTATCATTAGTGCTGGGCTAACTTTTACTTTTCAACTAATGGAAGCAGAATTTTGCCACAATTAATTGGAAATAGTAAAGCTGTGTTGGCCAACCACTCTCATAAAGTATATAATGTGTATGATAAAGTATCATGACAGTTCCTATTTCTGCCGTCTAAAGCTTATAGTGCAATGTTTTTTAAAAGTCCGTATTTCACCTTTGAATGGGCATTTCAACATTGCATTGATGTTTTTGAAAAGTTGTACTGTAGTCGCAGTTTTCCATGTGACTGTTCAGAGTTGTTGACACGGGGTGCAACCTAGCTGTGATGTATTCAGACATGGTGAATGAGCTGTGCACCACTGGCATACCTAGAGGGGGGGGTCAAATGTCCCAGGGCGCCAAGCTTGTGGGGTTGGTGCCACCTTCCTCACCCCTATCTGAAGGCGTTTGGATGGCCTTTAAAGCTGACTTCTGGTTTTCAGTTGGAAACCTGAAGTAAGGTTTAAAGGACACCTGGGGGCCTTTGAAGGGCCAGGGAGCTGTCCACAGTTTTAGGACAAAAACCAGAAGTGATGTTTTAAGAACTTCCAAAGGCTTCAGATAGCCTTTGGAAGACCCAGGGAGTCTGTGCACAGCCTCACCAGTCCTCCAAAGACCCCTGAACATAATGATGGGGGCAGCCCTGGCCCCAGGTGGCAAAGGGGCCACGATTACCACTGCTGTGCACTGTCCCTTTAAGTGCGACACAGCATCCACACTCCCCCCTCCCTCGCTTAAGAACGTAAGAAGAGCCTTGGTGGATCAGGCCAAGGACCATATAGTCTAGCTTCCTGCATTTCACAGTGCCCACTAAATGCCTCTGTAAATACACAAGACAATGTGCCTATCCTTAGCCATTCCTTTGCATCTGGCATTCAGTCAAACTATCTCCAAAACCCAGAAGTTGCATATAGTCATCATGGTTTGGAACCTGTGATTGACTTTTCCTCCATAAATCTGTCCAATCCGCTTTTAAAGGCATCTAGGCCAGATGCCATCACTTGGACTAGATTAGGCTCTGCAACAGGCCTATGTTTAGAACCTTACCAGAAAGTGATGGTGGTGGTGATTTGTGGTGGTGATCTGGGCTCCATCATAGGCTTGGGTAATTTAATAAATGTTTTTAAACAGGGTTATATGTTTAAAAACATTTATTAAATTACCCAAGCCTATGATGGAGCCCAGATCACCACCACACAATACCAATATGCCTCTTACTTCTAACTCAAATCCTTTGCTAGTTTTAATGGGATGGGTAGTTCTTTGGGCATTCTTTAATGGGTAATTCTTTAATAGGATGAGTAGAATGGAGATATTAGGAGCTCTTCCAATAACTCAGATGTGTACAACTAAGAAGTCCATGGAAAACACAGTGCATAAGAACGTAGATGGGGAGGTTATTTATTTATTTGCAATGGAAGTCCCCTTCTGGAAGTGATCAGGAACCAGTTGCAGCAGCTGCTACGTCCTCCTTTATCTCCACCTTTGTAACCTTCAGCAGTAGCGCTGGTAAAGAAGGCAAGATTCCCCTCATGTGGTTTTTGTTCATTCTGCAGGGAGAGTGAAGAGGATGGGACAGCTCTGCAGCAGGAACCACATGGAGCCATCTGGGAAGGTGGTCGGCCAGACAAGGTAGAAGATGAGCTCAGGATGAGGGGTATCACCACCGGTTCATGCCTCTCCCAGCCCAATGGCTGCTTAATGCAGCCATTTCATCCGATCACATGGATGGGCTGACCTAGAAGCAGGACATGAAGGCAATGGTTCTCTCTCTCATTGTTTCTTGCCAGTAATTAGAATTCTTGTCCAGGATTGTGACAGGTGATGAAACCTGGGTTCACCATTTTGAGCCCGAAACAAAACGACAGTCGATGGAATGGCGTCATCCTCAATCTCCACAGAAGAAAAAATTCAAAGCAACTGCTTCCGCCGGTAAGGTCATGATCACTGTGTTTTGGGACTGTGAGAGCATCATACTCATTGATGTGATGCCAAGAGGCAGCACCATTAATTCTGAAACTTATGTGAAGACATTAACCAAACTCAAGAAGCGCTTCCAGCGACTTCGGCGCCATAACAACCCAGGTGAATGTTTGATTCAACATGATAACGCTCGGCCTCACACAAGTTTGAGGACTTTGGATCACATCACTAAACAGGGTTGGACTGTGTTACCCCATCCACCCTACAGCCCTGACCTAGCTCCCTCAGACTTCCACTTGTTTGAGCCATTAAAGGATGCCATTCGCGGAAGACATTTTGAGGATGACGAAGAGGTGATTCGCACAGTGCAGAAATGGCTTCGTGACCAGAACAAGGAGTGGTACCGACAGGGCATACATGCCCTTGTGTCTCGCTGGAGGAAGGCCATAGAACTGGACGGAGATTACGTGGAAAAATAGGGAGTGTAGAAGAAACATCATTCTTTCTTGTGTGTAAGTTTCATTGTGTTCAGTAAATAATTGTTGAAGAAAAAAAATGTGGTGCATTACTTTCTGGGCGTAATTACATGCTGGGTGGAGAGGTGCCACCTTCTTCTGTCCTGAATAATCTCCTGAGTTTCAAAGGTATTTCCTTCTAGATCGTTCTCCTTATGATCAGGTTGTATTAATGACTGACTTTTAAGTAACTAATTGCTCTGTTGTTCACTCTGAAAAATCTGCATCTTAAAAGGTCCTTTTTGAATGACCTGAAAGGAAGGACAGTATTTCTTATATAGATAACTTACAATTTAACAAACAAAATGGAGATGCCTTATGAGACTGAGGCTACAATCTTATATACCAGTGGTATTCAAACTGGGGCACCTGGAGGCCCTGGCCTCTGCCCCCTTAAGCGGCGGGCGTAGGGGGGAGGCAGCAACGCTAACCCCAGGTTCGCATTGCTAATGGGGCTACAGGGACTGGGATGCACTCACCAGTTCCTGCAGCAGCCTTTCTGGGGTGCGGGGAGCCCTGCACAAGCATCAGCAGGGCTCCCCAGATTTCTAAAAGTGAAAGTCAAGTGATCGCGCTCCACTTCCGCAAAACCGGATGTGGCTGGATGATGAGGGTCTGTTATGCTAACCTTGCTTCCCACAATCAGAAGAAGTAGTTAGTGTTTAAGTTTGTAGGTTTTCATGGCCAGCAATAATCCAACAATTTAACATATCTTTATTTGGGTGAGAAGACCCTGGTTGTGTCAAAGAATTAAAATTCATGTTGTTAAAAAGTCCAACGTTTCGTTCTGTAACTTTTACAGAACTTCATCAGGGAAACCTACCTGGACAGGACATGTTGCTAGAGAACAAGCCGGAAACAGCAGTTAAAAATCAGGACCCTCCAGGTGCTTAGAGTTTCATTTTACTGACTGCATTCTTAAAGCAAACTCAGCTTAATCACAGTATCTCATCTCTGCTGGAAACCTCTTCTTTATAAAGCTCTTTAATAAGCCTGTTCTTTTTAGGACTGGAAGTAGAGCCTCTTCTTTTCTGTTGATATTTTGGGGGTGCTTCACTATTTCTATTGCTTCTATGTAAAGTCTTGGGAAATAAAATCTATTATTGGAAAGAAACGGTGCTGCTTTGAAATTTATTTGATGACCAGCTTCTTTTTTATGCAGCGCTATTGCTGATTGATCCAGGTGCACTGATCGGCAGTGCCTCTCATGTTCTGCAATTCTGGTTTTTGTAAAATGCTTAGTGGCACCAATGTAGACACAGGGCACAATCCAGAGGCTCCCATGGGCCTGTGCAAGTCCCTTGCACCGGCCCAGGAGGGTAGCAAATGTGCCATAAGGCATGTTTGCGCCACCTCTGGAGGAAGCCAGGCCAGCATTCAGAGGTGCGCTGACCTGAAGAGGCTGATGTAAGCCTCCGCGTCGGCTTCCTCTGTGAGTCTTTTGTCAGCCCGGCTTTGCCAATGCAAGGCTCTGGGGTGGGTGGGAGAGAGGCATTCCTGGTTGGGGGGAGGGTGCGAGGAGGGCATGCAGTGGGTGGCCCAGGGGGTGGGTGGGTGGGGAGCGGGAAATAGGACTGGGATCCAGCAGTTATGCCGGATCCCAACCCCCATTCCCAGAGAGATTGGAGCAGCTTCAAGCTGCTCCGCTCTCCTCAGACTTGTACCACCTCAGAAGGTGGCGCAAGTCTGAGGAGACCCTTAGGGGCAAGGGCGCCTTTCCCAGGTGTAAGGGGAAGTTTCCCCTTGCCTCTGGCTGAACAGCCTTGGTCCCCTATCCTGCACTGGATACAGTGCAAGCCTCTTGGCTTGCCTGTTCCAGCACAGGGTAGGAGTGTGCTCACAATTACATTCACAGGGTATCCTGTACACACCAAGTGTAAGGATAGGAGACAAGTCGAAGGAGGCGGTGATTTGGCAACTCAACTCGAGTCAAGTCATGCTGGGTTTTTCTCATTCCTGCCTTGTGATTCTTCTCTGTGGTGCATGTGTGTTGCCTCATGATGAGGCCTGTTGTCCTTTGGGAGTTCAAACTAAATCAAGGATATTTCCCATAGGATCTTTGATTGTGTGGGAAAGTCCAGCTCATGAACAAAGCTATATAGCAGTTCAGCAGATCAGTGTTCTTCCAAATCTCTCGGAGGGTAGCCCGGTCAAATTTAACTGTAAAGAGCTTGACACGATATTGCCTCTATGAGAGTTTGCTCTCATGCCACATTTTTTCCTCTGGTAATTTCCCTGTGGTTTCTCATGTTCCGATCCCCAGGAATATGAGGTAAATGTTGGAGATGAAATGGAGTGGAATGAGGTGGGAAAAGAATTCTCAAACCATTTTTCCTAAGGGATTTTTTTTTTTCTGTTTCATTTTCCTTAAGTTTCCTAATATTTTATGCTTTTGGATTTTGGTTTCTTTTTTAAAATAAAAACAACCAAGACCAGCACACTGTAAAACACTGAATTTTGCATGATAACATTTAACATTATTGCCTCCAGATTCATCATTAACTATACCAACTATTATGGCTTAAGGGCACAATCCTATCCTGCGCTGATCCTGATCCAGAGATACATGCACACAACAGTAGTTTACCCCATGACCTATGATGCTTGCCTATTTGACTTAGGGCGCAATCCAAACCTGGACTTGGGCCGGCCCAAGTCCCTTGGGCCGGCCTTGGAGGGTTACAAACGTGCCGTGAAGCACGTTTGCGCCTCCTTACTGGGAAGCCACGTCTTCGCATCCAGATGCGCTGACGCACGGAGGCTGACATTAGCCTCTGCGCCAGCTTCCCTGCAGCCGCTTGAGTCTGCCCACCTGCGCCGAGACAAGCGGCAAAGGTAGGTGTGGGTAAGGCAGAAAGGAGGAGGGAGAGAGGCGTTCCTGGGCAGGGGGAGGGCGGTTGCTGGGCGGCCCCAGGGGCGGGTGCGCAGGGAGCTGGAGGCGGGGCTGTCCCATCCCCAAGAACGGAGCGGCTTCAAGCCTCAGGAGGTGGCGCAAGTCCGAAAGACCCATTGGGGCCAGCAGCCTTTACCCAGGGGCAAGGGGAAGAGTTTCCCCTTGCCTCTGGCTAAGTCACTTTTGGCCACAATCCTGCACTGGATACAGCGCAAGCGTCATGGCTTGCCTGTTCCAGCGTGCATTTGGATTGCGCTCTTAGGCTGCAATCCTAACCACACTTTCCTGAGAGTAAGCCCCACTGAACAAAATAGAACTTACTTCTGAGTAAACCTGGTTAGGCTTGTGTCCTAATAGTGCCATCCTAGGTTTGCCTACTTAAAAATAAGGCCCATTAAGTTTATTAGGAATTGCTGTGTGCCTAGGATTGCAGTTTAGGGGCTCAATCCAGACCCTTGCCCACTGGCTTAATGCTGACGCACACTGTCGCAAATGTGCCATAAGGCATGCTTGTAGCAATTAGCACTGGTCCAGTGCCAGAGCAGGCTTGGTGTGAGCCCACGCTGGGCCGGCACCTGTTGGATACTGCCCAGCCACTGCCCAGCATTCCATGCACAGCGCCAGGCAGTGGAAAGGTAAGACTTTGCAGGGCCAGGCATTCTAGGGTGGGGGAAGGGCGGGGAGAAGGAGTGTCAGGGGAGGAGTACCCAGGATCAGGATCAAAGGGTGGCCCAGGTCCCAAAGGAAGGGGTCCCAGAAATTTCCTGGGATCTTCCTTCCTTTGGGTCCTGGGCCCCCTGTTTGATCCTGGTCCTGGGTACAATTTACCCACTGTATCACACACACACACCCATAGACCTTGCCGTGCCAGGGTACCTCACCTAATTGAGCATATGGACATCTACCACACATACAGATTATGCTGGTAATGCATGGATGTCCCACAATGAGAATCTACAAGAACAGGGATTAGTGTGCATCCTGAGGTTAGCTGATGGTTTAAAGGGGATCCATGACTGATCCCAGAAGTCTTTGCAGTTCTGAATACTGGATGCAGCCACCTTGAGCAAGGATTGCAGAGTCAACCCCAAACACCTTGCAGCTTGGGGCTGTATCTGCAATCAATAGCTTCTTTGATCCCCTATCTTTGTCATGGGGCTTGGACAGTGAGAAGCTGGGGATTGACATTCAGCGATCCTTGGCTTAGAGCAGGACTGCGCAAACATCATCATCTCTTTGATACCGTGTTGAGGGATGAGGAAAAAAATTAATTAACATTTCAAATTTGAATAAATTTACATAATACATGAGAGAGGGAACTTATATGAATGGATGAATTTTAGTGAGCTTATTTAATATACACATGAGAACTATAACACAGGCATGTAGAACCACATGAGATCTATGAACTGTTTGCCACACAGGTCTTGCACAGTGAAAATATACAGACCAAGCAAGAAACACATGGAGACGTGAATTGTTCAGAGGTAATGGGGGTTTAAAATAATGCACAGAAAAAAGCAGAAAACACATGGAGGCAAGAACCGGTGTACTTGGGACAATCATGGATATACTTTTGCCAGACAAGCAGCAGGGAGCATAAATAACTGCTGAGCACACACCTCCAACATAAAGCACAGTTGGGGACCATCATGGGCTCCAACAGTCTCCAATGGGTCAGAGGCTCATAGGAGACTGGGGGCTCCCTGACAGCCTAATTGGGGCCCCCAAAGGGCTGCAAATGGCCCATGGGCTGGGGTTTATCCCCCCCTCCGGCTTGGAGAAAAGGGTGTTAATGCTGTAGTGAGACCAGGAGAGCAGCAGGGGGGATCTATTTCATAAATGTTCTCTGGAGTGGAATACTGGATGGCCAGTCCTGCCCTTCCAAAGGGGAGTGATTAAGGCACAAGGAAATAGCTCCCTGATAAGGAATCTGTTGCTGGTTGCAGTCTGTGCAGCAGAGCAGAGGCGACAATGTGGCATTTGCTGCATCCTGCAGAGTTCTGGCCTCTGAAGGTCTTGTATTGGAATTGTGGAAGATCTGGCGAGGAGGTAGGATGCGGTGTCAGCAGTGGCCCCTTTAAGGGTTAAGGCCTGGGCATTCAGCAGAGGTGTGCTGCACAGCTGCAGCCACTTGAAGGCAATAGGGCCCTCAGGCATAAAAGCACCTGATGAAGGGAGAGCTTGGTGTAGCTAGTAGCAGGAGGAAAGCTTGGAGACTGGATTGTCAGCTGATGGAGTACAAGAAATGCTGATGGACTAACTGACTAAAGGATATATGAGTGATAGAGACTGCTGGAGTCACTGAGATTGGTGTGTGGCTGCCTCACACAAGACCTGCTGAGGACCAAGGTGCTGCTGTAGTGGTGGGGATGAGCTGCTTGGCAGGAGAGGGAAGGAAGGCGGACCTCTGCAGGTTGAAAAGGTGAGCTACCCTGGTGATGGGGTCCAACAGTGCAGAATGAGGGTCATTGTTTGGGAAAGAAGGGGAGCTAATTAGCTGAAAGTGGGCATAATTCTCCAAGTGAAATTTGGATTGTTGATTCATTTTCCACAAACCCTTAAGGAATCCATTTCTCTGATAACGGCAGTCTATTGGACCAGGTGACACCACCATCTTGCATCCAGGATTCACTGTGTCATAAGAACAGCCCCACTGGATCAGGCCATAGGCCCATCTAGTCCAGCTTCCTGTATCTCACAGTGGCCCCACCAAATGCCCCAGGAAGCACACCTGATAACAAGAGACCTGCATCCTGGTGCCCTCCCTTGCATCTGACATAGCCCATTTCTAAAATCAGGAGGTTGCACATACACATCATGGCTTGTAACCCATAATGGATTTTTCCTCCAGAAACTTGTCCAATCCCCTTTTAAAGGCATCCAGGCCAGATGCCATCACCACATCCTGTGGCAAGGAGTTTCACAAACGAACCACACGCTGAATAAAGAGATATTTTCTTTTGTCTGTCCTACCTCTCCCAACACTCAATTTTAGTGGATGTCCCCTGGTTCTGGTGTTATGGGAGAGTGTAAAGAGCATCTCTCTATCCACTTTACTGATTGGTGATTTAGTGATTGTCTAGTGATTGGTGGAGAGGTAAAGGTAATATAGCTTTGATGTAAGGAAACAAACATTCCCTTACCTTGAGGAGGCCTCTGTGACTGCCCTCCAACTACACGATGCAGCACATGCCCCATTGGCACAATTATATCAGAGCTGGAAAGTTGGTTACGATTTGGGCCTTGAGTCTTTCTCATTTATTTGGAAACCTGAACAAAGAAGCTACACCCTCCCCATCAAAGAATTCCATTAGGAGCCAAGGGTCCTGTTAGGCCCTTGAGTGAAATTCCTTTGGCCTGCAGGAGACCTTCCAATAGGGGAAAGGAAGAGCAAGGCCCAGTCCATGGACTCTAGAAAATACTGATGGGGAATTTTGACAAATTTTATATTTTGAAAACGAGAACAAGCAAGGCACTTTATATTTTAAACAAACACTGCAGAAACAACAGGAATTTTATAAACTCAACTTCTGTCGCCTCACTGGGCACAAAAACACAGATGTACAAGCCTTCTCACTTGAGTGCATTCTCTGGTGGCTCATTAAGATAAATCACTCCGACTGAAGCTCTTTCCACATTGCTGGCACTTAAAGGGTTTCTCCCGTATGGGTTCTTTGGTGGCTCATAAGATGACCACTCTGACTGAAGCTCTTTCCACACTCCTGGCACTTATAGGGTTTCTCCCCTGTGTGTGTTCTCTGGTGGCTCATAAGATGACCACTCTGTCTGAAGGTCTTTCCACAGTCCTGGCACTTACAGGGTTTCTCCCCTGTATGCTTTCTCTCATGAAGCTTAAGAGTACCATTCTGACTGAAGCTCTTTCCACACTCTTGGCACTTACAGGGCTTCTCCCTTGTGTGGGTTCTCTGGTGGATCAAAAGATGACTACTCCAGCTGAAGCTCTTTCCACACTCCTGGCACTTATAGGGCTTCTCCCCTGTATGGGTTCTCTGGTGGCTCATAAGATGACCACTCTGACTGAAGGCCTTTCTGCCCTGGAACTTATAGGTCTTCTCTCCTGTGTGGATTCTCTGGTGGATCGTAAGTTCACTTCTCTGACTGAAAGTTCTTCTGCACTCTTGGTACTTATAGGACTTTTCCCCTGTGTGGGCTCTTTGCTGTAAAAAATGAGTCTGCTTTCTCTTTCTTCTAATCTGGTTCCAAACCGATGCTGTTGAAATAAGAAAAAAAAATATACTAATTGACCCAAGGAAGAAACTGAAGCTAGCTGGAGAAATCCCTCAAAGCTTTTTGTTTTCTGACCATAACTAGGGCCCAGGAAAGCCACAGCAACTTTTAACTGCAAGTGGGTTCATCAATATATTTTGCTTTTTTAGAGGCACATAGCCTAATTTGCCTTGTCAGTTTTGTGACCAACCCAATATTGGTCCACAGTCCCAGTTTGGAAACCACTGTGCTAGTTGAAAATGAAATTTCAGATTTAGGTGTTATAGGAAAATATCTTAAGAATATAAGAAGAGCCCTGCTGGATCAGGCCAAAGGCCCATCTAATCCAGCTTCCTGTATCTCACAATGGCCCACCAAATGCCCTGTAGACACAACAGACACAATCTGTGTCCTGGTGCCCTCCCCTGCATCTGGCAATCAGAGGCAGCCTGCCTCTAAACTCAAGAGCTTGCACATACCTACTATGGCTTGTAACCCGTAATTAACGTTTCCTCCAGATATTTGTCCAATCCCCTCTTAAATGCATCCAGGCAAGATGTTATCACTACTTCTTGTGGCAAAGAGTTCCACAAACTAATTACATGCTGGGTAAAGAAATATTTTCTTCTGTCTGTCCTAACTCTCCCAACACTCAACTTCTACCAAGTCAAATGTTTTCCAGAAAGGGTTGCAGCTAGTTAACCAGGCAAATGTGTATTCAGAATGTGGATGACATCTGGCTTCCTGGAGGAAACTGGGCCCAAATGCATTTCAAGACTGCTTAGTGTTTCCTTCAGAGAGCGGGGTACCCCATGTACAGAATGACAAACCTCCTCCCTGATGCCTCTCCAGGGAAAAAAGACCCTCTGCCTTGTCTCAATTAAGCTTCCATTTGTTAGTCTCAGAATGAGCACATCACTATCTCTTCTAGGAACTGCTATAGACCGTTACCAGGTGTGCTTTTCATCTACACAGAAGTGTGAGCACAGGGGAAATTCATTTAGTATCCTGGGACCCTTTGCAGTGGCCAGTGGCACAGATCAGTGATTCAGAAGAAACGAAGACGGAACAAAGAGGGAGGTGAAGGGACAGCTAGCAAACTTTTGCTGTGACAATCATGTTACCAAATTAGAGAAAGGGAATCAAAAAGCAATTCAAGGTTTCTTAGCTGTTTGTATGGCCCGAAACATGTGTGGTTGCTATCTGCAGAGAAGATGAAATCCAGAGAGGTTGAAATGCTTAAAAAGGAGAGAAAAGGAGCAAACTGGTGTGAACATGGAGGCTGAAAAGAAGGTGGAGAGAAGGATGAAGGAAAATTTGGAGGCTTACTTGGGGGAGCTGGAGAAAAGAAAAATCTAAATAGTGAAAAGGAAAGGGGAGAGGAAAACAGGTGAGCAATTCTGTTAACACACGTGTTCCAGAGACACATGCACTGTGAAGACAAAAAAGAGCATAGATACCTGATAGGTACCAGTTCTTTGGTCACATGCTTAGGCAATGCTGGAGCATGAGAATCTACCAATGACTGCCAGTGCATTCTCCACCAATCTGTTCACACCACATGCTTTGGAAACAAGTACAGGTGGAGCCTGTTTATCCACTGAATTTCCATCCATGGATCTGGCTCAACGTGGGTCCCCTGGACCTGCGTGAAGCCAGAGTTGGCCTCGCCTGAGCTCTCTGAGGGCAACTGGAGCTGTGCTGAGAACTCCGGAGGCTCTTCTGAGACCTGTGGAGGCTATGCACAGCCTCCATGGGCCCCAGAATGGCCTCTGGGAGTCTTAGAAACTCATTTTTGGTTTTCGGCCAAAAACTGGAAGTGCCCTTCTAGGACCTCCGGAGGTCATTATGAGACCCGTGGAGGCTGCTTGCGGCCTCCACCCACCTCAGAACAGTTCCAGACTTGACTAGAGCAAGGCTATGGTTGCATTCAAAGCTTGGTGGTGTCCGAAATTTGTGAGACTTGGTTTCACACAAAATTCGGAATCCATGTTATCAGTATATGGTATTCGGTATCTCGCAGATAACAAGGGTCCACCTGCACATAGCATGTGTACAGCATATTTGCATATGCCAAAAACATGCATGTCTAGGGATCCTGTCTAGTCAGGACAGCTGAATGTTTTTCGCAGAAGGATGTACAGCTTCAAAGGGCCATGAGTGCCCATTCTTAGAGCATGGCGCCTGCTTTCACAGAGACATCCAACTCACTGTGTCTTTGCTAGTACAAAGAGGGTTAGGCTTTCCTGCTAACACCAACCATGCTTCCTGTGACACACTGCAAGAAACCAAACTTTGATTCAAGGCATCTATCACTCCACCTCGGCTTTACAAGAACCCTGATATGGTATCAGGTATGATACAAGATATGGTATCTTTTATGGAGTGAGCTCATCAAGGACCCTGATTTTGCAGCTTGATGGCCTCAATGGCTCACCCACAACCCTACATGGGTGCTGGTATTGTTTTGCATCTTACCAAGGGTACAGTAGCTAGTTCTGGAGGCCAGTTGCTTCATCAATGTGGACTTCTTCACTGAATTTGGCCATGAAGTTGGTGAGGCCATCTATGATTTCTGTATCTCTGTTCTGTGTTATTCTGTATCTCTGTTCCAAGCTAAGAAGCTCCCTGGATGTGGCTTTTGTTCACTGGGTCAAAGGTGCAGTCATGCATGAAATGTGTTTCTTCCAAATTTCTGGCCTGATTGATAAGGGGCTGTGATTGCTCTGACAATTGGAAGTGTGGCTTCCTCTAGGCCTCTGGGATCTGAGGTCTCCTGCCATCAGTACAGCTTCAAAGTTATGCTCCTGTCCTGGGCTTCATCACACAACGGTGGACCTGAAGAATCAGCCATCATCTCTGGCATTTACTTCTCAGAGCCTTCCAGAAACTACAGTCCCCAAAATACTATAAGGAGAGTCATCATAGCAGTACCCTGATATAAGTGTATTTTTCCCTTCCCTCATTTTTAAGTCTTCATGTCTAAATGTCTTCATTTAAGACATTTTTATCCCTGCACATTTGAGGAAGCTCCAAATTACCCAGAGACATCTGTCCCCCACTGCTCTCCTATCTGAGCTCTTAATGCCACTTCACTATTTAGGCAGGAATGCTTATGCTCTCAGGTGGGCCCTGCACACAGAAGGAGAGCCCAAACGCAGGGGAAAGTGCACTTCAAAACACGTCCACCTCCTCCAAAGGGCAGCCAAGGGACCTCCACCTAATTTATGTCACGGTGTCCCCAGGTACACTCCTCATCAAGAGACCCAGATCTGGGCAGGCCAGAGGGGGAGGATGTGGGGCCATCAGCTGTTGCAGCAGCCACGGCCAGGTCATGCAGCCTGGCCACCAACTCCCCTTGGCAACATCCAATGGAGCAGAGGTTCCTACCGGGGCATCAACCAATTAAGGGCCAAATGATCCTTCTTACCTACAAAGATCACGTTTTCATGGTTGTCCATCATTACAGCTTCATAGAGCTGCCTCTGGTATGGATTCAGTAGAGCCCACTCTTCATGGCATCCAGAGCGACCTCTGCAAATGAAATTGGGCTCTGAAAGAAAAAGGAGAAACATTCTATTGACAAGTCTGCCTAGGCCAAGACTTCTCCAAAGGGAGAAGTGCAGTCCAGTTTCCATGAAAGGACAGAACATTTCTAAATCTGAAAACACTTTCTTGCACACATTCCCTCTCAGCTTTGCATGTCCACTTTTTGGGCTTTCAACTCCAATGAAGTTTCCTTATAGGAGGCGCAACTGTTACCCTACAGATGTCTGATCTTGTCTGATCTTGGAAGCTAAGCAGGGTCAGGCCTGCTTAGTACTTGGATGGGAGACCACCTGAGAATACCGGGTGCTGTAGGCTTATACCATAGTCTTTCGAGACTGAGGGTTGCCAACCAAAGCGGATCCTTTCCTTCCATTCCAGTTCCCAAATTGACACCACAATCCTATGCACGCAAGTCCAGAAGGAAGCCCTATTGCTTGTACCAGTGTGTATTCCCAGAAAAGCACACCCAGGACTGAGAACCTTGTGCACTGTGTAGCTGCATTCACACATTATAATCCCCATCACTTTTCCCACTGTCAAAAACATTATGTCACTTTCTGCTGCTCTGGCTACAGCAGACACTTGTCCAGGTGGATTTCTACCCACTTGAGCCTCCACACTATGATACCAGCAGTCCTTTTTGAAAACGTGTGTAATATTTGCACAGATGGGGGAAAGCAATGGCGTGCAAGGATTCCGTGTTCAAGATAATGGCAAGTCTATGCCCTTCACCAAGAACTAAGGTGCACCAGAGTTTACTGAAAGTGCTTAAGAACCAAAATGGGGTTCCAGCGTGGATCCTCTACTCTGATTCAGACACTCTGAAACTTACTGGGGGACTTCGACTACCAACATGCACATTCAATGCAGCCATAAGGAAAGCAGCCAGAAGGAGGAGAAAAGGAGAGAAGGAGAGGAACTCCTCTGAAGGAGAAGCACAGAGCAGAGAGGGGGAAGCTGCAGGGGGAGAAGGGATGCAAGTAGATCAGCTGGGCTTTCCAGGGGAACCTGGAGAAGGAGGGGAAGATTTGGGGGTGCAGGGAATGGAGAAAGTCAGGGGTGTTAATAGGAAGAAAACAAGTGGAAGGAGGGAAACGGACAGTCCAGACTGAGGCTGTGGCTGAGAACGAGACAGGAGGGAAGGCCCAAGAGCTGCTCCCTGCAGACCTTCCTCACCTGGCCTGGAGGAGCAGCAGCCATTTCTGTTCCTACGGAAGGTCTGTCTTGCTCTGGATGCTGTTTCTCTGCAGGGAGAGAATGGAGAACAGTCTGAGTGTTTCTGCCCTCGTGTTCAGGCCTTGCAGGAGGCAGGAATTCCCTCCCACCAGTTCAGGGGATGCTGCAGAGGAGATGGTAGATCCTCTTGATGGCTCTGTGTCCTGATGGCCAGAAGCTGCCTGGCTTCCAGTGCAGAGGCAGCCTTGGCTGGGGGGGGGGGGGAGGGCGGTCAGGCGTGCTACCTCTCTGCAGGACACCGGGAAGGGGGGGGGGTCCAGCAACCACCCTGGTCTCTGACTCAGGCCTGAGGGGGTCACTGGGGGGATATCAGGGTCCCCAAAGGGGGCTGCAGGACAGCCTGAGCCAGGGGCTGTGGCTGCCAGTCCAACCAGCCTCACTCCCAGGGGCAGAAGGAGAGTCCAGCAGGCCCTTCCTCTCTGCCTTTCCCAGGCAGCCTCAGCTTCTCTCTCCCTTCCAGAGCCTGTCACTCCCAGTCCTTGGTGGGCCTCCTCCACCACCTGCTCCCAGGTCTTCCTCTCTCTCTGGGCTCAGGCCTTCTGACTCCCTCCTTTCCAGCCTTCTGGCAAGGCCTCCTCCCCCTTTCAGGGCCAGAATCCCAGACACAGCAAGGCCTGTTGGGAAATGTAGTGTGTAAGCCCATCGGTCCCATTACACCTGTGGTTCTCAAACTTTGAGCACCAAGATGCTCTTTTTAGAATGACATTCTGTCCTGTACCTACTGGAAGTGATGCATTGGCCAGAAGTGACATATCAATTAAAATCATTATAAATAATTAAAGTAAAACAAATAATTAAATAAGGGGAAGCCAGTTCTGATCCACCAAGTGAATTCTGTCTGTAGCCTGCCTGCAGTAACACCTCCCCCTCCAGAATAAATCAGTGAGATCGTCAGCCCTACCCAGTGCCCAGTTCAATTTAAATTCTTATATTTAAACCAGATCACTGTCAGGATCCGCCTGGCTTTACCAGTCTAAAAAGGAAAACTCGCCTTACCAGCTCAAGCCTCAGGTTTTTTTCTTTTTATTTGGGGGGGGAAGGGAGGAAGCTGCCTTCTGGAGCAATTGTTGAGTTCCACTTTCATCAGATCGGGACCATCTGGTGACGTTGCATGCCTCTTTACCTGACCTGACCACGAGCCAAGGCACATTTGCTTACTCACGAGTAAACAAAAATATGTCGCTTAGTTTTGCTTTCCATAGGGCTCAATACATTTGTCAGCTTGGAGGATGGGACTCCCTTCTCAGGTGTTTTTTGGAGGCTGCGTTCATCAGATCATGACCACTCTTGTGTCATTGCATTCCTCTCAGTTTGTCCTTTCCAGTGGACTAAGGAAAGTTTGCCTACTCGAGAGTAATTGTGCAATATGGCTCTGTTTCACTTTCCACACGGCTCCATGCATTTGCCTTCTTAGCTATCAGCTTATCAGCTAAGGCTTTACGAACCACCAACAATCAGGTCGTGACCTACCAAGTGGGTCACAACGCACAGTTTGAGAATAGCACAACATTGACAAATCTATATCTGCCATTGATCTTCCTTCTTCCATCTCTCCATCTCTCCTACACAGGCATTTACTTAGACCACAAGTTTCCAGGGCACTCATGTAGGGCTGCGCACCCTACACAAGCGCCTTTACTTTGGTCGGCGCTAAAGAGAGTAGCCCCATTGTGGGGCTGCTTACCTTACCTGGGGGAAGGGGACAAATGTCCCCTTCTCCTGAGATGCCTCCCACGGTAGCACAGGAGGAGCAGGATTAGGCGGCAGCCCTTTTTGGTGCCGCCGAGCCTGCGCACTGCGGGCAGCTCAGGATTGGGCTGTCAGAGAACATTCTGGCTAGAAAAGACAATGGCCAGGAAGTCCATGTAGTGCAAAACACAAACATAATCCTGAAATATAATTAAGGACCAGTGAATATTTCCATCACCGAGTGCTTTATAATGTCTGGGAAAAGGAAGAGGTTGCCAGCCACACAATACGAATGCACACTTGAATATGGAAACAGGAAAGAACCACAAAGTTGGCCAGTCTTTGTTCACCCTTACTGCATGATCCTGAGAGGGTCCTGGGCTGGGCTGGGCTGGAGCCAGATCACCTCCAGATCAGTCAGGGCAAATCCTACATGACCATTTACAGAAAAACTCATGGAGGGGGCTACTGGTAGCTGCTTGAGAATAGCA
This sequence comes from Tiliqua scincoides, assembly GCF_035046505.1. Lineage (NCBI taxonomy): Eukaryota > Metazoa > Chordata > Lepidosauria > Squamata > Scincidae > Tiliqua > Tiliqua scincoides. Next base: position 23,559,835 of record NC_089825.1, read on the forward strand.
GAAGCAGGAGCAGTGACTGCAGTGGCTACTGGTGAAAAGGGTGGCAGTACCACAATGCTAAAGCTTTAGAATACTGTGTTGATGAGGGAGGCCAAGGAAACAATGTGGAGGAGAAAGCAAAAACAAATCAGGAAGAAGAAAAGTAACTGGCCCTAGTGAAAGTGATGAAACAGACACCTTGCCCTTGACAAGCTATGCTTGTCACCCAGTGGCATCACTAGGCGGGTGAAGGGGGTGTGGGCCGCACCGGGTGACATGCACTGGGGGGATGACGCAGTAAAATCTCAGTTTTTAGGAATAATGCCATCGTATCATATACCGTTGGATGTGGAATTTACAGCAGAATGCAATAAAAAAACCAGAGTGAAATATCTCCTTTCTATCAAAAGTTACGGCCAAAAAAAGGAAAACAAAAATGCATGGAGCTCTATGGAAAGTGAAACTGAGCCATATTGTGCGTTTACTGGTGAGTAGGTGAATGTGCCTTAGTCCGTTGGAAAGAGCAGGCTGAGAGGAATCCAACAACACCAGAATGGTCCTGATCCAAGGAACACAGCCCACCAAACATATCAGAGAAAGAAGTTCCCCCTCCAAGCTGACAAATGTATGGAGCCCTATGGAAAGCAAAATTAAGCCATATGGTTGCGTTTACTCACAAGTAAGCAAACGTGCCTTGGCTCATGGTCAGGTCAGGCAAAGTGGAATGCGAGTCCACCAGAATGGAGCTGAATTGATGGACGTGAAGCTCAACAAATGCTCCAAAAGGCAGCGCCCCCCAATAAAAGGAATAAAACAGAGGCTTCAGTTGATAAAGTGAACTTTTTTTCTTTTTTAGACTTGCAAAGCCAGGTGGATCCTGACAGTGAGACAGTTTAAACATAAGAACTTCATTGAACTGGGCAATTGGTAGGGCTGAAAATCTTACTGATTTGGGGGGGGCAGGTATTGCAGGCAGGCTGCAGAGAAAATTCACTTAGTGGAACAGGGCTGGCTTCCCCTTAATTGATTGTATTACTTTATTTTAATTATTTATAATTATTTATTTTAATTTGCTTGATGATATCACTTCCGGCCATGACATCACTTCCAGTGGGTCCTGGACAGACCGTCATTATGAAAAGTGGGTCCTGGTGCTAAAAGTTTGAGAACTGCTGCAATAAGGTGTTAGTAAGTTAACACCCTGGCAGGGGTGACACCACCATTGACTAAAATCACCAAAATCACAGTTTGTAGGAATAATACCATCATGTTATATATCAATCAATACGTAATTTCATGCAGAATGCAATGAAACAAACCACATTGAAAAATCTGTGCTCTATCGAACGGTACAGCCAAAAGAATAGTGGAAGCGGGGTGATGGTACATCACCACGCCCACCACCTGGGGTGTTGTCCTGCCCACTGCATGGGGGTGATGCGCTGGCCTCCTGCACCGGGTGATGCGAACTTTAGTGACGCCACTAGGGTACAACCCTAGTGACGCCACCCTTGTGTTTCTGTAATCAGTCCTACAGCAGCTCCAGGAGACAAAGAGGTTGAAAACTTGTAGGAATGTATGACAGACATTGGACAATATTCCCCCCAAAATTAGATTTTATTCTCATAAAAGGCAAGTATTATAACGTATAGAATCTGAACCTCTTAACCCATAAAATTACAAAGCAGTAAACATCAAGTTATGATTTCAAAAGACAAAGTACTCATAAAAAATATGGCAGAGAATTAATCCACAGGATTGATTCCTGAAGGCAAACCCTTCTGTTACTTAAAGGCCTCAGGGCCCAATCCTATCCAACTTTCCAGCCCCGGTGCAGCTGCAGTGCAGCCCCTAGGCAAGGGAACAAATGTTCCCTTACCTTGTGGAAACCTCCATAACTATCCTCCCACCATTGGATGCAGCACAAACCCCATTTGCACAGCTACACCAGGGCGAGAAAGTTGGATAGGATTTGGTTCTCAGTCCACAGGACTGATGTTTGGCTTCAGTCTGACAAGGACTCAGTTTCGCTGGATTGAGCCCCGATTGAGGGTGTCCTCCTTCTCTTATAGTGCTGCTTTAGAAGTTTCTAGTACAATCTCCTTATGGTACAATAGAAGTGCTCTCTCTGAGAAGGACAGTTTACACCCTGGATGTCAACCTTTACTTCTTTTGGAGGGAAACTTACTTAACTTCCTGCTTATAAACCCTATGGAAAACAGTCAGGGTAAACTGGTGGGTCTCAACCCACACTTTGGAAAGCTCTGCCCTAAAATTTGACCAGGGGAGCTGCACAGAGGATCTATTTAATAAATATTTCTTGGAGTAGAATATAGGGTGGCCATTCCTGCCCTTTCAAAGGCATTAAGGCACCAAGAAACAACTCCCTGATAAGGAATCTTTAACTGGTTGCAGAGAGAGAGAGACCCTTGTAATGTAATGCAAACCCTTGTGTGGGTTCTGTGATTAAGTTTAAGGTTCTTGTTGATACTGAAGCTCTTTCCACACTCCTGGCACTTATAGGGTTTCTCCCCTATGTGGTTTCTGTGATGACGTTTAAGGTTCTTGCTAACACTGAAGCTCTTTCCACACTCTTGGCACTTATAGGCCTTCTCCCATGTGTGGGTTCTGTCATGGACTTTAAGTTCACCACTCTGACTGAAGGCCTTTCCACACCCCTGGCACTTCTCTCCTGTGTGGATTCTCTGGTGGATCTTAAGTCCACTTTTGTGACTGAAAGTTCTTCTGCAGTCGTCACACTTATAGGGCTTGGAAGAGGAGGAGGAGGAGGAGGAGGTGGCGGCGGCGGCGGCGGCAGCAGCAGCAGCAGCAGCGGCTGGGACCGAAGAGGACATAGCAAAGTACTAGCAAGAGTTCAGAAGGAAGACTGGGACAAATCAGAAAAATATCCCTTGAACAGTATCAATTAAAACTGCAAGAAGAAAAGCAAATCCTTGAAGCAGTGGCCTAGCTAAGGAGGGCTACATTACCCTGGGTATCACGATTTGAGGGGTGCCAACCTGTACTCCTGATGGTAGAGCTGATGCCAAAAAAAGCTATCTGTGGCCTTTAGGAGGCCTTCTGAGCTCAAGGAGGGCATGCTCAGCCTCCCCAGGCCTCAAAAGGCCTCTGGAAGCATTAGAAAGACACTTTCTAAAAGGCATCTGGCACCTGGGGTACCCTTGGGTACCAGATGCCTTAGCTACACCACTGCTTCCTAGATATGCCTCTAAAATGTATCATGTGACACAGCTCAAAAGTTCTCCAAGCGGAAGGTTTTAAGCACTTCCGCCATATTCCCCTCTAGAGTCACATTCAGCATTGCTTTAAAAAAAAAAAAAAAAACCTTGTGCAGTGCAAGAGGGGAATAGCTTCCTTTAAAAAGAAATTGCCATTGCTCTCTAAAATGAATCATAAAACCAACTGTGGGCCTTCTTTCAATCCTCATGAGTATACTCTGTTCGTCCTTGGAAAAATATATCGAATGCACCTTTCAAAATGATTTATTACGTGTTATTGTTACAGTGTTCAATATTGTTCAATACTGAACTACTGTACTGATTACCACTCTCCACTCTGCTTTAGTTCTATCATGTGTTTTTATTTACCTCCTGAGGCAAAAACATTTTAATTGGTTTAGTGAAGCCTGAACTCTCTTTTATCAATGACAGGTTTCATCAGAATGGAAACTAAACCAGAGACTGTCCACGTAGAGCTGGGCTCCCCCTTTCCTTAACAGTAGGAAACTCCTGGTCAGGGTAAGCTTCCTCTGGAGAAAAGAGATTCTTTATACATGTATGCAGGGTGGACCCAACCAGGTTTCCTGTCTGATGCTGCCCCTGATTCACCACTGCCACCTTCCCTACGAGGGCACACATGCTCACCCTCCTCTCCCTCCCACAAAAAACCCTGCCCCTTACCTCCTCCCCTTATTCTCTCTCCATGGGTTTAAAGCAGTGTTTCTCAAGGTTTGTCCTCTGCCGTACCCCTTCACATGGTCCTCCTATTGGAAGTTCCACTGGAAGTCACTGGTAATGACATCATTGCAAGTTACTTCTGGATTGGGAGGCCAGCTGCAATGTGACAAACACCAGTAAGAGGCTCAGGGTAGATGGGGGGGAAAGCATGCTTTGGAGCTCTGCCCACTGAGCTAAGCCTCCTACCGCTGTTTGTTGCTTTTCATTCCTGGTCTCACTGCCAGGTGGCAGGGATCCCAGGGGTACCACCAGACATCACCACAAGTACAACTGGTGGTACCTGTACCACTGTTTGAGAAACACTGGTTTAAAGTGTTAAGAGAACATGCCGCTTTAAATGCCACACAAATATGAAGTGGGCGGCATGCCTTCCTCCTCCTACTGCTCTAACATATTTAACAGGAAGAGGAAGACACTGCATAGTAGTTCTTTTTGGATCTGAAAGTGCACTTTTTTATATTTACTAGCCTGCAATAGGTTCTCATGGAGGATGGCGGTTGCTTAATTTTCTTTTCTGATTCTTTTCCTAACCTAATAATTTGTTGTGTTATTGTTGCACACTGTAAGATGTGGCAGAAATAAAGGTTCGAATAAAGCTGCATCAAGTCTGATTTAATTCAAGAAACAGACTCTATACAAAGCTAAGTTTTTTTTGGGGGGGGGGCGTTTGAACAAGTCAGATTTCCGCTGGTATTGAATAAAGAAAACCAATTGTTACCAACTCACAATTTGCATTCTAGGCATACCCTGCAAATTGCCACAAACATAACGGCATTGTTTTGATTTTATGTACATTAAAGAGAGAGTAACGGAATTATAAACATTTTGGGCACCACTTTGGGCTTTCTATGCTTTGGGTATCTGCTGAATTGTATGAAGTTACAGAATTATTTCACTTGTTTCCCACTTTCCCCATACGTTGTGTTTATTGGCAACAGTAAATTCTTATCTTTTATCCTTTCTGAGTTTATGGGGCAAAAATTGCACATCATGCCCTACGTAATGGATATACATTTGGAAGTTGATGGAGTATTTTGGTCGTGATTTATATGCCTTTGCCTTGCGCATTGTTTATTTTTGTAGTCCCTGAGTGAGGCTGTGATATTTTATAACGACCATTTACTTCTGAATAAGATTAAATGTAGAAATATGACATTAGCTGGAGAAAAAAGTTAACCCCCAACAATAACATCAGAAAGTTAAAATGTTTTTGCCACATCAAGGGAAGATTATAATCCTGTCATTAAAAACAAAAAATCAGTCTGTACCTTGGAGGATTCCTGATTGACGCGAATTAATAGGAGCAAAAATTGGATTTCTTTCAGTCTGGGCTGATCTGAAGTTGCTGAGTGAGTAGAAATGTCAAATGTGGTGACTTAAAACCCAATCCTGAGCTGCCCAGTGTGTGGGGCTGCCGTGGTGCCAAAATGGCTGCCGTGGCATCTTAAACACATTGGGCAGCTGGCAGCAGCTCCTTCGAAGAAGGCATTTGTCCCCTTCCTCTGGGTAAGGGAATCGGCCCCTGCAATGGGGCTTCTCGACTCTGCGTTGGCTATTTAGCTGGCGCAGAATCAAGAAGCTTTGTGTCGGGCCAACATGGAGCTCTGGATCTGGTGGAGCTGAGCTCTGCCAGTCTCACTCCCCTCCTGCCTCATTCCCTCCCTGTCATGCCTTACCCCCCCTCCACCTGCCCCATAATGCCTCCTCCCTGCCTCCCCTCGCCCCGATTTACCTCTTCACCGCCCGGCGCTTTGCACAAAGTGCTGTGTGGTGCTCCACCAGCCACCGATAGGCACCAGCCCAGTGCGGGCTTGCTCTGAGCTTGCTCCGGCACTAACTCCTGCAAACGTTCCTTACGGCACGCTTGCAACAGTGCTTGCTGGCAGTGAGCCAGCGCACACAGGTCTGGAACAGGCCATTAGTCAATAGACTGCCCCCTGGGTAGTTGAAGGGTAGCTTTGGCCCATGGGATGCAATTTGCCCATGGGCTTCAATTGTTGATCACTGGACCAGTGCAAAACATATTAATTTGTTAATGAACAGATAGAGCAAATATCTGTGGAAAAAAGCAAGATCCACGATGTAGCACAAACTAGGTGTAACTGCTAAGCTTTATCCACCAATGGGTTCTGAGGTATTTGTGACAGATCAGGAGATCTTGGGGTGTTGGTGGACAGCTTGACGAAAGTATCAACCCAGGGTGTGGCGGCAGCGAAGAAGGTCAATTCCATGCTCAGGATCGTCAAAACAGGGATGGAGAATAAAACTAAAATTATTGTGCTGTTGTACAAATTGATGGTAAGGCCACATCTGGAGTACTGTGTCCTGGTCTCCACATTTCAAAAGGAACATAGTGGAACTTGAAAAGGTGCAGAAGAGAACCACCAAATGATTAATGACCTGGGGGACTTCCCTTATGAGAAAAAGCCACAAAATTTGGGGCTCTTCAGCCTAGAAAGAAGGCACCTGAGGGGGAAAATGACTGACGGCTCAATTCTTTCCAACTTTTCAGCACCAATGCAGCCATGCCAACAGGGCATGCACTGCATCTTGCAGCAGGGGCAGTCAGGAAGTCCTCCTCTAGGGGCTGCATTGCGACTGCATTAGCACTGGAAAGTTGGATAGATTTGGGTCCTAAAACATATACAGTTGTGCCTAAGATGGACAGAATGGAGGGCAGTTTTTTCCCTTTTTGCACAACACCAGAACCAGGGGACATCCCCTAAGATTAAGTGGCCGGGAGAGTTAGACAAAGGAAGGTATTTCTTTACCCAGTGAGTAATTAATCTGTGGAACTACTTGCCATAGGATGTGGTGATGGCACATGAGCATTTCTCAACATCCGTCCCCCGCAATACCACTTCACATGGTCCACCTATTGGAAGTACCACTGGAAATAACTGGCGATTATGTCATTGCCAGTTACTTCCAGAGTGCAATAAACACCAATAAGAGGTTCAGGGAGGAAAGGAGGGCTTTCTTGAGAGTGCAAAAAAGCACACACTGGAGCTCTGCGTGTTGAACAGAGTCTCCTATTGCTGTATGCCATGTTGCATTGCTGGTCTTGCTGCCAGGTGGTGGAGGGCTGGGGGTCCCAGGCGTACCACCAGACACCACCTCAGGTACCACCAGTTGAGAAATACTGGTCTAACCTTTAAAAGGGGATTGGATAGATGTATGAAAAGTTCATCACAGGTTACAAGCCATGATGGGTATATGCAACCTCCAAGTTATAGAAGTAGCTATCTCTGGATGCAAGAGAGTGGCAACAGGACAGACAAAAGAAAATATATTCTTTACTCAGCATGTAGTTAGTCCGCGGAACTCCTTGCCACATGATGTGATGATGGCATCTGGCCTAGATGCCTTTAAAAGGGGATTGGACAAATTTCTGGAGGAAAAGTCCATCACGGGTTACAAGCCATGATGTGTATGTGCAACCTCCTGATTTTAGAAGTGGGTAACCTCAGAATGCCAGATGCAAGGGAAGGCACAAAGATGCAGAAAACCAAGCAGCCTCCCCAGTTCTGGGAAAGCCTGGAGGGGAGGTGGCATGCGCGGGGGGTGGCACCCCTGGCAGAGTGCCCTCAGGGTGGCACAGTGACGAGGAATGCCACTGCTTAGGTGCATGAATCAGCCCTTGAATCAAACTATTAAGATGGAATTTTGTGCTGGAGAAGGCAAGTCTTGTTTGCTTCTCAGATATTAGATGGCATTTATAGGGAAACAGCATGAAAATTAACTTAGTACATCCATGCAATGTCAAAATGTCTCTCTTGCCTCTGATTCTGAGAAGGCAGGGAGCTTGAAATTCAACCCTATGCTCTCAATTTTATACTAAAAGTTGGATAATACTATGCTAGTGTTCATCTTAGGTCAAAATAACAATACAAGCTGCAATACACTTCACTGCCATTCAGCCTCATCCTATTCAATAGAATGCATTCCAGCTCCAGCTATTTCTCATCACCCAGTGGAGTATCTGAATGTCAGGCTCTTTCTCATCAGGTCTCCAAAGAATGGCCAAGACATCTCAGGACAAGCGTTGCCATCATCTCTCTGTATCTATTCATTCTCTTCTTTTTTGTATCATCATAATAACAGACTTGCAGAGCTTGTGCAACAGTTAGGGGCAAACAGACCCTTTTGCTACATTTTGCGCTTGCTGACAATTTTCTCAGGAAAAGAAAAATTAGGATGAAATTTCTCTTGACTGTCCTCAAACCAATCTCTTTTGGAAATGGAATTGGTGTGATTATATCTTTTATTGGATCAACCAGTACTTTGAAGATCAGCAAACGTTTGAGTCACGGAAACTTTCATAAGATAAAATGGGCAGCACGGAGTCTTCGGTTTCCATCCCTGGCAGCTTCTACACACTATATCCTGGCATGGCTCACTCATTTCTTTAGGGACAGAAAGGTGGTTGTTGCTAGCTTGCAGATTACAAGTTTGAGAAATCTGAAAATTCATGTGAAAGAATGGAAGAAAAACTAATTCTTGGAGTACTCAAAAATGTGCATCTCCTCCAACCACAGTTTGGACTAGTGCAGGAGTCTCCAAACCCCAGCCCGGGGGCCTGATGTGACCCGTGACAAGCCTCTATCTGCCCCATGGCAAGCCTCTGGACCCCTACAAGCCTCTGGCCCACTCAACCAAATGTGGCCAAAGCTGTGCTCCAGTTGCACCTGGAGGGTGTTCTGAGGGCCAGGGTGGCTATGCGTCTCCCCTCAGAATGCTTTCTAAAGGCCTAAAAACATCACTTCCTGGTTTTCCTAAAAACCAGAAGTGATGTTTTTGGGCCGCCTGAAGGTCTTTAGCTTTCTAAGGCTTTCTAATGTATTTATTTAAATTTTATATTTAAAATTTATTTATTTTTCCAGCCCTCGACACCTTGCCAGATATTTGATGTGGCCCTCTGGCCTAAAAGTTAAGAGACCCCTAGATTAGTGCAATGTTCCATAGCACTTTAGGGCACCATTGCACACTCACGGGGACACTGCGGGATGTCCCCTGTGGCACTTCCTACTGGCTTGCTTGGGCACCACCATCTTGAATTACGTGAGATTTTGTGAGGTCCAAGATGGTGGCACCTGGCTGAGCCAGGAAGAAGAGTGGGGGGCACCGTGGGGGCACTGTGATCCCAGTAAGTTTGGGGACCACTGGTTAGGACCAATGCAAGAAATCATCTTACTGATTCATTGGCTTGGTTCTGGCAGACCCACCACTGCCACTGATATTTGGATCTACTCTGGAAGATATTTATCTGGGCGTTCAAATGAGATTTTTTTTTTTTTATCAGTAGGACAGAAAGTGCCACTGAAAGTTTAGGAAGGGTGCATAGCTCAGTAGAAAAGTACATGCCTTGCATACATAAAGTCCTAGGTCCACTTCCCAACAATTCAAGTTAATTTAAACATAGTTCAGACATCATTCATATGCTAGCACAACTCCACTGACAAAGAAGTTAAAACAGGGAGGAGATTGGGGCCTAACATGGGTGGGACATGGGTGGGATGTGGAAGGAATGAGAAGGAGCCCACGTACACCACAGCCCAAATCCCATTGCAGACAACTCCCTACTCCGGTCACTTTCCTAAAACAGAATATAGGATATAGACTATATTTGGCAGGCAATCACACCACACCTACCATAGTATTAAAGCCCCTGACAGGGAGACTACATCTCAGATTAGAAGACACACAGTATGGAGCTGATGACATACAGATGTCACATACCAACTTCACAGCAATGACAAATGAATGTCACATGGAAGATATGGCATAAGAACATAAGAACATAAGAACAGCCCCACTGGATCAGGCCATAGGCCCATCTAGTCCAGCTTCCTGTATCTCACAGCGGCCCACCAAATGCCCCAGGGAGCACACCAGGTAACAAGAGACCTCATCCTGGTGCTCTCCCCTACATCTGGCATTCTGACTTAACCCATTCCTAAAATCAGGAGGTTGCGCATACACATCATGGCTTGTACCCCATAATGGATTTTTCCTCCAGAAACTCGTCCAATCCCCTTTTAAAGGCGTCTAGGCAGTGTCATGGTGATGGCATACTGCTGTCAGGTTGCTGCTCTGTGGATAACAGGCTGTGTCACTGTTTCTATGGACACTGGGGGTATTACTGGGAAAGGTCAGGACAGGTTTAGCATTTGGCTGTTGTTGTGCTGGCATTGGTGCGCTGTCAGTGTGGTGTTGCCAGGACAGGCTTAGGATATGATAGATGCTGTGCTGATGTTCAGATAGGATTGGGCCATAAGGAGTCTATGGGTCAAAGACTATCTAGAAAGCACGGTTGTCACATGACTATGGCAGGCCATCAGAGACAGATCATCGGAACCATGGCATTCCATTGTCAGCTCATTGCCCTCTTCTGTATCCCAACCAATGCAACCCAGATGTGGGCAGGATATGAAGGAGGCCGTTTTAGAAGATCTTAATAATTTAGAAGTAAACTAGAAAATTGATAGCTCTGGAAAGTGATTGGGTGAATACACTGATATTGGTTCCAAACCATCTCACTGGATGTTTGTTTCTGTGGCACCAACCCACCCATCCACATGTTCCTACTTTTGAAATATCCAGTAAATTCCTACTTGGCAACAAAATATGATACTGTAGTTCACAGTTTAAGACAGTATTGATCTTGATGTAAGAGAAATACAGTATTCTAACTAAACACAATTCAAAAGGCAAGAATGAAGACAACTGCCCCTCTTCTCCACTTTACAAATAACGAGCAAGAGGACCATTTCAGTGTCTGAAAACATGCTGAATATCTGGAAAGGTAACCCCCAGTATCATAACTTTAGACATTTGCATGAAATAGTTAAATTATGGTTGCCGTGAAATGTCTTAGCTGAGCTGCTTCAAGTGAGGACTTCAGCCAGCATTAATTAGTGTCTCTGATACTGAAATTCTTATTTAGTAGACTGTTTCACCGTAGGATTCTGCACAGAGTTTAGCAAATTGAGCAGCCCTGTTGCGAAAAGTATGTTAAGAACTACAGTGTCCTCTACTGGTAGAAATGCCTGTCTGGTTCATAAATGAAGCCAATTTCTGAATTATATTCTAACATCACGAGCAGGCTCCCTTGCAGTCACTACTGCATCTAAACGTCACGTGGGTTTACAAAACCGATTCTGAAAGAGACAGCAGAGAATCCAGGACTGGGTCTGTTTTTCTCAAAAAGGAGTCATATGTACAAATACGGTGTATGTTGCATGATTAGGACAGATTTGTTTGACCCTCCTATAATTTAAGAATGTAATTGTATTCATGTTCTGTGTGGTATATTTTATAAACATACCTGGCAAAATTAATAAAAAAAAACACTATCAAAATATACTAAAAGGCTGCCTTCCTGTAGACTTTTCTGGGAGTAAGCCCCTCTGAATACAACAGGACTTGCTTCTAAGCAGATATGCATAGGATTGCACTGTAAGTTTATTTTGACTGCATGGTGGCAATATATTAATGGGGGGAGGGGCAAATCTAAACTGAACCCAAATCCAAAAATGGGTTCAGTGGTTTTTTCAAAGAGCCAGATCTCAAGTCTCTTGGTTGCCTTGAATTGGAAGTGAACCTTTAAGTACACAGTTTTAAAGAAGGTCAAAATAAGTGGTTCAGTAATCAGGCACTCAATTTTCAGTTGCATGATTGTTTTGTTTTTCTCTCTTTTTAAAAATCCTGTTGCATGTATTTTGTCAGCAAACACTTTTTAAAAATCCAAAAATAAGCTATGTTTAATTCTTACTATTGTATTCTGGTGCTTTGAATGCCTGTTAGGGAGATAAAACGGAGTATAAATTTGTAAATAAATAGATATTCATTTTGGGCACAATCCTAACCAACTTTCCAGCACTGACATAGCTGTGCCAATGTGGTGTGGACTGCATGCAGCATTGGGGAGGCAGTCAAGAGGGCCTCCTCAAGGTAAAGGCATGCTTGTTACCTTACCTTGGGGCTGCACTGCGGCTACGTCAGTGCTGGAAAGTTGGTTAGGATTGCGCCCTTTGTGAGTTACATGGCAAGCACACCAGCTAGACTAGGTTATGTCACATGGGATGCATCTAAATTGGTGTAAAACCAAAGTATCTGAAGGCCCAATACTATCCAACTTCCAAGCACTGATGCAGCCTCAATACAACCCTGAAGTAAAGGAACAAATGTGCCCTTACCTGAGGTGGCCTCCATGGCTGCCCCCCCCAACTCATGGTGCAGCGCATGTCTCTGGCACTGCGCAGGCAAGTTAGATAGGATTTAGCCCTGAAGCAATTGAGGAGCCACTTCTGAAAGTTAGTGTTTGAACTGAGAACTGAACTGGAGAGTTAAAAAAAAAATACTGATGAACTTGAACAGGCAGTGAACTCAACTTTGTAATGGTTTGACTCTCCATATGTTGATCTGAAGCCCTTCAGTGAAACAACTACAATCTCACTGAAAGTGCCCTGAGACGATGTACCCAAGGCACCAGTGTTGCAGCTTCATGAGCACTCCTCATATTGCTTCATTGCTCCTCTTCCGTATGGGCATGAGCAAACCACTTCAACAGATATATGAAACTAGGTACAAGTGTTTTTCTGGTTCACACTTTATTTTATCCAGATGCAGTACCAGCCCAAGACATTTTGGTACTTGAAGATGGACACCAAAAGCACTTTCTGTTCCCTTTACACATGTGCATTACTCCCCTATGCCCTTACTTGGTGTAATGGAAGATCAGAAGATCATCAGGTGGATGATGTGGTGTTGACAGTGATTCCATGTTTTGACAGCTGGTTGACAGCTCTGAGAAGGGCAGGGCTGGCTCTACAGCTGTAATCAATCAAGGCCAATGGAGACCTGGTTGGACACCTGAGCTTCATTTGACCTTGATGGGACTTTCAATGAGCTAATGAGGTAGCTCACAGCTGAGCTGCATTTGGACTTAACAAGGGGCTGCAGGTTAAAAGGCAGCTTCAGAAGGACCAAAGGAGCTGGGAGAGCAGGACACTGACCCAGAGGGAAACCCTGACCCAGAGGGGGATGCTACCAGACCCAGAGGGCTACCTGACCCAGACCTACAGGAGAAGGGGACTGCCAGGACTCTGCTGGAGGACACAGAAGAGAGGACTGCCAGGACCCTGCTGGAGGAGACACTCTGCAGGAGGAGAGAGGACACTGCTGGAGAGGAGGGACTCTGCTTCAGAAGACTGGACTGTGCTTTGGAGATTGGATTGGACTTGGACTGGAGGCTTTGGACCTTTAACCACTGAGTTAAGTAGAGTTTTGGGGAGGGAAAGCCTCTGGACAAGAGGACTTGCAGGGAGTGTCTGTGGTTATAGCAATAAATTTGGTTAGTTGCTATAAATAAGGAGTCCTGTGTTCATTCCTTTGCACACCACAGCTGTTGTTCCTAGAGATAAAGAGGATGTTAATTAGCCAAAAAGCGGGCATTAGAAGGGAGTTGAGATGTTTGGATGGGACACCTGGCTGTTCCAGCTCACTCTTCACTGCAGAGTGAGAGAAGGTTCCCTGCCTGCTCTCCATTCTTGCACCGAATTTAAAGTTTAAAGAGAATGCACAAGGAAGGATCCCCCTTCTCTCACTCCATACTCACAGGGTCTTTACAGGGACATGTCATGTTCCCTGTAAACACTATGCAAGGATGGAGCATGGTGAGGAGGTAAAGCACTTTTTCTCCTTGTAGCACAGCTGGAAGAAGAATGGGGCTGGAGGGAAAGACTACTGTACACCCCTCCCCACCTGCTTGAAGCACCAGATAGGCTGGGACAGGTAACAAAGGGCACAATCTTAACCTTGTGTTCGGCTGGGGCAAGTCCCTTGCACCAGCCTAGGAGGCTCGCAAACATGCTGTAAAGCACATTTGCGCTTCCTTAGGAGCAAGCAGTACCAGTGCACAGAGGTGCGCCGGAGTATGGAGGCTTCATTTAGCCTCCGTGGCAACTTGCACCAGGAAGGCTGCATCAACCAAGCTCTGCCAATGCAGGGAGCTCTGTCTGGGAGGGCAAGGAGGAGGTGGGAGGGAGTCCTTCCGGGACAGGTGGAGGGCAGGTGGAGGGTGTTCCAGGAGGTAGGTGGGCGGGAAGTGAGAGGCAGTTCTGGGACCCAGTAGTTATACCAGATCCCAACTGCGTTCCCCGAGCAGCGCAGAGTGTCTCCGAGCCGCTCCAGTCTGCTCAGATCTGCACCACTTCCAGCTCCTGCGGCTTACCCAGGGGTAAAGGGAAGCAATTCCCCTTGCCTCTGGCTGAGCCACAAACAGCTCCAATCTTGTGCTGCATACAGCAAAGGCACATCAGCCTGCTTGTTTCAGTGCAAGATAGGATTGTGCTGTTAGAGCCTATTTCCCCTTTCCTTTTGTTTACTTACCAGGAACTTGGTTACAAACAGAAGCAGTGTGCAGCAAGGAAGGCTGCATGCTGCACTACTGTTACAGAAAGGGAAAGGATGATAGGGCATGCCAGTTCATTCACCTGTATACCTGTCCTATCCCCACATCCACAGGTTTTGCGTGTGCGTGTGCGTGTGCGTGTGCGTGTGCGTGTGCGTGTGCGTGTGCGTGTGCGTGTGCGTGTGCGTGTGCAAGCATGACCATATGCATAAAAGCAACATTCGATGGAATTGAGGTAGTGCAGGACTGAAGCAGCGCTTCAGGATCCAGGAGGTCTTCAGCCCGCTCTGGATGGGGGCATAAATCCAAATATTCCACTTGCCAAATTTACCACTTGAAGAAACTTGTTCCAATCTGCTGCATGGCAGGGCCAGCCCGGTCCTTGTCAAGGAAGATGGAGGGGGCATCATTCAGTGGCAAAGCTCCTGCTTTGCATGCAGATGGTCCCAGTTCCACCTCCAGAAAGATCAGAGAAAAATTTGCATCTGAAACCCTGGACAGTTACTCCCAGCCAGTATTGACAGAACTGAGCTAGATAGATCAATGCTCTGACACAGTACTGTATAAGGCAGCTTTTTGTGTTCCTGTGATTCTGAGCATGAGCCTGTGATCCTTTCTGTATAGGAAATTCAGCAGCATATGTGACTGACCCCATCATGAAATCACTGGAAATGGGGTATTGTATAACACAGGCACACACAGAGTCCAGATGGGGCCAGAGCTACGCATAATCAACATCATGTTCAGGCATAGATCAAAAAGAATATGTAAGTAGCTTAACACCAACATACTAAGACAGATATTACTCAGGGCAAACATTACTTGATTGCTGCATTCACATGCAAATGCCAACATCCTTATGTTCTTATTATGCACATGATGGGACCTTTGGATTTGCTTAGCACTTGCTAGCAATGCTTAGGCAGCCTTTGTTTAAAAAAATCAATTTACAGATAGAAAGCTATAATTTTTTCAAAGCAAAGCAGGACTTAACAAAACTTGAAGCTATGGATTCTTACTTTTTGGCAACATTAATGAGCGGATAACTTTCAAACTATTTCTTATTGTCATTGATGATTATTGGCAACATACATACTTATTGATTAATAAATAGAAGTATTTGTTCACTGATTCCGTAATGCCTAGATTTTTGTCACAGTTATTGCTGCCAGTGAAGGAGAACGCATGCCATCGTCCTCCCACTGAAATCAATGGCAACATTCCCATTGATTCTAATAGTTCAGAATTGTACACTATCACTCTTGACATACTGAGCAATTGGAAACTTTGACATTTCTGCTAATTATGAAGCCATATGTTCCCTTACTTCCCACAGTGTGCCACTCTTGATTTTTGATGCACTTTAGGGGTTCTTTTATTTTCCATGCCTGATTCTGAATTTGTCATCCTATTTTCTTAATGAACACAGTTTGTTTTAACTTCTGGTGTTTTAGTAGCTCCAAACATGAAATTTAAATAAGATCTCTTCTAAACTTTAAATTGTCTTCAAAACTCTTCTCAACTTTAAATTGATGAAGATGATGCAGTGGCGTCGCTAGGGGGGTGCGGGGGGTGCGGGCTGCACCGGATGACGTGCACGGGGGGGTGACACACACTGGGGGAATGACAAGCTAAAATTGTGGTGGTTAGTATTATATACTGTTGGATGTGGAATGTCCAGCGAAATGCAATGCAAAAACCCAGAGTGAAATATCTCCTTTCTATCAAAAGTTATGGCCAAAAAACCAGAGAACAAAAAATGCATGGATCCCTATGGAAAGTGAGCCATATCACGTGTTTACTCATGAGTAGGCAAACTTGCCTTAGTCCATTGGAAAGGGCAGGCTGAGAGGAATCCAATGACACCAGAATGGTCCTGATCCAATGAATGCAGCCCCCAAAAACACCTGAAAAGGAAGTCCAAGCAGATGAATGTATTGAGCCCTATGGAAAGTGAAACTCAGCCTCATGGTCCCGTTTACTCACAAGTAAGCAAGTGTGCCTTGGCTGGTGTGGAAGATCAGGTGAAGGAGAGTGCAAGGCTACCAGAATGGTCCTGATCCTATGCACCTGAAGCTAAACAAGTGCTCCAGAAGGCAGCCTTCCCCCTCACTAAAAAGGATCAAAACAGAGGCTTCAGCTGATAAGGTGAACCTTTCTGAGACTTGCAAAGCCAGGTGGATCCTGCCAGTGATCTGGTTTAAACAGAAGTTCTTAAATTGAACTGGGCACTGGGTAGGGTTGAAGACCTTACTGGTTTTGGAGGGGGGGTGTTACTGCAGGCAGGCTACAGAGGAAATTCACTTGGTGGAACAGGGCTGGCTTCTGCTTATTTAATTATTTGTTTTACTTTAATTATTTATACTTATTTTAATTTGCCTAATAATGTCACTTTCACCATGACATCACTTCTGGTGAGTCTTGGACAGATTGTCATTCTAAAAAGTGGGTCCCAGTGCTAAAAGTTTGAGAACTGCTGCATTAAGGTGTTAGTAAGTTGACACCTTTGGGAGCGGTGACACCACTAGTGACCATAATCACTAAAATCATAATTTGGAAGAATAATACCATCATGTCATACCAATCAATGCGTAATTTCATGCAGAATGTTTTCTAGCTTTGTTCTATTAAACACGCCCACCACCTGGGGTGTTGCCCCACCCACTGCATGGGGGGGTGACGCGCTGGCATCCCGCACCAAGTGACACGAACCCTAGTGATGCCACTGTGATGATGATGACATTTTCCTGACAGCTCCTGTAATTCAAATACTAGTTCAAGGCAATTGCAAAGATTAAATCCAAAATATGTCTCTATAATATATTCTCAATCTAGAATATATTGTTGGTCTCTATCATAGAGACCTACGTATATTAAAGTACTGTTGGCAATTAGAATTACGAGTTTTCATAGAAAAAGAGTGATAAATCACCCTGTTTTCCATTCCCTCTGGATTAGTGGTTCTCACACATTTAGTATCGGGACCCGCTTTTTAGAATGAGAATCTATCAGGACCCACCGGATGTGTTGTCATGATCGGAAGTGACATCATCAAGCAGGAAAATTTTTAGCCATCCTAGGCTGCAATCCTAACCACACTTACCCAGGAGTAAGTCCCACTTACTATCATTGTTGAAAGAATATACATAGTAGCTTGTTAAAAGTACAAGTCTGTAACATTTCCCCAAATGTAGTCACATACCATGGTAGCATCAAGTCTAAAATATTAAAAATAAAATATTGAAATGAATGGGGACCCATCTGAAATTGGCTTGCGACCCACCTAGTGGATCCCGACCCACAGTTTGAGAAACACTGCTCTAGATAAAAGATGATCATCCCTAATTCAAGCTTCAAGAAAAATAAATAGGATATTTTATATCCACAGGAGGTCAACACTTATTACAATTAAGTACAATATATGAGTTTGCATTTGACCTCTTCTTATTCTCCAAGTTTTTCATAGAAAATGTTGCATGATGGCTTCTTGAAGCCTCCCCCTCCCCACTTTTTATAGCCATAGTTATCAGGCTATCTACATGGCTCTTGGCCTCCCAGTCAGGCCCTGGCCTGCCAGATGGCCCTGACCTCCATCTTTGCTCTCCACAAGGCCAGGTCTACCTGATGGTAGGCAGATGGCTGGCCAAGCAGATTGAGCATAGCCAAAGCTCCAGGGCAGACGTGGTACATGGGGGTGACTCCATGAGTTACTACATTGGGTTGCACCAACCCTAGTGATACAATTGAGTCTTGCCACCTAACATCAAATGGCTCATACAGCCTACTTTCTTGAGTTAGAATTCCAGCCCTGCCCTGTCCCAGATGTGGTAAACTTGCATCTACAACAGGCTCAGCTCACTGCTAAAATCAAATACTGTGTATGTCTATTCACCCCCTTGGAGACTTCAAGGTATCCTTCTTCTTCCACTGGGACACAAGTCCTATTTCTTTTGGTTTGTATTCTGTGCTAGTTTGCTGCTATTCAATGCAGTGAATTGCTCCCCTTCTATTTTCGACAGTGCTATGCACTGACATGGCTGGTCTTGAGATATTTCCACAAGAAATTCCCTGCTATTTTCCCTGCCAGCGTCTTGGCTGATTGTTCTATTTGGCAGGTATTTCCTGGACATGTCTCTTGCTCCCAGATTAATTATTTTGTATTTGTCTATATGGAAATCAACTTGCTATATACATAAGCTATCTACATGAGAAAAATCCTTATGAAGTTTTTTGTATATATCTTTTTTTCCATTATTGTTTCATGATCCAAATTTAACAATGCCTGCAATTTGTTTTTTTAACTTGCAGCTGCTTCAAATCAATTAGCCAACTGCTAAGATCAGGGTGAACCTGCTTTGTAGCCGATTCCAGCCATCAAAGGCCACACACATTGATGAGGCAATGTTCTGGAACTGAAAACTAAAGGGCAGCATTGATAGCTGACTCTTGCGTACTGATTATTTGGGGACTCAGGAATGTCATGGAATTTGCTAGGCAAGGTCCAGAAACCAGCTTTTGTGGTCACTTGTACCCTGCAGGGCCACAAAGAAAAGAACATTTTTTGTTTATGTGCTCAGGTCCCTGTGAATTGAGCAGATATGCTGTGTCAGCTCCAGGTTTTGGAAGATCTTCGGACAAGATGAATCTCAGCAAGTGGGCCCACCTCCTCCTCACAGTTGTTGCCACAGCTGTTGTGATGTGCTCTCTCTCGCTTCTGCGCCTGATCTGCATAGCTGCAAGAGGGAGAAGCAGCAGGTGCTGCTGCTCCTTTGCCTTGCTCCTGTTACTGCTCAGTCAAATGAAGGACAACAATCAGGAGCAACAACAAATAGGAGGTGTAGCTGGGCTGGTGTGCTTGATAGCTTGCTGGAGGCCATGGGGCAAAGCCAAGCACTGGGCGTCGTCCATGCTGGAGCACAGAGCTCTCTGTCTGCCAGCTCTTTGTCTGCTGTGTCAGAGCCCTGCAGTGTTTTCAGATGCAGGGCATTAATGTCACACATCATCGCTGGACTTCTGGAAATGATAAACTGAGTTGTGTGGAGCTTGACTTGCCAGGGTTTTGAACTGTGTGGCCACCTGGCTATGCAGCTTAAAGGGAACCCTCCCTGACATCACTCCTGTGCCAGCCCCACATATGTTAAGAATGGGTGCTGTCACCACTCACCTCCTTCAGTGCTAAAGCTCTGACTGGATGGCTGACCTATGGCTGCTGGTGCCTGCAGATGAGATCACCCAACATTATCACACAGTTGCTTTTCTGGAACAACAACCAATAAAATAACAAATACATGTGAATATATGACTTTAGCATTATTATTTATCTGTGTCCAAAGATCTCAGACTGGGGGTTTAGCAGCACATCTTTCTGAAGTTGATCAGGCTGATGGCAGATTGCAAAAAACTTAGATGACTTTACTGCTCAACTGTAGAATTAGTATCTTTATAGATTTAAAAGAAAAAAGAAAACTTGAGGGGAAAAAAGGAAATCAGGGCAATAATGTTCAAAAGGGCAAGCCAAAGCTACTGATTCTAAGTAGATACCCACTTCTCCTTCACATGCTTTTAATTTAATTAACCTCCATAGACTGATCCACTAACCTCCACTAACACTGATCTTAAACTTAGCTGCTGTAAAGCAGAATGCGAGACAGTACAGCATTTAAGACACCCACTGCATAAAATATTGATAGAATCAATACAAGATGGCAGGTAATGGACCCAAACCAAAATCAAAGGCCAAAGGAAATGAGGAAGAGACTTATTAAATAGTCTTGTACAGGGCTTTTTTTCTAATGGAACTTGGGGGGACAGAGTTCCCGCACCTTTTTGCAGGGGCCCCTCCCCTTCGGAGGCATTCCAGGAGGGGGGGAGCAAAACAGAGGCAGAGTAGATAGGCACAGGATTGGACTCTTAGGCTGTCATCCTATCCACAGTAAGCCCCATTCACTAAAGTGGACTTCTGAGTAGACATGCATAGGATTGGGCTCTTAGGCTGCAATCCTAGGCACTTTCCTGGGAGTAAGCTCCATTGACTAGAACAAGATTTACTTCAGAGTAGACATACCTAGGACTGGGCTCTTAATCCTGGCAGAGATATATATCTGCACCCGTTTTCACATGCTAAGGGCTGGTGAAAAGGGATTCTACGTGTGTACAACATGCTGTCCAGCCTTGCCAGAGATCTTCCTCGTCCTTCCCCCACAAGCATGCCCTCCACCAGCCAGCATTTGCAGCTCCTCTCCAGCAATGCACAGCAGCTGCTCAGGGCAGCAGAGAACATACAATTGCATGCCAAGCGCCTTCCCAAAGACACAGAGTATTCTGATACCTGAATTAAACCATATTTAATCGCTTGTTTGCAAAAGTAGCTGTTTCTATGTGCACCTAAGGACCCCTCTCATGTAAGAATTCCTTTTTTGTTCTTACTCCCACAGTTGCTTAGAGTAATTTTACTACATGGAACTCATGTAAGCCATTTTTCGGAATCCATTCACTGCTTCCTCTCCTCAAAGTAGTGCCACACTACATACTACATGCTACAAGTGCACCTGTACAGTATTTTTCCCCATGTGTTGAAAAAGTAGCTAGGGGGAAGGGGATGTGGAGATTGACAGCCCAATCCTATGCATGTCTACTCAGAAGTAAGTTCATCTTGAGGGGGGAAGCACATAAAAAATACTTTATTTCTCCAATAAAAAATGGTTTAAAAATAAATAAATAAATAAATAAATAAATAAATAAATAAATAAATAGATTAACAAGTTGTGAGTTCCTGCACGTTTTTTTTCACAAAAAAAGTACTGGTCTTGTACATGTAAACTGAAATGTTACCGTGACGATGGAAGAGCAATAGTGGCACCTGGTGTTAAATAAGCAGTACAGCTCCAAAAATAAAACATTATTCCTGGTTCTGTTTGGCTGTTGCAGTTTTTGATTTATTTGCTGTTTGTTTGTTTAGCCTTTTATTGTGATCTTTTTAATTGGCTTTGACATTGCTATTTCTTTTCCTTGATAACTGCCCCTAAGTGGCCATATGGGTAGAAGGACAGTATTCCAATCTTTAAAATTCATTAGTTTAGTTAGTTTAGGGCACAATCCAAAGCGGCCCTTGTGCCGATGCAAGTCACTTGCATCAATTTACAGATAGAAAGCCATAAGGCACTTTTGTGCCACCTTGGGAGTCATGAGGCCGCCTCCGGCACCATTGTGGCAGAGGACAAACCTAATCTAGGTTAAACCTAATCTAAGTTAGAACATAACCTAAACAGTTCAGTAAATTGGGACACAGGACACAGGATCTAGAGAGCAATAAATAATTAAACAAACCCAAATAAAAACTAGCTTGAGGTTACAAAAACAGTCCAGCCTAAGAGAACAGAGGGAACAGAACCTAGTAAGGGGCAATTCCCAACCCTAGGAGGGAAAGAACCTAGTAAGGGGCAATTCCCAACCCATTAAGAGCCCCATTAGGCTAATCCAAGCAGTCCATTCAGGAGCCTGCAGAGTAGGTTATGCCCATCAGCAGCCATTTGCCTTCCTGAGCTTTTGTAAACTCACCTGGGAAGGCCAGCCCCCTTTCAATCAGGAAGGAAGGAGGGGGGAGGAGCCAGCCAGGAGTATAAAGCTAGGCCGGCCATCGCGTGAGGCTCTCTCCAGATGCATGTGGCCTCTGGGAACCCAGTGCCTCGGGAACTAAGTGCCAGGTAAGGCACGAGAGTTTAGCATCTGGGCGAGTTCAGCAGCAGGGCGAGGAGGCGAGGGCCCCATACACTGCCCTTCTCTTCCCTTGAGAAGAGGGCTGCTATCCAGTGTAGGGTTTATAAAAGGACCCCTAAATAAAAAAACAACAACAACAAAAAGCTATGCAGTCAGACAGTCAGCAGCAGGGTGGGGGCTATCCAGTGTTCTGCATCGAGTGCCACATGTATGATTATATGCCTCTGGGGCATAAGTCATGGGTGTGTCCTCGGTGCAAGGAGCTCCAGGGTCTCAGGGAACACGTGTGCTCCCTTTAAGCCTTGGTGGCCGACCTGGAGAAGCGCAGACAGGCAGAGGAGGACCGTGGGGAGACTTCTGGGGACGATCAGGCTTCATCCCAACCTCAGGCGTGCAGCTCCTCGGCTGCCCGGGTGGGAAGTCTCGGGACTGGAGGACGTCATCCTGGAGAGGAGGGAAACAATCCCCTAGGGGGGGCCCCTTCTCCAGGGGATGGGCCCGTATCCGAACGCACTCGGGATACTCCTCGGCGGGAGGGGGGTCGGGGTCTTCTTGTAGTGGGGGATTCGATTATTAGAAACATAGAGAGGGGGGTTTGCGACGGATGTGAGGACCGCATGGTGACTTGCCTGCCTGGTGCGAAGGTTGCGGACATCACTTCTCGTCTAGACAGGCTAGTAGACAGTGCTGGGGGAGAGGTAGTGGCTGTGGTGCATGTCGGCACCAATGACATGGGCAAGTGTAGCTGGGAGGTCCTGGAGGCCAAATTTAGGCTTTTAGGCAGGAAGCTGAAAGCCAGGACCTCAAAGGTAGCATTCTCTGAAGTGCTACCTGTTCCACGCGCAGGGCCAGCTAGGCAGGCGGAGATCAGGGGTCTCTATGTGTGGATGAGACGGTGGTGTAGGGAGGAGGGGTTTAGATTCGTTAGGCACTGGGAACGTTTTGGGACAAGCAGGGCCTGTACAAGAGGGACGGGCTCCACTTGAACCAGAATGGAACCAGACTGCTGGCGCATAACATTAAAAAGGTGACAGAGCAGCTTTTAAACTGATCCCTGGAGGAAGGCCGACAGGAGCCGAGGGGCATCCGGTTCGGGACTCCTCATCCCTATGGGATGTGGATGGGGAGGTTAGAGAACAACAAGACAAAGGCAGAGTAGGAGAAGAAATTGGGAAAGGTAGCGTGATGGGATGTGATAGACGGTTTGGCACAATGAGAGAATGCGTGGACAAAGGAGCGAATAAGCAGCGCATCCTGGGGCATTCTGTGTACAAATGCTTTTATGCGAATGCCCGAAGTCTACGAGCAAAGGTGGGAGAACTGGAATGTCTGGTGACAAGGGAAAATATTGACATAGTGGGCATAACGGAAACCTGGTGGAATGCGGAGAATCAGTGGGATACCGCAATCCCGGGCTATAAACTCTACAGGAGGGACAGGCAGGGGCGTGTTGGAGGTGGGGTGGCCGTTTATGTTAAGGAAGGGATAGAATCCAGCAAAGTAGAGACTGAAGGTGGGTCCGACTCCACCGTAGAATCTCTGTGGGTTAAATTACCAGGCTTGTGCAGCGATGTAATACTGGGGGCATGCTATCGTCCTCCAGACCAGAAATTGGATGGGGACCTTGAAATGAGGAAACAGATCAGGGAGGTGACAAGGAAGGACAGGGTTGTAATCATGGGGGACTTCAATTATCCTCATATTGACTGGGTCAATTTGTGTTCTGGTCACGATAAGGAAACCGGATTCCTTGACGTGCTAAATAACTGTGGCTTAGATCAGCTAGTCACAGAGCCCACCAGAGGACAGGTGACTCTGGATTTAATATTGTGCGGTACGCAGGACCTGGTTAGAGATGTAAACGTTACTGAGCCATTGGGGAACAGTGATCATGCTGCGATCCGTTTTGACGTGCACGTTGGGGGAAGAATACCAGGCAAATCTCTAACAAAAACCCTTGACTTCCGGCGGGCAGACTTCCCTCAAATGAGGAGGCTGGTTAGAAGGAGGTTGAAAGGGAGGGTAAAAAGAGTCCAATCTCTCCAGAGTGCATGGAGGCTGCTTAAAACAACAGTAATAGAGGCCCAGCAGAGGTGTATACCGCAAAGAAAGAAGGGTTCCACTAAATCCAGGAGGGTGCCCGCATGGCTAACCAGCCAAGTTAGAGAGGCTGTGAAGGGCAAGGAAGCTTCCTTCCATAAATGGAAGTCTTGCCCTAATGAGGAGAATAAAAAGGAACATAAACTGTGGCAAAAGAAATGTAAGAAGGTGATACGGGAGGCCAAGCAAGACTGTGAGGAACGCATGGCCAGCAACATTAAGGGGAATAATAAAAGCTTCTTCAAATATGTTAGAAGTAGGAAACCCGCCAGAGAAGCGGTTGGCCCTCTGGATGGTGAGGGAGGGAAAGGGGAGATAAAAGGAGACTTAGAGATGGCAGAAAAATTAAATGAGTTCTTTGCATCTGTCTTCACGGCAGAAGACCTCGGGCAGATCCCGCTGCCCGAACGGTCCCTCCTGACCGAGGAGTTAAGTCAGATAGAGGTTAAAAGAGAAGATGTTTCAGTCCTCATTGATAAATTAAAGATCAATAAGTCACTGGGCCCTGATGGCATCCACCCAAGAGTTATTAAGGAATTGAAGAATGAAGTTGCAGACCTCTTGACTAAGGTATGCAACTTGTCCCTCAAAACGGCCACGGTGCCAGAAGATTGGAGGATAGCAAATGTCACGCCTATTTTTAAAAAGGGAAAGAGGGGGGACCCGGGAAACTATAGGCCGGTCAGCCTAACATCCATACCGGGTAAGATGGTGGAATGCCTCATCAAAGATAGGATCTCAAAACACATAGATGAACAGGCCTTGCTGAGGGAGAGTCAGCATGGCTTCTGTAAGGGTAAGTCTTGCCTCACGAACCTTATAGAATTCTTTGAAAAGGTCAACAGGCATGTGGATGCGGGAGAACCCGTGGACATTATATATCTGGACTTTCAGAAGGCGTTTGACACGGTCCCTCACCAAAGGCTACTGAAAAAACTCCACAGTCAGGGAATTAGAGGACAGGTCCTCTCGTGGATTGAGAACTGGTTGGAGGCCAGGAAGCAGAGAGTGGGTGTCAATGGGCAATTTTCACAATGGAGAGAGGTGAAAAGCGGTGTGCCCCAAGGATCTGTCCTGGGACCGGTGCTTTTCAACCTCTTCATAAATGACCTGGAGACAGGGTTGAGCAGTGAAGTGGCTAAGTTTGCAGATGACACCAAACTTTTCCGAGTGGTGAAGACCAGAAGTGATTGTGAGGAGCTCCAGAAGGATCTCTCCAGACTGGCAGAATGGGCAGCAAAATGGCAGATGCGCTTCAATGTCAGTAAGTGTAAAGTCATGCACATTGGGGCAAAAAATCAAAACTTTAGATATAGGCTGATGGGTTCTGAGCTGTCTGTGACAGATCAGGAGAGAGATCTTGGGGTGGTGGTGGACAGGTCGATGAAAGTGTCGACCCAATGTGCGGCGGCAGTGAAGAAGGCCAATTCTATGCTTGGGATCATTAGGAAGGGTATTGAGAACAAAACGGCTAGTATTATAATGCCGTTGTACAAATCTACGGTAAGGCCACACCTGGAATATTGTGTCCAGTTCTGGTCGCCACATCTCAAAAAAGACATAGTGGAAATGGCAAAGGTGCAAAAGAGAGCGACTAAGTTGATTACGGGGCTGGGGCACCTTCCTTATGAGGAAAGGCTACGGCGTTTGGGCCTCTTCAGCCTAGAAAAGAGACGCCTGAGGGGGACATGATTGAGACATACAAAATTATGCAGGGGATGGACAGAGTGGATAGGGAGATGCTCTTTACACTCTCACATAATACCAGAACCAGGGGACATCCACTAAAATTGAGTGTTGGGCGGGTTAGGACAGCCAAAGAAAATATTTCTTTACTCAGCGTGTGGTTGGTCTGTGGAACTCCTTGCCACAGGATGTGGTGATGGCGTCTAGCCTAGACGCCTTTAAAAGGGGATTGGACAAGTTTCTGGAGGAAAAATCCATTATGGGGTACAAGCCATGATGTGTATGCGCAACCTCCTGATTTTAGAAATGGGTTATGTCAGAATGCCAGATGCAAGGGAGGGCACCAGGATGAGGTCTCTTGTTATCTGGTGTGCTCCCTGGGGCATTTGGTGGGCCGCTGTGAGATACAGGAAGCTGGACTAGATGGGCCTATGGCCTGATCCAGTGGGGCTGTTCTTATGAAAGGTAGGTTCGGCTGTGTCAGGCTGGTGCAGGGTACTAGGGGCAGGGGGCCAGAATGGAGGTGTGCCTGGGCCGGCAGCGGGCAGGCCTATGGGCGGACCAGGGTCAAGAGGGGCGTGAGGCCAGGATATGGTACTTGGGCCAGATCCTAACCCCATTCCTGGGCGACCCAGCACAACTTTGGGCTGCTCAGATCTGCGCCACCTCTTTGGTGGTGCAAATCTAAGTAGCCCCATTGGAGCTGCTGCGGCATTACCCAGGATAAGAGGAATCAATTCCCCTTGCCCTGGGCTGAGCCACAGGCAGCCCCAACCCTGCTCTGGATATGGGACAGGCCAGCCAGTTTCCCCATTCCAGCACGGGTTAGGATTGGGCTGCCCATTAATTAAAAATAGCCTAACACTGGTCAATTTCCACACGGGAAACATGGTGGATTGTAAAATTGCCTAGCTCTTGATACTGTATAATCAGCAATCAGCTGAGTGTCAAACATAAGGCCCATGGGCACCCCAGAAGCAATTTATCTGGCCCCTGTTATAATGGGGTTCTCACAGCATGATAATTGGGCACTCTCATACCTTGGAAATATGAACAAGATTTGCACATTTTCTCGTCTGCCATTTGCAGCTAATGAGTTTCTATGTGAGAACAAACTGCTTATTTCTGGCCATCATCTTCTTAATGGTGTCACTTTCTGCTTAATTCTGGCTGCAGTCCTAACCACACTTTCTTGAGAGTAAGCCCCATTGAACAAAATAGGACTTCTGAGTAGACCTGGTTAGGATAGTGCCCTATGTCATTGGCCCTCAGTAGGCACCATGAATGCTAACTTTGGCCCTCTGTATGAAATGAGTTTGATATCCCTGATTTTTTACGTGAATGTTGAGAAGCAACACCTGTGGCACCCCATGGGCAAGACATTACCCATGTGATGAGGCTCCCAGTTGCTAGTCCCCATGGAAGGTGACAGTATTGAACTATGGTATCCAAACTGAAAGCAGTAGTCAAGGTAGAAGAACCTACACAATGAAAGACTAGTGTGATTGCTTTGGATAAGCCTGGCAGATACCACATATATTTGTACCCAAAAGATCTAAAAAACATAATATTAAGAAAACATTCATAGTTGTTTGTTAATTTCCTGTAAGGAGTGTGTGTGTGTGTGTGTGTGTGTGTGTGTGTGTGTGTGTGTGTGTGTGTGTGTACAAGCGTTGATGCCTCTTGTGGATTCTGCCAAATCCTGCCAAATTCGAAGTTTAATTTATTTTTCACATTTTTATACCACCTTTCCTCCAAGGAGCTCAGGAGGTGTACATAGTTCCTCCCCTTCTTTTGTTCTCACAAAAATCCTGTGAGGCAAGTGAGGCTAAGAGATAGTGACTAGGCTAAGTTCACTCAGGAAGCTTCATGGCTGAGCAGGTATTTGAATCTTCCAGGGCTGAGCCCAACTCCCAAACCACTACACCATCCTGACTTGTAGTTCCAGTCTATATACTGTATTTAAATATGCATTTTGGAAGGTTTAGTTGTGTACAGTGGCAGCTCCAGCTTTTGGGAATATGTAGCACAAAAGCCCTGCACCACCCAGTAGTGTGCTCTTCCATGTCTTGGAAAGTACAAGTGGATGTCAGCTACCCTTCCCCCACAGTGCTTGGAAACCAGGCACCAGATGTGCATGAGTCCTCCTCCAGGCTGCCACCTGCAGCTACAGGAGTAGAAGTGAAGGAGGACTCTCAGCTGCTCACTGCTCAGTTTCCAGGCACCTTCCTGGCTGAAGCACTATCTGTGGTACTTTCCCAATTGGGTAAAAGAGTAGGTAGACAAGAAGAAACTCCCTTCACTACCTACCACCAAGGCCTAGTAAGGGGGGTAAAGGGGGTAATTTGTACCGGGGCCCAGGAGCCAAAGGAGGGGGCCCAGAAATTTCCTGAGATTTTACAATTACCTATCTACTCAGACTTGTTGCCCACAAGGGATGCTGGCGACACTACCACAACTAGGGATGTTGGGGACACTACTGATGCCATATGGGTTGGTAGACATGGGCTTCAAAGACTTTTCCAGCTGCCTCTACCCTCCCACCACCCTGTTTTGCCCCTCCCTGCCCCTATTCTGCTTTTCCATCACCACTCTCCCCCGCTCTGTTTCACCCCTCCCCCTTTGCAAAGGGGCCCAAAAGAAACTTAGTACCCCCTGATAAAATTCCTCGCCTACCACCATTATAGTTATGGATATGTCACAACAGTAAACTTTCATCTGCCGCTGCCTGTTCACCACTGCCTACTTAGAAGTCTCCCCACTTGGTCTTGGCTGGTTTGTCAGTCATTCATGGGAAGCAGCAGCAGATGGTAAACGTCTGGGTTTCACCAAGTATTGGTCTTGGCATGGGGCCCAGGCTCTGGCCCCACCTTTGAACTTATAAGGGGAATCTCTCCGTACCTCTTCAGCTCAAGTGCACCAAAGAGTGATACCAACAAACATTGGAATGGCTTGCTGATGTCTCGTGTTAGATAGATAGCATTATTCCAATGTATTTGCATTCTCTCTCTCTCTCTCTCTCTCTCTCTCTCTCTCTGGGTGGGTGGGTGGGTGGGTGTATGAGAGACAGAGAGAGAGTGAGAGCAGCACTTTATATAATGATCTCCCCATATCTGATGAGGCTTGAGATTAGTCACAACTGTCACAGATGGTAAGAACCATTGCTTTCTCAATCATTAAAGATCAAATACATATTTATTTATTTATTTGACAGTATTTTTATCCCACCAAACTCCCAAAAGGAACCCAAGGCTTGCAAGATTCAATGTAAGATTAAATAAAAGAGCATAAAATCGCTATTAAATTTATTACAACACAAAATACATTAAAACTTGTAGCAATTAAGAAGATCATGTATGTATCAGATCAACATCACAGATACTTCAAGCTAATTCATTCCAAACGGCCGGAAAGAATATAGCAAGCAGGAACTACCTGTTCATGTTGATCTGTTTGTATAGTTCTAAACCAGGGGTGTCAAACTCATTTCATACCGAGGGCCGAATGACATTCATGATGCCTGCTGAGGGCTGGAAGTGATGTCATTAGGCAGGAAGTGATGTCATTAAACAACTCATAACCAAAAACCAGCACTTTTTCTCACTTGGGAATTCATTAACTTCAAATGACAGAAGAGAAAACACGCAAATCTTTAGCATATTTCAAGATATGGGAGAGCCCAATTTTCATGGGGTCTGCCCTTTTAGCAGTAACTCCTTAGCACTACTCAGCAGCTGAGAGCCTGAGGACTGGATAAAAAGCTTCTGCGGGCCGCATTTGGCCCCCAGGTCTTATGTTTGACACCCCTGTTCTAAAATATCTGCTAGCAACATGACAACATCTGATTCGTATGTACTGTATATATTTTGATTATATACCTCATTCATGAAATTATACGTGACTTAGGGAACTAACTCAGGGAACTCAGGGAACTGGAGGAACTCAAGGAACTCAGGGAACTGGAGGTTGTCCATGACTTTGTGTACCTTGGCTCAACGCTCTCCGACACTCTTTCTCTTGATACGGAGCTAAACAAACGCATCGGTAAAGCAACTACCATGTTTTCCAGACTCACAAAGAGAGTCTGGTCCAACAAGAAGCTGACGGAACATACCAAGATCCAGGTCTACAGAGCTTGCGTCCTGAGTACACTTCTGTACTGCAGCGAGTCATGGACTCTTCGCTCACAACAGGAGAGGAAACTGAATGCATTCCACATGCGCTGCCTCCGACGCATCCTCGGCATCACCTGGCAGGACAAAGTTCCAAACAACACAGTCCTGGAACAAGCTGGAATCCCTAACATGTATGCACTGCTGAAACAGAGACTTCTGTGTTGGCTCGGTCATGTCGTGAGAATGGATGATGGCAGGATCCCAAAGGATCTCCTCTATGGAGAACTCGTGCAAGGAAAGCGCCCTACAGGTAGACCACAGCTGCGATACAAGGACATCTGCAAGAGGGATCTGAAGGCCTTAGCAGTGGACCTCAATAGGTGGGAAAACTTGGCCTCTGAGCGGCCCGCTTGGAGGCAGGCTGTGCAGCATGGACTTTCCCAGTTTGAAGAGACACTTGGCCAACAGACTGAGGCAAAGAGACAAAGAAGGAAGGCCCATAGCCAGGGAGACAGACCAGGGACAGACTGCACTTGCTCCCCGTGTGGAAGGGATTGTCACTTCCGAATCGGCCTTTTCAGCCACACTAGACGCTGTTCCAGAACCACCATTCAGAGAGCGATACCATAGTCTTTCGAGACTGAAGGTTGCCAACTACAGGGAACTAATTATGAAGATCAGAAATGTGGTCACCCTTCTGTCTCACAATCAGGGCTGCTAAATAGTGCTTTAATGATGCAGTTTTATTGGTACCTGTTTACATTCCCAGCAAAAATAAATCCCATACAAAAATGCACCTAAGACTGCAACAAGCCAAGTACACCTGCTCTCAGAAGTGAGCTTCACTGACGCATGTCTACTCAGAAGCGAGTCCTATTATAGTCAACTCTTAGAGGTAGGTGAAAACTGTTTTCTTTTTTCATAGATTTTGGTGTTTTCCAAAGTTAGAAGTGCAGAAAGTGGACGCGCATGTTTTTATTCCAAGGGTACATTTTTAGGAATTATACTGTATTGGCAACCTTCAGTCTCGAAAGACTATGGTATCGCGCTCTGAAAGGTGGTTCTGGCACAGCGTCTAGTGTGGCTGAAAAGGCCAATCCGGGAGTGACAATCCCTTCCACACCGGGAGCAAGTGCAGTCTGTCCCTGGTCTGTCTCCCTGGCTATGGGCCTTCCTTCTTTGCCTCTTAGCCTCAGACTGTTGGCAAAGTGTCTCTTCAAACTGGGAAAGGCCCATATTCCAAATTTTTAGGAATTATAATGATGAATTATCACTTTAAAAGTGTACTAGGTAGGTGACATAGGTAGTATATAGCATCAGCAGATGTTGCCACATGGATGTAGAAGTGTTACAGAATATGTAGAGGGGTCACAGCCCAATCCTATCCACACTTTCCTGAGAGTAAGCCCAATTGACTCTAGTGGGACTTACTTCTGAGTAGACACGCATAGGATTGGGCTGCCAGAGGTTTAATGCAGTGGTTCCCAAACTTGTTAGCACCAGGACCACTTTTTAAAACAACACTGTATTGGGACCCACTTAGGTTTACCAGACTTTTAAAAAAGATCTAGAGAGAAATAATATTTTATTTATTTATAAATAATAACAACCAGAAAGAAAGACCCACAAACATTTATCTCCCTATATTTACACATACTTGCAAACTGCAGGAGCTGAGCTCTTTGCAGGGCAATCAGCAGCTTCAACACCCGATTTCTGAATCAGCTGCGGCCTCCCACAGCTGCAGCCACTGGGACTGGTTTTGTGCAGCAAGCAGAGAAGTCCAACCGGAACCGGAAGTGCTGGATGGGTGGAACTCTTCACCTACCCTTAACTCTTTGGCCCCGCCGCTCTCTTTCCCTGAATGATGCCAGCCTCCAGGCCCGCCCCCGCCTCCCACCCACCAATTGGTGGAACCGCCTGCTTGTCAGATGACCGATCCAATCAGAGCCAGCCCCGCCCTATTGTTGGTCTGTGTGCGGCCTTTTCCCTTCTCTCTCCTCAACCCCGCCCATGTGCTACGCCAAGGCCAGAAGGGGCGGGACCGGAGCCCCCAAGCCGCTTTCCATTCGACAAGACGCTTGCTCGTCAACGGCGCATCCAATCGGAAGCGGCCGTGAGCGTCCCTCCTTGCCATTGATTGTTATTACTGAGGGAAGCGGCTGAGGTACCGGGAGTGCGGCGAAGAGCAGGAAGGCGGGTCGGTGCCAGGACTGGGGGCTCCCTGAGGTGGGGGCGGGGTGGCCACGCCCTTTGCCTCAGCTGAGGGGTGGGGGCGGGGTGAGGAGAAGCGCCGGGCCTCCCCTCAGAGCTTCCCGCTCTCCCTCCCGCAGGCCTGGCAGCGCTGGAGTCCCGACCGCCCTCCTGGGAGACGCCCCGGACCCCGCCGGCTCCCGCCCCGCCCATGTCCAGGGAACGCGGGCTGGCCGCCGCCCCGTCGCCTCCGCCGCTTCTGCCTTCCGCCGCCGCCAGGACGCGCCCGGCCCGAGAGCCGCCGCCGCCATGGCTGAGCTGGGCCAGGAGGTCGTCCACCTGGTGTGGGGCAAGCAGCCCGGCTCGCACGGCCTCGCCGACACCATCTTCTGTCGCTGGGCGCAAGGTAGGCGCCCCGCCCCGCTCACAGCCCGCGCCCCTCCGCCCACTGGTCCGCACAGCTCCCCTCCCCCTCTGACCACTAGCCTGCACAGCCCCGCTCCCCTCCGCCTCCTCCCCACTGGTCCACACTACCCACTTCCCCTCCCCTCCTCTCACCACTGGTCTGTATAGCCCCATTCCTCCCCGATCACTGGTCCACACAGCTCCTCTTCACCTCCCCCCACCACTGACCCACCCTACCCACTTCCTCTCACCACTGGTCTGCACTCCTCCTCTTCCCCACTGCCCACACAACCCCACTTCCCCTCCCCACTGGCCTACACATCCTCACTCCTCTTCTCCCCCTCTGCCCACTGGTCCACACAGCTCCACTTCCTCTCTCCCTCCAACCACTGGTCTGCACAGCCCCACTCCCTCTCTAACCACTGGTCCATACAGCCCTGCTCCTCCTCCCTCTCCCCATTATTAATTTGCCACACTTCTATTCCCATGTGTAACCACCATTGGTTTCCCAATCTTGACTTAGGCCAGTGCTTCCCTTGGACTTCTTACCCCCTCCCCATCCATCTGTGGCTTCTTACATGGAGGGTGAGGCAAGAGGAGTCACATTTGTGGAATAACTGCTTTCTATTGATATGGCATTGTGAGGGAGAGGTGGGTTCTTTCCAATTTGCTTGGGGTTAAGGGATCTTTCTGTAAGGTGACTCTCAAGGCAAAATGCTCCCTCCCTTTTATCTATCTCCTTGTACTTGACAACATCCTATCTTCTAATTTGAGTCGTAGTTTTCAACCTCTTTCATGTCTTGACCTCTATAAATAAACAATAAAGTATGACACTGGAGGCTTACAGCTGATTCCGCCCACTCCAATCCCTGCCCATACTGTTTCCCTTAACTTCTTGTATCTTCACAACAACACTGTGAGGTAGCATCCTGAGCAGGGCTGACCTTAGAAGCTGTTGAACTCAGTTTTGGTATCGGGGACCCCTCCAAAAGAGGAAGAGGTTTCATGACCGTACAGGGGTCTTGACCCACAGATTGAAGAACACTGTCTTAGACAGATGCTTCCCTTGGATCTTGGACTTGCTGCTCCCCCCCATCCATGACTTCTTATATGGAGGGTTGGGCAAAGGCAGGGCAAGAGTCCTCAGAAAAGGGCTGACCTTTTTTTGTTGATTTAGCATTGAACTGTGAAGAGGTCTTTCCAATTTGCGGAAGGCAGGTAAGGGACAGGTAACATGACTCTCAAGATAAGATGCTCCATCCCCTTCTATGCTTTCTTGTACTTGACAACTTCCTGACTTCTAACTGGCATGAAGGGATCCAGATATTCCAAGGTAGGCGTAAGCATGATATATGCAAGGTGCCCACCTGCCCTATATGAGCTGGGGTGGGTCTTGCATGATGTAGTTGAGAAACAGATTTTTGGTTTTTAAAGAAATGCCTTTTTATCACCTGCTACTGGAGATTAGATGCCTCTTTTTACCTGCTCCCTTATCTATGTCTATAATCAAAATAATCATGCCTACTAGTGGGGTGTGTGTGTTTGAATAATGCTATTTATTGTAAATAGCAGCAACTGCTGCATTGTTGACATGAATGCTACTGGTTGTATTTGATCACATGTGTAGGTCAAGAGCTTCAGGCTGTTTTCAGATAATTGTTCCAGTCATGTTGATTTGTTTTTCTGCTCAGTTTCCACAGTGTCTTCTTGCATATTATTTTACCTGTCTAGCTGACAGATCTGGAAAAATCCTGGGTGTGTAAACTGTACAGGCATGTAGAATATTTCCTCTGGTACCCAGGAATCTGCATTTTTTTGTCTATAACACTTCTGACTTCTACAAATGTTTCTTAATTTGGAGTCTGAAATCCTTTGGTGTCAATTTCAAAGGCAAAGCAAGTCCAATTTCAGAAGCATATGCAGGATAAGGCCTCAGCATTTTTTAAATATAGACTTGATCTTGGTTGATGTTAGAAGTAATGGTGTTTAACTTGTCCATGAATAATGAATATAAACACTTTTTAAAAATTCCTTTATAGTGGGGATAAGGAGCAGCAGGAACAATTTCTGGGCTAGGATAGGATATGAAATGTACCCCTCCTCCACCCGTCAATGGCAAAATTTTGGGTTGTCCTTGTGGTCTTTTTGCACAGATACCAGGGTTTCTTTTTATTATTTGTTAATGATGTACCTGTATTTGGTTGTGTCCTTTAGAACTGTATTTTGTAACTTCCCAGAGAAGAGAAATTACTCATTGTGAATACTGCAGAAGTGTAATTAACATTGTGATTCAGTCCTGTGGTCCAGTTAAGAGAACCACCAGCAATCAAATCAAGTGCTTAGCGAGCAGTTTTGAACCATGTAAAACTAATTCCAAATGTAGCAGAAATATCTCAGCTGTAAAAATGAGCAGCTATGCAATATCTCAATCATAGTAAATCAAACGCAGTGTCGTACCCAGATAATTCCCTAGCAACTCAAGAAAAGCAACAATAATATTAGTCCGGCAATGATGACGACATTTAATCATGCCATCCTTTCTGCCAACCCTAAGCATAGGTATATGACAATAAGGCTAATTAAGTTACTGTTTTACAACAAAATTTACTGATGAAAGGAAGTATAAGAATATTTGTCCAGAGGTTAATCTCAGTGGTACTGAATAGACAACCAGGAGACATAATTTGATTTTCTTCCTGTGGTCATACTGCCTCTTCTTCCAAATGCAAATCTGGTCATGGTTGACATGTTTCAACAGCAAAACATTAATTCGTGGTTATAATCATGTGTGTTGAATCAGTTTTTCTATTTAATAACATGGTAACAGTGGGGCCTCTGAGAATACAAACTTGATACAATAACCACCCTTTGTTTTTTATATTGATCTGCCTACCATGTTTGTATGGGTCCTCTCCCCTTATGCTTAGTGTGATTTACCCTTCAATATTGTGACTGTTCCCTTTTGTGTGCAGTTTGCCAATTTTGGCATTGAATTCTTTTCCCTTTACTTTCTCTGTTGCATAGGTTTGTGAGTCTCATTTTGAGGTTGCACTGTGTACAGTTAATATCCTGTACTGACCCTACTGGTTATTACTCAGCTGGTGCTTTTATATTCTGGTTTTTAATGAGTTATGCTGTTCTTTCACTATTATTATGGATCCTCTTCCTGCCTCTGGACAGCAAGATGATGAGCGAGTGAAGGGTGACCAGTGTATTTGGCTGCTTTGTTTTAGGGTGCTGAAGGGAGTCATTCATTGATGCTGTATATTTGAATTGAAGGACTAGGGTTTGTGTTGGTGCCCGAGACATTATGGGGTTATATATAGGTCATACCTCATTATCCACTGGGGCTTCTGTTTCGGAACCCCCAGTGGATAAAAAATCAGTGGATAGCATATAATTGGAAAAATAACTTTAAAGACCCACTTCTAGGTTTCTTTCTCCACAATTGTCACACCAGAATGCATTGGAATAGATGCTGTACTGCATTCAGTGACTAGATGGGGTGAATAATGAATGTAGTGGAATGAAATTATAATTATTTAACAGCGCAAAGGTGGGAAATCGGATTCTGGTACTTTTTTTCCTTGTTACAAGGCATTTAAAGGTGGACCTTGATATTGGTGGTGAGTCAAATCAGTGAAAACCAAGGTCCCACCTGCGTCTGTTCCTGTGGAAATGTGGTGTCATGACATGTTTGTCTATGTGGTGTAATGTCTTTGATTTATTAAAGATTCTGCTTTGATTGTGCTTCAGGTATGTGAAATACTGCTTAATTTTTTTGGCCAAGAGTAGGGTCTTAATTCAGGCAAGTGTCATTATGCATTTCTCACACAATGCCATTAGTTGGCATCAGGATCTACAGTGTGTGATTTGAGCAAAGCATTGCAAAGTGGCATTGCCCAAGTTACTTGCCCCAGTACAAGGGGTAGCTTTCTGACTGCACTTGTATTAATAGTACTTGAAATGAACTATATGGAGTAGTCCTTGGTGTGAGGGGATTTTTGAGTAAGATTGGATCAATATTCACAGTGCATTTCCCCGTTGACTTGGCAGTATGTTTTTCCTCTTCTCTTATGTAGATTTATCTTTTTTTTCTTCTCAGTTTCTTCTATAACCTTCTTTTTTTGGCCTTTGGTAACTTTATTTGGTTATAGAAGGAACTCTGATCTTTTGTCAGTAGCTATTCTGTTTTCTCCTCCTTCCAAGGCTGTTAACCTACCACAGTTGTTAGCCTGTCTGGTCGCCTTGTTCTTATACTTGGTAGTTGCATCACAGAGTGGTTTTTAAGTAGGTTCAGTGGGTCCAGGAGTGTAGAGGTGCTCAAGGGTAGTGGTGTGTCCAGTTAACTTGATATTGTGCTGTCAGCTTCTTTGCAGTCTTGCTGTTTTGGGGTTATGGCCTTCATCCTTCCCCCAGGGGTGTCCTTTTGATGGGAGGATGCCCATAGGGGCAGGCCAGGCTTGGTCAAGTGGTTCCTTGCCAAGCCTAAAGGTGTGTGCTTCAGAGGGACTATCTTTTCTTTTTCTTAGGTGTGCTTTCCTTTCCCATTTCCCCCAAATGCTCCTTGCTCCCTTCTCTCATTTTCCAGTCTCACTGGGAAAGGAAAATGACTTCCTACCCCATAACTCTTTCTTTCTATGGACCTGGTTCTGCTTATGCCCACCATCTGTATTGGTTAGTCATTTGTCCTCTCCAATCCTTCTGTCTTTCTCTGTTACCATTTCTCATGTTAGTCTCTCTTTTGCCTTGTGTCTAGCACTCTGACTCCATCTCTACCCTGACATGTTTCTCTCTTATTTATTTATTTTGAGAGTTATATCCTGCCTTTTCCATGCAGAAGCAGATGCCCAAAGCGGCTTACAAAGCTCCATAATAGAGTACAAATGAGTTTGTTACAATAATTGTTCTATGGACCCTTTTCTTCCTGATGGAATGGCAAGTTCATCACATCTGGCATGTCCATCACATCTGGGTAGGCCTTCAGGAGCAGTTTCAAGTCAGCCAAGCTGTAAACAGTGTCTCTTCCTGGCTCTTATATTGTCAATGACAGCTTTATCAGCTTTCAGTCTGCCATCCAAAATTCATTCAGGATTGTTCCTGCTTAGCATTCTTCCAGCAGCCTTCTGCTCAAGCATCAGACCATGCCTGCTACTGTTTTCCTCCTCCCTGTCTGTCCCTGCCCCCTTAAGACCCTTATAAAGCACCATTGGCTGGTCTCTGGCTGGGTTGGCTCACACCTTTGTCATGTTTCTCTTAAGATAGACTTCAGTTGTTTGAATCAGAACTTGACCTCATTTAACATTGTACATTTTGCAAATGCACTTTGATTGGCGTGGTGTAGGAAAAGGTAAATTAGTCTGCAATCCTAGCTACACTTTCCTAGGAGTAAACCCCATTGACTGTAATGGAACTTGCTTCTGAGAAGACATGCTTAGGATTGGGCTGTAGGTGATGCTGCTGCATGTTGGACAAGTATTGGTATGCTTGATCTTGCTAAAGTAAGTGATTGACAGCTAAGTGAGGGTCAGACTAAATCTGTCACTGCTCTAGCTGTTTGTCACTGCTCCAGCTGTTGTACTTTAACTGTTACCACTCCCCAAACAAATCTCAGAGTTGCTGTAAGTTCCTGAGAACATTAGTATAGTGAAAAGAACTGACTAGAGTAGTGGTTCTCGAACTCTCGAGGAGTTCAAGTCATTGAATTGAGGTAAGTCATTGAAGGGGAGGGGTGAAGGCAGCAACTCAGTCCCCAAAATTGTGCTGCTGCCAGGGATAGGGGCCAGTCCCAGCCTTCTGGGTGGTCTGGGTAGCCTGCGAACCCCTATGTAGAACTCCCCAAGCCTTGAAACTGCTAAAAAAAACCCACATCCACTTCCAGTTTCATGACAAAACCTGGAAGTGTGTGGTTTTTTTTACTATTTTTAGTCCTTTGGAGGCCTGAGGAGCCCTGCATGGGAGTCTGCAGGCTTCCTGGAGGAGGCTGGAGCTGGCTGTAGGTAAGTGTACAGCCCTCCCCCCCATAGCAGCATAATTCTGGGATTGTGTTGTTGCCTTCCTTGTCTCTTAAGGGGCCAGAGTCAGGGCTTGCCAGGCTGGTTGGTCGTGACCCAACAGTTTGAGAACCCCTGGACTAGAGTGTTGGGAATTGTAAGATAGGGTCTGGGAATACTGGATATGGCTCTGCGCAGCTTGACTCTGGCAAATAAAAAGTGTTCTTGATCAAGGAGCATTACTTTGGAAACAACTAACATAATTTTGGTTCTCATTCTTAGGGTTTGTGTTCAGTGAATCAGAATCTACTGCATTAGAACAATTTGAAGGAGGCCCTTGTGCTGTGATCGCACCTGTTCAGGTAATCCTACAGTAGCTTGTGGGATCTATGTAAATTTGATACATTCTTATTTGAACTCTCTATCCTTAGCCTTTCTTCTCTCTATAGCAACCCTCTGTGATTCCTGAAAAAACCTGCTCTTGAGAGTTAGGAAGCCTTCTGCAGTGGAATGGCATGCGGCAATGGGGGGGGGGGCTATGAAGGGAAGGGGAAATCTGTGAAAATTATACCTCTCCAGTAAATGGAAGTACCTTTCATTCACGCACAATTTATGATGCAGCCCAATATTTCTAAGAATTCATGTTCATGTTCCATGTATTTCTATAATATTTAATTTATGATAAAAATTGTCAGTGTGTTAATGCTCTGGGATAGAGGTAGATTTGCGCTCCCACACTTGATCTGATTTCTTAGGTTAAGAGAGAAAGAGTATATGTGCATGAGAAGACTGGTCAGTTCCAGTGCATAGAGCCTGTTAAAGTTGAGCCATTTTGTAAACAGTTCAGCTATGTATAATAATCAGATGACAGAATGAGCTTTAAAAAAACTTAAAATGTATTTTTGCCAAGGGGGGGGGGATAGTTTTTAGTCATTGGAAATATATTATATTAGCTTTAATCTTAGCCAAAAAAAAGTTGAAAATGGCATGGTAGAGCAAATGGGAACACTTTGCACCACTGAAGGAAAAAAATGGATCATACGTTTCTGATATGTCAATATTATTTTTAATATAAGGCGTTCCTTCTGAAGAAGCTTTTAACTTGTGAGAAATCTACCTGGAGACAATGTGAAGGTAACTACAAACCTACTTCTCCAAGAGGGTTTTGATTCAGTATTTTCCAGCAAATGAGCTGTGCTAAGCGAAACCATAGTTCACTATTATCAGTGAGTAATGTTCTTCTGTAGTAATTTTAATATGCATTTGTATTCTAACTGCAGTATTTGATGATGATTTCACAGAGGTCTAGAATTCAGCACTGAAAGCCTTAAATGGTTCATCATGAAGCCTCAAATCCTACAAATGGAATCATCGTGCAAGTTAGGCTAATTGCAAAAATTTTTATTTGCATGCTTTCTTCTGACTGAAGAATCTTTTAAAAAAACTTTTGGGACTGGAGATGGGCTGGGACTCATTGAACATTGCAATCAATAAGATTAACGAGGAAACTGGAACTATGGCCAGTGAAAAAGTCTTGCCCACCTTCCTCAAGTCTCTGAGGCTTAGCAGAAACTACCCACATGTATAGGGCTGTGTTTTTAGAAAGCAAGCAAGCAGACTCCCCAGGGGTCTGGCAAAGCTGTCAGATTCTAAACACAAATAATAAGTGTTTGTAAGGCTGAATTTTTGTGATAAACACAAATGGTAAACAGGTTCATAGAATATGGTGTACGTTTTAAATTCTAATTGCATATTTAAGACAAATCGGAATTCATCATGCGGTTTACTGTGAATTATCCAACTGTAGGAGTGTCCTACAGTTATAGGCAAAAATGTCTTACAACTGTCTTCATCTAACTATTGTTTTTCCTCTCCACATCATGCCTCCTGTGTTCCTTTTCCTGCTCAAACATGCACTGTTCCCTTCCCTGCTGTCAGAAATTTGTAGGGATTGTATGTGAAAAGAAAGTACTCTTTCACTTGTGTTTTACTAAACTAAGATGGAGGAGACCTCTTAATGCCTGCTTGCCTCCCTCCTGTGTTCAAACACAAAATACTTGGTTTTTATTTGTCCCCTTTGCTCCCTAAAATGGCTTTCTGCCAAAGTGGATAACTTGGATTGGCAACCGAGGTGCAAGGTAGCCCTCCAGGAATGGATTTAATCCATAGACTGCAAATTGACAGCCTTTCTCAGAAGCTACCTTTAAACCTGCAAATGTTTTCCATTAGAAAACCTTGGTTTAGATGGAGCAGTATTGAATATTGCTAGCTGTATTGTCCTTTCAAAATTCTGTTTGTTCTTCAAATATTTCAGAGGAAGAGCAGAAGAATCTCCTTTGTCATACATTATGTGATATTTTGGAACTGTCCTGCTCTGATAATTCAGAATCGTACTGCTTGGCAACATGGCAAAGAGGAAAAACTGCTGAAGAAACTGCTAGTATTTCTGAGAGCCCACCTGAGTCAAGTCACCAAGAGGAGCAGCCCTGTAAGATATGTCTTGTATAACGTGATTTCAAGCAGAGCTTTACATTTTTTTAATAAGCCTGGTTAAAAAAATATATATTGTACTACAGTCTTCTGTCCTACTTCTGTCTCATACTAGCAGTGATAAATGTTGTAGTATTACAGAACTACAGCTCTAGCATAATTATATTCATTCAAATTTCATGGATCTAAAATTGTTGATAAGAAGTCTTAGGATTAGTGGTGCATCCCATTTTGGCAGCACCAGGCAACCCAAACTGTTCAAAATCAGGGCTTGTGATGTTCAGATTAAGAGCACTTTTTTTATAAAAATTGTTTTAACAGATTAATCAGACAATAGATCTTTTTTTAAAAAAAATGTTGTGGAAATTGTAGTAGTCTTTCAGGTCATTTAGGAAATCTAAAGTCAATTGAAAGAAATCAGTTCAGTTTTTCTGAGTGAATTGCAAGGCTGCTGTGCTTCTGCAGCAGACTTTAAGAGCAGTGGTATTCAAACTGGGGTGTTACGATGCCCCAGCCTGAAGGCCCTGGCCTCTGCCCCCTTAAGGGGCAGGGGGAAAGGCAACAAAGCGATCCCCAGGAGTTGCTCAGGGGGCTGCAGGGACTGGGATGCACTCACTCTGCAAAACTGGAAGTGGAGCGCGATCGTTCCACTTTCACTTTTGGAAGCCTGGGGAGCCCTGCAGATGCTCGCACAGGGATCCCCGCACCCCAGGACGGCTGCTGTAGGGACTGGTGAGTGCATCCCAGTCCCAACAGCCCCCT
Organism: Tiliqua scincoides; assembly: GCF_035046505.1. Taxonomy (NCBI): domain Eukaryota; kingdom Metazoa; phylum Chordata; class Lepidosauria; order Squamata; family Scincidae; genus Tiliqua; species Tiliqua scincoides. Next base: position 23,601,665 of record NC_089825.1, read on the forward strand.
GAGCAGCGCAACCCTGGGGATCATATCGCTGCCTTCCCCCCCACCCCCACTGCCTCCCTCCCTTCCCCTGCAAGGACTTACTGCGGTTTCCAGACTCTCTGAGACGGTTTGTTCTCTCAAGGATTCTCTTGAATTTGTCAACTTCCAGCATGTGCCTGAGTGGGCTGGTCCTGAGGACCTGACAACATGCAGGTTTCCTAAACTGTTCTGTAATCTTTGGTATGTCTCGAGATTACCGTGGATGTAGTTCCTGTAACAGTTGTTTGGTACCCGTTCTGCACTGTGGCACTATCAGGTCATGTAGAATGAGTAAAAGGTGGTAGATTGTTTGGAAGAGAGATTTATAACACTGTATGTGACTATTCTTGTCAATCTATTGATAACAGCAAATATAAATTACTTTTTTCCGAGTCTGTAACAGTAAAGTAAGAAATTAGACCCTTCCTTCCTTCCACTGCAAAAGTAACTTCTGGTAACGTACTGACTGCTTGTAGAAAATACTAAGAAACCATTTTGATTTCATGACTTTTTGAAACTGGCATTATGATCGCCTTCTGGTAAAAGACAGAGCCATGCTACCGTCATGCCAGTGGTCTCTGCTTGTGCTTATCTTAACATTTATCAATTTCTCAGCTTCTCATTATTTTATATTCTACCCTTGTAGTATTCAGCAGAGTTATTCAGTATCAGCTTTTGGGTTCTGAATGTATGTGAAGAATCTGGATTTTGAGATGAAAATTCAAATCAGACTGATAACTGATAACATTTGAAATGTTCTCGCTTCCAAGAATCTTCACTGGAAAGAGTTTTGTTTTTGTTGCTGAATTGTTTTTGTTGTGATTTCACAGTTAGCTCTCTTGAGTGTATTTATATTTAAGGGCAGGATATGGTAAAGCCAAAAAATACGCAATTAAGTTTAAAGCATCAAGGCGTTATAAAATGCAAGTGCATTCTTGCAAAACTAGAACATAGCAAATTAAAATCAAATTCAGCCTAAGTTTTGAAAAGATCTGGGGAAATAACATTTTAATATCCTTTTCCTGAACAGGGTATAGCCACAAGTACTACAGGGAAGTACCATAGCCAGATGTACACACTTGCAATATTCCAATTAAATATTTACATGGAATGTATTAAGGGGAAAAAGGCATATGTATTTTGGAATAGATCAGTGCACAATTAATAAGGTAGATGCTTAAAATTGCAATGTTAGGATCCAGAGTACTAGGTGAGGTGTTCTGAACTCCCTCTGACCAATAAGAGCAGTACCCCACCAGGTATGAGGGATTGCTAAAACATTCTGCTATCACCACCACCTTCATGCATATGTCTCTTTGGATCCCAGCCAAAGTCTTCTGTGTCTTATACGCTGAATAGTTACTATCTTAGGCTATTTTATATTGTTCATAACTTGTGATTTGAGAGGCTGGGAGAATTAGTGGTGCTGGACAGCCCATAGTGATTTACTGGAACAATAATTTTATTGTAAATCTAATAGTAAATAGATGTTCTAAGCATTTTTCTGCTAAATAAGGATCACTCCAAAAATATAAGAGTTTTGACTTGTTAAATCATGTTTTTTATATAGATCTGACTTCACATAAAGTTTGACATTTTTTCTTTTTATACTCTGTTCAACAGTGAATTGGGCTACAGTTGCTTTATTTCAACCTTCCTGTTTTACACAGGATTTTTTCTTTCAATTGTGTTCCTCTATTCAGAGTTCACCTTTTAATGTATTGTTTCTGCCATTCCAGTCAGTTGAGTAGTATCAATGTGATATTGGCAATCAAGACTCAGATTGCCAATGCAAAGTCTACTTGTTTCATCTGCTTTATGTTGTGTACATCTATGACTTGTTTGCTATCCATTGATTGTAGTAGTGCAGTTTGCAGGTTCAGGGATTTCTTTATCATTATTTCCTCAAGCTGTTTTCTTGAGTCGGTCATAATGTAGAATTCAGTTGGATACAGTGGAAACTTGAATCAAATTCAGAATATTTTCTTTATGACCTACCATTCATCCCTACTTATGAGTCCAAAATAAGCATTTTGTTATACTAAAGCTTCCCGCAGCAAACTTTGTACTTCACCATCCAAAATAATTTTTTAGAAGACTGTATAATTTAGTACTATTCTGGTTTTTCTCTGAATATTTAATCAGGACTGCTTTTTAAGGGATGCCATTCAATCACAAGTTGCAGTTCAAAATTTTTCCTATGGCATCAGTGCTAGATTTACCCCTAATGTTAACTTTTGCATTCGTTTAATAGACATCTTAATCCTTAGCCTTTCAAAAAAAATTTTTTTTACAGTTAACTTTTAACTTTTAGCCGCCCTGGGTCCCTTTGGAGCCGCCCTGGGTCCCTTTGGGGAGAAGGGCGGGATAAAAATAAAGTATTATTATTATTATTATTATTATTATTATTATTAAAGTTCAAACTGCTTATCCTCATACTTGTTAAATTCCATAGGTGATAGCTGTCCTGACCCATTTTGCTTATATCCTGCAAGCACTGTAATTACACAAATCATATATGGAGAAAAAAACGCTTTTATTTTCTTTCCAAAAATGAGGAAAAGGTGATAAAGTCTACTGAGCCTGTGAAGGCACTAAATGCTGTATTTTTTCCTAGTTATAGAACAGAAAATTCTAAACCATATATAGGAAGATAAACGTTGCCTAAAAAGGCATCCAGCATAAGTCTAATTGATTTGTGTTACAGCAAACTCTATTGTGATGCAAAAAATTAAAGAAAATACAGCGTCCTTTTGTTCAGTCCTGTTCTGAAATGGTTCAGATAACTATACTTTGTTGTCAAGTAGACTTTGTAAGAGGACTAGTAGACTGATGTGTTTGGTATATTTATGCTTGTTGACTCTCTCCTCTGTGGTTGTCATAACTCATGCAAAATGGACTGAAAGTTTTCAAGGCTATTAAACTTAACTGGTTTATTAGTCTTGGCAATATTTTGTTGTTGAGCCTTAATTGCTTGTGCATCAAGTTAACTGTTTGGTGGAAACCTAGATGGTTGCATTAAACTGGCTTGTACCATGTAGCTCTGCAAATGGGGGTGGGAATGGAGTTAAAATAAGAGGTGTGAAAGTATTTTAGCTTGCTGTGTGTTCTTGTGTCACTTTTTGCCATGTGTAGTGCTGAAAAGTGTCTCTTGTGTATAGCTGCCTTGGCTGTCGAAGAGCTTGGCTTTGAGCGATTTCATGCATTAATTCAGTAAGTAACATGTTGGAGCACTTAAAATACACTATCTTGTAGTCCACAATAAACAATTTAAGGTTCATTTTGTTGAACATCAATGTTAAAACCTACTTATAAGTAGACCCCAGCAAGATATTGCTTTAAATACTTTTTTAAAGCGTCAATTATCCAAATCTTTACTACTAACCTGTTTTTTGTGGAAGTTTGAATTCACATTTTTCTAACTTCCAGCATTGGCTTAAGTTAAATTGGGCATTTAAGGTGGTCCTGATTGCAAGGTAGTTCTGTAAGCCACATATATTTACCAAAAAATTGCATGATTTAATCAGTCCAGATGTTCATTCAATCACCCCAGCATTTTGTGTATGGAATAGTTGAATTTTGCACTTCATTGGAGCATAAAAGCTAACTTTGTGTGGGCAGATAGGTGAATGTGCCCAGCAACTAGTGTTGCTTACTTCATGGTCAGGTGTATTTCAGTCTCCTGCTGATAGCAGATTTGTACTGTGGATGGCTTCTGAAAGAAGCCTCACAGTACCATTCAACTGTTAAAAGCAGTAGGAAAGAGGGACACCAGAATGAACATACTTCCAATAGAACTTGTGTAAGTACAGGAGTTAGTGTGCAGTGTTCTGTGCTTGCAGTTCTCTGAATCAGAACCTGTGTACCTGATATTTCTGTTTCACACTAGTTCTGTTAAGATTATGTTTGAGCACTCTTGTTTGATAAGAGGCAATGTGGTTAACTGCACAGTTATGCGCTCACAAAACTTAGCGTCATTAAAATGTAGTGATTATCTACATATAAGAACTACTAACGTCAACATCACATGAGAAATCTGACTTCCAAAATTCTGACAGATGCTGGCATATTGACACCACTAGTCTTGTGTATCTGCTATAACTACTTGCTTTTCTTTTGCAGACAATTGCAAATGATGATGTTGAATTTGTGTTAATCACAGATAACTACTGTCTGATCTCAGCATATAATAGCACCTTTTATTACTCTGCATTGTGTTTATCAGATGTGAAAATCTTACTCTGTAACTGTCAGTCCAGTGCAATGTTTGATTTGCTTTTCTCTTTAATCTTCAGCAAGCAATCATTCACAAGCTTTCCCGATTTTAAAGACGCAGTTTGGAATCAGTATTCAGTCTGGACAAACAGATTTGGAGTGTTGCTTTTTCTGTATTCTGTGATACTGACCAAGGTTTGTTAAATGTTTAGCATTGATACAAAAACGTGTTAAGAAATGAAGTTCGTTTCAGAAATCTGGAAAGTGACTTCCTTATTTGCATCTTGCATAAGTACACTTTTTAAAAACTCCTTTCAGGGTCTCCTTAGATATTATTGCATTTCCTGAACGATATACTGTGCTTTAAAAGGAAAACACTTATTAGTTAAGATCTAAAAAACTGTTCTGTTCTGTCCTAACCTGACTGGTGTATCTAGTGATGTTTGGTACACTAGCGCAATACCATGTTTTCATTGCAGGTTACGCAATCCCTCTGTTAGGAAAATGACTCTGTAGTCTTTCTCTATTTAAGATTTTAGAAGTTCCCCAACTTTTATGGTAGAAAATCTGAGACCACTTTATGAGGAGGCCTTCTGTCGCAGAGGAATGAGGGAGGGGGGAGCAAAAGGACTTGTTCTTTTTGCTGCATCCCCTTCACTACTATGCATAGTTTGAGAGTGTATGTACTGGGAGAAAAATTTCTGTGTTGTAAGAGGAGTGGCTATAAGTTCATTTATTAATCACTGCCTGTATTTGCACCCTGTTTATCACATTTAACTTCAATAGTCTATGATCACATCTTTAGTACTGTATTTTTAAATGGTTGTCACCTTTGCACTATGGGATAAGTTGTCATTACATAGGACTGTTAATTAGCATGTCCATTCTTTGTTCCAACAAATAACTGAACTGCCAGCACCTTGGTCTATATTCAACATCCATTCTTTCCATAGTGTAATGGCAATAATTGCTACACTAGTCCAAAACAGTGCAGCCAGTTACCAACATTATTTACCTTTGATACTTAAGGACAAACTTCCATATGACATTAAGCCCCTCATTGCCACTTGCATGCTTATGTCTGCTAAATAGCAGCCATGGAGTGGGGGGGGGGAGAGGGGATTTTAGCCCTTTGCCCCCACTGTGGTCCCAGTTCAAATTGCACTTATAACTGCTGTTTGTACCAAGCAGGAAGCATTGCCAGCAGCATGCTTAACATAATATGCAGCATGGTCCTAACATTCAGGTTTGTAGCAGAAATTTAAGGGGCAGTTGTTCCATGTTAGTATTGACCTGATTTCTGGGGGCAGAAACAATTTCTTAACAGGAAGCATGTAGTCAGTTTATCAGTAAATGCTCCTGTCTTCCAGGGTATTGAAAATATAAAGAATGAAATTGAAGATTCAACAGAGCCTTTGATAGATCCTGTTTATGGTCATGGAAGGTAAACTTTTCTTAAATTGCATTTCTTTTAGAAATGTTTTTCTTAGAATTGATTTATAAAGAAACTGAAAGGTATCAGAGGCTTTGTAATTTTTTAGTGCTTTTTATTTTTTCTTATTTACTTTTTCTCACTCCAGCAGTGACTTTTCTAGTGGCTGCCTGCTGGTGTTCTTTTGCATCTTTTTAGATTGTGAGCCCTTTTGGGACAGGGAGCCATTAGTTATTTGATTTTCTCTGTGAACTGCTTTGTGAGCTTTCTATTGAAAAGTGGTATATAAAAACTGTTAATAATATTGAGTAAGGGAGTGGCGATTGCACCGTTGAACAAACTGAAATGGCTGCCCTCACCATTTACTTTTTCAGTTTACTGTATCTTTAATAAATGTTAAAGTTGTGATAGTGACATCTGAATTGCCTTGCCTTGTTTATATTTTAAAAAACACAAACATAACTTATCTGCGCATCTGAAAGCCTGTTTTCTTCTCACAGCCAAAGCTTAATTAACCTCTTGTTAACGGGGCATGCAGTTTCTAACGTATGGGATGGAGACAGGGAATGCTCTGGAATGAGTAAGTTCATATTTGATTTGTCTAGCTGTGATGTGGCCCTCACAAATCAAGTATATTTGTATAGTAAAATTTGTTTCCATTCCATTTAAAAAAGAGGTAATCTTAAAGTATAGCTGTGGTTTATAGTAATGCATTTTTTCCCTGTTCATAATGATTGCCATTATTCATCTTGTATCACTGTACTTTTTGTGGTCTTCCATGTTAATTCAAAATGCTAGTTATCTGCTGTGTGGCAAACTGATTTCCACAATTTCTTCCTGATTTCTGATCACACTGTTTATAGCATACTGCAGAAATATCACCTCTGGTTTGTTTTTCAATTTAATCTTTTCCTGCCTCTTTGTTTCCTTGGATCTTGGCTAAATGTTCAGTATTTTTGCTTTAAACAAACGGATGGAGGAATAGAATCTTGCATGTAGAAGGGGATTGGAAACTACCCTGTAATATCAGTTGACCTTCCAACATAGGGTGAGATGCTGCTATCTCTACATGTACTTCATAAAATCGTTCTATGTAAGTGTTGGAAATTCTCTTATGAGGTGTTTAGTCTTCCCCCCCCCCAAAGACCAGCATAATTTAGGGAATCAGGAAGTTTGGATTTTACTTCTGTCCATTACATCTTGTTAATTGGTGTACTGAGCTGGTTTTATACTAGAGCTCTCTAATATTGCTGAGACATTGTTTTCAGCTAGAATCACAAATACAGCAGGGGCTCCACACAGGACTTAGTATAGTTTAATTTATACTATAATATATCTGCGGTAGCTGCCATCATGCAATTCAGCAGGTCTGCTCACTTCAAACCTTTCCCTCCTTGGAGAACAACACTTGGCTATTTCATACCTGATAGACCTGTTCAGTGGCATAGCTAAAGGATCTGGCAGCTGGGGTAAAAAAATTTAAAACTTCCCCTGGGGCTAGATGCCCAAAACACCCCCGGGGTGTCTTGGAGGTAGTCTGAGGCATGGGAAGTCTCCCCAGGCCTCAGAAGACCTGCCAGAGTCCTCCAAATGGCACTTTGGGTTTTTACAAAACCAGAACTGCCTTTTTAAAGTCTCCGGCAGGCCTTCTAAAACTTTTTGAGGCTCTGGGAGGCCATGTGCGGCCTCCCTGGGGCAGCTGGCTCCATACCTCCCCTTAGCTATGCCATTGCTTCAGTTCTATATGATATAGAAAAGTTGGCATAAATCATATATGAGAAGGTAGGAATGTAACTTAAAGCAGAGATGGTTGTGCTGTGGTTTGACAACAGTCTTTCTGAACCCTCTGGAAAGAACGGTTTCAACTAAAGATAGATATTCCAGACTAAACAGGTAGTATGGAACTGACCCTAATGGTATATTGCATTACATTGGTAATGGTAAATATATTGCAAATATATTTAAAGTTTTTTTATTTTGCCACAAGATGGCAGCAGGCATCAAGGAAGAAAAAATACCTGAAAATTTTAAATACCTCTGTCAGAGTTGGGAGGAAAAGTATCCTCAGAACCATGTAGTGGCAGTGGAAAGATTTTCCGCAAGTTTACATGTTAACTAGCAGTGTTTTTTTTTAAAAACATGCATACATGAGGGAAAAACAATCCTGAAGAAAAAACAATTCAGTTGTGAAAAAACCAGAGATAAGGGTGAAGGTACACAAATGGTTACTAAAGTGCTAAACCCCCTCCTGGTAAGGGAGGTTTAAAATTAGGCCAAACTGAAGTAGTTCATATACACTATATAATCTCTAGGCAGGAGATTCTACAGCTAGCAGTCATACACCATGAAGCCCTGGGAAAAGTGGTTAGAAGCAGAAATGAGGAACAGGAAGAAGAGAGTAGAACTTCTTAGGAGAAAGGCCAGAGTGAAGGGGGGGGGGAAATGTCTGGGGAAGAAGGAACACATAGGGAGTTTGGATGAGCTTCCCAGTGAAACCTGGGGAAGAACTGAGAAGGTTTGGGGGCACAAGGGAGAAAGAAAATGGATGAAATTAGTGGGAGAGAAAGATTGTGATGGTTTGGGCCACAGCAAAAGGCTATAGTTAGATATAACTCTGTACCTTAGATGAACTGAGGGCTATAGATTGTGAATGCACTTCATGCACCTGCAGTGGTGGAGCTAGTCTGTCTCACCAAATACTATACTCCAAACCTTGGAAAGGAGATCACTACTGGCACGAGAGGTGGTTCTTGTTTTCAGAGTACTTGATGGGTCTGTCAAGTGAATTTGTTTTTGGAAGCAAACTCAAGTCTGATCATTGGTCTCTACAGCAAGAAATGCTTTCACCTGCACTCAGTCACAAAGCACTGGCAGAAATGAAAGTTAAAGAACATTAAGTGTGCAGTCAGTGTGACTGTGTCACAGTGTGTTAGTGTGAGGAGCTGTGGGTCTTTGCAAGGCTGTACTGTAGACCAAAGGTAATTCTTGGTATAAGCAAGGATTTCAAGCTTTGAATTGTAGAGGTCATGGAGACAAAGCACCTGCCAAAGCTGTCCCTTGGGTGATAGCTCCATATTCTTTCCCTGCAGGGGGGTGGCCCATCCATTAGTTAGTCATGTGGGTTGCATCAGTGGCAGGCTGTGGTGGCAGGGGTGAGAGCATAGTAGATTTGGGGTGCCTTTCAACCTGAGTCTTCCATTGCCTCCTTTCAGGCTGTCACCAGCAGTTCTCTCTCTTACACAACGCAAGAGCATATGTGCTTGGTATGCCCATAGATATTGTAGAGGAATTTGACTTAAATAAGCAGATTTTTGCGAGCTTTGCTTGTAAAGAGAAGAACAAGGTGGGTTAGTGGTGTATGTTTGCGCTGTTTGTAAGAATTTGTGCTAATCCTCTGTTTAGTGCTTCTCAGAAGGGCCTTTCAGCAAGTCAGGTATCTGCAAAAGTCATTCATCTTGACTTTATTCTCTGTGAAAGGGGCAAACTGGATATGAAAGAACAATGTCCTTTTGGAAAGAGTTTGTTTATAGCTTGGTTTACTTTTAAGAATGCAGGAGTTTTATAGATGGTACATGACACCAGTTAAACTGGTAAAAATGAATCAGAACATATCAAAAAATTGTTGGAAGTGTAACTGTGAAGAAGGGACGTTTTATCATATGTGGTGGACATGTAAAAAAATGCAAGCATACTGGAAAATGGTGAGAATCTAATACAAGAGATTGTTGGATTTATGATACTGCTGAAACCAGAATTATTTTTGCTTAATATCACCTTAGAATACTATAGATAAAGAAAATGTGTATTTAGTTATTAGGATATTAACTGCTGCAAGGATTTTATATGCTAGATACTGGAAAGATATTAAAATTCCAACGAAAGATGAATTAATAGAGAAAATAATGAATGTGGCGGAAATGGATAGGCTTACAGAGATTTTGGATCAACAGCGTAAACCGACACAGAGCAATGGAGGCCATTTTATGCTTGATTGAAAATGAAGCTGTAGATGTATAAGATAGGGCGTTTAGATGACTATATTTTATACATGATATGTTATACAGGATATGATAGATAAATATTAAGAGGTTAAACTAGAAGAGGAACAAGATTAGAGGATATGTATTGATTGATTAGATATATTAATATATGATTGCCTGCACCCTTCAATGGTGTGTTTTTGTGTTGAGTATTCAGTTTGTAATGTGTTTGTTTATATTTGTTTATTTTGGAAAATAATTAAAAAATTAATAAAAAAAGAGTGCTGGATATGTTTTTTGCTTTGTTACCTGAATGTCAAAGTATCATGGCTCATTCTAAAGTAAAATGAGTATAAATAAAAGTTTTTGACTGATCTAATAAAGTTTTGTTTCTCTACAGAACTACTTGGAATACATAAACAAGCAACTGTTGGTTTTTTGACACTTATGGAATCCCTAAGATATTGTAAGGTAAGCTTTTGAAAGTCCTGGTATATGGTGTAGTGTGTTCCTTTTGAAAACACTGTGTGGGCTACAGTCCTAAACTATTAAAGCAGTGGTTCTCAAACTCTTGTGGAGAGTTTGAGCCACTGTAAGTACTTGCGGGCACGGGGGGGGGGGGCGCGGCAGTGGCGCGATCCCCAGGGCTAGCTGGTGCATGACACTGGGTAAGGGGAATAAAATCCCCTTACTGAGTTGTGCCCAAGCTTGAACCTACTTTGCCCTAGAACAGCTAGAACAGGCAGGCTGACTGGCCTGTGCTGAATCCAGCACAAATTCAAATTGTGCTATAAGTAATAGAAGTCTCTTATTTCAGAAGTCTTTTCTGTCTATAATCTTTTATCTCTGTCCACGAACACTCTCAGTACTTGCATGCCATCCCTGAAGCATCAACCATGTATTGTCTTTATTGGAGTCGCTGCATACACAAATTTGCACCCATTCACCCTGATATACAAGCAAACACATTTATTTCATCAATTTAGAAAAGTGGTAAATTTTGGAACCTTAAATCACAGATGGAACTAGGTGTTTGTGGGGTTTTTTTCTGGTTGCATGTGGCTTTGTGGTTGCTATGCAAAACTTGAAATTTGGTATAATATAGAATTCATTTTAAGAATCTATTCTAAGAATCTAGTTTTCTTTTTTAAAATCAGTGTTTAGTATCACAGTACTTATTGGAACTGTGGAGAAAACTAACCGTGTGAATGCTTGTCTGCTAGAACTGATTAGGATAGAGCAGTAAGTGATCCAGGGATGAGGCTCTAGTGCCCCACACAGCTAGTTGTCCCAATTTTCATGCCAGTTTTCTTCTTTTAGTCCTTGTAGATGAAACTACAAAGACTTACTACAGAATCTCTCAGCCTTACCACAGAATGAATCTGAATCTTAAAATGCAAAATGAGCATTAGTTACAAAACATGTGCATTATTTTTCAAGAAGTGTAAGGCTGTTTTGGCTCAGAAGACTGAGCCCTCTTATACTGTGATATTTGGGGACCCAAGCTTGTGTTGGGCTGCATTATGAAGTAGTTGAGCAACTTCTTCCTCTTTTATTGATTTTTTAAAAATAAAGGTTGGTTCCTATTTGAAGTCTCCAAAGTTCCCTATTTGGATACTTGGCAGTGAAACTCATCTCACAGTCTTTTTTGCCAAGGTAAGATTCCTTTCCTTTTATTTCTCTACTCTAGGCAAAATAAATACTATATAAGTCTGCAGTTCATATTGGTTCTAGAATGTAGCATTTACAAAAGAGTTAAAATACTCTACTAGTGTTGTAAATTACAGGAAACATTATTCCTGTAATTATTTACAGGAAACATTTTTCCTGTAAAAGTACTGGATTTCTCAAAGAATGTTTTCAACAACTGACTGAACATGGTTGAATGCATCGCAAGGCTCATCTTCATAATCTCCTACATTGCTGCTGTAGGGCTAGGAATAAAATGTTGAAGACCCTTTATAGTTTTTGCTTGGATAAAATCACTACCATAGATGGATATTTGCGCAAAGCCATGTATCAATCATTGCAGTTCTTGGTTTCTTAGATGTAGAAACCATAAATTGTTTTCCAGTGGTCCTGTTACTATTAATCAGTACAAGGAGTAGGGGTGTTCTGGTTCTTGTATTGCATTGATCTGGTGTAAGTAGGAAGGATGGAATATGACTCCTGTTACTCAATTCTACTTCACTTTTGTCCGAACTTAAATTAGTTCAGCAGCATCTAATCCCCAATCATAGCAAATGGCTGAGATGAGCACAGAAAATGGCAGGACCTGATTTGAAAGAAAGGTGACTTGGGAGCAAATGGAAAAGCACTGAATAACATGAGTACTTGGGGCACTAGGCAATTCAGGACTGTATGAATAAAACTTAATAATCACATGTGTTAGCCAAAATTATAGGGGTAAAGCAAGAAGAAATTGCCTTGTATTGCTCTTGAGTTCTCACAACTTCAGTTGTGAACTTCAGGTTTTTTTATTTTGTCAGTAAAAAAAAATATGGCGTTTTCAGGTCTCATTAAAATCTGGGAAAACTGATGTGAGCATATGGAACATGACTGTACTTATCTATAATATGCCAATCCATTTTTCAGACTTTGCCTTTAAGCTATAACATTGGCTATTAAATAAGGTACACTTTGGCATTTCCTGTACTAGAGAATTGGGTCAGCAAAACAAAACTACTTTGCTTAACTGATTTCAGCACTTTAGTTTTTGCTAACTAACCTTGTCAGTGTGTAGGCTCTAAATATGGTAGTCTGAAAGGTCATTGTTCATGGCTAAATGTAGACCATGAAAATGTAATTGTATATACCCCTAGGTGATAGAACAAATTATTTCCTTTTGGGGGAAAAAAATCCATTATCCATCTGTTTTCCTTCAAGATTTTAGCAGTTAACACCACATGGAATAGCAGAAAAACATTTTGCATAGGTATGGCTGCTAAACTGCTTAAAATAAAAATATTCACGGTATGGGAAACAACAGTTTATAGTTTGATATAAACCAACCTTCCTTCAGATCACATCCGCTTCAAAATTACAGGGCCAAATCATTTAAGAATTAAAGATAATAGTGAAGTTTAGAATTTCAAACTTCTTAATGTTGGAACATGAGTACTGTTTTAATTTAGGTTGTATTTGTGGTGTTAATAATTTTAAAATCCATTAATTCTTGAATTAGAACTAAATAGTATGGAATGTATTGTATATCATTCTGATTGCTAAATGCTACTTAGAATCTTTAAGTAACCAGTGTTTTGAGTTATCATAAGAACTTTGCATATGAACAGCAGAAGTTTTGAAGAACAGCAGAAGAACCATGATGCCCCTGTGGCTCCTGGAAGTGACTGTTGATGATGTTGTCACCAGTCACTTCCAGGTTTGGAGAGGTCACATGCCACTTTAAACAGTGGTGAGGAGGTTTGCAGTTCTCATGCGCTGGAGCTCTTCCCACTGTGTCAAACCTCCAACTGCTGTTTAGAGTGGTACAGTGCAGTCTCCCTGTCAGGCTCACGACCCACCTAGTGGGTCGCGACCCACAGTTTGAGAAACACTGGAATAGATGAATAAAGGCCAATCAATATATTAAGCAACAGTGTGTGGTATGCTCTTCCTTGGAACATATCACTTGAGAATGCAGCTGGTAGTGATCTTCGGTGGTCTTTGCAAATGTAGAGACTCCTCCTTCCTACAGTAACTATCCAAGTCACCAGATAGCTAGTCTGAAAGGTTACAAAAACATGAAGTTCAGGATCTGTTGCAGCCGAAGAGGTATACAACTGGTAGCAGATATCAATGAGGATCTTCGGAGCCTACTGTATTCTTGGTAACAAGATATTACTGTTTAGCTGTTCAGCTGAATCAATATAGCCCCATATGTGTCAAGTTTAGAAATGCTTTCAGCTGGCCTTAAACTTCTTAATATGAGACTAATAGAAATGTCAAAATTCTGTGAATACTGGTTTAATTACATGAATGACAAAACCTTACTGGACCTCTCTGTCTCCTGTAAGCAATTTGATCATCATCTGAACAATAATGTATGACAGCTGTTGAATCCCCACCTACATTTCAGAGAACCTTGTATCATGTAGTTTCATCATTTACAAGTGCAATTAATATCCTTGAAAATCCATTTCATAGTCTTTTGAAGTAGAGGGAATTGAGTTTTACATTCCCTTTGTTCTCTGCTTGTATTGGGGTAAAGATGCTTCTGTATACAATAATGTTTTTTATCCTCCCTTAAGACTGCAGTTTAAGTTGAGAACTGTATGTAAGAATATCCAAATGCTGTAACATCTTGCACTTAAGACTTTTTGGCAGATTCCATAATCTGCCTTTTTTAAAATTTGTAGCACTGGCTAAATATCTAGGTGAGATTTTTTAAATTTTTGCTTTTTCTCCTGAGAAAAATTATGGATTAGATATTACAACTTCTAGTTACACATAAGAAATAGTATTTTCAGACTCCACAATTCGCTTTTGTTTTGCCCTTTTATACCACACATTTTTAATGTACTAAATCCAGAGATACTTGTGGGTGAGTTTGCTTGCTTCCCTGGCGGCTATGATACCTATTTTAAAGGTATTTTTTCAGTAGATAGGGGGCCATGCACTAATCCCACAAACATATGAATGAGATTTAAAATGATGGTTTGGGTGCAGTAGTTTACCAGTATGTTTGAAGAATTATTTGCATTACGATCTGTGTCAGTCAGCTCAAACTACTGTGCCTGAAATGGAGCATGAATGTAAATAATAAGTTTAAGCAGTAATACTTGTAAAAGTGAATGCTCACTGACACCCTGTCTTATTAATTTTGTGTCCAATACAAGATAAAGATTGAATTCTGCATTAATCTGCCTTCCAGGAAGAGCCCTTAATATGTCAAACAGGAAAAGTAATAGTTCTTACAAATGTAGACCTTGCTGTAACCTGTGCAGCTAGTCCCTCCTTTAAATTTTTTAAAGTGTAATATGCTTCATCTGTTTTTGCTTTCACAATGGAAGAAACTAGCAAACTTACAACATTTGACTGTTCTCCTATTAAAATAGCATATGCTTCATGGAGCCAAATGAATGAGGTTGCTTGTAATGCCCAAACTGAAAAGTTTTAAGTTACATTGAACAGTGAGATGCAACTTAAGTACAATTTTTCAGTCTTGTGACAGCTGTGATAAAACATGGGCTCAGCTGGATTTACAAAGGCTTAACATGTGCAGTATATCTTCACTCTGAATGCTGCTCATGCACATGTTGCTGTCACATTTGTTTCACCCTCCTCCCACTTAATGCAGATTTAAGATGTAGCTGAAAGGGTATATAGCTCATGTAGCTGAGGCAGAAAGTCCCAGCCTCACTCCCTGCTGAGGTGGGGTGATTAGGCATCTTCTTTTTCCAGGACACATCCTCTTTTTAGTCTTGTTTCCTGGAAAAGAATTTAAATATCTTCCTTTTCCCTTTGAGCAGACCCCTGCAGATGGCACGTAGCTTTCTTGTGATTTATAAATTACCATAGATACTCAGGTATAGCACATGAAATTTTTACCAAGTAATCAAGCTCCAATTATCACTTTGCCTTATCTCAATCAGAGGGCAGAGCCTTTCAACTCTGAACAGTTTCCTTTTGCAAAGCTCAGGCAGGCAGCTCAGTTAGTTGCTATAGTAACTTTCCTAGGTAATTCCAGCCAAAGTTAACCTTTTATTCTCCTCCTTACCTTTTGCTGCTACAACCTGGTTCCCTTTTCCAACGGCTTTGTATTTGGCAGAGGTCTTTTTTTTTTCAACACCAGGATTGGATGCCCTTTCCATTTGAAGCAACGTCCCAGGCTACAATTCAATGCACAATTACTTAAGAATAACTCTCATGGAAAGCAGTGGGTCTACTTCTGAGTAAAAAGGTTGCAAATATATGCAGCTGCATCTTTCTGCTGTGAATTGAATTGCACACTCAGTTATGTGTTATGGGTTGTATGTTGCACGTAGAGCTTCTGGCTTAACACACCAGCCACCTTACAGGTGGATTTGATTCATGGTTCTCCTGCAGTGGTTGCCAACCTTTTTTACTTCCATATCCCTTGGCAGCCCATTTCCATAAATTGTACCCTTCCTATTAGCAAAATGTTTGTAATTAATAATACAAGCCCTCATCTCCTCCATAGGAAAACCCAGACTTCGTGTATTTATCACAGTGTTTTCTCTTTTTATCTGTTTGAAGAACAGAAGACTCTGCCTTTGCACTGTTTTGCACCAGACGTGTGCTGAGAAATTCTGGATGATTGATCACTTTCCATATTAGGTTTCAGCTTTTTTACTGTGCTGGTTTTCAATCACTGGTGCATACATGAACTGATGACCAAAAACTAGCTATTGGTGGGGCTTTCACAGCCAACTAGCTACCTCCCTTCCTGCCTTGCCAGTCCTTGCAATGCATTCCTGCCTTGCAAGGCATAATGGAGCACGACCTGCCTTTTTCTGCCATTATTCCATTCTTTTTCAAGTACCCCTAAAGGTCCTGTTGAGTGTCCCTGGGAGTACATGAATACCAGGTTGGAAACCACTGTTTCACTAGTATGTAGTTTATAGTGCACTTACTCTGATAGCGTTTACAAAAAAGTGGTGAAGACCAGAATTTAAAAAGAATAAAAATGTATCTTATGATCTTTTACTATGTTTTTAATAAATTGGAGACTACAGTTTTTAGGTAACAATTAGTGGTAGGTTATTTTTCAGGATCTGGCCTTGGGTAAAACCAGACAGAACTAAGGTCAGACACCCCCCTAAGTTTAACCCCCGATTTATCCGAGGGTCATAGAAAATTCCTTGATTGTTGGCTCAACACCTGCCCTCGACTTATCTGTGGGATCAACTTATAGGCGAGTATCTCTGGTGTATGTGATATGGTTTTAAAAGGTAATATAGTGTTTAAATTAATCACAGGAAATCAATATGAGTGTTTTTAGCTTTTATTTTGTCATTTCCTATGTTTTTTTTCTTGGATGTCCTACATTTCGAGGTGCCTTATCCTCTATTGCAGTTATAACATTTGGTCACCCAGTGCTCAGGGTAGGATAGGAAGGGGCTCTAGATTCTCCCATACTTACTAGGCTTTTAAACTGAAGTTTCTGGTATTTAAACAATATTTTCTAAAGTAACCATGCTATGATATACTTACATGGAAATATAACTTTCTTATATTAAGCTTCACATTAGGAATCTAGTGTGTCCTCAGTCCTAGGCAGGGCTGGCTTTTTAAAAACATGTATTTTTCTCACCATGGGCCTATGATTATTTTTCCTGGGTGAATGTTTTGAAGAATTAGACATAGATGATGGAAAAATTCACATGTAGTCTGACTGCAGTCATGTAGATAGTTACCTGCATTACTTTTTCTCACATTTAGACTGCAAACCTATACATCGCATTGCTGGGCGTAAGCCCTACTGAACACAATGGGACTTGCTTCCGACTCAACATGCATAGGATTGTGCTGTTGGAATAACAGGGGCTTTTGAGACTAAATATTTTCAGTGGTACATTTTTAAAGCTTCTAACCAGTTTGTGAGCACGGGAGGATTTGTAGAGATTGTATGTGCTAGTTCTGGTTTTGAGAATGAAAACTGCTCAGAAATCTTAAAGTCCTATGGTGTTTGTGTTTGCCTTTAAGGGTAAACGTGAAATTCTAAAATAAGCTTGAGTTATCAAAGAGAATGGCATTTAAAAGGCAACAAAATGGCTTTTAGTAGAAATATTGCAAGATCCAAAGGATTTGAAACACGATATTCTTTGGAACACGGTGTACTTTGTACACAATGCTTGATAAACCAGATAATATTTCCTTCTATGGAAGATTTGAGGATTTGGGTGTTTTAGATAAGTTTGCAAGGCCTCAGTGTCTGTTTGGCAGAAATTATGTAACTTGGCAGATGAAATACATTTTTTAGATGTTCCACTTTTTTAAAAAGCGTTGTTGCCCAAAGTGAATGAATTGCTTGCTATTTACAAGTTATAAAAATCAAAACTGTAGTTTTGACTGAATTGAGCAGGGGAGGGGGAGGTCCCAAGACACCACTACAGAAGTAATCTTGACCTTTTGTAGCATCCTCCACTTGTGACTGCATGTTTATGAGGCTATTAACTTGAGGAACCGCAAGAGACACTGCCAAGCTAGCTTTTTCAGGTCTTGGCCTACCTCACAACCTCCTGAAATGACCTGGAGAATTGGTGGTAGAAACGGGGAATGGTGTCCTCTTTTCTACCTGGAATTCTGTTTAGGTTTGTGAGGAGGACCACTGGTGACTTTTCTCTTTCCATTAAGAAGAGTTTCCAAATCTATTAATATATTTTATATTTGTTAATAAAATGGTCTTAATGCCCTGACATCTTGGAGGGAATTGAAAGTGCAGTAGAAAAAGAATTAGAATTACAGATTGAGAATTTGAGCCACTAACCATTCACCATTGAATTCTCTTTGAGTAAAAATCCCCCAAAAGCTTCAAACTCGAACTCAGATATTAATAGCCTGCTTCACTCTGTAGAACTATATTTGAAAATAGTAGGATTTTTTATTTATATCAAACAATGCAGTTAAAACAAATTGTTTATATATAGGTGTATGATTTAGCAGTAGCTCAGTGTCTAACCATAGTTAGAAGGTAAACAGTGGTTTAGAACCACTCTGCTTTCATCTTCTGTTGAATCAGCACCCCAGGCTCTTCATGTAGTGACCTTTGGAGGCTGTGCAACATATGACTGATCAATTTAGGCATCCCTATAAATCATATTTTGTGACAGTGTGATGTCTGAACTGGAGTGGCACTTCTCTAAACATGTTCTCCTCTTCTATGGTCCAATAATTAAAAATCAAATTTGAAGCTCATTGTCCCTAGAAGTTTAATCTAGGAAGCTGCCATACTCAATGTTTATTGTTAGAGTTAATGCCTTCAGATGTCTTTTACATAGACGTTCTTAATCTTGTGGAAACTTTCTGTTAAGGACTTAGCTCTTGTTGCACCTGAAGCACCCTCAGAACAAGCTCGAAGAGTCTTTCAGACATATGATCCAGAAGGTAAGATGTGCAGAGCAATCTTATGCATTTTTGGATAGGGGTTATAAGTTTTGATGATACAGTACATGCTTTGTGTGCCTGAGGTCCCCAGTACAATCTCTGGCATTTCCCTGAAGTAAGCCATTGCCAGTACAGACAGTATTGAACTAATTGTTTCAGTAAAGCAGTTTAATATGTTATGTTTACTACAATAATTTAAAGTATAAGATTAGAGCATTTTCATGCCCATTAGCAAGTTCCATATGTAAATTGAGTAGTTCCCTGTTCTCATAACCAGTACAATCTGCATTGTGACATGAAGTTGTAGAGTACTCTCTAGATTGGGGTCTCCAAACTTTTCGGCCCCAGGGCTGTATCATATGTCTTAACATGATGTCGAGACCAGATGTGGCCCATGGGCCGGGTTTTGAAGACTCCGGCTCTAG
Source organism: Tiliqua scincoides (assembly GCF_035046505.1). Lineage (NCBI taxonomy): Eukaryota > Metazoa > Chordata > Lepidosauria > Squamata > Scincidae > Tiliqua > Tiliqua scincoides. The sequence continues at coordinate 23,620,804 of NC_089825.1, forward strand.
ATAATAGGCTTCCTAATATTACATAAAATCCTGCTTTAAGTGTATACAAGTAGTCTTCAATTATCTCTGTACTAAACACATTGCATGGATTTTAGTGCAGATGGATACTTATATTCACATATTGATTCTTCTGATGATGGCTACTATTGCAGCATAGCAGTCTCTCTTGGACAGGGATCCTAAATGTATTTACATGACTGTGAGTACATTTAAATGAAAGAGTTATACCACTGTATTTGAAGGATTAAAGGCAAAGATAGTCCTATAGTTAAGGTTGTATTGTGATGGCAGTCTCCCATTGTAAATTAGTATGTCCTGAAAATAGACAGCAGACCGGAGAGTTCTGATAGCATTCACTTTTATCACATTGGGAGAACTTATACTGAGGCAGGTTTAACTTGTCTGTGTTAGAGAAATGATTATCAATTCCATGTTCAAAAATGATAATGTTAATCTGTCTATAGAAACATTTTAAAGTAATGGCAACACTTGGATGCCTACTACTTTATGCTAATTAAGCAATGTTGTATTTTCAGACAACGGCTTTATACCAGATACCCTCCTAGAAGATGTAATGAAGGCTTTGGATCTTGTATCAGATCCTGAATAGTAAGTATAAATTAGCTGTAGACTTCACAAAGCATAGTAAAGTGTGTATCAGTTGTAAGGGGGTGTAATAAAGAGGTTTTCATGCAGACTTCAAACTAGTTTTAGAGTGAGCAAACCTTGTTCTGTCAAATTTGTGTGTTAGAGAAGAGCTGGATATTTCCTTTTTGCACTAGGATGTATCAGCCCTTAAAATGCACCACGAGTTGCAGCAGATCTAAGGAATGGTTGGTTCTGTGGAACTCCTTGCCACAGGATGTGGTGATGGCATCTGGCCTAGATGCCTTTAAAAGGGGATTGGACAAGTTTCTGGAGGAAAAATCCATTACGGGGTACAAGCCATGATGTGTATGCGCAACCTCCTGATTTTAGAAATGGGCTATGTCAGAAGGCCAGATGCAAGGGAGGGCACCAGGATGAGGTCTCTTGTAATCTGGTGTGCTCCCTGGGGCATTTGGTGGGCCGCTGTGAGATACAGGAAGTTGGACTAGATGGGCCTATGGCCTGATCCAGTGGGGCTGTTCTTATGTTCTTATGTCAAGAGTGGAGTAAGTAGTTCAACTTTTCTGTCATCCCAGTATTTCATGTAAGTAGTAAGATTACACTGTCCTAGGAGTGCTTTGAAAATGTTGGCAGTCTCTGAATAACTCCTTGCATGTGTATTAAAAAAGAGAGGATTGACTCTAGAGTAGCACACGTGAGTCAAATATTCAGAACTTTCCATGCCTTTTCTTAAGAGTCCCCTGGCCCTCAGAAGTGACTTTTTTGTGGGATTTGGGGCTACATCAGAGAGGAAGGTGTAAAGAAAATCCCTTGCATCAGCTTTGTTCTGGTCAAAGTCTGGATTCAAGCACCATCCATGTAAAATGTATGACATGGGTGAATTTCTTATTTCTGTTCATTGTGGCTTGTCTCATAAATAAAAACAAGACTTGGTTTTTGCAGGACAATTTGAAAGATGACTGTTGTGTTAAAGCTCAGGACTGGCTGCAGTGTTCCTTAAGTTGCCTTGTGTGTAAACCTAGGAATTAGATAGTGTTCTTATTCTGAAACCTTTACCTAATAAGGCGTAGTGTCTCAATTATGCTGCTACTTTGATTTTAAATAAGATTACTTTAGTTTAAAAATAACTTGATTTTGGCAACACAATGCCATTCCTTTGCATTTGCTATTAAGATTCTAAATACAACAGCTTCATTGTTTTTGGCAGTTAAAGTGTTGCAGAACCACAGCACTTAGTCATGCAAGAGTACAAAAGTACCACAAGGATATTTTGTGTTTTGTCTTATCTTAGTGTAAATCTTATGAAGACAAAATTGGATCCAGAAGGACTAGGAATCATATTGCTAGGTCCCTTTCTCCAAGAATTTTTCCCTGAACAGGTAATGCAACAATATGTGATATCCTTCCTTCTGATAGGGCATTTGTAAATGGATTTATATCAGTGATGCCTTAAAAGGTTGATTTTTATGCATATGTTTTGAAAATGACCCGCCTCCTCATTTATCTTGTCACTCCTGTAGTTCCACCTTCTTCTTTCTCCTTCTCCATTATGTATATTACAGACTACTAAAAATACATTTCTTAATCATTTTAAGGCAGTGTTTCTCAAATGGTGGGTCGAGACCCACTAGGTGGGTCACGAACCAATTTCAGGTGGGTCCCCATTCATTCAATATTTTATTTTTTAATAGATTAGACTTGATGCTACCGTGGCATGTGACTGCATTTGGGAAAATGATACAGACCTAACAAGCTACTATGTGTATTCTTTTAACAATGATAGTAGGTGGGACTTAATCCTGCGTAGGATTGCAGCCTAGGATTGTTAAAAATTTTCCTGCTTGATGGTGTCACTTCTGTCATGACACCATCCTGGGTCCTGACAGATTCTCATTCTAAAAAGTGGGTCCCAGTGCTAAATGTGTGAAATCACTGTTTTAAGGGATATCTATGTCGCTGGCCAAGAACCACACCATGTTTTCTTCGCTCCCCTCTTTTTCTGTTAACCTTTCAGCCAGTTTCATGCCCTTTCAGTTCAAAAAGAATTACCTGCCATTTGCTGATACTTAACATTAAGTGGCTGGAACATCACTAATCAGCTATTGCCAGCTTTAGTACTACTTAGCACCAGAGGATGAGGGACATTGTCCCATCAATTTTCAGTGAACTTCGTTGCCTCCTAGGCCTTAGACATGATTTTTTGAGAGGGAGCGAGAAAGAAGGAAAAAGCATTTTGAACATAAATTTTAAGTCCTGGAGGCTAATTGACCTCTGAACAACAAAAGGATTACCTTTCTCTTGTGATCAGTCAATCCTTGACATACATTAATTCACTAGTTAAATTTCTGTATCCATGAGGAACAAGATTGAGAAACACTTTGCACCATTCACAAAGTGGGTTTTGCCTTCTGCGATCCCTACTGCCTCTGGACAGTCTGCTGGCTAGGAGAGACCTTCCAAAAGTAGCAGGGACTTTCAAAATGGCACCTGCGATCATTGCAGAGCACACTGAAGTGGCCAGGGTAAGCCTCTGTGGCTTCTCCTGGCCATTTTAAAGGGCTCTGTCCTGTCAGTTGGCACTGTTTTGAACATCCCTGCTGCATTCAGGAATTTCTTATGTGTAGCAGGAACATTCATAAAGGCACCTGTAGCAAGTAGGGAATGCTTTTAAGCTACAGTTAAGACACGCGCACCTCAACCTCCCAAACACCTGATATGGAATCCCATTCATCCCATAGGATCAATGGTTTCATACCTGCAAATTCACAACCTGTGGGGGTTTGCTTGGAACCTCTCCCTTACAGGTAGTAGGGATTGAATGTAATTTTTGGACGTGGAATACTTTCATCTTACAATCTTAGTTCACTAAGTTTTTTCCTGAACTGCAAGTATTAAGTGCAACTCAAAATGAGACAGGGAAAAAACATACTCTATAATACTAACCTGTGACTTGAAACTGTAGTTGTCTTGAATTTGTTTTTAGGACTCCAAGGTTCAAGAATCTTTCCCTGTATACCACTACAATGGACTGAAGCAATCAAATTACAATGAAAAGGTAAGGTAACTTGAGTGATGGTGAATACAGCAACAACTAATTAGGACTGGCATTTTCTTAGAATGGCAGTTGCATGTACAATTGCATGATCCTATGTCAAAACACTGGGCTTAGTCAGTTTCCAAGTGGGACAACTCTCCATTTGATAAAACAAGCACCTCTCTTACACTAATTGCCAGATACCCAAAGACAACCAAGAGAAGAGCTAATTACGACTTTCTCATCAGTTTAGTCTCTAGATCAGTGGTTCCCAAGCTTATACAACACCTCTGCAGCCTCTTCCATCTTGGATCTCTCCAAATCTTGTGAGATGCAAGATATGGTGCCCAAATCTCATGAGATTTGCGTGCCGCTATCTTGTATCTTGCAAGATTTCATGAAATCCAAGATGGTGGTACCCAGGAGAACAGATAGGAGGAGAAACAAGACACATTGTGAAGTGCCCTTTTGAGTGTGCCATGATGCTCTAAGGTGTTACAATGTAAACTTTGGGAACCGCTGGTCTAGGCATTTTTAGGCAAATATATTGGAATAATGATGTACAAAAATATCAGCAAAAAACTTGGAGGTGTGAAGATAATTCTCAGCTGCAGGTTTGATTAAAATCTAGACCATTTTAGAGTTAACATACCATTTGCCTTAAAATACAAAGGAAATCATGCTAGGATAAGGTGTTTTTTTTAATACCCAGTTCTCTAGAATTTTCTTTACGGAACAGTACTTCGGTCATAATATTGAGTTTTAACGCTGCTATGCAGTTGTGTATACATACACATGTTGATATTCATCATGTTAAATATTTGCAGTAGAACTTTTAACAGTTCAATTACAAGCCTGGAAAGATCCCTATATCAGTCGAGTGCTGATGCAGTGAGTTCAGATGGCCCTGGTAGATGGATAGAAATGGGTTCTGGGTGGGGGGGAAGGTGACATGACTCTATGTAGGACACTATTTGATTTTTTTTTTTAAGGATGCCCCCCATCCAGTAGGGGCAGAGAGGGAGGGGGAAGAAGGGTAGAAGAAAAGCTCTGGGAAGAGGGAGCTCCAAGCAGGGCAACCTGCTCTGCAGTGAGGCAGGGAACAAACTGGGTCTGTGTCTGGTCCTTGCATGCTGGGAGCTCCACCCCTCCCCTTTTGGGCTAGACCTTTGTATGATGAGCAATGAGGGACAATCCCAACTGTGAGGAATTTGCCCTGTCTCCACCAGGAACAGGACTTACCAAGGTTAGTTAAAGTCCTGCTTTCTTGCACATACGGTGTCTGAATGCAGGCACAAACTCTCATCTTGCTGGGACTGGGAATTGGTTGCTACTTACTTACTTTAACTGTTCTCAGGCAAAATAGTTGCATTCATGTTAAAGAGTTGTGTTTCAAGATAATATCAAATGCTTTATTTGCAATATAAAAGTTCAGTATATCAAAACCTGTTCACAATATCTCAACTAGAACAAGAAAGTTAAAAGTTTGGGCTTAGTTCCAATTCAAGTTCATCTCTGTTTCTGTAGACTAAACTAGGTACTTTGATTTTGGCAGGTCATGTACGTTGAAGGTACAGCGGTGATTATGGGCTTTGAAGACCCAATGCTGCAGACAGATGATACTCCGGTCAAGCGCTGTTTGCAGACCAAATGGCCATATGTAGAACTACTCTGGACCACAGATCGATCCCCTTCATTAAATTGATATTGTTGAGACTTTGTACTACTATCCAATGTTTGAATGAGGTTGGGTAGGTGGCTGCCACTTTGACTGTGTGACTATACACTGGTGTCACTGAGAAACTGTAAATAAACACTTTTTCAGTGTTAATTAGAATATTTAATTTTTTTAACAATTGAATTGATTTATATTATACCAGATAGTTCCTTTTTTGGCCATTGTAGTGCAGTTAAATGTGAGTTTTCACCCAAAATCCTCCCTGTTCAGCCTAAAAGAACCTGAAATATTGGTCTGCATATTAGGTTAAAATTGTCTTTAATATTATGGTATTCACTTGTTTACACACTTGTTTGGCCATATATTTTAATTGTACTGTCTTAGCTGTCCTGGAAGCTCCCTTACTTAAGTCTGCTGAAAAACGGGCTGCACAAGAACGTTGTCATGATTTGGTAATTGTACACAAGCACCTTGTGGTGCTCCCGTTCGTATCAGTGAGGCTTGATGAGAAGAATATCCAGGTGGGTTGTGCCCTTTATCCCAGTGTCATAGTCCCAGTACTCTCTGTATGATCTTACACACTCCTGGTTCACTGCCCAAACACCCCAGTGAGAAATGCATGTTCCCAATTTGTTCTTGTGTATCCTACTATTTCAAGGGTCTTAATACTCTAAGAGAGCAGGGTACAGTTCTTAGGCTATAGAGCCAAACACTGAATACAGTTTCTTACGCACATTCACCTGACTGTGGCCAAACACACCAAACAGGTGGGCATACAAGTCCTCAGGGCAAACTACCCTCTGGTAGGTGGCACCACCCCTTATAACAGTCAGTCCTCCAGCCCAGGGGAAGCTGACGTCCTTTAGGCGAATTTCCCAGTTCTTGCAGCTCTGAGCTCCCCCAAACTCCAGGGACTCAAGACTTTGGTTTGTTCCAGTAGCATATTGAGTGGCCCAGGCCAGACTTGGATGAATCCAGTTGGTGCTCACACAGATCCATGGCTGTAATAATAGAAAGGTTTATTTAAGTAAGGTTACATGTTACTTTGAAAGGCGTTTAGGTATTTCCAAGGAAAAAATACAGTGTGCACACAATGCTAAAACAAAGCTATGCTTACCTGTTTCCAACACTCACCTGGAACTTTCCAACTTCTGAGCATAAGCAAAGGTAGCTCTTCTACTTGTCACACCATGGCTGATACAGACATCCATGATGGAATGGCAAAGATCAGCTCATTCCCTCCCAACTACAGGGTGTATTGTACCTCAAACTTAACTCTTAACCAGCCAGAAATTTGAACTAGTCAAAGCTTCAAGAAATTACCTCCTCACTTGAGGCTACAGTTGGCCACTCACTCCTGACCCCTCCCAACTGGAGAATCACAGCTGCAGCTAATTCCCAATAAACAAAACCTTGAAGCCCCACCATGTTATCAGGCTTCTCACTGGTCAAAGTGAGATTCAAGATAAGGAACTTCTTTCCCAGCTCTGTTCCTGCAGCAACTTTTTAAAGAGCTTCAGGACTAGATTGGAATTTGCACTAAATGTTTAGGTGAGAAACTTCTGCTGTTTTCCTTGAGAAATCTGACTCTTGTCTATATGGTTTTGCACAAATGGAGCAAAAATTATGAATTTTATAATATGGCTAACTATAAACAATAAATGCTATTTATTGGCTGTTGTATTGTTCCTGATATTTACCTGCTAGGCTCACTGAAAGTAAAAGCAAGATTTAAGAAAAATAGACTGTTAATACACCAAGTTGTACAAGGAAAATGTAAAAAAACAAACAAAAAACCCCGAATAGAGAGAATTTGTGCTGTGGTTTTTGAAGCTGTTCAGATGCTTATTTGCCAAATACCTCTTCTCAATATGTCCTAACAAACATAAGCCAGTCAGCACTATTGTACGTGTTACATGCATGAAAACATCTGTTATTACAGTAGGATAGTCCATTATTATCTAGCAAGGCCTAAATAAAAATTCTACCCAAATAGTGACCTAGTGGTTTTGCCTCCTTGCCTTGAGCAGTTCTTCTTAAATAAATGTTTGGAATATGTTTATAATGGGGAAATACGATATAAAAATATAAACTTAAACCCAATTTTTCAAGGCCTCCTGGTAACAAAGGTTTGGGACTGCTTCTGTTTTCAGGTTGATAAGTTGTGCCCCTTCTTATTATATCTTTCATACTATGATAAAGCTCATATCCAGGTTTTTCCATTCACTTAGTACGTTGAAGAGTGCATTGTGGTGCCTTAGGGCATCACAATGCACAACACACTCACAGGGGTGTGTTGGGATGTCCCTGGTCATCCCTCCTACTTGTTCCCCCGGGGCACCACCATTTTGGATCTTGCAAGACTTTTAAATCATCAGTATTTCTATATTATAATTCTATTTTCAGCAAAAGTCCACAAATAGCAGAATAAATCTATGATAGACCTGACTTGCTTTACTCCTAGCACTTTGAATTTCAGAATCTTCTCAGTTGCAAATGTACTGGTATACAGTTATTTTTAAAAGAAATATTTCAATATTAATACAAAGGAGTTTTGTTGTATGCACATATGGGTTAATCTGCTGTGCTCTTACTGGATCCTAGAGCAGTGTTTCTCAACATTTGTCCTCTGCTGTACCAATTTGCATGGTCCACCCATTCGAAGCACCACCGGAAGTAACAGGCGAGGGCATCAGTGCCAGTTTCTTTTGGGTTGTGAGGCCGGATGCAGTGAGACAACACCAATTAAGAGGCACAGAGTGGAAGGAAGGGCTTAAAGGGCTTTTTCAAGTTCCGAAAAGCATGCTTTGGAGCTCTGCCTAAGCCAAGCCTCCTACTACTGTTTGTGTCATGTTCCTGGTCTCACTGCCAGACAGCAAGGGTCCAGCGAGTATCACCACACACCATTTTCAGTACCGCTGGTGATACCCACACCATTGGGTGAGAAACACTGTCCCAGAGCCTTTCTAGCACAGGATCTGCTTGACTTTCCAAAGGCAATTCTTTCAAATAATGAACGCATCATCCATGATTCTTCAGCAAGGGACCTATGGAATTTGTTTACTAGTGAATTTTTTGACACTCCTACATAAAAGCATTTTATAGTAGTTACTTTTGGCATTGTTCTAACTGCTAGTGTTTTACAATTTTGCTGGAAAGAAATGTTTGGAGGATAGAAAAGAAGTGCTTGAACTGTACACATTTTTTAAAAAGCAATTCTCATGCCCGAGATTGTATGTATGCGCCTAATTATAAATGAAACTGATTCAAGAATCATGTGCTTAGCTAACCATAAAATAGCTACTGAAAGAACTTGGGCTTCCAGTTAAAGTTGCTGGAGTTTTCCATCCTGGTCATAGCACTGGCCTTGCAATGTTTAGCTTCCTTCTAAAATAGCAAACGAGGCTGTCTTAAACATCTGTTTATGTAGTGAATTGTCTTTGTCCATCAATCTTTCTCCCCCCTTCCACAAACACATGTGACACACAACAGCCATTATGGTTGAAAACTGCCATAATTTTTTGAATTACAAAACTGAGCAGCAATTGGCAAAATACAATGGGTCTTGACTATACCCCACCCCCTTTAGTGAGGGCACCCTAAGTAGGAGGAGACAGTTGATCCCTTTGAGCCTTCCATTAGGCAAACCACCCTGGTTCAGAACCTGGTCACGCCAAACAGGCTCCCCCAGCTTCTTCCATACCAGTAGCTGCCAAAAGGGCCAGATTGGCATGTTGGAAAAGTCATCCAGGTGTGGTACCTTCCATTCCACTCTACAACCCCCTATTCAGCCAATCTCAAAAACTTGTGACACTCAGCCACTTCCACTGTCAATTGCCCCAGCAAGTTCTGTGCCCTGATTGCTTGGCAGAAGAAGCTTCCCAGTACAAGATTTTGAGAAGATTGGCTGGAAAGATAGGAGGCTGCGGTGCAGAACAGAAAGCACTGTGCTGGACTCGCATGCCTCTTCTAGCATTCAGCGGTCCATGGTTTGGAGACCGCTGTTCCACGCCAACCCCTGGAAATGGGTTCAAGGAAGCTGAATTGCTCTGTCCACCTGAGCCAGGTAACCACAAATTGTGGGAATCCTAATTCCATCTTGGGGTCAAGCCAGGCTGAGCCCCCATGCAGGTATCCTCTGGGCCAGTGCTGGCCTTAACCTGGCCTGCAAAGAGGCTAGGAAGATGCCTTTGCGGTGCATTTGGACAATGTGCAATGGCCTTGACTCTCGTTTGCCATCAATGGGTACTCAGCATGTCATGTGGGGGGGGGGGGAGAACGGGACACCAGGCAAGGTTTACTCCTTCCACATGCACAATTGGAGTCCTTTTTTCTAAGTTCCCAAGTTAAAATCCAAAGCAGAAAATCAACTCTGATCAATAAGACACTTGGAAAAAATACAGATCAAAGTCCTATCCAGCAATCTTTTCCCTACTCCCAGTGCAAGTCTAGGTACCTGTGGTTATTCTGTGTCAGGTTTTGCAGCATTTCAGAGTATACTGAAGCCTGGTCTCTGCAGAATTTCTGCCCTTTGAACAGCCACCCAAAACTGGCTTGTTTGTGCTGCTGCCCTACAGATGTGGCACACAGATGTTTACAGTGTTAATTACAGTGATCACAATAGAATGTATATGACGATGTGGAGAATCACAAGCTTGGCAGGCTATAAAACTGTGTAAAAGACAGAGCCTAGTGGCAGGAGGATCAAAAGAGAGAGACTTTGAAATAAGGTAAGTTCAAAGTGGATTCCATATTGCCTGTTGTAGTTGCATTATGAGCTCTGGGTTTGGCTGAAGACCAATGATACAGTTCAAATGTAACCATGGTTCTGGCAAATATTTTGCATTCAGTACATGAAGGATATTTAAATATCATACATTTATGGAAAGAATGTGGTTTCATGAAAAATTACCCTGTAACTAGAATGGCTTTGACCAGAACTTCACAGTATGGATTAATTTGGCTTCCTAGAGACAACTTGAGCACAAATCCCTTTATGGGTTGTGTCCTGCTTTATTCTGTGCCATCAATACCTACAGAGCTTTATTATGTGCCATAAATACCTAGTGTCAATCTCACTCCCCCCCCCCCCAAATCTATCCAGGTTAGAGAAGGAGGTGAAGAAGCTTTGTTAGGAGTATAGGCTTCAAGTTTACAACCTGGATGCTATTGCAGACATACATGACATTAGCCCATTTTTTCCTGACCCACAGGTGTACACATTTGGTCCCTGTTGCATATATGTAACGTTGCGCATAAATGGCTTGGTTGCTGCCAAGAAGCATGGGAAATGTAGTTCTTATGCTTCCTGGGTTCAGAAGATACTGTTCTCTATATTCATGGCAACATCCAGACCCAACAAAAGCCCTTCAGGTGTCTGATGGCTGTTAACTGTGCTCGTAGTTATTGTGCTAGGGTGCCTCTGGCCATGGCTATAGCTCCCCATCAAATGGCTTTTGTTGTTTTTTCAGAAAGCACTGTCCTGGCTAGCAGCTGGGAAAAGAAAGTGGGGAGTCCTTGCCACTTTTACCTGGCTGCAAACAGCAGGTGACAAGGTGAGTCTGGGACCCTTCACTTTGCAGCTCTGGACCCCTGGTCTCACTGGGACTCATTGGAGGGCCTGCCCTGCCTTAGTCCTTAGCAAAAATTTGCTGCACATTTCCAATGTCACTGCCTCTCCTCTCCAAAGTGCCGATTTTTGACCTTCTGGAGGCCACAGGCGGCCTCTTATGGCTCGTGGCCTCCCCTTCCTTATAAGGGCCCCTGAATGCAACCAGAGTACAGCTACTGTCGCGATCAGAGGGTAGGTGCTACAATCTGCAGATTTGGTTATCCGTGGATTTCGGTATACACTGGGTCCGGGAACAGATCCCCCATGGATACTGAGGCACCACCTGTAATTCTCTTTAACCCTGTTTTATCTGCATGGATCCCCAACTATTCCCGGAGCTCGCAGTCTAGTGACCCATCTCTATAAAGGCTCTTGTGAATTAACTCATTTGGCATCACTGCCCAATGGCACAAGTGGACAAATAACCTTGTGGATATAGTGCTTCTGTGTGGAACTTAATTGAAATTAAATTCTAGCACAGAACGCCTATAATCAAGTCCAGTTAAGCTCCTTTCAGTTGGAGGAACTGTGAGGTGTGAAAGCTGAGGACACTTGGAGGCATCCTTGGAACAAAAAGAAAGGCAGAGTGGGAAGGGGGGCAGAAATGCTATCTGATTTGTTTAGATGGCCCTGTTTTTAATTTCAACTCTGAAGGGAAGAGGTCCAGAAACGACACTGAGATTTTGGTTGAGTTTTGTTTGTGTATTCTTCTGGGTGGGCAAGGACCCTGTAAAATAAACTCAGACCCTCCTGAGGAGAAGGTTCTGTTTGGATTGGTCAGAGTTTCCTTTCGGAGTTTTTTTCCCCCAGCTTCAGAAAGCCTGGCCTTGCTGTCATAGGTTTCCTCAGAGAGATAAGAGGTTTTGTGAGGGTAATTCTACAGGGGGTGTGTGGCATGTGTGTGCTTTCCTGCTTTATTTCAATGCACCCAAAAGAGAAGACCAGCAGAAGCTCTTGGTCAGCTGTCTCTCCTTACAAGTGCAGACTTCACATCTCCCACACATACACACACCAGAAAAGAAATAAGAAACAATTTCTTCTGGGTTTAGGACAGTATAGTCTTTCTAACTTCTAGATCAGCAATTTTCAGTCTTTTTCATCTCATGGCACACTGACAAGGCACTAAAATGATCAAGGCACACCATCTGTTTTGACCATTGACAAGGCACACCATGCTGCTGGTAGGGGGCTCACATTCCCCAATTGCCCTACTAATAAATGACCCTCCTGTGGCACACCTGCATACCATCTGTGGCACACCAGTGTGTCATGGCACAGTGGCTGAAAATCGCTGTTCTAGATTTTGACTCCCTGTAACAGCAATATTGAAGAAATTACAGTCGTTTCAGAACTATGAAGAAGGCAGAAGGCAGGAAAGTGCATGGTTCTGCCATTGGCTATTTGCAACTTTTGAAATTGCCCCATTCCTTTCTGAGCCCGTTCAGCATTTCTGCACTAGTATACAGGTAGCTTAAGAATCCTGTTGTAAGCGAAGCTTCCCAGGCAGTCAATGAAGGAAAAACAAAAGGTTAACATATCCTTAAGAAGAGACTAAAAAGACAATGAGGGAAGGGCCAAGGCACAAAAAACAAGGGGGTTTCATGTGAAGTTCATGTGAAGTTGTATGGTATCCCCATACCACTGGTCTTCAACTTCCCAAGTCCTCTGGCCCATGTCAAATCCAAAACATGGGACCCAGCATGCAAGAATAGCCAAAAGCCTCAGTTGCACCTCTTCTTCTGTCGCTTCTTCTTTGTCATTCTGTCCCTTTGTTCGTTTCAGGCAATATGGAAGAAAAGCAGGGACACACAGTGGTATGATGACAGTGCAACTTTTAGTTTTGAAAGACAGAAAGAACAGGCAAGGCAGAGAACAGAGGTGTGGCACATGAGAGCAGGAAGACGGCTGGGAATAGGGATGGCCTTACTGAAGATAGGGGGGCTTGGTCAAAACAACACCTCCTAAGCCTCTGGTGGTATTTACCTTGTTTAGGACCCCAAGTCAAAGCAAATGTTCATATTGTGCAGGGATGAGCCTGAAGCTAAAATAGTGGTAGCAACACTACCACAACCTATCTGCTGAGGAATTTTGCCCTGCAGGATTTGGTCTCCAAATTCTGCACATTCAGGTTGAGTGCACACATAACTTGTTTGCTTGAAGGGCAGCCTGTGCAGGCTTAACTATCAACTATAGCTCCCATGGTTGTGTGAATAGATCCTAAGAGCGCCTCCAGGGCTTGATCTTTAATCTGCAGTTGTACCATGTGTAACACTCAACATGTTGTTGAGTGTATAACATTCAATGGATTTATGCAGAGGTTTCTTGATCTTTGGTATGCTTTAGAATGTGTTGCTAACTCTGTGCTATGAATCATGTGCAAGGAAATGAATGAATCGTCGTGTGGGTTGCAACTCAAATTTGTTTTGTCTTATAATCAGAGAATGTTGGAGCTGGAAGGGATGTTGGTGGTCATCTTGTCCAAACTCTTGTTCAGCACTGGTGACTACAGCATCCCTGGCCAGTGACTGTCCAGCCTCTGGACAGCCTCTGTCTGAAAACCTCCAATGACAGAGATCCCACAACTGCACAGGGCAAACTGTTCCAATGCTGGACAGATCTAACAGGAAATTCTTCCTTGGGTCTAGCCAAAAGCTATTTCTCTGTAGTTTCCACCTGTCGGTTGTAGTCCTGCCCTTACAGAAAGCAAGTTCTCCCCCAGTTCTGCATGCCAGCCATTCAGGTATTTGCTGTCTGCTATTACTAGTGACACAAAAGAGAATCCATTGCGGTGTTCTGTTTTTTTCTAGAATTAAGAGGTTGCAACGGCTCCGCTCCCCTGCTATGGCAAACAAATTTGTTCACTACATCCTATAACAGCCGCACAATAGATATTATTATGTATCATTTAACACTCCAGACAGACCAGAGACTCTCCAAAAGTCAAATAGAGCAAGCCAGAGCAAGCTGGTGCTGACAACTTAGGGCAGTGCACTTAACCTTCAAAATAAATTCACTCTTGAGTTGCAGTTGTGGGACGTGCTCAAGGAATTCTGCTTACAGTGCACATGTTCTCACTGTGAGTATATGGTCGCAGTCTTTCTGTGCGTTCCTTCTGGATGTCCTCAGCTTGCTTTTCCATATTTCTTCTCCTGTGACTTTTGTTTGCCATGCCAAAGCTACAAGATAAGCTTGCCTCCAAGGATAAGCACTTGGAAGTGTGTAAGGAAGGGGACAAGGCTGTCATTCCTTGGCTTCAGCTTGTGCCTTGGCAGGAAAAAAGATGAATGGTGTTGCTTTGTCATGGAGCTGCCATTGGACTTTCTCTGCTCTCTCTTCCTTGTAGCAGACAACACAGGAATCTTTCACTGCCGTGACCCAACTGCATAACATGTCCCAATCTGCGCTGAGATGGTAGAATTCTGGACTGTTCTGACTGCGTGATTGGGAGGGGGGTTTCATGTCTTTGAATCCTGGGAAAAAATGCCTGAATGCCTGGGAAAAAAATCTTGCATGTAGTAAACCAACAAAACAGGTTTGTGCTAAACCTTTCCTCCTGAAATTTCCTCTTCTATACAATTGTTAAAGGTTCAGGATCCCTAAAACTGAAAGTTTGCCTAACCCTGGTCTAGAAAAAAGGCACCTGAAGGGGGACATGGTTGAGACATAGAAAATTATGCAGGGGATGGATAAGGGGATGTTATTTTCCCTCTCACACAACACCAGAACCAGGGGACATTTGCTCAATTTGAGTGTTGGGAGAGTTAGGACAGACAAAAGAAAATATTTCTTTACCCAACTGCGTAATTAGTCTGTGGAACTCCTTGCCACAGGATGGAGTTTGAGGCTGTTTAGAAAAGAGGTGCCTAAGGGGGGGGCATGATTCAAGACATATGAAATTATGCAGGGCATAGATAGAGTGGATAGAGGCATGTTCTTTTCCCTCTCACACAAGACCAGCACCATCCACTCAGGCTGAAGGTGCAATCCTATGCACACTTTCCTGGGAGTAAGCCCCATTGACTAGAATGGGACTTACTTCTGAGTAGACATGCATAGGATTGGACTGTGAGTGTTGGGAGAGTTAGGATAGACAGGAGGATATATTTCTTTACCTAGCAAGACTCTGTGGAACTCCTTGCCATTGGATGTGGTGATGGCATCTGGCCTGGATGCCTTTAAAAGGGGACTGGACAAATTCCTGGAGGAAAAGTCCATCATGGGTTGCAAGCCATGATGGGGATGTGCAACCTCCTGATTTCAGAAGTAGATTGGCTCTGAATGCCAGGTGCAAGGGAGGCCACCAAGATGCAGGTCTCCTGTTGTCTGGTGTACCCCTGGGGCACATGGTGGGCCACCAGGAGATGCATGGTGCTGGACTAGCTGGGCGCTGGGCCTGATCTTGTGGGGCTCTTCTTATGTCTCCTCCCGGACAGCTGTCCATTCTCCTTTGGGAAGCACCGAGGGCGCTGGCAGGCCGGGGAGAAGGAGGCTCCATCTCCTGCGCTGCGGCGGGAAGGACGCGAGGGGGCGCCGGCTGGAGGCTGCCTGGCGCTCTGCTGCCGCTGCCCAGCCGGCGGCCGGGGCTGGAGGCGAGCGAGCGCTTGCTGGCTGCGCGCCTCGCTGGCCATGGCATCTGCTGGCGGGCGGCGCGCGCAGAGCGAGGCGCGGGGGCGGCCGGAGCTGCCCCGGTAGGCGCGCTGCGAGTCTGCCTGCCTGCCTGGCCGCCGGGGAGGCGCAGCCGCTGCCAGGAGGAGGATGTGGAGGCGGCGGCGGAGGCTGCCCCCGTCCGCCTGCTGCCCCGACGGCGCGCTGCTCGCGCTGCTGCTGCTGCTGGCGCCGCTGGCGGGGATGCTGCGCGCCTTCAACCTGGACCAGGAGCGGCTCACCGTCTACCGCGGCCCCGACGGCGCCTACTTCGGCTACGCGCTGGACTTCTACAGCCCCGCGCCCCACGCGTAAGTCGCGCCTCTGCCGTCCCTGCCCCGGGGGCGCTCCGCAGGCGCCCCGTCTCCTCGGAGAGGCTGGAGCCGCGGGGGCCACGCGCGTTTCCTCCGGAGTGCGAGCCCAAGCCTATGCACGTCTACTCAGAAGTAAGTCCCTTTCTCGTCAATGGGGCTTACTCCCAGGAAAGTGTGGATAGGTTGGTATCCTAAGGCTGCCATCCTATCCACACTTACCAGAGAGTAAGCCCCATTGACTACAGTGGGTCTTGCTTCTGAGTAGACAGGCATAGGAGTGGGCTCTCAGGCTGCCATCCTATCCACACTTACCAGAGAGTAAGCCCCATTGACTAGAATGGGGCTTACTTCTGAGTAGACAGGCATAGGCTTGAGCTCTCAGGCCATCCTATCTACACTTACCTAGAAGTAAGTCCATGATAGGCAGTGGAGCTTACTCCTGAGTAGACATGCATAGGATTGGGCTAAAAGTCCTGTGGATGAGGACACTGCCAAAGAAGTGTGCATAGCAGGGCTTTGGGCTGCAGTCCTATCCACACTAACTTGGGA
Source organism: Tiliqua scincoides (assembly GCF_035046505.1). NCBI lineage: Eukaryota > Metazoa > Chordata > Lepidosauria > Squamata > Scincidae > Tiliqua > Tiliqua scincoides. The sequence continues at coordinate 23,637,243 of NC_089825.1, forward strand.
GAAAGCTCAATTTATTCTAATAGAACTTACTCCTGAGTAGACAAATGATTGGGCTCTTAGGCTGCAATTCTGTCCACACTTCCCTAGGAATAAGCCCCATTGAATTTCATGGGACTTACTTCTGAGTAGACACTCATAGGATCCAGCTGTCTGGAAGCAGTTACTAACCCTCTAGTTTCAGTGGAATTTACTTCCAGTGTGAATGTCGTAGGCTTGCAGCCTTAATAGCACAGATGGAAGATTGCCTACCCCAACACAGACCACTGACTTCTGAGAAGCCCTGAAGAACCAGCGGGACTAACAACCCAAACCTATGCCAGTCTACTCAGAAGTAAGTCCCATTATATTCAATGGGCCTTACTCCCAGAAAAGTGTTATAGGATTGCAGCTTCAGGCTCCAATCCTATCCATACTTTCCTGGGAGTAAGCCCCATTTGACTTAATGGGACTTACTTCTGAATAGACATGCATAGAATTGCACCATAAATGTGCATGTTGTTCCAGTACTGATGCTTGTTCCTTTTCTTCCTTGGTGGGATCCCATAGACTAGATGCTGTGTCATTTTCTCGCAGCCCAGCCTGCGAATCCATAGAGCGCCAAGGGTGGATTGATGCTTGGAGAGAGTGCTCTTGAGTACTCAACCAAACTGCGCAGGTCACATTGATTCAGGCAGGAACCCTGCCAGGGAAAAGTATATGAGTAGTTCAGTCTAATGGTCTCCTTTGCAAAGTTTGAGCGTAGCTCCTCCACTGATGTTATTGTTTAGCATTTTTTAAATCTTATCTTTTTCTCCTGATGGAATTCAAGGCAGCATGCACAATAATACTGTATTTCCAGGCAGTCTCTTGTCCAGGAGCTGACCAGACCCATGTTTCATTTGCAGAAGGTTGCTGCAGTCATGTTCTTTTGGCTATGCTCTCAATTTAGACAGATAGAGACTGAGACTCAGAAGTAAGTCCCCATTATGCTCAGTGGAGCTTGTACAGGTTTGCAACCTTAGACATCTTCTTGAAAGCACATGAGCTCTCTGCTTTTCAGAATGTCTATGGATACATTTCAGTAGAGCTGTTTTGAAGGTGGTCTAGAGCAAGTTGTGAGTCTGTTGTGCAATGCAATTTTGTGCATTGCAATCCTTTGACTGTCTATTCAGAAGTATGTCTTACTGAATCCCATGGGACTTACTCCTAAATGAGTATGTGTGAGACTCCTGCTTAGCTTTTAAGGCTGCAGTCCTATACACATTTACCTGAGAGTATGTCCTATTGAACTTGGTAGCACTTCTCAGTAAACATGCTTAGGATTGCACTGTAAAAGAATGATTTCATTATTTTTCAAAGTATTTGAAAAAAACCTTGATTATTATAAAAACAACATAAATTCCGTGTGAAGAGGTTAATTCCATTGTTACTGAGAACATAAGAATGTACTTACTGGAGGAGATCAAAACCCTGTTTAGCCTGCAACAGATATAATGAAAAATTCACAAATTGGGCACAGTCCCTAGATGCCTATGCCCAACATTTGCCAATTAGAGGTACTGAATACTACAAGCAGAATAAGGACGGTTTTGTTCTGAGCTATCATGGCCCTTGATAGGTCAGTCCTCTGTGAATTTGTTTAATCTTTTCACAACAGCAGCAAGGGGGAAAAAAATCCCTGGCTATGCTGCTGGCCATTGCAGTATTCTGTGCCAATGAATTGCATAAGTTAATGATAAGTTGCTTTAAGAACTTGTTTTTTTGTTTTGTTTTGTACTATCATGTGCTGGTAACTGTTGCCTCTGTTTAAGAGGACCATTATTTCACATTTCCATGGTGTTCTAGTGTGCTCAAAGCATTTCACTTACATGATCTCAGTAAATGAGGCTCACATGGAGAGCAGCTGAAACAACTTCAGGGGGTGGCATCTTCGCTTTGGATGGATGGATTGAATAAAACAGGGATGGGTAAACTCTTGGGCTCTATTATAGGATCTGTTTTGACTTTTTACTAGAGTTCCATCAACTTATGCAAAATGGTGACTCTGTGGGGCAGGTGTACCCCCTTAGGACCAAATTGCATGTTCTGCAGAAGGCATCCTTAAGAGCAGCAGTTCAATTTGGCAACATCTCATCTTTAACAGAAAGCTGCTGCTGGGGGTGGCTGATCCAGATCAGGACTGCAGGGATGGAGTTGAGAATGACATGTTGTACATTTGTACAGTTGAGAATGCATGTTGTACATTTATCCTGAGTAGAAATGGTGTTCTATTTTCTCAGGACGCATCTTGGCACTGAAATTGACCTGTATGCACAATCGGCTATTCACATATTACATGTGACTTTTATCTGTCGTGTAGATCTTAAGACTGCGTAGGTAAAAAGTCATGTGCGATACAAGATGACTCTGGTGGAATGTGTCATGCTGGTTCCCAGGGAAGGGTTGAGGAAATGTTGCTTAAATAAATAATTATGCCCAGCTTCTTTTACCACTGATCTTCCGGTTTGACTCCATAAGCACCATTCCAACATCGTGGGAACCACATGTTCTCTTTTCACTGACAGCCCAATCCTATGCAGGTCTACTCAGAAGTAAGTCCCATTACAGTTAATGGGGCTTACTCCCAGGAAAGTGTGAATCGGATTGGGCTGGGAGATGAACCAAGAAGAAGACAATAACCAATATATTATTGTTTTGCTGATTTGTGTGTGTGTGTGTGTGTGTGTGTGTGTGTGTGTGTGTGTGAGAGAGAGAGAGAGAGAGAGAGAGAGATTGCTAGTGTTTTATATCTTACAGTATTGGACTAAGGCTCTGCAAACGGACGTATTTTGACAAAACAGCCCACCCTTGATATTTGCTTCTTTTTAAATATTTATTTACCCCCCTTTTCTCTTAAAAACTAAGATGCCTCAGGCAGCTTAGAAACAAGACAATACAATAAAAATTACGGATACAGAACAGAATAAAAATGCAGCACATATAAAAGAGAGCAGAGTTAAAATGGGGAAACAGCAGCCTACAAGGGCGGGTGATGGTGGTAGAACCACTACCAATAAAGGGAGAAGGGCTAACTTCGTATCTCATGTTTGTTCATGGGCTTTTGTTGTTTGCAGGGTAAGCGTCCTGGTGGGTGCTCCAAAAGCCAATACGACACAACCCGACATAGTGGAAGGAGGTGCGGTCTACTACTGCCCTTGGCCAGCCACGGAGTGCAAACAGATACCTTTTGATAACACCAGTAAGTCAATGGGCTCCCCCTTGTCATCTGCATGGAAACACTCAGTTGGGCTCTGGTTTTGATGAGGTTGTCTGTGAGTGGCTTTGGATGTTCTCTTCAATTATGTCAGTTCATCTGATCTAACTCTGCAGCTCCCCAGAGGAAACAAACTCTTGGATGTTTGTATATATGTGCTTGTGGGGAAGTGTTTAATGGTCCCAAGAGGAATAACAATGGTATGACCTCCAGGGCTTGTCCTTACATGCGCCATCCTAACTGAGTTTTCTAATCACCCAATATGTTTTTCATGCAATATGATTTATATGCAAAACTTTTTTTTTAAAGAGTTGTGCAAAACAGGATCTTGTTCATCGTTCCTTTCTAAAAGCTGAAATGAGTGTTTAGTACCTTTCGATAAAAGGAATTTTCTTTCCAGTTTAGTAGAGAGAGAAGTTACCTTGTATTGTATGCTTATTTAATTCTTTTCAGAAAGAGAGATTTCCCCCCCCCCTTCAAAATAATGGAGGCTAGATGGAAACCCATGTAGGCATAATATGGATGGATTACATCCATTTCATTCAGACTCCTTCCCCCCCCAACAGATGGTTCTTATTTAATTAAAGAGAAAACACATTTTAGACAATTCAGGCTGTTTATATTTTGTGTTGTTTCCCCTTTATGGCCGTTGAAAACCATTTAGTGTGAGTGTTTTCTGAACACTAAATTGAAAGGTTTTAATTTAGACACATCTGATCTTTAGAAGTGACGGCTGTGATTCACCAGGTTTAACTTGAGTGCTTTCATGAGCACATGGGGATACCAAACCCCATTTCTACAAACAAAGATTTCAAAGCATCCCTATGAGGGAAAGGCAAAATCAACATGTAAAATGATACCCTTTGAATGCACCGTCATCTGCTGGGGGGCACAGACAAGGACCCTGGAATGAAAACTCAGCATGCCTGCAGTCAAACAAGCCAAGTCTTGATGGGCACAAAGTGGGCTTTGGATGAATCAGTGCTATAATTGCTAACAAGCCCTCTGCCCATGAAATAGTTATGTGACAATGGAGATAAATCTCAAGAGGTTGCACAAAGCCACTTGTTGTGAATCATGTAGAGACAATGGTCTTTGAACTCCAATAACTTCTTGAATCCCCATGAACAAATGCAACTTTTCTTTTGAAATGTGCTGTCAAAGTCCCCACTAAGAACAAAAAAGTGGGGACAGTGTTGTCACAAGACACGTCCATACAAATGATGGGATGTTTTCAGTGCAGTGGTCTTCATCAGCAAATAAGCAAATTATTCTGTGGCCTAAATGATTTCATAGATTCAATGTCATACATGTCTGGAAAAATGGGTGTGTTGAATCAGAAAAAGAACTTCATGAAACTGCCTGAAACTGAGTGAAGTCTTTGGTTCATCTAGCTTAGGATGGCCTAAAGTGACTGCTGCTGGCTGTCTGCCATTTCTGATGAGCTCAACCTGCAAATGCCAGGGTTTGAACCTGGAACCCTTTCCATACAGAGTTGGTACTTACCACTGAGCTACAGCCACTCCAAGAGCTCTATACTATGACTAGATTGTATGACTATTGCTGGGGGGAGGGGTTAGGATCCTTGTGGAGAAGAAAGGGCTGATGACTTTGGTGGTCAGTCAGTGGCCTTATTCTCTCTTTTAGGATTGTCTTGGGAATCATGGTCCTTCTTACCTAACCTCTTCAGCACAAGCCATGCCTTCTTCATCTACCCTAGTATATTCAGAGGCAGCCATGAGTTTTGGCTGGCATGCTACCAGTGTACATCTTTATTATCTTTTGACAAACTCTGCTCAAGGTGGATTAGTTGCATGGCAAAAACTAGTTTTTCTGATCCCTTGAGCATCTAGGCCTTGCACACTGGAGAGGACACTATTCCAGAACCACCATTCAGAGCACGATACCAGTCTTCTGAGACTGAAGGATGCCAACAGCAAGAGCATCTAGGTCAAGGACACCTGTGGCAGGAATATCAGAGAGTTAGGGAGAAACTTTTAATGTCTCTGCAGAATCTTTCATAACTGTCACTGAGAGATGAGCTGGAAGTAACCCCTGGGGACACCACTATCACAGTCCAGGGTGTCTTCATTCTTTAAAAAAAAAAAATCTCCTCAAACTTGGGAATGAATTCAAATGGACTTTACACAATGGGGCTGGTTCTAACTCTGCAGTGTTTTTAAAGAAGACCTACAAAACCCGAGCAAGGGAGACAAATGTCCAACAGAAGATTTCAAGTCTGAAAATCCAGAAGCTCACAGTGTAAAATAGTTGAGGCATAAATTTAGATTCCATTGCACTAATCATTTCTTTCTGAAGGTGGCTGATAGTTTATCATCATGATCGCATAAGTATGGCTCAGAAAGCACAGCCGTAGGCAAGGTGGTGATAAAGTATCAGACCTGCTTTGCTCTCTGATTACAGCCTCTTCCTAAAGGTTGAGCACAAAGAATCTTTGAGAGGTTTCCACACTGACTGGGGCTAGTTCCCCCCCCAACACACACACTTGAGCAAACGGATTATAAAATGCTTTGTAATACTTGTAATCCCTCAATGCGAGGAGACTGTGCAACCCATCTGGATGAGTTCTCAAATTCTGTGCCAACAATAATATTCACACACTCAGCAAAGCAGCAAAGAAATGAGAACTCTTCCTTTGAGTAGGTTTTGTGAAAGAGCAAGACTTTCAACTTGCCCACATTTGAAACCGTTATTGTGACATATCTGCAAGGAGGTGTAGCGGAATGCTGTCACCCAAGGCTTCTGGTGCAGGGCCAATTCAAACCGGGACATGGCTTTATGTCAGGGTTGGAAGCATCAGTGACTGCTGCTACAGATTTGACCATCCACTGGGCCACTGTCTCGATGGTCTTAAACAACCCCTCTCCCCAATCATTTTTAAAACTCAGTCTCAACGGTAGTGCATTTGTTCAACAATATTGGCAATATTGCGATATTGCAAATTGGCAATGTCTGAAAGAACTTCTGAGCTTTGACTGCACATCTGTGGGATGAAGGCCTGCGTTTCAGGGCTGGTCATCATTACACATCAACTACGTACATTTCTCAGTGCCCAGCATGTGTGGACATTAGCCCCGTTGTTTCCTTGTCCATCCAGTGAACACAATATTGATTGCTTGCTCATGTGGAGATAGAAAAGAGTAGCCTGTGAAGGAAATGTTGTGATCCCATAAGCACAAAGCTGTGAGATTGATGCTGGAAACAAATGTGCCATTTTGCAGCAGAACACATTGGTTTTTCCGTGCTGATGAACATGGAACGGTGGTGTAGACCTGCTCATAGAAGTGGCTTCAGAGGCCATCTGCCATGCCTAGTAATACATTGTGTGGAATTCTGTGGCACATTACAAGAAAAGCTGGTCTTGTACACTGTACATACCGTACAAGAACCCTTCACATTCTGCAGCTTTAGCAGCCCAATCCTACACATGCATGTTCAGGAATAAGTCCCATTGAGTTAAATGAGACATATTCCCAGGGATTGCAGCTTTAATACAGTAGCTTGTCAGTGAGCTGAAGTTTCAGTCCAAAACACACTTACCTGGGAGAAGTCCATTCAATTTAACGGAACTCACTCTTGAGTAGGCATGCATAAGATTACACTGGAACTTGACCCACTTGCATTTCAATGCTAGGCATGTAAACTCCTTGGACAATGGCTTACACAGGAAAAGTTCTGTTTTGCAGTTGCCAACACTTGTTTATGACTGCAGCAACCTGCAAAGCCTTTGCACCTTCACCCACACAACCTGAGGGGTGGTGCAGCATAGCCCCTAAGAGACTGAGGGCCCAATCCTATCCAACTTTCCAGCACTGATGCAGCTGCTGCTGAGGCTTGCAGTGCATCCTGCAGTGGGGGGGGGGTAGTCATGGGGGTCTCCTCAAGGCCTGGGAGCTGCATTGCAGCTGCATTCGCACTGGGTAGTTAGATAGTATTGGGCTGTGAGTCAGGCAGTCTTAGCACCTGGTTCAAATCTTGCCTTTGCCATAAATGAACTAGGTGGTTTTAGGCAAGTTGCTCTGATTGTCAGTGTCTGCTAAAGAGGTGGCACAGATCCGAGCTGCCCTGAGCTGCCCGGGAGTGAGATCAGGATCTGGCATAAGCGCCGGGTCCTGGCCCCATCCACTGCCTCCCCACGGGACTGCCCACTGTGTCCTCACCCACCTGGAACATCTCCTCCATGCCCTCACCATGCTCCCCAGACCCCTGCGCCACCCAAGTTCAGCCGGCGTGGACTTACCTTCATCCGTCATCATGGAGGCTGGATGAAGCCTTCATAGGCCAGCATGCATCCTTGTGCTGGCCTGGCTGACACTCGAGGACGTGCAAACATGCTTTGTGGCATGTTTGCAACCCTCCCAGACCGGCTCAAGGGACTTGCGCCCTTGAGTTAAAAGTCTTTCTAAAGGTCAAGTCATACTCTTTGAAGGGGAAATGTGCACATGGAGACATGTTTTGGCAAGTTGTGGCATGCTGGGAAGCCACAGCCAATGTGCAACCTGTGTTTTCAAAAAGCTTCTCCTCTTCAGATATTAAAGTGATTCACCAAAGCACATGCAGTAGACAAGCAACAAATTCCTCTCCTTCACTGAATGCAAAATACAATGGGGAGTAGCAACCATACTCTGGAAAACCCCATGTGTGTGGTCTGGAGGCATCTGAGATAGCCACCTTTCTGAAGGTGCAGCTTTTGTCAATGCCTGGAAGGGTAACTGCTGAGAAACTCCATATAAACCACCTTGAGTTTCATGATAGAAGAAAGACAGGATCAATGCTGGGGATGCTGAGGGTCCTGGTTGCTGGGATTCTTGGGGCAAACCCTGCACTGGGGGCCCCATGGCACTCCCCTTTTGCCCCCTGGATGGTGCATTGAGCACTATCATTGGTACTGCAGATTCAGGGGCTGGCCCATTTCGTTGGGCCCTCTAATGGTCATGGGCCTTTGAACCCACTTGACCGACTTCTGACACCAGTCCTGGATAGGAAATCAGTGCAAGCAGTGAATTTAACTATATGAAATAACTATATAACTATATATTAACTATAATCAAAGTACCATATGTTGGTGCACAGGACAGGGCCTTCTCAGTGGAGGCACCAAGATTGTGGGAGTCACTCCCTAAGGAAGCTCAGTTCACTCCATCTCTGCAGGCTTTCAAGTGGCAAACCAAGGTATTTCTCTACCTGTGAGCTTTCAAGGAGCTATGGCTGTTTTAATTTGTAACTGAGCACAGTTCCTGCCTGTTCTGTTTTGGCTTCTGCTGCTTTTATCAGTCTGCTGCTGGTATATGTGGTTTTTTGTAATTTGACTGTGTGTGTGTGTGGGGGGGGGGGTTTACTAAAAATATTTAAATAAATAAAATATGTCCCTGAAAGTATAAATTGTGGTATCATACTGTAATTCTTTGATCTGGCCAGAAGGAGTAGCTAGAGAGTGCTAAAAGATTATTTCACTGTACTAGATTCCAAGTAATAAATCTGAGCATCAGATTCAGACGGAAATCTGAATTCCTATCTAAATACTCTTTTAAAAATATCTCTTTTCTGGATAGTAGCTTTTTTTTAAAAAAAGCTAGTTCAAAAGCCTAGAAATGCTTAAATGGGAGATTGTGGAATTGTGGAAGATTTGGTGTGCTTTTTGTCCCCTGTGAGTCTCCGCAATCATATCTTGATCAGACAGGTTGTGTGTTTCAACTGAGGTATGAACCTTCTGTCAAAAATAAAGATTGGAAATCTTTGGCGGAGCCTGCAACTGAGATAAAACATGAGTCCATTTGGCCAGAAGCTGAGCTGATGGTAACAAAAGCCAGGTACTGTACTCCTTAAGGAGAGGACACATTGTAAAACTCCAAGGGTTTAATTACATGAAGAAACTATTAACCATGAAGATGGTGAGAGATCCTGTGGAAACTAATGGGATTTAGGTGTCAAGAAAAAAATGCTGAGAAAATCTTGTCCCACAGCTTCCTGATACGAGAAAGAAATGCCAGTTTCACCTCTCACAATCCATAGGCCAAGTTTTGACTTCTGGTGTGTGTTCAGTTCCCTTTGTCATTTCTGATTTTTGAGGTGAGAACAGATGCATTTTAGCTCACTTGGATCCAAGACAAAGGAGATAATCCAGGGGTGTCAAACTTGTTTCATATAGTGGGTCAAATAGCACTCGTGGTGCTTGCTAAGGGCTGGAAGTGACATAATTAAGAAGGAAGTGGTGTCATTATGCAGATGATGGCCATAAATACTTTGTTCTTATATAGAAACTCATTAGCTGCAAATGATAGAAAATATGCAAATTCTGATCATATTTTCAAGGTATGGGAGACATCAGGTGGGATATCAAGATTTCGGGTGGGCTACCCTTTCAGCAGTGCCGCTTCTGTCTGACAAAGCATCACTTTGCATCTCACCAGCCAAGAGATGGTCTACAAAGTGACACCTTGGCAAAAGTGGCACTGTTGAAAGGGCCACCCATGTGATAATTGGACTCTTTCAGTGCCTTGGCAGCATCTCCCTCTCTCACCCCTCTTTGTTGGCCCCTTCCCCGTAGCATTTCTTGCTTTCTGAGGTCTCCTTCCATCTCTCCCAAAGCCTTGGCAGAAGCAGCACTGCTGAAAAGGCAAATCTGGGAGAGCCCAATTATAACAGGGGATAATAATAACTGGATGTACAGCAACTGTTACCCTGCACATGCCTGATCTCATCTGATCTTGGAAGCTAAGCAGGGTCAGCCTGGTTAGTACTTGGATGGGAGACTGCCTGGGAATGCTGGGTGCTGTAGGCTTATACCATAGTCTTTCGAGACTGAAGGTTGCCAACCAAAGAGCTTCCATGAGCTGCATCCAGCCCATGGGCCGTATATTTGATACCCCTGAGATAATCCTTTGTGCCCTTCTGACTAAGAAATAGTATATTATACAGGAAGATACGTGCATATTTCAATTTCCTTTTGTTTCAGATTTTTCTGTGCCACCTTTCTGTCCCATTAGAGCAGGGGTGCCTAAACCCCGGCCCTGGGGCCACTTGCGGACCTCGGGGCTTCTCAATGCAGCCTTCAGGGAGCCCCCAGTCTCCAATGAGCCTCTGGCCCTCCAGAGATTTGTTGGAGCCCACACTAGCCCGACGCAACTGCTGTCAGTGTGAGGGCGACGGTCTGACCACTCGTGTGAGCTGTGGGATGGAGGGCTCCCTCCACTGCTTGTTGTTTCACATCTGTGATGCAGTAGCAGCAGCAAAGGAAAGGGCCCCTTGCTTTGGCAAGGCCTTTTGTAGGCCTTGAGCTATTGCAAGACCTTCAGTCATTCATTCATTCAAGTTCATCTTTAATATGAATTTATGTAATTTATGACATAAATGACATAATATGAATTTATGTAATATGTACATAATTTATGTAAACTTATGTAAATTTATTCAAATTTTAAATGTAAATTAATTCTTCCCCGGCCCCTGACACAGTGTCAGAGACACGATGTGGCCCTCTTGCCAAAAACTTTGGACACTCCTGCATTAGAGAGACCATCAAGGAAGCTTATGAAATAAAGTCCACAATCTAAAACAATCATAACAAAATTTCGAAAGCAATATAAGGATTACACAACCACGACAACAAAAAATAACACAAAACTGCCTGAGCAGAAAAGGTCCAGAAGACTTAAGAAAAGGTCAAATTGAATGGAAACTTCTTCACTGTGTACCTAAAGGTCAGCAGTGTTGAGGTCAGCTGAGCCTCTTGGGGGAGTGAGTTCCACTGTCGGTGGATTACTGCTATGACAGCACTGTCCCGCCTCCCCACCAAATGAAACTCCAGTGGTGATGGGACGTGGAGCAGAACCTCTGACGATGAATGAAAAGTGCAATCAGGTTCACGTGGCAAGAGACAGAGTCGTTCAAATATCCTGGACCAAAACCAGGAGGGTTTTATAAGAAAGAACCAGCATCTTGAACTGAGCACAGAAGCATGCTGGAAACAATAGCAAGTGGTGAAGCCCCAGAGTAATGTGTTCTGACTGCTGGGTCAGACCACTAAGCAGCCTGGCTGCCCCACACCGCACCAGCTGTTGCTTCCCAGCCATCTTCAAGGGCAGACCCAGATAGGGTGCATTAGAGTAGTCTTACAGCCCAATCCTAGCAAAATGCTGCCCACAGGTTGCACCGGTGCTGGCACAGCCTCTGCTGTATCCTGCAGGCAGGTCTTGTTTCACTTACCCTCCTCAACTCCTGCATGCTTCCCAATGGACCTACTCAAACCTCCACCAGCTATTTAGCTAGCACAAGTTTGGATAGAGGCAAGGAGATGTGTGATGGACAAAATGCTGGTTATGATACTGGTGGAGCTCTCCTCGCTGCGACCCACCCCACCTGCCTCAACACGTCCCCGATCTGCCCACCCCAATCATGTTCTAGCTCCTCCCTGCCCTGTTCCACCCACCCCCACAGTTTGCCTACCTGTATGACTGGACACAGCAGGGTCCAACACTCTTCTTCCCACCCTGCTGCTTTTTGAAGCAGAGCAGAGCAAAGCGTTGCTGGTGTCACGCTTTTGAAACGGCAGAATTGGTTCTGGTCACCACACCACCTGCCTTTTCAGGAGCAAAGCTGCATCCAGGAGCACTCTCAGACTGTATATAATTTTTGCATGTGTTTGTGTACATGCACACATATGTGTGTATGTAAAACTGAATAGATTTCAGGTTTGGGTAAATCACCTAAGAGCCTGAATCAAATCCCCCTCCAGCTCAGGTCATGCAGCGCTACCGACACAGCATGGACTGCATGCTGTGGGTTGGGGGAGGGGGGGACAAGACACAAACAAAAAAATATTTTTAGTTACTTCTCCATAGGCCACCTTCTCCAATGAGCCAGATCTTTAGCTGCCATAAGTCCAAGGAGAGTCAAGCATGGGAATGGGCTGGGAAGGGGAGATGGGGAGATAAGAACACAGCATGTGCTAGCACCACTGTGATCTGACACCTCCCCCCTGGTCTGGCCCACTCCCTGACCTGATCCATCACTGATGGTTCCCCAAACAGCCCCTGCTGCTGATCTACCTGCTCCAGTGGAGGTTCTGTGGCTGGTGTGAGAGTTATTGGATCCTGCACCCTTGATAGTAAGCCACAGGATGATAGAGAGGCTGTAACACCACCAGTCCCAGCTTTACACTAGATCATCATGAGATCCACCAGTGTATAAGGCCAGCATAAGATTGGGCCCATGTTTCACATGGTCTAAGATGCAGTATTTTAATGATTATTTCATTCTGTTTCATTCTTTTTATTCTTTATTTCATTCTTTTACAAAATGAAGTGAGACTTGCAAATTCAGCACTCTGTAAGCTGTGTTCCATTACTTGTGGTACATTTATAGATTTTCAGAATTCTAGACTCTCTGCTAGTAGTAGTTACCATGTTTTCCTAGATTCCAGTGGCCATTAAGTTTGTCATATATGGAAATCACTTCCCTCTTGGAAAATCTGTGAAAGCCACATGTAGGTCATAGCATGTGATAAATGCAAATGTTTGGTTGTGTGTCCACATGTACAGGACTGCTTTGGCTAGTTGCTTACTGTGAAGATATGGGCCAGATTTTCTGTGTGGAACAACAGTAATAAGCACATATGTGATGGAAGGAGTAGGCTTCTATGGATGAAGCTACCCATATCAGTGAGTTAACTGGCAGAAAGAGTAATAGATGGTGAGGAACAGTTCTTGGAAACATTACTCAGAGAGAGAGAGAGAGAGAGAGAGAGAGAGAGAGAGAGAGAGAGTTTAATTCTTAAAATTCCATGTTTCGTACACTAAGCCAGTTTATAGATCAGTGATTTTCCATGCCACTGTTCTTTGGTGTGTCATGAATGGTCTGCAGGTGTTGAAAAAGGCTGAAAATCACTGTTAAAGATCCTACTGAGAGATAGAACCTTAACAGTGTACACTCAGTCCCTACAAATGTATTGGCTCAGTTTCAGAGGTCAGTACGGAAGTTGAAATGTACTAAGCATGAAACGTCCAGTTCTTACCAGCCCAGGGCTATTGCTCTTGCATGAAAGCACCATTAAAAGATGTACTGCACTTGGGTAAAAGCACCAAAAACACAGCCATCTGTAACTCAGGCTGCCAGTGTATTTCTCTGTTGTACCACTTTTAAGTTGTGGCTCTGTATGTTTTATTAGAAAGGTATTCTTAAATCACATGCTCCCTCCTTCAACTAAAATGTGCACTTTGAAAGAAGTTTATTTGGGTGCCTGTTTGCAGAGTACTTGGAGAGCATGGGTTACTGCTATCTCTTTCTTGTCCCCGTGCCCCTGATATGACATCAGTAGGGTCACACAGTCATATTTGTCACTGATGATGCCTTCAGGCCTCAGATAACTGTGAAGTTATTAATTTTCTGTTTACTTTGGGACAGGCTGTGAGCATAGCAGATATTTTGTCCTGGAGTGGGAGGGACTATGAGCTGATTCAAAAATACCACTCCTCCCAGCGGTGTCTGATGTAAGCCACAAATGTACACAGCATCAAAGCTTTGCATTATGCACCAAATGTTTATGTCATTGGGATGACTTGTGTAGAACTTCTCCACATCTGTACTGCACGTCCCTGGTAGCATCTGGCATTGACATGCACATATTCTGTGTGAGAGGGATGACGTTGGCAAGAAGCTCAATGGTGCCACCATCTGGAGGCATCTTCGGTGACTCTGCAGAGGAGAGGTAACGTTTGAGCCGGCTCCTTGAACACAGTGCTGAGGCAGGGGAGAAGCCATTATTTTGTGGCACAGCCCATGTTTTGCATGAAGAGATCCCAATTCCCTAGCATTCCAGTGAAAAGGATAAGGTTGGCAGGGGATTGGAAAAGCCCCTGGGATCTGGACAGCCGCTGCTAGTCAGAGGGAAGGCAGTGATGTCAGTTTTGGGAGCGTGTGCGCACTTGTAGTAGCAACTGGGGCGAAATAACTCCAGCCACTGCTGTGACCACCCAAGCAGCAGGTGCTCCTCTCACTTCCCAACTCGGGAAGTGATGGGAGGACACGCACGCTCATAGTAGTGGCTGTCACCTGCCTTCATATGGCACCCAGCACTCGTGCCCTGGTATGCCATACCGTAGATACACCACTGGGGTCAGGGGCAGCTAGCTTGACTTATGGTCTGTTTCCATAGCAGGCAACTTTTCACATTTGTATGAATGGTTTTATTCATAGAGCAAGGGAAGGTCCACCAGAACTTTGCAGGCAGGGGCAAAAGAACACAGTGAATGGCAAGAGCGAAAGTGGACGAAAGGAAGGCATGGTTTGGATGGGTTAGGGACAGGTAAAGGATTGCCTCAGCTCAGAGGCTGTTCTGGTGCTCCACAGCACATTCACTAGCTGGCATCATCTGGAAATAATTCCTCCAAATGATGATTCAGAAATGCAGAGAAGCATCCCTAGCCAAAAACTCCATTAAGAGCTGTTAAGGCATGAGGTTAGGACAAGCTAAGCCAACATGGTAGCTTTAGTCCTTCGCTCTGAGGAAATACAAGGAAGAGAGAGACCTCTGTGAAATGGAGAAGATGTGTGCCTAACACCCATGAGGAGCACCAGGGAGGGAAGGGAAACTGAATTTGAGCTTAATTTAGCTCAAATCCACAAAGTCAAAATGGACTGGGAAGAAGGAGTGAGAGGGAAAGAAATTGGTGCACCTTTGAGCCCTGATTTTGCATTGTCATCGCTTTGGGTTTTAGAAAAGTGGTATAAAAATCTTTTAAGTAAGATTAATAACCATTAAGACCATTAACCCAAAGCATTGTCATCGCTTTTAAGCTTCAGCACACTGTCTGGTTTCATGAACGGTGGTTCGCTTTGGGTTAATGGTCATTTGTGAAACTTCAACACACTGTCTGGTTTCATGAATGGTGGTTCGGACAGGGTAATTAATACTTCTGGACTGGGTAATTAATACTTCAGTTGTAGCTGCCAGCAGGACAGCGCAATAAGAACATAAGAATAGCCCCACTGGATCAGGCCATAGGCCCATCTAGTCCAGCTTCCTGGATCTCACAGCGGCCCACCAAATGCCCCAAGGAGCACACCAGATAACAAGAGACCTCATCCTGGTGCCCTCCCTTGCATCTGGCATTCTGACATAGCCCATTTCTAAAATCAGGAGGTTGTGCATACACATCATGGCTTGTACCCCGTAATGGATTTTTCCTCCAGAAACTTGTCCAATCCCCTTTTAAAGGCGTCCAGGCCAGTTGCCATCACCACATCCTGTGGCAAAGAGTTCCACAGACCAACCACAGGATAGGGCAGTGATTTTAGCTGAAGAGCAGAACAGAAAATCAGAAAAGAACAAAATTAGAAAATCTATGTACAATTTTTCTCTTTCACGAGTCTACTCTATGCATGTTGCACATCTTGCCGTTACTGCTAATATTATTCAACAAAGTTCAATAGGACTTTAAAAGGAGAATAAGAGAGTCATGGAGGATAGATCTATCACTGGCAATTAGCCACAATGGCTATGTAGAACCTCCGCGTCCTGCAGCAGTGTATTCCTGAATATCAGTTTCTGGGAAGCCGCAGCAGGAGGGGCTGCTACCTTTAAGTTCTGTCTGTAAGCTTCCTGCCGGCATGTGATTGGCCACTGAGGTATGCAGGTTGCTGAGCCTCCAGCAAGTCTTTTTATGTGCTTGTGTTTTATGGGGTCCTTCAGGGATTGTGAAATCCCAACCACCACCTTGGACCGATTCTCAGAAGAGCTGCCGCCATAAAATTGCTTTTAGCAGAGGGGGCATCGTTTTTGTTTGCCACAGATTATGGCTTTTTTTTTTTTTTGCATCTGAGTATTTTTACCTAGGCTTATACGCACTTCCCCGCTTGAAAACAAGAAGTCCTTAAAAGGTTCCCAAAAATGGTTCATGAGTATTTCCCCATCTTCCTTTTTAAAGCCAAAAGTTGTGTCTGTGTTTTAGGCTTTGAAAACTTTGTTTACAATCAAGACTACATACTTGAGCCATTTTTGTGTTCAGATATCCTGGTTTAGTTAAAAAAAAAACAAAAAAAACACAAACCTTTAAAAGTATGAAACTCTCCCTCTTTTGACCCAGTGAGTCACAAGAACATTTACTTTTATGGACTTCGGTTTTGGGTAAACCCTGAATGAGGCATGTGGTTTTCCTGCCAATTGGGAAACTTCCATGACTTTTCAGCAGTGGGCAAATAGCTCTCTTATGTCGACACATTGCTGGCTACATCTTACCTGGTGCAAATCTCCAGAGTGAGGGCAGGAACTTACTGAAAGGTGGTAGCAGTTTGGCATTTTACTGAGCCCTTGACAGGATGCCACCTTGCTCAGTTTTCATTAAGCTGGAGATCTACTTTTTTTTTTTGAGAAATGAAAGCTAAAAATAAAGGAGAGGGGCCCAGAATATCTCCCGAGATTAGGAAATTGGCAACCCAATCTTATCCATGTCTACTTACTTCCAGGTGCTTACTCTGGGATCAGGGATGAGGAGCTTACTGTTATCCTTGTCCCTTTTCCATGCATATTTCCCCCTTCCTTCCATGACTACTGTAAGAGAAGATGGAGGGCAAAATGGAAGCAGCACATTAATGACATTAATGACACATTAGTGACCTATCCCACCTTTCTACTCTCCAGTTCTCATTCTGTTTAAACTGGGAATAACTGGGAAAAATAATAGATTTCTTTGGTACTATTCAAGGCTAGGAAGCCCTAACCAAAAGAGGTTGCCTTGGAGAAACTTTTCTCCCAGATTAACAAGAGCTCCCAAATCTGAGTCTGCTTCAAAGCGGGCTCTTGATGCCCCTTAGTAAGCAAACCATAACAGAACGTAAGCAATCTGGTAGGCATAGCAACCTACTCACTTTCCAAACCAGCTAGACCAGGCAGGTAAGACAGTGAAAATGCAAGAAGCTTATGAAAAGGAATGAAGGGATAGAATCCAGCAAAGTAGAGATTGAAGGTGGGTCCGACTCCACTGTAGAATCTCTGTGGGTTAAATTACCAGGCTTGTGCAGCGATGTAATACTGGGGGTGTGCTATCGTCCTCCAGACCAGAAATCGGATGGGGACCTTGAAATGAGGAAACAGATCAGGGAGGTGACAAGGAGGGACAGGGTTGTAATCATGGGGGACTTCAATTATCCTCATATTGACTGGGTCAATTTGTGTTCTGGTCACGATAAGGAAACCGGATTTCTTGACGTGCTAAATGACTGTAGCTTAGAGCAGCTAGTCACGGAGCCCACCAGAGGACAGGTGACTCTGGATTTAATATTGTGCAGTATGCAGGACTTGGTTACAGATGTAAACGTTACTGAGCCATTGGGGAACAGTGATCATGCTGCAATCCGTTTTGACATGCACGTTGGGGGAAGAATACCAGGCAAATCTCTAACAAAAACCCTTGACTTCCGACGGGCAGACTTCCCCCAAATGAGGAGGCTGGTTAGAAGGAGGTTGAAAGGGAGGGTAAAAAGAGTCCAATCTCTCCAGAGTGCATGGAGGCTGCTTAAAACAACAGTAATAGAGGCCCAGCAGAGGTGTATACCGTAAAGAAAGAAGGGTTCCACTAAATCCAGGAGAGTGCCCGCATGGCTAACCAGCCAAGTTAGAGAGGCTGTGAAGGGCAAGGAAGCTTCCTTCCGTAAATGGAAGTCTTGCCCTAATGAGGAGAATAAAAAGGAACATAAACTGTGGCAAAAGAAATGTAAGAAGGTGATACGGGAGGCCAAGCGAGACTATGAGGAACGCATGGCCAGCAACATTAAGGGGAATAATAAAAGCTTCTTCAAATATGTTAGAAGCAGGAAACTCGCCAGAGAAGCGGTTGGCCTTCTGGATGGTGAGGGAGGGAAAGGGGAGATAAAAGGAGACTTAGAGATGGCAGAGAAATTAAATGAGTTCTTTGCATCTGTCTTCACGGCAGAAGACCTCGGGCAGATACCACTGCCCGAACGGCCCCTCCTGACCGAGGAGTTAAGTCAGATAGAGGTTAAAAGAGAAGATGTTTCAGACCTCATTGATAAATTAAAGATCAATAAGTCACCGGGCCCTGATGGCATCCACCCCAGAGTTATTAAGGAATTGAAGAATGAAGTTGCAGATCTCTTGACTAAAGTATGCAACTTGTCCCTCAAAACGGCCACGGTGCCAGAAGATTGGAGGATAGCAAATGTCACGCCTATTTTTAAAAAGGGAAAGAGGGGGGACCCGGGAAACTATAGGCCGGTCAGCCTAACATCCATACCGGGTAAGATGGTGGAATGCCTCATCAAAGATAGGATCTCAAAACACATAGATGAACAGGCCTTGCTGAGGGAGAGTCAGCATGGCTTCTGTAAGGGTAAGTCTTGCCTCACGAACCTTATAAAATTCTTTGAAAAGGTCAATAGGCATGTGGATGCGGGAGAACCCGTGGACATTATATATCTGGACTTTCAGAAGGCGTTTGACACGGTCCCTCACCAAAGGCTACTGAAAAAACTCCACAGTCAGGGAATTAGAGGACAGGTCCTCTCATGGATTGAGAACTGATTGGAGGCCAGGAAGCAGAGAGTGGGTGTCAATGGGCAATTTTCACAATGGAGAGAGGTGAAAAGCGGTGTGCCCCAAGGATCTGTCCTGGGACCGGTGCTTTTCAACCTCTTCATAAATGACCTGGAGACAGGGTTGAGCAGTGAAGTGGCTAGGTTTGCAGACGACACCAAACTTTTCCGAGTGGTGAAGACCAGAAGTGATTGTGAGGAGCTCCAGAAGGATCTCTCCAGACTGGCAGAATGGGCAGCAAAATGGCAGATGCGCTTCAATGTCAGTAAGTGTAAAGTCATGCATATTGGGGCAAAAAATCAAAACTTTAGATATAGGCTGATGGGTTCTGAGCTGTCTGTGACAGATCGGGAGAGAGATCTTGGGGTGGTGGTGGACAGGTCGATGAAAGTGTCGACCCAATGTGCGGCGGCAGTGAAGAAGGCCAATTCTATGCTTGGGATCATTAGGAAGGGTATTGAGAACAAAACGGCTAGTATTATAATGCCGTTGTACAAATCGATGGTAAGGCCACACCTGGAGTATTGTGTCCAGTTCTGGTCACCGCATCTCAAAAAAGACATAGTGGAAATGGAAAAGGTGCAAAAGAGAGCGACTAAGATGATTACGGGGCTGGGGCACCTTCCTTATGAGGAAAGGCTACGGCGTTTGGGCCTCTTCAGCCTAGAAAAGAGACGTCTGAGGGGGGACATGATTGAGACATACAAAATTATGCAGGGGATGGACAGAGTGGATAGGGAGATGCTCTTTACACTCTCACATAATACCAGAACCAGGGGACATCCACTAAAATTGAGTGTTGGGCGGGTTAGGACAGACAAAAGAAAATATTTCTTTACTCAGTGTGTGGTCGGTCTGTGGAACTCCTTGCCACAGGATGTGGTGCTGGCGTCTACCCTAGACGCCTTTAAAAGGGGATTGGACAAGTTTCTGGAGGAAAAATTCATTACGGGGTACAAGCCATGATGTGTATGCGCAACCTCCATATTTTAGAAATGGGTTATGTCAGAATGCCAGATGCAAGGGAGGGCACCAGGATGAGGTTTCTTGTTATCTGGTGTGCTCCCTGGGGCATTTGGTGGGCCGCTGTGAGATCCAGGAAGCTGGACTAGATGGGCCTATGGCCTGATCCAGTAGGGCTGTTCTTATGTTCTTATGTTCTTATGTAATGAAGACAATGGACAGACAGCAAACAAGATGGAGACCAGTGAAGAAAAGGAGAAGAAAGAGGGCAGTTGGGCAGCAAATGTTGGCATGAAAGGTTAGAAAACAAACTGAAAACAAAACAAATCCCTGACATGCCTAATTGAGTTTGGTCCCTGTTCTAATTACATGTGTCCTTCGGTGGTTCTCATCCCTACACTCACATGTGCAGTGCATGAACATGTATGCCTTCTGCAAAGCGGCAGCTGCTTCTAGAGATGGAGCTGGGCAACCCACAAAGAGGATATGTACGTGGCCTTCTGTACGCGGCCAGTGAATTTTAACCCTGCTTTTCCTGGTGGGAGTGGTCATTCGGGGGGGTCATCAGGATTTCTGAATCTCCAGCTCATGGACATCAGGTGGGCTTCATGGTTGCAAATTTAAATTGTTTACTGGTCTAGGGAAAGGTTCAGATGAGCTGACAAAGGCGGCATCCTGGGATCATGGCCTCAG
Source organism: Tiliqua scincoides (assembly GCF_035046505.1). Classification (NCBI taxonomy): domain Eukaryota; kingdom Metazoa; phylum Chordata; class Lepidosauria; order Squamata; family Scincidae; genus Tiliqua; species Tiliqua scincoides. Next base: position 23,657,699 of record NC_089825.1, read on the forward strand.
CATGATTTAGCAGCCTTTTTAGGTTGCTGAGGCAGTTCAGAAGCATCTGGAGGGTGTCCTTAAATAGGGGGAAATACACAAAAATAGCGAGAAAACAGATTTCCTTAAACCACTCTTCCTCCAGGTCACCGAAGTGGGCTGGGTGTTTTCTTGGTCAGCAGTTGGACCAGTTGGTCAGCAGTTGGTCAGCAGCCTTAAAGGTTTGCTTCAATGACAAATTCATAGAAACCATGAGCAATGAATTTGTGGGCTGCTGTCAACCCATCCTTTCTCTCCCCCACTCTCTTCGGGTACACTCATAAGTACTACAGATGCAAACGTGATGATCCACCACAGTTAAAGCAAACTTCTGAAAGAATGGGGTGAATTAGTGCAGGAAAGGCGACCATGCAAGCCTATGCAACCATACTGAAGAGCTGGATTAGAATTCTCTCTGCATTGGGCTAAATAGCAAGCACTGTACCAATGTGTGATTGCGTTTCATTTGTGTAAATGCTTATAATATGATTTGACATTGAAAAAATGCTTTAAATTCTTTCTTTGACAGCATGTGTGTTTTTATTTTTACTTAGCTTGAATAACATGAGCATGTTCTGGTGAAATGTCTTGATGGGATCCAGAAACAAAAGCAGGGGTGCGCAGATAGGAGGGAAAAGGGGGCTACGTGTTTCCTTGTTGATATAAATAGAGAAGTTCATCAGGAGTGACTGGGGAGGGAGGAACATAGTTTAGGACCATGTGGGAAATCAGTTTACTTCAGAGAACTGAGGGCAAAAAAAGAGAGAGAGAGAGATGTCTGTTTTTTATTAAAAACCTGAAATGCATTATAATTGGGCTGAGTTTTTACCCAGATGGCTTTTCTTAGGCTGACATCTATGACGGGTATATAAAGCAGTGTTAAAGAGCTGCCTCTGGTGGTGGTGTGGACACATGTAATTCTGCTCAGAACTAAGTCCTCTGCTGTCTTCTCTGCTGGTTGTGGAATAATAGATGGTGAGAAACAGCTTTGGGCTGATAAAACAGTGCTGTGGTTTCCTCCAAAGGGAGGGGGGAAATACGAAGTCCTTTTGACTTTGCAGAATGTGATCTTTTCTAGATATTTTGCTCATGTACAATCAGAATACTGAAAAGTTTTGGAATCTCCTGGTTAGAGGGGCATCTCAAGATGTGGCTGCTGACCTGGATGGCATTTTCATTAATTTCCTAGTACAGTATTGGACCATGCTGAGGGGTTGCTTCAAGTGGTGAATAGGTGGGGAGACCCATTTTTAACACCTACCTGCCCCTACCGCTCCATCTCCTCTCCCTCCCTGGATGAGAAAAGGAAGAAGGAAATTGAATGGAAGTGTGGGGAGAGGCGTGTGGTGGGCTAGCTAGATGCAGATGGGTACTTCCTCTGTTCCATTTCTCTCTTCCTTCTTGAATCCAGGGGTGGGGTGGGAGGAGGTGTGACTGCAGCTGGTGCACCATCAGGGAAAGAGGAAGTGACATTTGGCACACTGCTCATAAGAACAGCCCCACTGGATCAGGCCATAGGCCCATCTAGTCCAGCTTCCTGTATCTCACAGCAGCCCACCAAATGCCCCAGGGAGCACACCAGATAACAAGAGACCTGCATCCTGGTGTCCTCCCTTGCATCTGGCATTCTGACATAGCCCTTTTCTAAAATCAGGAGGTTGCACATACACATCATGACCTGTAACCTGTAATGGATTTTTCCTCCAGAAATTTGACCAATCTCCTTTTAAAGGCACCTAGGCCAGATGCCATCATCACATCCTGTGGCTAGAAGTTCCACAGACCAACCACACACTGAGTAAAGAAATATTTTCTTTTGTCTATCCAAAGTCTGCCAACACTCAACTGTAGTGGATGTCCCCTGGTTCTGGTGTTATGTGAGAGTGTAAAGAGCATCTCTCTATCCACTTTATCCTTCCCATGCATAATTTTGTATATCTCAGTCATGTCCTCCCTCAGGTGCTTCTTTTCTTGGCTGAAGAGGCTGAAATGCCATAGCCTTTCCTCATAAGGAAGGTGCCCCAGCCTAGTCAGTGGGAGGTCTTGAGCCCATCCTGTGTACCCAATCTAACACATGTGCCATTTTAATCTCAGAATTTTTTTTTTTAATTATCCAATCATGTGTTTGAGTGACATTGAAATATTTCATTAATACTTTAGTAGCTACTGATGTCCTGACCTGGTCCTAAGCATGGTATTTGGAGGTAAGCTACTGACTCATGAATATGAAAACAAACAGGAAACTGATGTGAGTTCAGTGGTTTGTTTACATATCATCAGTCCAGTGTAGAGTCCTTGTTGCTACAGTGCACACATGCACTTTCCCTGGTCTTTGGGTGTAACTTTGAGTTTGACTCTGTTTCTTATACCCTGTGTCTATGATTCCCAAACTGTGAGCCATGGCTCCCTGGGGAGTCATGGAAACTAGGCAGGGAAGCCGCGGAATGCTCGCAAAAACCCCTTGGCTCTATACAATATATAGGATTGTTGCCCTAATGGGCTGAAGCCAATGGCCTAATAGGAGCAACCAGTCGTTTGGGAACCACTACCCTATGGGTTTTATCCAGGTTTCATCTGTGGGTTTCTGAATTTCCTGCTTTTGGAAATCATGTGGGCTTCACAGTCCACTGAACTGGCTCATGGCTAAATCCTTTTTCTACTGGTCAGTGGGGAAAGAAGAAGGTCAGTAAAAACAAAGGATAATGGCTTTTGCATCTGGATGATTCTGCAAACTCTTCAGGTTGTTGACGCATCACAGAAGCCTCTGGGTTGCTAGAAAGTCCCCAAACAGGTTTTAAAAAGGTAAAAATCACTACAAGGGTTCAAGAACTTTCAACTGCTTTACACTGATGGCCTAATCCTCAAAGTATTTATCTGGAAGTAAGCACTGCTTTCAGTGGAGGAGTCAGTGTGTTTATAGAAATTTAAGTAACAGTAATTGAGATAGGATGATCCAGTGTAGAATAATTTACTTTTCTGTTCTTTCCTATTTCATTATGATGATTAGAACGCTATGAAAATGCACACATCCTGCTTCTTTCTTTCTTTTCCAGACAACAGAAAAATCAAGGTCAATGGCACGAGGGAGTCCATTGAGTTTAAATCAAATCAATGGTTTGGAGCAACAGTCAGAGCTCATAAAGGAAAAGTTGTGGTAAGTTTTTGTGCATTTGGTATTCATTTGGCAGACCTGTTTCTTCTTTTTCAGTCATTCATCTTCAAAATGCGCATATTCGCATGTAAGTGTGTGTGTGTGTGTGGGGGGGGTGTTCTTTTACTTTTGTATTGAACTAAAGGTTCAAGAATTATCCTACTGGTGTTTTACGTTAAATGTGATAGTTGTACAGAACTCAAAGGATTCTGGTCTACGCCTGTCAAAACATTTCCTTTGTATAATTTGTTTACGTGGAAGTTAGAACGTAAATTGTTTTCCACATTTCAAAATATTTTTTCTGATTTTTTTTTCATGTGCGCATACAATTCTAACACTTTTCAATCTGTTTGTATGGACACGTGCTCTCGCTCTCTCTCTCTCTCACTCACACACACACACACACACACACACACACACACACACACACAGAAAGAGAGAGGTGTAAAAAGTTACAATCAAATCAAAATTATCAAAACCAGACCTAAATAAAAAGGCTACTGAGAGACCAATCCTATGCCTGTCTATTCAGAAGTAAGTCCCATTAGAGTCAATGTAGCTTACTCCCAGGAAATAGTGGATAGGATTGTAACCTGAGAGGCCAATCCTGGGCTCGTCACCGCAGCTTTGTGCCGCCGCGCACTGTCACAAACACGCCGCGCACTGTCACAAATGCGCCGTAAGCCTCACTGCCGGGCTACCACCTGTATTAGCCCAGCGGCGGCCGGTGCTGGGCTAGTGCTGGGCTAGTGCAGGGCAGGCGCCCAACCTCTGCCGCTCGGCGGTCTCACGGACCGCAAGCCATGGCCTGGTAAGCGGAGGCAGGGAGGGGGGCGGAAAGGAGGTGTTCCAGGGAGGGAGGAGGCCAGCGGAGGGTGGAGAGAGGGCAGTGGAGGCATGATGGGGAGGTGCAAGCGGGAGGTGTGCCGGGGGAAGGGAGCGGGGAAGGAGGGAGGCGGGTCTGTGGAGCTCCGCTCCACCGTTTCCAAGGCCCTAGATTGCCCTACACGAACGCCTTCACTTTACCGCCGACCTTTTGGCGGTAAAGTGAGTAGCCCCACTGTGGAGCTGCTTCCCTTACCCAGGAGAAGGGGACAAAAGTTCCCTTCTCCTTAGGTGCTGCCTTTGGTAGCCCGAGGTGTGGCGGATCTGGCGGCAGCCGTTCTCGGTGCTGCTGAGGCTGGGCGCCCCGGGCAGCTCAGGATTGGGCTGCCCGGCTACTACCTTCTCCTGGTTCCTTATGTACACGACAGCAGATTTATGTGCATTGCTGATATGCATTTGGAATTTGTACTTGGGATGCATTTGGAAGGTGGATGCATCTGACGATGGTAGTTTACTGATGGAGGTGGTTGGTTGGCAACCTTCAGTCTTGAAAGACTATGGTATAAGCCTACAGCACCCGGTATTCCCTGGCGGTCTCCCATCCAAGTACTAACCAGGCCTGACCCTGCTTAGCTTCTGAGATCAGATGAGATCGGGCAAGTGCAGGGTAACAGTTGCTCTGCTTATAACTTGCTAATGTTTGGGATTATAGCCAGCATTAAACTACTGAGGCCAGCATGTTCAACATGTTATCAACTCAATCAGTGGCATCGCTAGGCGGGTTCAGGCCCTATTGGGTGATGCGCACAGGAGGGCAACCCCACTACTGACCAGAATTTTTAAAATCTTGGTATTTTTGAATAATACCATTATGTTATATATCATTCGATGTGTAATTTCATGCAGAATGCAATGAAACAAACCGTGTTGAAATATCTCTATCAAAAGGTTTCGCAAAAAACCAGTGGGGGAGGAGCAGTGGTGCATCACCACGCCTACTGCCCCAGGCATCGCCCCTCCCACTGCATGGGAGGAGGTCCATCATGGGATCACACACTGGCTTCCCTTATGGGTGACACAAACCCTAATGATGCCACTGAACCCAATTGTTCAGTTTATTAAGCATCCAAGGGAATAATGTGTCTTTCCCTGACAGTCTTCAACAGACCTCTGCCCCCAAAGTTGATGAGCACATAGTTGCTGATTAGATGGGGACAGGATCATGTTATGCGACTTGATCCAATCAATGAAAATTTTATTTTTGTCTGCTCAGATAGGTTTTTTTTGTTGTTGTGGTGGTGTTAAAATGTTATTTTCTGTTATTGATTAAATGGTTTTAAATGATGTTGTCTTGAGCATTTTATGGAGGGGCAAGATACAAATAGTGTAGCAAATAAATTTAAAAAAAGACACAAATGGGCTTTAGAAAGACCAGGAAGGTGCTGTTTCCTATAGCAACCACCTGCACCTCATTAGGCAGGCCTACCTCACAGTTCAGAACCATGGCTGTCCTGTGGCGAGGCTAATGGACTGATGTCTCTTAGTCTTTTCTAAGTCTCACAGTTTTTTTCCCCCCAAACCTCAACATATGCATCTTCGTTCTACAGGGCTGGCTTTTTGCAAGCACAGATACAACTCCCCAGGTGGAAATCCATAATGAGCAACTTGCATTCTCTTGAGTGGTTTTATTAACTAGCATGGCAGCGTGTCCTATGCTGAAGGCGTTTTTATATTAACGGCTAATGTCCTTGGATTTAATAAAAAGCTTCATGAATGACGACAAAGTATCTTGAGCTGTGGACCTTGAGTGTAGTCACGCTTAATTTTCCAAACGGTTACGAAGCAACAAGTGTCGTCTGGGATTTGCTTGCAAGCGTCTTGAATCCTTTCTTAACGGGAGTGTAGATCTCTGAAGGAAATGCCTCGCTTTAAATACTCACTCATGTGGTTAATCCCAGAAAAGGGTTTTTGATATAAACCAGGTGATGAATAAAACATCACCTCCTCCATTTACAAAGTTAGCATGTATGTCAAATTCCCAGCAGCCTCCCCTCTGAGGGATCGCAGTTCTCCGATTCCAGGCTTGGCACCTTTTGACTACATCCCTTTTTTTGCATGCTCTCCTTTTTGGATTGCAAAGTAGGCTTCCATGTAGGAAAGAACAGTCAAAAATTAAATGTTTTATATGCATATTAAATGTTTCATATGCATATCACCTGGCAATCCTTGGTGGCTCTCAGCCGTGAAGTTCAATTGGGGGACCGTTTTCTGCCAGAGCGTAAGATCAAAACACACTGCTTAATTTCATTTCTGGACCAGAACAGAAAGACCTGCAAAAGAGTGAGAAGGCACTTACAAGATCGTGCTGTTATGCTCTCCCCACTTTCTAAGCAGTGAACATTCCATTGAGCAGCGTTACAAAATTTACAGGACCTTTGGATGAAAGAAAACTGGTGTCTCTGTAATATTTGTATTAATTACAAGCTGAGCATAGTAAGTAGAAGCAAATGGGTTCCCCTTCTAGACAGATTCTGCTTCTGCTACAATGCATCAGATTCCCACTCTCCAAACAGAAGGCTTAAGTGGGGGCCAACCCAACTATGAGACTAACTGAGGTGGCTACTAGGGACTAGTACTACTGCCTAGCAGGCAGTCCCTACCTCCATCTGCCCACTCACTTCCCCTGTGACTCCTTTCCTTCCACATTCTGAATTGGAAAAGGGTAGTAGAGAGGAAGAGGAAATGTTTTGACGCTCTAGCGCACCACTCTTCTGTCCTCCACACTCCCTCTTCTCTTCACACCCTCATCTTTCAGTCCAGGGAGTAGGAAGAGCAAAGGCTGGGATATCACTTGGTTTGGGGGTGAATTAGCATGCCATGTCAGGTGCTGGGGGTCTTGGGCTGGCCCCGCCTTGAGCCAAGCTTGCCTGGTTGATTCTTTTGAAGAGCTGCTCCTTTTCTATTGATGACTGAGATGATTAGTGCAGAGAGCTGGCATCTGCGATTATGTGGATGTTGACGAGGATTAATCTTTGGTCTTCTTATAGAAGCATAATGGAGTTGTTTGCAAAATCTAATTATCAGTGACTTGCATCACATCTCAGGCTTTTCTAGTAGTCAGTTTGATCCATTAGCACTCAATTGTTTCATTGATTCAATGAGGGGGAAAAGTAACTTTGCACGGTAGGAAGCTTCCTGCCCATCCTATTGAGCGTGTTTATAATGTACATCAAGGTAGTCCAGTTCCCTGAGCTACATGTGTACTTATAGACAAACTCCTCTTGGTTTGATTCAGAATTGGCCCTGTAGCTCAAGGGATGGCCCAGTTCCCTGGAGCCTGAAAATTCAATTTCTAGGGGCTTTGTCTGAACTGTGATTAGGGTGCAGGGTTTAAAAGCAGCAAAACACTTTTAATTTTTGTGCGATTTGCTAAAGACTCTCCTTCATTGAACATACTTTTGTGCATGCGCCTTCAAAACAATCTGGTTAGTCTCCTAAATACAGTACTAGAAAGACGTGCAGAATCTCATTTGACATTCTTAGTTGGAGAAGAACATGGGGAAATAATGTTAGCTTCATAACACATCTGAAAGTTACCCTGCACATGCCTGATCTCAGAAGCTAAGCAGGGTCAGGCCTGATTAGTACTTGGATGGGAGACCGCCTGGGAATACCAGGTGCTATAGGCTTATACCAGAGTCTTTCGAGACTGAAGGTTGCCAAACAACATAAGAGCTGGGGAAAGGTTGCAATCCAAATCAAGTAATTATGAACACTGGTAACTTCACTACTTTTGTGTCACATTTCTGCCAGTGTACAGCAACAATGATGCTCAGGAGTTGGCAACCTTTTCTTCCAAGAAGATGGATGCTCAACAATGATGTCATTGCCAAACTTCCAGGTTGCTGAACTCCTGGAAGCTGCTGTGCGGAGATTGGCTTGGGAGGTGAAACCTTGCTCCCAATTTACCATGTGTCACACAGGGAATGGTAGAGCCACCTGCCCAGGCTTATGGAGTCCCTGACTGCCACTACTTCCTGGGGAAAAGTGTTCGTTGGTCAGTGACAGGCTGGAGACTGCAGGTCAGATGACTTTGGGTGGCAGGCTGGATCTGCCCCACAGTTCCACAGGTTGCCAGTCCCTGCTCTAGTGCAACCCCAGTTGGACTACCCTCACAATGTATAAATTCCTTTTCCCTCCGTTTCTCTTCTTTCAATCTCTGCTTGAATTTAGGCACCTTCTACTGTCCAAATATGTATCTGCATCCATCTACCTCAGTCCAAGCCAAGCTGGGAGAGGGAAGGGCAGGTAGTCAGTCACTAATAGACCAGGTTTACTAAAGATCATTATAGTACTTATAACAGATATTTAAAAATAATTTGACACAGAAGATTATGTCTGTTATGGGCTTTTACTGCCCACTTCATGTGTAAGACTGAAAATAGATTCCCACTTCCAGAAGCCTGCAAAAATCAGGGGAAGTGAAAGGGCCATGATATTGCACTTTGCCACATGGATGCAGGTGCAGTTAGCTGCTCTCACTGTGCACCATGCAGTGAGATTTTTAAGTAGCCTCTGGTTGTCTCCTGGTCATTAGAGTCCATTCTTGCACTCATGTACTCTTGAGCATCCTTCTGTGGATGGATGTACAAATGTATGAAGCTGCCTTTTATTGCCAAGCCATTCTTCCATGCTAGCCAGATGCTGTCTACTCTGAAAACTCTCCAGGGTCTTGTGCAGAGTCTGCCCTGCTGCCCAAGATCATAAGCAAGAAATTCTTGAAGGAAAGGGCAGTTCAGCAGTGGAAAAGGGTCTCTCACACACTGGAGAACTTCAAGCAGAGGCTCGATAGGCACCTGCGGGAGATGCTCTAATTTGGGAGAATTTCCTGTTACAGGCAGGGGGTTGGACTAGATGACCTTGTGAGTCCCTTCCAACTTTATCATTCTATTGTTTTAATTGGAGAATGGAACTTATGCATGCAAAGGAGGTTGCATTGGAATCAATGAGGCTTACCTCCCAATGGGGAGCTGGGGGTAAGAATAGGCCCTCAGTTTGGCTGCACTTGTCGTAAGAGGCGACTAAACAGCCACCGGGTAGATCAGCCTGGGAAGGCAGCTCATCTGAGAGAAGGAAAACTCTGATCCCAAACCTCCACTGCCTTGCGGCTACATCCAGTTATGGAAAAGGCTTCAGGAGTCAACCTCGAGGCAAAATCCGGAGCCGGAGTCCCTGAGGCAGTTCGTGGCTGAACACAGTCACATTCTGGCAACCCCTGTGACGCCGCTGGAACCAACCGTATTGGCCTCTGCCTTTCCATTGGACCATTTCAGCGACGTGGAGAGGGGGGATTTGCTGCATGGGAAACAGTCTATCCTCCATATCTACTTTACCCAGGCTTCCCGCACTGGAGAGGACACTCTATTCCAGAACCACCATTCAGAGCGCGATACCATAGTCTTCCGAGGCTGAAGGATGCCAACAACCTCCCAATGACATGTATTTAGGATACAGGTGAAACCTGAGTTTGTACAAATGCATCTGGGAAAGTGAATACACATGACACCTAAACAGTCTTTGCTATGCAAACCATATTTTGACAGGCATGTGCTCCCTTATATCACTGGAGGACCCTGAAGGCTTTACCTGAAAAGGATCCAGTTGGCACCTGCTATGTAGCGATTCAAAATTTCAGTGCCTATGCCGAGTACTCCCCTTGCCGCAATAGTAAGTGAGATTTTTTTCCTTGATTTGGCTGATATGGAACTAAAATAATTTAGTTTTTGTTCATTTTTGTGCTTTTAATTCAGGTGTTGCTTTGGCGAATGCCAACACTGAGAGACACCAGCGCCTTGCAAAGAGGGATTTCACTTAAAAGGCATCAAATTATATGTTTCCACTTGAATGCTTTTGTATTTAATTAAATGAGCAAAAATGTGGCTGGTGCTATTATGCTGACATGCAAGAATAGAATTGGCTTCATTTAAAAGGACTTTAAATATAGCAAACAGATCTTGATAAGCAGAAGCCAACATTTAAAAGCAGCTGATGTTTCCAAATGGAACTTTCTCTTTATGGAATTGGCAGCCTACAGGTTGAACCTGTGCGAAGATAATCATGCTGTTTGTGAGCGGGTAGACTATGGTGCAACACGGGATGGGAAATGGTTATATAACAGAGAATTGTGCAGTTCCTGGGTGTTTTCTGTATATTTCATATACTTGGTTGATTATGTACACAAATGAAGATGGTATTAGTTTTTTTATGCAGGACAGTATGATGACAATTCCTGAACCATATTGAATGTCTGAGCAATCCAATGTTATTCCTCTGACCCCCTAACCAAGGCCAGTTAGGGTAAAATAATTTTAGCACCTGACACTACAATTCTTAACGTGCTTACCTGGGAGTAAGTTCCACTGAACTCAGTGGGACTTACTTCTGAGCAGACACGCAGAGGATTGCAGTGTTATTCACCTTTCAATCTATCAAAACAAATTCTGAATTTGACTTGGCTGTGTCATCATTTTCTTGGCAGAATTACGTAATATATTGTTCTTGATGTCTGCACATGACGGCTTTGAAACTAGCATTCTGTTCTGCGTTTGACTAACAGCACAAAATTACACGTTAGATCTGCAGCCCTTCTTTTCAGAAAGCAGTATCCATTATCTGTGGCACAGTTTGAGTCATTCCAGATTGAGCAATTAATTTGAGGTTCCTGCTTTGATACTTGCAGACAATCCAGATCCTGAGGGGCAAGGTTTCTGTCAAGCAGGATTCAGCTTAGATTTTTTCAAGGTGAGTGTCTACCATGTTTGACTTGTTCCTTGTTCTACAAACCTCTTTCGTCTTCACCATCAAATGGATACATTCCACCTCCAATTCATAATTTCTGAATTGATTTATTTTTCCAGAATGTGTGTGTTTTTTTTTCTATTTCTGGCACATATTGAGTGTCTGAAACTTATTCATTTCATTCAGATTGTTTTACAAGTTAAATTTCCCTTATTTCATATTTAACCAGAGAACTGTGCTGTCCATCTGTCCATGCAAGGGATCTTCAATTAAATGACTTATTAAAGGACAGCTGATTAATAAATTAACCATTCTGTCATCAGATGATAGTCCTAATTAAAAAATGAGCCTTTGAAGGCAAGATCCTAATTCAACAACTAAATGTTGGCATGGTTCAACAGCAAGGACGTCTTACTCCTTTTCCACTTTACCTAAGCTGTTCTTTCCTCGTTAGGCCAAGATATGAAAAAGTCTTTATATAGCAACCATCTGAGTCTTGGCTTCCTTTGAACACTTTAAATGTAGGTGTTTACGCTCAATCAGTGGCAGAATTTTTGTCCTCGTTCATTGGCCCCAATTGGAACGGTGCACATATCCCAGTTCTTTTCCAAATTGTAGCCTACTTCCCGTATTTATTTCCCATCAGGACTAGCTAAATGATGCCATTTGATGAACACATGTTTGCTCTTGGTCTCTGGGGCCTATTATTAATCATAATTTAATGCTGCTCTTGTCTGTCATGTATGTAGAATGGAGATCTCATAATAGGAGGACCTGGCAGTTTTTATTGGCAAGGTACGTTTATCTCTTTGTATAGCAAGAGATGAAATGAGAAGTGATGTGAAAAGAATGCTGTAAAAAGAAGCAAGTAACACTGTTAATAGGTTTCATCCTTCTTTATTCGCACAGCTTTAAATTGACAGTTATCTGTAATAAACACTTCTCAAAGTGGCACGAGAGGTCAAAATTTTCTTCTGGACTACACAGCACAGAAAATGAAGCCCATTTATTTTTAAGCATTTCATCCATTATAATGTTTTATCCTTGAATGAAATGGGGAAGGTAACAGGAAAGCTTCATTTTCCTCTGCAGGACGGTAGATAAAAATAGATTCCACGTGACCTGACCTTTCCTTGCAGTTGTTATTTGTGCAATTATATATCGTATGGGTTAATTTTGCATTGCTTTATGGCACAATTACCACCCATTGTTTTGCCTTCCCTTATTTCTGTGTTTCTTATCCTTCTTCATATTTGCAAACAATATTCATTACCAGTGAGTTACATCAGGATAAGTGGAATGTCCTGTGCAAGGGCAAGAGTTGCTAGTTTTTAGACAGTCTTTTATTTTCCAGTTTGTGGGATGAATCACTCTCTTCAGTATCAGAAAAATGCTCTCTCAGTGATTCATGCCTCAAATGTGCACACCCATCAAGTGCAGCGCAGGTGGGCCCTTTTAATCCGTGGGTTTGGAATCTGCAGTTTTGACTCACCCCAGGTTCCGAACTAGTGGTGGAGGACCCCACCTGACCTCCCAGACGTGACTGGAACCATCTTCCGATTGCGTCCAGGAGGCTTTTTGATGCCGTGTGATGTTGGTAAGGCACTTCTCATTTTTCTGAAAACTGCAGGTACCTTTCTGACATCTCTGGATGCAAGCAGAAGGCACTTCCAGTTGTTTTCAGAGGTCTGGTGAGTGCCCAGACATGCAGATTCAGTTATCCATGGGTTTTGGCATCTGCGGGGGTTCCAGGAATGGAATCCTCCAGGATGCCAAGGGCCAACCTGCATTGTCCTCACTCACTGTGGGCAACAGCTCTCCAGAATTTCAGGCAGGGGTCTTTCCTAGCTCTACCTGGGGTTGCCAAGGATCTGGAAAGATGCACTATAGGACAGGTGCATGACAAGCTACTTGGGCATGGGGCTTTGCTGAATATGTGCATTATTTTTGTGTGTGTCGGCAATGACAGCAGCTACGGCAGAAATTAGAAGCATCTGTTCAAGTGCAGCCAGGCAGATGCTTCGGTCTTCTGCTAGCTGCTGTCTCTTGTTTGATGGTTTTGGTGTGATAGTTTTGATGTCTAATTCCTGGGGTTCATTGACATTTGTAGCCTGTATACGTTTTGTGGCATTGTAGATATAGTGAAGAAATTTAACTCTTGCAGAGCACAATCCTATGCATGTCTACTCTGAAGTAAGTTCCATTGAGTTCAGTGGGGCTTATTCCCAGGTAAGTATGCTAAGGATTGCAGTATCAAGGCCCAGTCCTATCCAATTTTCCAGTGCCGGTGCAGTTGTTGCAATGAGGCATGCACTGCTTCCTGCGGTGGGGAGGCAATCATGGAGGCCTCCTCAAGGTAAGCGAATGCTTGTTCCCTTATCTCAGGGCTGCTTTGTGGTTGCATTGGTGCTGAAAAGTTGGATGGGATTGGGCCCTCAATCTGGAATGGGTTCTGTGCAATTTACAGAGTGGCTGCCCATCTCCCAATGGAGTGGTGCCAATGTGGCTGGAGAGAGCTTCACTATGAAGAGATAGCTGTAAGGTTCATGTGTAGAGAAGTTCTTAGTATAAACTCTTCTTATTACTGACTGACAATTGAGCCTAATCTAGGCGATTAGATGCCAGGACTTGGTTGGTGGATCTATCACTGTGGAAAGCTAATAGACGCTTTCTAAGTATTTCAAAAATTTAAGTCGATGTAGTGAAATTGACCCAAAATTTGTATTCTGAGCCTTGGACTTATGTGCTAGATGTCTATCCTTTTTCTTTATATACTTATTTCAATATTTTGGACAAGCTCCCATTGCAATACTGAGATAGAACAATTTTATGGCTACTCCTATTTAACTGATTGGCTGTCCCTTCACAACTATTCTGTTGCAGCCCTGGCAAAATAAGCAAGGTGGTCATTTTAAAAGAGCATGCATTTCACCAAGATTTAGAAATGTAAGCTTAATTACTGTTTTGGTTAGTTAGCTAGCTGCCTTGTTGATCTCTCTAGTCGACATTTTTGAATTACAGGTCAGATTATCACAAGTAGCATCGTGGACATTATCACAGACTACTCATTCAAGAATATTCTAAGAAAACTACCGCAAGAAAAGCAAACTGGGGTGGCACCCTCATCCTATGATGACAATTATCTGGGTACGTTACATGGAGACTGTGTTGAGCTTATCTGGAAATATGATCTGAAAATATATTTACTCTAAGTTTGTCAAGAGGGAACTGAATCTGTAAGAGGCTTTCGGCTCCTTTGTCAATGAAGTCAGGATGTTCGCTTAGCCTTTATTGAAATGGCTGGCAAGTGAGAACATACATCTGGTTCCAGGTTGTTTTACACCATTCATGTAACCATTACAACTGAATTGGGGTTATAGGAAATTGTGCATGCTCAACAAACTGGTCTGTTTCAATTTAAAATCCAAATTTAGGGCTACTGAAACTGATCATCCAGACTCTTGGCATAGATCCTTTATTTTTGTAAGATTGCAATCCTGTATTCACTTTCCTGAGAGTAAGCTCCATTGAACTCGGGGAGCTTACTTCTGAGTAGCCGTGCATAGAATTGGGCTATAGATTACTTAAAATAATCTTTTTATTAAAAGCCCTTCAAATGCCTTACGCAATTTTAGATATTGTTAAATACGCCTAAGGAAAAAGTTATCTTGACCTTGTTGATCAACTAGCTTTTCAGTTAGCTAGGTTAACCTAATTTGTGCTCTATCAGCATGTGTAGGGCAAGACAACATGCGCTCTTCTTTAAGGAGAGCTGTGGTTTACATTAGGAAATAGAAGAACTTATCACTTCACTTTCACTGTGTGTGTGAACACTTCAGGCTGGGGGACAGTGCACCCCTACTAGTGACAAAATAAATATTGCCTCTAAAGTAGATGAATTATAAGGTATTAATGCTCTAGCAGCACATCTTGAGATATAATTACGGTCACGCTTTGTCCTTGTTATTTCACTCTCTAGATTTATGATGCTTCTGAGGCATATTATGGAGTTAGCCATAAAATCCTGACAAATTGTTTTCCTTTTCCTGGCCTCAGATACTCTAGTTTATAAAGGATTTTTTTTTAATGGACATTATTGAAACAGATGGGAGAGCTGGTTATCTTTTCAGAAGTTGGTCTCTTAAGTTGTAGGTTAAGTGGTTTGTCAGATTTCATGCTTGCAGGTTTGTTTTTCAACAGCATACTCAGTAGCTGCTGGTGAATTTACTGGAGATCTCCAACAAGGTAAGAAGCCATATCCATTTGTGTAAACCATTTGTGTGAACCATTTTCAATCTTTTTCATCTTAAGGCACACTGACAAGGCACTAAAATGGTCAAGGCACACCACCAGGTTGTTGACAATTGACAAGGCACACCATGCTGCCAGTGGGGCTCACATCTCCCATTGGCCCTATTAATAAATGACCTTCCCCCAAATTCCTGTGGCACACCTGTGGACCACTCGCGGCACACCAGTGTGCCGCGGCACACCAGTGTGCCATGGCACAGTGGTTGAAAATGGCTGGAGTAAACTATACTGCTCACTTCATTCTATTTCTTTCTCCCATTCTGCATTTCTAAATATTTAGACTCTAACATTAGGCACACACGGGGCCAATCTCTTATCCATGTCAGCAGTGTAGCTGGAAGGAGTGCCACCCTTCTAGGGATGCCCCCTCACCTATACCCCTCTGAACACAACTGGAGCTGAGGGTGTTCTGGGGCCTCAGAAGGCCTTTTAAGGCCTCCAGAAGGCCTTAGAGTGTAACTTTTGGTTTTTCAGGCAAAACCGTAAATGGCATTTTAAGGCCTTCTGAAGCCTGGGGAAGATGCTCTCTGGGCTTCAGAACACCCTCAGCACACCTCTCAGAGCAAGGCTGGCTGAAGCTAGCAGCTTCGCTCCAAGACGTTTGGCTGCAAGCGGGGTGGGGATCTGGACCCCAGTGGCCACAGAGCGCTACCCAGGATCACAGCGTCCCTGTGATTCCCCCTCAGCTACCAACCGATCCATGTGAACAATCTTTACCTTACTGAGATAGGTGCTAGTGTGGAAAAACATAACACATGTCTGTAGCCACACTTCCACACTTCTATGACTTTCACAGGAATTGTGTTGACCACAGTTGTGGTCACAAACTCTGCTCTTTACCTTTGTCTTCACAGGTGCATATTTTTAGGATGTACTGCTCATGTGGATTAAAAATGTGCTTTTAGCCCTTAAACACAATTTAATGCTTTTAAAATCAGTTTGTTGACTAAACTCACAGTGTTTGCTTTTTTTTCTGTGCTCATTTTGCAATGATCCCTGAATCAGAATTCATAGGGGAATGCCATTTGTGAATGTGCTGCACGCATCCATGGTTCCTCCACATGGAGTTTCTCTTTGAATATATTTTTCAGAAGCATGTTTCTAACCAGAAGTGTGTCTTTTTGCACAAAAACAGCTTAGGTGGCCTGATTGTAATCAAACAGCATGGAATGCAAAGAGGTAGATACTAACTTCCCTCACTCTCATCAACACTGAAGATCTCCTATATCTCTGTATGCGTTTAAACAGATGAGCAGATCTCTAAGCCACTGCACTCATCCTATAGCAGAACATAAGTAAGTTAGGACCCAATCCTATCCAATTTTCCAGCACCGGTGCAGCCACAATGCAGCCCCAAGGTAAGGGAGCAAATGTTCCCATACCTTAAGAAGTCCTCTGTGACTGCTGCCCCACCACAAGATGCAGTGTATGCCCCATTGGCACAGCTGCACCAGCACTAGAAAATTGGATAGGATTGGGCCCTTAGTTGGCTTGAGAATCTGGGTATTAACAGGTTAGAAATGTGATATTGAAACTTCTTGTTTTGTACATCTAGTAACAAATCCTTTCTAAACTGTTGGTGTAAAACATCTCAAGATGCTTGGATGTTTTTGATGTGCCCAATAGGACTGGTATCCACTCAAGGTGTAGGGGTTATCTATTGCTATGTATCTATTGCCTTAACTTACAGAGTGTTAATTTCTCTTTAGAGCTGGTTGCTGGAGTTCCAAGAGGTGCACAGAACTTTGGCTATGTATGTAGTGTACCAAATGTTTTATTTTTCCCTAACCAATTAAAGTTGCCTAAGATTAATTTGTGATCTCCTACTCACTGAGGACCAAAAAATAATATGTTGGTGTCAGTGGTGTTGCTAATGATTATGTTGCCCAGTGCAGAGCTCAAAATGATGCTCCTGAAGTGATGTCACAACTGGAAGTGACATAATGCCTGGGCTTTTTAAAAAGTGAAAATTGGGGGGAAATCTGCCTCCTCCCCCCAACAGCACAGCACCCACTTGCTCTGCCGCCTTCTCCCAGCCAATGGCATAGCTAAGGCATCTATCTGCTACCTGGGGTCAAAGAGGATTTTGTAGTTCCCCCTCCACAGCAAAATCAAATTTAATTAAGTAAATAAATCAAAAGTGTGCCCCTTGTTGGTTAGAGACACTGTGCTGGGGTGAAGAGGGACAGTTTCTCCCTGGTAAATATAATAGGAGCACCACTTGAAAAAGTGCCTCTTTACTCAGTTAGCAGGAGCAACTATATTATGATAGATGGAAATGAGAGCTGACTCATATAACACCTTATTGGTTCCATGCTGTATCATAATAACATCTCATTGGCTCTCAGAACCATCAGTGTCATAGGTCAGTTTTGAGTTCAAGAAATCCACTTTTTGTTCCATAAAGCAGTTATGTTTTCATTTTCTAGTTTAACTGGCTATAACGTTTGATAGAACACAGATATTCCAATGTGGTCTGTTTCATTGCATTCTGCATTAAATTACCTTCCCAATGATGCATAACATGATGGTATTATTCGTACATACCAAGATTTTCACAATTTTGGCCACTTTGTATCAAACTCAACTTGTTGCCCCCTATAGCTTGTTCTTGCTGGTGGTAGTCCGAGTGGACCTGTGTCAGCAAATCATGCCTGGGAAGGGGGATAGGATATGGAGTGCATCAGTGCCGTCAATCCCAACCCCTCCTATGCCCAATGTACGACCCCGTCATATCCCTCCCCCCATCCCATTACATCCCTCTACTGCCTGGCATGGGCCTTCCCTCTCCAACGTGTGGTCTTCCTTTCATTGGCAGGCTGATGCAGGCCTTCCCACCAGTGCCACAATTAGCTACACTGTCACAAAGCACCTTATGGCTTTTGCAACAGCATGTACCAGCGGAGTGTGTGCTCCGTCAGTGCACCAGCACTTTAGCATTGCGCCATAGGTTTAGATACAACAGTGTGAAGGGATTAGAAGACAATGGTGCTGTACAGCACAGCCAATGGTTTTGAACTGTACAAAAGTAGGGTTAGGTTACTAGGAGACAAGGTATGCTGTTTGGCTAAGGTTGACCTGCTTAATGAAGCTGTAAAATATCCTTGTCTGAAAAGTTTAAAGAGCCATTTAAAGTGATATAATTTACGTATACAACGTATTCTCCATCTCAGAGGATTACACTGGATGATCCTTGAGAATCAGGAATCAGTGAAATTGTTATAATACATGTTTAAAAACTGAGTACAGTGGTACCTCGCATAACGAATGCCTCGCGCACGGAAAAACTCGCAGAACGAAAGCGTTTTGCGAAGTCTGGTAACTCACACAACAAATTTTTATGACCCGTGCTTCGCAAGACGAATTTTTTGTTTTGTTTTGGTTTGTTTTAAGGGGAGGATCTTCATGTCAGTTTATGATCCCGTCCACCCTAGTAAGGGGAGGATCTTCATGTCAGTTTATGATCCCGTCCACCCTAGTAAGGGGAGGATCTTCATGTCAGTTTATGATCCCGTCCACCCTAGTAAGGGGAGGATCTTCATGTCAGTTTATGATCCCGTCCACCCTAGTAAGGGGAGGATCTTCATGTCAGTTTATGATCCCGTCCACCCTAGTAAGGGGAGGATCTTCATGTCAGTTTATGATCCCGTCCACCCTAGTAAGGGGAGGATCTTCATGTCAGTTTATGATCCCGTTCACCCTAGTAAGGGGAGGATCGTCATGTCAGTTTATGTAAGTAAGTCCCATTGTGCTTGCTCCCAGGAAAGTGTGCACAGGATTACAGCCTTCAAGCTCCCCACTCAGCATCCCCCCCGTTTTTGAAATCCTCGGTACAGTATGTATGCCTTTAAAGAGCACTTAATAAACACTTTGTAAACCAAATTTGACTTTTCTTGCCCATAGGAACGCATTAATTAAATTTCAATGCATTCCTATGGGAAAATGTGCTTCGCAAAACAAAAAACTCGCATAACGAAAGGACTCGCGGAACGAATTAATTTCATTATGCGAGGCACCACTGTATATGACTTGGTTATAACTGACTGAAATACTTATATTTTTTCTGTTTCTAGGTTTCAATTCTTAATTCCACAGATTTGACCTTTATTCAGAATTTCACTGGCGAACAGGTAATGGATTTCAATAATACAAATCAACAAATGCTTGCTTTGGCAGCATATTTACTAAAATTGGAATGATACCGAGTAGATAAGCATTTTACAAAGCCACGTACCCAGTGGTGTAGCTAGAAGGGGTGCAAAGCACTAAGTTTTGCAAATGCTTCTGTTTTGCTCTCCGTGCCCGGAATGGCCCCCAAGGAGAGGAGGAGGGGCTGCTTGCATGCCACAGTGAGTCTGTGCAAAACTTAGTGCTTTGCACCCTTTCTTGCCACACCACTGCCCATATCAGCATTCCAAGATGATGAATGTAATGCCATCCAAACAGTTGCAGGATAAAATCGATTTAGGTGTTATTTCGGATGTGATAGAATTTTGCAATATGTGAACAGAACTTTTAAAAAGATACATGATGCAACCAGTAAGGGCATTCTTTTATTTACAGATGGCATCTTACTTTGGGTACACTGTTGCCGTATCAGATGTTAACGGTGATGGGTAAGTTAATGACTACTACGTATTCTGGCTGTTTTTTGTTTTTTTTTAAAGTAATCCTAGCAGGGTTAATAATAATTTAAACATCCTATGTAGTTTGTCTCTTATTTACTCTTTAAAATGGAATGGGGAGAGGGAGGTGCAGCAGAGTGGGATATATGCAGTGGTGTAGCTAGAGGGGGTGCAAAGCACTAAGTTGTGCAAAGAGCCTCACCACAGTGTGCAAGCGACTCTTCCCCTTTGGAGCCATTTCGGGTGATGGGAGTGAAATGGAGGCAAATTCAGGGTTTGTGGAACACTTTGCCACAAGAAGTAGTTATATCATCTTGCCTGGATGCCTTTAAGAGGGGATTGGACAAATTTCTGGAGGAGAAGTTCATTACAGGTTACAAGTCATAGTAGGTATGTGCAAGCTCTTCGTTTTAGAGGCAGGCTGCCTCTGATTGCCAGGTGCAGGGGAGGGCACCAGGACACAGGTTGTGCCTGTTGTCTTGTGTGCTCCCTGGGTCTTTGGTGGGCCACTGTGAGATACAGGAAGCTGGACTAGATGGGCCTTTGGCCTGATCCAGCAGGGCTCTTCTTATGTTCTTATGAGGCAGGGAAGCGAATGCTTCCATTTTGCTCCCGCTACCTGGAATGGCTCCAAAGAGGAGGGACAACTTGCATGCTGCAAAGAGGGTTCCTGCAAAACTTAGTGCTTTGCACCCCCTCTAGCTACACTTCTGGAAATATGTCCAAAATTCTACTTAAACTTATACAGTTGTCAATTAAAAAAAATTTGAATTAAACAAAGAAAAAGTTATTGAGCTCTAGCAATTGGCTTCGCTTTCTGAAAACACTATACTTTTATCTGTTTAGGTATTTGTTTCTGTATTCCTCAAGGCAGGAGAAATGCTATAATGAAAATCTCAGGTATAAACTTTAAAATAGCCAACCTACAGGCATCATGATAACATTCCTAAATGAAAAGCCTCATTGCAGTTTCTCCTTCCCTTAATCTCAACCCAGTTCACTAAGCGTCTTTCTGTGTTCCCATTTCTGTGGATACCTCTTGGTTTGACTAGTTCATCACATATCCGAAATCTGTTCAAATCTGGAGGGAGCGGAAGGTCAAGAAACTTGACTAACAACCATTGAGGCAAACAAGGCCATGAGAAATCTGTAAGAAGTTCTTATGTGGCTGGAGGTGGGAGTGGTCAGAAGGAAGAGGTCCAAAACCTATTTCTTTTGATAGATTTATTCCCCTCTAGTCTTAACCTGAGAGAGGTTCTGGATTGATTTCTGGTTTTAGGCTAGCAGTGCACTGTATCTCTTGCATTGGTCATCCTACAATTGCTTAGCAATGTTTAAATAGACACCAGTAATTGAAATGAGCCTTGCCAGGAGGAAAACAAGATTTATGCACAACATTTGTAGAGCAGATTTGCATTATTTATGTGAGGGTGAAACCACAGGTCCAATAAAAACACATTAGCAGTCTTTTATTTGTTCCATATCAAAACTTCACATGCTCAGGGCCTAACCTTTTGATGCTTCCCAATGTGCCTACTGCGAACCACCCAACAGCCTACAACTAATATGGCATAACACGGACAGTATATGCAACAAATGGTATAACATTTCAGCAGGTGGTCAGTGGGTGTTTTTGAATGCTGTTTTATTCAAATGGAAGGAATCGTGCCCGGGAATAAACAAATTGTTTGATTGATGGTCCCTACCAGATCGTGGCTCAGCCATGAAAGCAACACAGCCGTAAAATGCCATTGTGGATCGAAGGGTTTGGACTGCAGCATTATTCCTCAATCCCCGTGCCTTTTCAGCTTGTGTGTTTGGCTCAGAAACCGAACTATTTATAACTGCAGACAAGCAGAAATGTTCCCTGGTTTAAAAACGTCTACTACAAACAGATGTTTTAAAACATACAACTCCCCATGTGCAGTTTGTGCTGAAGGAGGGAAGTGGCCAGGGGGCACAAAGAGAAGAGAAACTGACATCATTGTTTTTGTTATTTGAACCGAGACACAGAAAACAGAGCACAGCAAAGACCCTAAGCACTGGTGAGAACAGTCTGGCTAATGAGTCGCTGTGGACACAGGGGTCCTAAAATCAGAGGACGCAGTCTCAGTGCCTGCATTTTCCCCCATGCATAATGTGCTTGCCATGTCACAGCAGCCATTAATGCTGTTTCGCCATTGTTTCCTGTTGCAATTCAGATGCGTTGCTCCGAGAACTTAGGTCCAATAACTCTCAAACTTTTTGGGAGGAAAATTCCCAAGGTAAGTCTTTTCGGGGGGCAAGGGCAGCGACACAATCCCAAGGATCATGTTGCAAAAGGGGACGAAGGGGAACCTTTGTACTTACTGAGGGCTGCTGCAAGCTGCAGGAGATGTGGGGAGCCCCATGCAGCCCTCTGTGGGGCTCCTCGAGGCTTAGAATGTTGGAGAAAGGCGATCCAAAATCATTTCCTGGTTGCGACTACAAAACGGGAAGTGGTTTCCTGTTGTTTTTCTCTGACATTCTAAGCCTTGGGGAGCCCTACGGAGGGCTGCACAGGACTTCTTGCACCTCCTGCGGCTTGCAGCAGCCCTCACTAAGTACAAACACCCCCTTCGTGACACAGTCCTGGGGATTTCGTTGCTCCCTCTCCCCTTCTCCTGCCCCTTAAAGGGACAGGGGAAACTTAACACGAGCCGGTGGGTCACGACCCACCAGTTTGAGCACCGCTGACTTAGGATGTGTATGTGTTTGGAACAGGGCTTGAATGGGCTTGTATGCGGCAGAGAGTTGCAATACCCTTCCTAGAATATAAGACCAACACAAGCCAGTTTTTAGGAATTGCATTATATCTGCAGGAAAGTAAATGCCGTATTAGGAATTTCAGTGTTTAATTGGAGCACAGTGCAAGGCAAACAATGTGTTGACAGTATGCAATTTCTGTGACTGACCTGTAAAAAATAGGGAAGATTCTCAGAAGAATGGATTTAGAAGAGCTCCAACAAATCTGGTGCTTTTCACGCAAGGCCACACTCCGTGTGAGGGAACCACACATGCAATTGGGGCTGTTTTTTCCATTTTTGCAGCTGAAGTTTCCACAGCTGGCAAGGCAAGCTGCCATTCAGACTAAACCATGGCTTCCCGCTTTTGCTGTGGGAGCTGTAGTGATGAAAATTACAATAAAGATTGGCTGAAGGTAGTTCTGCAAATGGCTCTCATCTACATTAGTATGGGATGCAGTGACCTAGAGGCTTATGTGCCCATCCTTCCTCCTCAGTGCGCGCGCGTGTGTATGTTTCAAACATTATGTTTATGGAAAAAAGTGATTGGATTTTGGACCAATCCATTTGTGTGTTTCCTTCTCCCCCCAGGTTGGATGACATCCTAGTTGGTGCTCCTCTCTTCATGGAACGTGAATTTGAGAGCAACCCTAAGGAAGTCGGGCAGGTGTACTTATACCTGCAAGAGAGTGCCTTCTCCTTCAGGGATGCGCAGACACTCTCTGGCACTGAGGTGTTTGGGAGATTTGGGAATTCCATTGCACATCTTGGAGACCTAAACCAGGATGGATTTAATGGTAATTCCATCATATCTTTCCTTAGAGCTGTGGTTCTCAATTTTTTTAGAGGCCCTAGAGGTTGCTGCCAGATTTAGAAATTCCAAGGGGTGTGGCTATAATGGTGGTTGGGCAATGGTTTTCCCCCCCTCATGTAGCAGCTTGTTTAACCCTTAATGCACATAGCCCCATCTGCCCTGTCAGTTTTGAACCCATCAAAATTTGGTTTACAATCCACTGGTGGGTCCTGGACCTACTGTCTGAGAACTGCTGCCTTAGAGGAACCATCTCAGAGGAGCTACCCAAATTGCAAGAGTAGCTAAACATGAGGATGGTTCTATTTGCTTTATTGCTGCCAAGGAAAAGGCAGAGGGAGCACATCTTTGCAGTGCGCAACTTCACATTGCACTTATTACAACGCATGCTTCACACCATCACTTCTGTTTATCATGGTGATGGTTTTTCATATGCTTTATGGTTTTTCTGAAGTCACCATGAGTGGGATGTTGTTATTTAAGCATATTTTATATGGTAATCAAATGATGAATGCTGTGCTTTGCGTCAAGAATGTAACTCCCTCTGTCCTGGAAAAACTTAAAGGGCATTGATATCTAAAGATCAAATTCCACATTAGCTTAAATGCATGACTGCCCATATCGGTTTCTTATGCCCTCTGATCAAGTCAAAATGCATTATCATCATTGTTTAAAGTATTTATATACTATTTTTCAATAAAATATAGGCGTATACATAGGGAGCTGCCTTATACCAGGTCAAATCATTGGTAAAGGTGTTTGTTTCCAGTGAGTAAAATAGGGTTACAGCCTAAGGGCCCAATCCTATCCAACTTAACAGCGCTGGTGCTGCAGCAATACAACCCCAAGGCAAGGGAACAAATGTTCCATAACTACCCTCCTACCACAAGATGCAGCACACACCCCATTGACACCACTACACCAGGGCTGGAAAACTGGATAGGATTTGTCCCTTAATCTTTCTGAATGGGCTTTTCTCTGAGTAAGGTAAATAATACCGTTTTCAAACACCTCTAACCATTGATCCATCTAGGTCAGTATTGTTGATACTGTCTGGTAGTGGCTCTCCTTGGTTTCAGGCAGGAATTTTTGTCTACCCTACCTGGGAATGCCAGATACTGAACCTGGCACCACCTGTATTCTAAATGTGTTCTGCCACTGAGTTCTGTCTCCTGCCTGTGACTGCAATGTTATCAAAGAGGTTTGCCTAGCAAAAGGAATGAGAAGATTGTTCTCGTAACTCACAAGGAAAAGAGCGCAAGGGAGACATTTCAATAGAGTGGAAATGAATAGGAACTTCAAAAATCAAAATTTAAAACTACTTCTGACAATGGCAGTCAATGAAGAGAGTTGGTGTGGGGATGGCTGGGGAACACTGGATGTGACCCATGATGGCTGATCTACCCCCCCCCGCCCCGCCCAAATTAAATTGCCTTGGAAATAGGCTGAGCTGCTTTCCAAAATGATCATGAAATAGCTCGGCTTATTTCCAAGCCTGTCTGAATTTGGGCTCAACCAACTGCCTGACGAACCAATGAATTGGGGCTCAACTAATGAATGCTATTCATTCCAGTATCCTTACTCCCGTAGCTGTCAAATCCCTTCCCATCTGCCAACCAATCTTCCAAGCTCCCTCTTCTTTCCAGCAGTTTATGTGGCTGCTGGTGGTGGTGCAAGCAGGAGTGAGAGTGAGACATCACAGTAAACTAGATACAGTACCAGGCAGAAGGCTTTAGCCTAACCTTACTTTATCATGTTCGTTTTCTCTGTATAAGAATAGGGGCTCATGGGCTCTGCATCTG